>NC_067137.1:45525479-46125479 GCF_903995435.1 Acomys russatus | reverse complement strand
AGATCCTGGTTCCCTCCTCAGCACCCACATGGCAGTTCACAACTGTCTATAACAGCAGTTCCATAGGGTCCAGTGACTCCTCCTGGCTGCCAAGGGCACCAGGCACACACGTATACAGACGTACATGTGGACGAAACATCCATGCACATCAAATAAAACTAAATTAAAAATGGAAAAGGAATAGTTAAAAAACTTTAACTTAAAGTATAACATCTGAAGTGTAAAACTGAAAATACTACTAACACAAAAAGGAATGTACAGTTCTGTATACATATTTGGGAGACTTTTACAGGTATGATATTAATTCTAATGTTAATTTTTAATTTTACTTCATTGAAACCAAAGAATCAAGAGAAGCCAATAGAGCAAGTGAACACACTTAAGAACATAGAGAATTAGAATCATATAAAGAGAATTTTAAAAGAATATAAAGTATTTAAACAGTGTAGTTATCAAATTTGATCTTATATATCTACATTTCTATCTATCTATCTATCTATCTATCTATCTATCTATCTATCTATCTGCTAGCTCTTTAGCACAGGCTGGCCTCAAATTCCCTATTGGTCAAGGATGACCTTCAATTTGTGATGCTCCTGCCTCTACCTCCTGAGTGCTAGCATTATAGTGTATTTAGTTGATGGTATATATGTAGGCAAGCCCTCTGCCAGCTGAGCTACATTCCCAGCCTTTATACCTAATTTTTACAAAGTGCATGCATAGTGTCTTATATAGCCATGAAATACTACAAAGATTGAACAACAAATCCGAGGAAATACCTCAAATTTTAAGAAATTATTGAAATTAGAAATCATGTAATCTTGATTCTTTGGTTTCAATGAAGTAAAATTAGAAATTAACCTGAGAATAAAAATTTGGTGGTTTTATACAATTTTAAAATTCTAATCAAGCAAGTGAAAGACTTGTATGCTAAACATTTCATCTTTTAAGTCTTTCTTGAAAGATATTAGAAGATGGAAAGATCTTTCATGCTCTTGGTAGGATTAATATAATAAAGATGGCCATTTTACCAAAAGCAATCTACAGATTCAATGCAGTCTCCATCAGAATTCCAACACTAATGTTTTTTTATCTTTTTTTGGAGACAGGGTTTCTTTGTGTAGCCTTAGCTGTCCTGGACTCATGTTGTAGATTAGGCTGGCCTTGAACTCACAGAGATCTGCCTGCCTTTGCCTCTCTGTGTGGAGGGATTAAAGGTGTCCAACACAGTTCTTTACAGATCCTGAAAGGAAAATTCTCAACTACATATGAAAAAATAAGAATGCCAGGATAGATTTAAAAAATCTTGAGCAACAACAACAAACTGCTGGAGGAATCACCATCCCCAATTTCCAGTTATACTACTGCAGAGCTATAGTAATAAAAACTGCATGGTATTGGCCTAAAAACACACATGACGCATTGATTAATGGAATTGAATTGAAGACCTAGACATAAACTCACACACCTATGGACACCTGATTTTGATAAAGAACCTAGAAATACATCTTGGGGGAAAAAAAAAAAACAAAAGAAAGCATCTTCAACAAATGATGCTGGTCAAACTGGATGCCAGCATGTAGAGGAATGAAAAAAGATCATACTTATCACACTGCACAAAACTCAACTCCAAGTAGACCAAAGACCTCAACATAAAACCCTACACTGTTGTAGAAGGATGAATTAATTTTCTATATTAATTAATATACTAAATTATTAAGGCAGTAGTTTTTTCTAATGAGCTAGTTTGCCAGTTACTGACACAGAGAGACTATGATTTATTTTTAAGCTGTAAGCACTATGCTGGACAGATTCTGAGCTACTCTCACTCTAGTGCCTTTAAAACCCACCTACAAAGCAATCACTTACCAATCAAATGGCTCCTGAGGCAGCTTGTGCTCCATCAGTCAGTTCCTACGGCAACAAGCTCAGCACCATCTTGCCTTATTGCTCCTCTTCTCTCTCCAGCTTCCTCTCCTCTTCCTCTTCCATTTTCTCCTCCCTCACACCCAAATCTAGGCACCTAAAACTCTGCCCCCCTCTCTTCTACCCAGTCACAAGCATCAGCTTCTTTATTAGCCAATTAGGGTTAAAGAAGATAGTTCAACATTCATAACAAATCCCATGGCATGGTGCAAACCAGATCTCAAGTATTGAAACTAGCATTTGAAAACACAGTTGGGCCTTCCCCTAATAATGCACACTGAACCTGATAGAAGAAAAAGTGTGGAAGAGCCTTGAATGAATTGGCACAGAGCTCAACTTTCTGAACAGAACACTCATAGCACAGACACTAAGATTTAAAAAAATCAGTAAATGGGACCTCATAAAACTGAAAAGCTTCTGTAAGGCAAAGAATGCGGTCATTTGGATAAAGTGGCAGCCTATGGAATGGGAAAATATGGAATGGGAAAATACCAACTCCACATCTGATAAAGGACTAATATCTATAATATATAAAGAAATCAAGGAACTAGATAGTAAAAAAGTAATTAAATTAAAGATGGAGTACTTATCTAAGCAGATAATTCTCAATATAGGAATCTCAAATGGGTGAGAAACACTTAAATGTTCAACATCCTTAGCTATCAGGGAAATGCAAATCAAAACTGCTTTGAGATTTTTATCTTATACCTGTCAGAATGGCTGAGATTAAAAACACAAGTGACAGCCCATGCTAGCAATGATGTAGAACAAGGGGAACACTCCTCCATGTCTGGTGGGAGGCAAAATGGTACAACCACTATGGAAATCACGATAGCAGCTCCTCAGAAAATTGGGAATCGGTCTTACCTCAAGAACCAGCCATACCACTCCTGGGTTTATACTCTATCCTCCCATAAGGACACTGGAAAAAAAAAATCATCCCCAATGAGGTAACCCAGGCACAGAAAGATAAATATGGTATGTATTCACTTTAAGTGGTTAGGTAAATGTTAGGTAAACGATAAGCCATAATCCACAGACCCAGAGAGGTTAGGTAAAGAGAAGGAGCATAGAGGGGAAGCATGAATCTCCCTGGGAAGGGGAAATAGAACAGACTCAGTGAGGAGACTAGCTGGGTGGGAATAGTAGCAGGAAGGATCATATGTGGGGCTGGGGAGGGGGGAGGGTACAGAGAGAGAGTACAGGGAGATGCAGTTTGATTGGGGGAGCATTTGGGGGCAGTGCAGAAACCTAGTGCAGTGGAGACTTCCTGGAATCTATGAGGGTGACCGTTGTGAGGACTTCTAGTAATGGAGGATACAGAGTCTGAACTGGCCATCTTCTGTAGCCAGGCAAGGCTTCCAGTGTTGGGACTGGGTTATATTTAGTTAAATTGTTGGTCAAGCAGGTTCCATGGAGATTCTTAAACAACTCCTACTGATGCTAGGACAGAAAAAGTTCACTCTCTGAAAACTGACAGCGGGACTCCACTACCAAGGAGAACTTCTACACAGATCCTTATACAAGGTCACACTGGTGTAGGCTTGGGGCCTTTATCCCTGCGTTCTAGTCTCTTTGGCATGAGAAGGCACTATACAGGCCGTGGAAAGAGAAACTTGGATAACAACGCAGCCAAAAATCCTCGATCTACAATTTATCCTCCCTGAAAGATGTGCTGGTGCAATGGTGGCTCAGAACTTGTAGGGATGGGAAACCAATGTTTGGTTTAACTTGAGGCCCATGCCATGAGAGGGAGCCCCTGCCCTACACTGCCTGGATGGCCATGTACCAGAGACCCAATGGCACAGAGTCCTAGGGTAGAACCAAACAAGAAAAGGGGGAAGAGATCAACGAAATGATTCCTGATGATATTTTGCAACAGTCAGATTAGTGTCTAGTCCAGTTGTCATCAGAGAGGCTTCCTATGGCAGGAGATGAGAGGGGGTGCCAAGACCCACAGCCGGACATTGTGCAGAGAGAGTCTAAATTGGAGGTTTCTGTTGGGTCCCTCCCCTTAGAAACTGGAGAATCCCACAGAAGAGGGGAAGAAGGATTGTAGGTGTCAGAAGGGATGGAGAACACCGGAAGAACATAGCCCACTGAGTCAACTAAGCAGGGCTCTCATGGTCTCACAGAGACTGAAGTAGCACAGGGCTTGTATGGGACTGCACCAAGTCTTTGCGTATATATTGTAGCTGTTAGCTTGGTGTTTTTGCGGGACCCCTCACAGTGGAAGTGAGTGTATCTCTGACTTGTTTGCCTGCTCTTGACATTCTTTTCCTCCTATTGGGTCACCTTGTTCAGCCTTGATATGACAGCTTTTACCTTGTCTTATTGTGTCTTGTTTTGTCCTGTCTGGCTGTCGTTTCTTGGAGGCCTGCTCTTTTCTGAAGAGGAAATGGAGGGGAAAATAGATCTGGGGAAGAGTAGAGGCATGGAGGGGCTAGAAGGGGAGTGGAGGGAGGAGAATCTGTTGTTGGAACGAATTGTATGAGAGAAGAATGTATTTTCAAAACAACAACAAGAACAAAAACAAGAAAGTTGGGAAGTGAGAGGCTGTGCTAAGGAGATACAACCAATCCCACCCATCAGTCCAGAGGTAAAAGGGTGGTTCTAGAGAGAGAAGTGAGTTCAAAATAGTTTTTTTTCCTTCTTGTGCTTTTTCTTCTAATTATCTATCTCCCTGACCCTTTTGTCCTTCTCCTTTTGACTCCATTGTTGTTTCTGTTATTACTACTGCTATCATTGAGACAAAGTCTTGATAGGTAACCCAGGTTGGCCTGGAACTTACTGTATAGCCTAGGGTGGCCTCCAGCTCATCATATTCCAGCTCTGGGCTCCTGAATACCGGGCTTCTGCACACCATCATACTTTGATCATTATTTTTAATGTCAGAAGTCGAATATATTACAAAAATTAAGAAAAAAAAAAAAAACAATTACAGCGTCTGGCTTGAGGACCAGGTATGGTGATACATGCCTGTAATCCCAGAACTCTAGAGACTGGAGAGAAGGCTGGAGTGATCAGAAACTGGCCTAGTTACCTCAGTTACCTTTTTATTGCTATTGGTCAGGGCAATTAAAAAAGAGTTTATTTGGAGCTCACTGTTTCAAAGGGTTTGTGCACCCCATAGTGACACACCTACTCCAACAGGCCACTCCTCCCAATTCTTCCCAAACAGCTCCACCAACTGGGGACTATTTAAACACACAAACCTATGGAGGGCATTCTCTTTCAAGACACCACAGGAACTTAGGGCCGTCATTGACTTTACAGCAAGCTTGAAGCCGACCAGGGCTACGTGAGACCTGTTTCAGTGCCGCCCTCAAAAACAAAACAAACAAAAATGCATCAGGGATATAGAGACTGCAGTGAACCTAAACAAGGAGAAAGAGCCCTTATGTTGTATATTCCGGGGGAGAACAGAAAGTGTGGGTTGGTAAAGGCAAGGCCACATTTTGGAGCCTTGGTTTTTGGTTTGGAGAATGCAACAACAAAACAACACCTCAGATCAATGTCGCCTGCAGACAGAGGAAAGAGAAGAGGCATTAAGAGCAAGAAGGCTTGAAATCCCTGTAGTGTAGAGAGGAGGAAAGTGGCCAGAGGAGCGTGTTGAGGTCTGAGCTGTGCTGAAGGCCCAGAGAAGGTCTCTAATAGTACACCACAGTGGTGTTTGTGTCTCTGAGGTGAGAGTTTTCCAGCAGACCTCTTGGCTCAGTGTAAGCGCTGGCAGGTGAAACGGAGCTGGCTCTGGTCTGGGATCTCCCTTCATTTAGTATATATCTGAAAGCTCTTACAGTAACACTGTGTCTAGAATAGGAACTAGTAACTATTTGTTAACTGGCTCCCTGCAATGCTTTTGACACAATCCTGGTCACCTCTCTAGCTGCCTTCTTTTATTCCTCCTTAAAAAGCAACATCTTTCACATTCTCCATGTCTCTCTGCTTCATGATTTCTCCTGAAACCTTTCCCAGGTGGATGTGTGTTGACCACATCTTTTTGTTTACTGGTTTTGACCCAGCCAATGGATGTGGGATGGAGCAGGAGCATTTAAGCTCTTGGCATCATTACACAAATGCTGTGCACATGGCCTTCTTCTTTTTAAAATACATTTGTGGCATGTGCCTTTTAAGGGATGAAGCCCTCTCATCTAGGGCTGTTTATATCTCCCCTAGCTCTCTTTGCGGGATTCAGGGTTTTGACTGATGCCAGGTTTAGGTTTCAGATAAGTGGGGAAGAGGAGGTACAGGCAGTTCCCACTTTTTCACCACTGTGACTCTCTTACCTGGCACCACCTCTCTCACTGTTAACCCTGCAAGCAGTGGCTGCCGTGTCAGTCCAAATGGTGGAAGCTGGCAGCCTATCAGAGGCCAGGAGCCTACTCAGCTGAGAGTGTATCTTCCTTCAGAGCAATTGAAGACTTGGTTCTCAGGGTCCATCTAAGGATGGGCTAATATGCAACTGCAGGTTGGCGCCCTAGCTTCAACAGCAACTGAGACAAGCTAAAGGCATAGTCCACACTAATCACATAAGATATCCTAGAATAAAACAGAAAAGTTGAGTCCTTTGAAAGATAACATTGTTACTTTTCCAATTTACTCAGTGAAATACGTCTTAACAAAGATAAAAATGCATAGAAAGAGCCAGGCATGGTGGCACACACCTTTAATCCCAGCACTCAGGGGGCAGAGGCAGGCAGAGGATCTATGTGAGTTTGAGGCCAGCCTGGGCTACAGAGTGAGTCCAGGATAGCCAAGGAGACACAGAGAAACTCTGTCTCGAAAAACCAAACCCAAACAAAACAAAACACCCCCCCCCCTCACACACAGAAAGAGACATTAGGATAAATGAGAAGACGGAAGTATGTTATTAATGTAATCATCTTCTACAGGAGAAATCTCAGAATGACATTTGTTCAGCAGGCTTAGAAGGCAAGAAGTCCAAATTAAAACAGAGAAATCGATGTCCTTCAAGAAGAAGAGAAATGAGATGAATCCCCTGTAATAGCTGACAGGAGTAAGGGGCTGGAATCCACTTACAATATGGAGCAGAAGGAGGGCTTCTTATAAAAACTCTGGTGATCAAAACCCACAAAATATCCTACCAAAGGCAGAATCCAAATATGCGATTTAAAATGTGTAGCACTGTTTAATGATTGCTGGAGAGGGAGAGACAAAAATGCATTTGATCTTGACCACAGGACATTTTTAGTGGTGTGGGGACTATGATGTTGGTACAACACGGAAGAGATTCATACTTGGATATGTTCACGGTCTCCCTAGAAACTCTGTTTGTGCTGTGTCTTCTGGTCCTGGGGTTCCTGATCATGGTGAATGAATGAGTCACAGTATCTTGCTCACACATTTACAGACACTCCTTCATTAAGCTCCTTTTCTTCATCTTCTGAGAATAGCCTTTAGTGCCCTGGATAAAGAGATAGTGCCCTGGATAATGCAGTGCCCACTGTAGGCTGTGAAGTCACACGGGGGGCAACTGCAGCATGTACTCTAGCGTCCCTCAGCAGGGCTTGGTCCCCACAGCCATGTGCTTCTCATAGTGTGCTCATCTTCCCGTGCCAAGTATCACTCCAGTGTTTGCTTGTCTTTTAGATGTAAAAAAAAGATCTGGGCCACAAGCATACCATGTTAGACTTAAGTGGATAAACAGCCATCAATTTCAGCGGCCACTCAATGCATTCTGAGGTGGAGAGTGGGTGACTGAAAAGCCTCTGTCCTCCGTGTTGACCAACAGGTCAGGCCTAATCCATCCACACTCTGCGCTGGTCTGGAACCCTTGTGCAGATAGGCCTCATTCCTGACCCTTTCATGGAATGGCCTTGCTTCTCTGCACTGGAAGAAACACCGCTTATGTTGATTTTTGAGGTTTTTCTCTCTCTGCCCTGGTGTGTGTGTGTGTGTGTGTGTGTGTGTGTGTGTGTGTGTGTGTGTGTGTTGTATGCTAGGGAATATCTTTGGGCATCACTCTTCAGGAGCCATTAACCTTGTGTTTTGAGATGGGGTCTTTTGTTGGCTTGGAGATCAATGATCGCCCTCCCTTCTCTGCCTCCCCAGTGCCGGGTTGCTAGTTTGTGACCTGTGCTGGCCTTAGCTGGTATGTGTGTTCTAGTGATAGTGCTGAGGTTTCATGCTTGCAAGGCCAGAACTGTGTGCTTGGCGGTGTCTGCCCAGCCCCTTAGGCGACAGTATTGACTTGAAAAAATATGGGCTGCTTAATGTAACACTTCTCATATTGGGTAATGTTCTTCTTTTCTTTCACTTTCTCTTTATATAAAGTTCCTTTTCTTATCAGAATCTTTGAGCACGTCACTTAGTTCTTCTTTTCTGTTTCTTTTTAACTTTTGACTTCCTCAGAAATAAAATTGGAACCCTTTCCCATTGCTTTCCTTATTCTGTGCTCATGCTCACATCATAGAGTCTTCATGGCTTCCTAGAGCAAGCTACCTACTTTCTCCTCTTTGTTTTACCATTCTTTGTATTTTCATATCATCAAATATATATTCCCCTAACTCTTTTGACCTACTCTCTGGTCCTTTAGATACTTATACCCACTTGACTGACCAGACTGGGTAGCTAGCCATTTTTTTTCTTCCTTTGAGGTTTGAGGAATACTTCCTGTTGGTTTATACTATCCTATTTTTTCTAATAAATTGTAGAACAAAGATTATCAGATTTATCTAGAAAATTTTCTAGAAAAATTTCCCAAATAAATATGTCTTACCTTTCCAATTCATCAGGTTCCATCCTGCTATTCTAGTGTTGGGATGAAGAACAGACATTATATATATATATTTGTGTGTGTATACATATATTTTTGTGTAGGTATGTATGTGTATATATGTTTGTTATAATTTGTGACTTCTATTATAATCATCTCCCTTCCAGCACTCTACTGATTGAGATCCTCTGTTCTAGATGCTTCACTTCTGTAGTTAGAAATACATCCTTTGTCCAAGGCACAGTCTTGTAGCCGATGAACAGGCTGTCTTAGTTACTTTTCTATTGCTCTGAAGAGACACTATGACCAAGGCAACTTACATAGGAACAGTTTGTAGGAGGTTTGCAGTTCTAGAGGGTGTGTCCATGCTCATCATGGCAGGAGGATGTCAGCAGGCCTGCAGAGATAGTTGAGAACAGTAGCTGAGAGCTCGCATCTCACTGTAGGTGTGAGACAGAGTGAGAGTTATCCGGGAATGGTGTGGGCTTTGAAAGCCTCAACGCTTACTCCTAGTGACACACTTCTTCCAGCAAGACCGCACCTTCTAATCCCTTCCAAATTGTTTTGCCAAGTATTCAAACATATGAGCCTATGGGGCCATTCTCTTTCAAACTATCATACAGGCTGTGGATTTAGAAAGCATTGCACTGGAGTACCTGGGGGCAATAGCACGCAGAAGCGGGAGTAGCCTGTCTGATGGAGGAAAACCCATCTGGAGCTGAGCTGAGATTCACTATATTATAATTAGTAGTAATAATTTTCTGCAATGGAACTTACAGAAATTCAGGTAAAAACACTTACTGTTCTGGGCTGGAGAGATGGCTCAATAATTAAGAGCACTAACTGCTCTCCCAGAGGACCCAGGTTCAATTCCTTAGCACCTAAATGCTAGCTCACGATAGTCTCAAGTTATAGTTCCAGGGGGTCTAGTATACCCTTTTGCAGCTGGTGTCGCATGCACATGGTGCACAGACATATGCAGGATAACTATGCACTTAAAAATAAACATCTCAAAAAAGTAAAAACGAGGGTTTCTGTAAAAAGAAAACAAAGAACCCTGCTGCTTGAGCTCAGGCAAAGCCTTTGGCTTACCTACAGTCTCTGCCCCAGACTCTCCAGCAGGTAGAACAACAACCACTACAAAAGAAAAGTATGGATACATTGATGAATGGAGTAGCGTCCTGTTTGACTAGTCCATAGACACAATAAGACTGCAGTAAGCTCCTACTATAGAAAAGTCATCAGGGCGCACCAAGAGCCAGAAAAACAAATAAAATGTCAATGACTAGTGACTTAAAAGAAAAGTCAGAGGAAAACTAAAGAGGAACAAGCTTTGCTCTTCTGAAGAAAAACCAAGCTTTAGGTTTCTTGTATTACAAAAATTCCCCCAAGTGAACTGTGCTCATGGATTTGTTTTCGTTTTGAAATCCAGTGTGCGGTAGAGACTTTTCTTTGTTTTGCAAGGCAGTGACTAAGTTCTACCTAAGGTCCAGGCTTTTGCTACTAAGCAAGTATCTGCCACAAGCAAATTATATGAATAAATGGTATCAGACATAGATTCAGAAAAACCCCAACAGAGTGTGAATTTACGGAAGTCCTTACATGTTCTTACCTGTGTATTCTCATATAATGTCTAGTGCTTAGCACACACAAACAGAAAAAAAAAGTTTGAGTCTGAGTGTATGTTTCTGTGCACTGAGAAAGAAGATGACTCAGGTATGTGAAGATGGCTGTATTTGATCAGTAACAAAGGAAACGCTCCAGACACCAGGGCTGATAAACAGGAAGACATAAAGCTGGAAGCTGGAAGGATACCATGAGACAGCTTAAAAGTGACTCCCTGCGCCCCCCCCCCCCCCCCCCCCCGCCCTTTGGCCTATATTACAAAGAAAAAGATTGTGTTGTTCCAGCACCCATTGCTGCCTTCTTGGAACATAAACATACTTTTCACTGTATCCAGATGTAATTTTGAAAATACTTCCCCTTCTGTCCTAAAATTTGTATACATAAAATCTGACCGGTAATTTGTTTCTTATACATTCTTGTTTATGACTGTCTGGTAATGATGTCACTAGCAAATTATTTTAATTAGTTTTTGTTAAGTATTCTATGGGTCAAATGTAAAAAAAAATCCAAATACTCATATAGAAAATAGTTTCTCTTTCAACATTTTTCCATAACCATGTGATTTCCCCACCAGTAACTAACACTTTTAGTTTCTTGCCTTTTCTTTCACAATCTTTTGTGGAAGCAGGAACCATGAGGCCTCACTTAACCTCTTGTGAGAGTGGGGCTGTTGTTAAGGTTGTTTGTTTCAGAAGCTGGGCACTGAGGGGATGGGCTTAAATGGTCTCCCTTTTGTAATTTTCTCTTTTGAGCTCCCATCTTCAAACTTGTGAGATTAGCCCTGGGAAGGCCATGACTCAGGCCTATGTACTCTGACTACACAGGTAACAATGTATCAGTCTTCTCACAAAGCCACACTTGGGCAAGCTTTACTCCCTGAGGGAGCTTCTGTCAGTCCACGTCTAGGATTATTGATCTCAGGAGTGCTCAGGCTTTCTCTGGTTTGACACGGAGATGGAAATCCCAGCTCATCCCTCATCCAGTTACTGGATCTGTGTCCTTACTGATACTTTTTTTTTTCCTCATATTCTGAAACAATGTTGCTCTTTAAAATAAAATCCGCCACCCAAAAAATAATTCTACACTCTTGGATCATTTTATGAGGAAAAACTCCTCATCTGTATGTCTTCCCTAAGTTGCATGGAATTCCTCCAGCAGGTGTGAGGGCAGTTGTTGGCTACACTCCATTCCGTTTTCTTTTGGGTGTATTCCCTCCCATTTCAAGGGACTACTCTTCCTTCCTGCCTATTCATGCAGTTAATATTGGAGCTGCAGTGTTAGTTCCAGTGTATCTTAGGCTTTGGCCATGGTCGATTAGCCCAGGGATGAATATGAGATCCAGTCTGCATCTCAAGGAATTTAGACTTTGGTCCCAAACTCACACCAGTCTTTCTCTAGATGAGCGAACCTACTGGTAATCAGCACTAAAGACTTTAGGTTGTGTGCTGTCACTAAGAGAGGGAACACATGGAGGCAGTTGGTCTGGGAAAAGACAGGGCAGAAATGAGGCAGAGCTGTTAACTTCAAGAATCCTGCCTGTGTCTGCTGCTGCCTCTCTTGCCTCCCATAAAACACCCAGTCCTGTTGTGGAGTCTGTGATTCATGCTACCTGTGCATTTCTTAGTAACCAGCTTAATGGTGAGTCTAACAATGCAGAGGAGCAATGGTAGGCTTTAAATTTTTAAAAATCGACTTTGTTTGGGGTTCCTTAATGCCTCTACCTCCCTTTCAACCCACTGACCCTAGGTTAATGGGCAGGGAGAGTACAGTTCCCTTAGCTACTTCCTGCTGTTTAGGATATTCAGTGAGTAACAACAAACGCAGCAAAAGCCTTTTCTTCCCCTCTGCACGAGGCAGTTTCCTGTTCACAACTGTCGCATGCACTCTCATGAGGCAGTTATCAGCTGTGGACAAACTGGAGCAGCCCCCATATTGAACACCTGTGATTAAAACAAAAGCATGTTTATATAACATAAATGAGTTTTTAAAGACACCAAAATTTTTCCTGCAAGCAATAGTGGTAGCACCCAGCCCTGAGAGCTATGTGGTGGGGCCTATAAATCTAGCAGAGTTCCTCACAGCATTTGTCCTTTCTGCTAGTTAGAAGTTTCTCTCTTTTAAAAATGCAACTCTGATCATATTTATGACTTAAGTATTTCCCTGGAAATTTTTTTTCCTAAATGCTTGATACTTCAAGGTGGCAGGAAATGTTTGTGATCTCCAGTGTGAGTTTGCTTTCTCTAAGTATGTCCCATTCTCTTACTAAAACCGACCTTCCACAGTGTCCTAAGGAAAGTCGTCTGAGTTCTGTGTGCGAAGCTACCTACTCTCATAGAGATCCTGGCACGTGTGTCTGGACGAGACACATCAAAGTTCAACAAAGAGTCCCTGTCCTGCCCCGCCTTTCCCTAGGCACCCCCAGTAGAGAAAACCTTCTATACTAAGCATATGGGAGAAGCAGTAAGTCCCCAAGAGAAATGTGGAATTGGTCAGTGTTGACGATGACAGACAGCAGTAGACTATTTTGATGAGATTTGAATGTTCCTAGGAGGCAAGAAGGCTCCACATTCCTCTCATGTTATGGAAGACAAGTAGAGAAAGGACAGATTTAAAGTGCCTGTTGTGAGAATAGGACTCCTGCTCTTCCTTGTGGGACCACTTCAAGGACTATATGGCAATTCTGTTTGCCACTGCTCTTGGTGGCCCTGAGGTGGCACAATCGGGGCCCTGAGGGATCAAGGGATGGAACAGGGAGTAATTATTTTATTCTTAATATAGTATGGTTTCTGTAGTTCAATACTGTCTTTCATTTCATCCAGAAGAAACTTAATATTTTTTTTGTGTGTGAAGAACTGTTGACAGTTTTTGAATTCCATGACATGCAACAAAGCAGAGAATTATGCTACAGGCATGAGTGTGTATATATCTTGCATCATAAACATGAGAGAAAGAGAGTGAAAGGGGTTTAAGGAGTTGGCACATACGACTATAGAGACTAACAAGTCTAAATTCCATAGGGCAGAGCAGTGGACTAGAAATTTAGGTAAGAGTTCATATTGCAACTTTGACCTGAAAATCTGCAGGGCAGATGACACAAGCTGGAAACTCAGGCAGGGCTCTTACCCCACAGTCTTCAGATCAGGCCCCTTCTTTCCATAACATTTCAATTAATATTATTTTTAATTATGTGCCTGTGTGAGGCTATGTGCACATGAGTGTAGTTGCTTGTGGAGGCCAGGCACACTGGCTCCTTTGGAGCTGAAGTTACAGATGGTTGTGAGCTGCCCCATATAGGTACTGGGAATGAAACATGGTCCTCTGCAAGAGCTGAGCCATCTCATCTGCCCATCAAATGCCTGCTTGAGCAACTTTAATCTTAAGATGTTCAGTAGAACAGATGAGGCAGAAGAGCAAATGGAAGTATTCTCTTAAGTTGGCTGTGTTAAATGTCAGCCTTGTATAAAAAGGATCACAGGACATACAGCCCTGAGGCTGAAAAGGCTGAGAGCCTAAGAAAAACAAATGGAACAATATTTTAGCAATATCCCATTTTCAAAGTTTTTTTAACACTGGATATTTTTGGTATAAACAAGGTCAAAACATTTATTTATTTATTATAGAAAATTTATAATGAATGTTTTGCAAGTAGAAACTATAGTTTGCAGAGATTCTTGGTATTTATAATTAAACAACCACTAAATGTGTGTGTGTGTGTGTGTGTGTGTGTATGTGTGTGTGTCTATGTGCATGTGTCTTTGTCTGTGCCTTGTATTCTTTGTGTGTCTCTCTGTGTATGTACGAATGTGTGTCTATGTAAGACTGGGTTTGTCTGTGTGTTTGTGTCTCTTTTTGTGCCTGAATGTATGAGTGTGTGTTTATATTTGTGTGTGTCTGTGTTTTTCTCTTTGTGTGCATTTGTGTCTGTGTGTCCTTCTGTGTGTGTTTGTCTCTGTGTTATGTGTGTGTGTGTGTGTGTGTGTGTGTGTGTGCGCGCGCCTCAGTCTGTGTCCTTGTGTATGTCTGTTTCTCTATTTGTGCCTGTGTGTGTAAATGTGAGTCTGTGTATATGTGCCTGTGTGTTTGTGTGTGTGTGTGTGCATTTCTGTGTCTTTGTGTTTCTGTGTCTCTGTGGGACTATGTGTCTATTTTTGTCTGTATTTGTCCATGTCTTTTCATTTGTGTTGTATGTGTCTGGGTGTGTTTCTTGTGTGTTTGTGTGTCTGTGTCTGTGGCTCTATGTGTGTGTTTGTATATGTGTGTGTCTGTGTGTATTTTGTGTGTTAGTATTTTTCTGTTACTTTGTGTGTATATATACACATACACATATATATATCTCATATTTCAAAATAAGTGTCTCTTGAGGGAGCAGAGAGAACAGAATGAATCCCTCTGTCTTAGAGCTTACAGAACTGAGGGAGAGAGAGAAATGCAGAGCTTGATTACAGCGTCCTTTCCACATGCCAAATAAAAAACTTGATTGTAAATTATGAGAATTGGGCTCATTTCTGGCCTAGGCCAGCCAACAATGACTGAATTTGTATTTCTCTAGAGTTGCTGTACAGCTGAAGGGAGGCCTGATCAATACGTTTAGAATAGATGGATACAAGGAGGAGGAACATGTCTGTGGCTATGTGTGTAGAGCGTCAACTGATAGAATCATCGCCTTTATCTGAGTCTAATTTCTCTGGGAGACAGAACAATTGCCAGCAGTAGGTGGTAGGGGTTGAGTGAATCAGTCCTGGGTATGAAGCCGTCAGCTGCACATGCTACCTCAGCCTGGAGATGGTGGTACTTTCTATTTATAAGAAAAGTATTCACAGAAAGCTTGGGAACTGATAATGACTGCTCAATGTCAATGCTATCAGAATTAAGTTTAATATGGGAAAGGAGGGAAGGGGCTATGATTGGGATGTAAAGTGAATAAATAAATAAATTTAAAATGTTTAACATGGGATTATCTCCAAAATTCCTTCCCAGAAGGGTAAAAAAAATCATTTAAAGAAAGATTTATTTTTATTAAGATTTTAATTTTTATTCAATCATGTGTATGAGTGTTTGTCTGTGTATGTGCACATGAATGCAAGTATCTACAGAGGCCAGAGGCATTGGAGTCCCCTGGAACTGGAGTTACAAACATGTGGTTTTTAACAAAAGTCTCAATTGTTGGATTTTGCCAATAAAGACTCTGGAGGCAGATGCTGGGGTGAAAGCCTGTTCTCTCAGAGAGGCAGAGAAAGCTCCCAGCTGACCTTCCTCCTCAGCTAACATCTGAGAAGGCATCCTCTTCTCCTCTTCAGTTTGGAGGGGGTTGTTTGAGATCCTCCCTTCTACTTCCTGTGCATCTCTCTCTCTTCTTCCTCCTGACTTCCTCTTCCTCTCTGTTTTCCTTTCTTTTCTTAATAATCCTATGTTCATTTCTTGTCAGCTGGCTGCTTTCTCTACTTCTTGACCTATAGTTGACTATTTAATCCTGTTTACACTATTCAAGCAGAAAGCTCTTGGATTAAAGGTGTGTGCTAAGGCTGAGCCTCACCACAACTAAAAAAGCAGATTTTCCCAGTAAATAACACAACTTCAGGATTCACAGTATGATCAAATATCCTGCAACACAGACAGTTGTGAGCCACCCAGCATAGGTGTTGGGAACTAAAGCCCAGTCCTCTGCAAGAGTGGAGTGCACTTTTAGCCGCTGAGCCGTCACTCTAGCCCTGAGTTCATTATCTTTTTGTGTGTGTGCTTGTGTGAGTTTATAAGCACCACATGTGTGCAGGACTCTGCAGAAGCCAGAAGAGGGCACTGGAATTGCTGCAAGGATCCCTTGGGATTATAGCTACAGGAGGTAGTGAACTGCCAAGCAGGTGCTGGGCACTCAACCCCAGGCTTGTGCAAGAGCAGTAGGTATTTTTAACCACTCAGCCATTTCTCTATCCTCATTTCTTATATTGATTCCCTTTTCTTGGTTATTGAGTGGCCAAGGCCAAGGACTGAAGCCTATGACTTCAGATTTGTCATTTCTTTCCAGAAGCAGTTAAATTCCCTAATTTATTTACATAATTACAATTAGCAGGAACTGTAGTACCGCCTCCTTTAGTTACATACTGTAGTAAATCTTCCTGGGAAGTCTCTGGTGGTGCTAGTTCATAAAGCGTCCTGTGACCTCCCCTTTTCTATTTTATTTTAACTCTGAAGGACCAAGCATCAGTTCTATTATTCAGTTAAGTAAACCATTTCTCCTAATGTTTTCACATGACTGTGGCCAGGTCTGGAACATAAAATGTTATTGAGTTTCCCCATGGGGTCAGGTTATGACCTCAGATAGATAAACACTTTGTCTTGCCACACAGACCAACCTGGCCTTGAACTCAAAATTATCTGGACTCAGATTCCTAAGTGCTGAGATTAGAGGTGGGTGTTACCAAGCCTGGCTTCCCCTCAGAATTCCTTCAGTATCCTTGACATTTCTCAGACTTTTAGCTTGAAATGAGCCATTTAAGCTAGCAAAACAAAATTTTAAAACTTTTTTATTGGTTCTTTATGAATTTTACATCATGCACATCAATCCAACTCATCTCCCTGTCCCCTTGTATCTACTCTCCACACTTCCAACCTCCCCACAAAAGAGGGAAAAAAAAAAATCTTACGAAAGCTACTGTGTGTCACAGTGTGTCCCACAGTGTACTCTTTTGTCCACAATTCTTTGCTTGCAAATGTTCATTACAATGAGGCATTGGTCTGTTTTGAGGCCTCTGGTTTCTGCTACACTATCGATACTGGATCCTCACTGGGACTCCTCTCAGATATCCTGTTGTCTTGGAGATCCTGCAGCTTTGGATCTATAGGACCATCCCCTTCATGTGCTTCAGCCATTCATCAATGGGATAGATGTTGGGGTTGGCCAACACAAAGGCCTGGGTCTGGGCCTGAGAGGTATCTGAGGTGGTCAGACCAACGGGTCTCCTGCACCCACATCACTGGGGTGAGCTCTCCTGTGCTGCCCCGGCTGGCCCATTCAATAAGTCAGCCAACAAGGTGTATAGCCAACTTTTGCAAGCTCAGAGATTGGGGACGACTCCCCCATACCCCCACCACCAGGCTCAATTCTACTGTGCTACTCAGGCCAGGTGCAGGGCCTGCTCTCCTGCTCTGATGACCTCAGGGCCAGCTCTCCTGCCTGCCATGGATGGCAAGGGGCAGGGAGGGGCATCTCTCTCTTGCTCACACTACTGCATAGCAGACTAGTGGCGGGGCCAGCTCTCCCTCGTTCATGCCCTGAGAGTTAGCTCACTGCAACCAAGGTCAGATCTACTGTGCTGCCCAGGTGAGATGTAGGGCCCACTCTCCTGAGTCCTGCAGCAGGTGAGGGACAGGGACAGATCTCCTGCTATCATGACCCCAGAGCTAGGTCTTCTGCCTGCCACAGATGGCAAGGAGGGAGGATGGTATCTCTCCCTCATCCATGCTACTACATGGGAAATGCATGGCAGGGCCAGCTCTTCGATGCTCATACCCTTCAGGCCAGCTCAGCTACAATGTCCACAACCAGGGCCAGCTCTGCTCTGTTTCCTGAGTACTTTTGGGGTGCACCCTCCTGAGTACTACAGCTGGCTAGTAGCAGGGTCCACTCTCCCATGCCCAAGTGAGGGGTGGGATCAGTTCTGCACAGCCCTCCGACATCCTTCCTTCCTTCCTTCCTTTCTTTCTTTTTCTAACACTTCAGGAGCTTGATAGCAAATCCACACTTTCCTCATTGCTCTTTTTTATGTTTAGCTTATGTTCTTTCATTCTTGCTTTCATCTTTCTCTGAGTAGCATTGGACACAGGATATGTATACACTCTTGTATCTACTCCATTTCATTGTCTATTAGTTAATATTGTTATTAATGTTGCATTCTAATATTTTGTATACTTGTTTAAATATTGACAAATGAAATTTATTCTTCCAAAATGACAAACATGAGGCATGGTTGTCTATCAGACTGAGCTGGCTTTGTAAAATTTGGCAGATTGGCTAAATAAAATCGAGAACCAGATACCAGAGGGGCCCAACATCTAAAGAAACAGAGGCTTTGACCCACACTTACTTTATGCAATGCTATGGAGGAATGGTTTTTGTTTTCATGGTGTTTAGATTTTAGAGGGTTTATTTTTTTCATTTTGAGAGCAAAGAATACATCACAAATGCTTTTTTGTTTTGTTTTTGTTTTTGCTTTTTTCAAAACTCTGCTTGGACTCTTGAGACATTAGTGGGATTTTGGATAAGCTTGAAGATGCTGCCACCTGTGGGTCTCATTCTCTCCATGTTTCTGTGATTCTTCCCATCTGGTCTGAGGCACTCTTGCTATTGCTGTAGGCAATACTCATAACTACCAGCTGTCTTCCCAGTATGTGTTGCCTGTGACCGGAAATAACTAAATAACTGCAGTCATTCCTTGGTATCTACAGCTACCACAGATCCACGGATGTCCAAGTCCTTACGTGAAGTGCCACAGTGTTTGCACATCGCCTGTCTACACCTTCTTAAACACCCCAAATCATCTTGTAATTACTTATAATACCTAAAATGCAAATGTTATAGAAATAGTTCTCATGGAAAGGACTGTAAATATTTAGGCAGACTCAATCTTTACCTCGATCATTTTGATCCATACTAGGTTGGGGGTGTGGATATAGAGCCCATAGCTGTAAGGACTGCTTGTAGTTAGTTCAAATGCAGATCCTACTGGACACCCCACATTCCTCCCGCAGTTAGCTTTTAAGGTGCACATCAAATGAAGGCCTTTATTTTAGTCATCTAGTATTCTTTATTTACAACACCTGACTGCTCAGAAACCCTTTACAGCTTTCTCTTAGTCAAATAAAACCCAAAGGTTTTTATCCTGGCATTTTAGACTCCCATCTGGCATTTATACTTCACATCCCCTTATCAAAAATACTCCTCTCCTCGCCTCTTAACATCACTTGTACTTTAGACACTTTAGATCACTCACTAGTGTGCTTCAGTATGCCATAGTACATTTAAAAATCCCCCATTCATATGTGACTGTGGATATACTTGCCTTGTCTGAGATCTGTCATAGGTGCTATGTTGTGGTTGGTACAAACACCTCTTTCTTGACTAAATAAGCAGGCAGTTCAGCTTACCTGGTGGGTGGGCTGGGAGACAATCTCATGCAGCCTCTCTGGGGTTATGAAATTAGGCCTGATAGATACAAGGACCTAATAGGTACAAGTGTTAGAGTTCTTATGTAGGTCTAGGTACAGTGGTCTTTAGCTATACAAGTATTAAAACTCCTTTAACTAAAGGCTTTTTATTAGCATACATTAATCAGAAATACATAAATTAAACATATGTGTGTTTTACTGTGATATTTTCATATATGCGTATAACGCACTTAAAAATCATATCTATCCCTCCATTACCCTCTCTTGTCTCCTTCCTACTTCTGTGGATCCATTTCTTTTCCAAACCAGATTCCAAAGAGCTTCTCATGAGTGGTCTTCTCTGGCTGGTAACATGAAGAATCAGGGCCAGCAGAGACAGCTGAGTGGTGGCAGCAGAGTTGGCATTGACAGAAAGCTACAGGTAGAGAGAGATCGGCAAACCGCTTTAACAGCAGCAAAGGAAGCAATGTAGGAGAAGTATGGGGAGCATATTCTGTGTGGAGAGTCGCAGGGGTGGAGACACAGAAACCATGCAAATCTGACAAGCAGCAGGACAAAGGAGCAGAGCTACTGGATAGCTGGCAGCCTTGATAAGTGGTAGAGGTGGTCGCTAGGCCAAGCTATAAAGGCAGTATGGTGGCAGGCTGCATGGATAGCTGCAGAAGAAGTGGAGCTGCAAGCCTGGCAGTGGACAGCAGGAGCCTCAATAGCAGCAAGAAACATGGCAGTGGTGGCAGCAGCTATAGTAAGCTGTAATAGTGGATATTGTCGAATGCTGAAGAAGCCTGAGTACCCAAGCCCCAGTGCTGCATTTCCCATTATTATCAAGGGCTTAGCATCCTCCGTCTAGATTCCCACAGGAATTATAACATTTGTAGAGCTAAAGGTCCTTATACAAAGGTCTAGGCAAGAGCTGTGGCTGTTGGAGGGCTAAGAGTTTTAGCAGCCAAGAACTGCATTAAACCTGTAACACTAGAGGGGCTACCTGCTGCTGCCCCAACCTGTTTGCTGCCTCTACTTGCTGTTATCAAATGCAGAAGGATGTGAAAGCTGCCAGAGATAGCACTGGAAGAGCTCCTGCCTGCTCACTATTTCTATGCAGGTGGAGTAAAAGGACCCCCACCAGTGGATTGATAGCATGGCATAGCCCTTGAATTTGATTTGATTCACATGCTATAACTGCCCACCTCTGCCTGTCACAACCCCAGCTATGTAAGGAGTACAACCTGGGCTACATGAGACTGTCTCAAACAAAACAGGAATTTAAAAGGAATCCTTACAGTAATGAAAGGATCTACCAACCCAGATTCTAAGTGAAGAGAAAATGTCCTTTAATAATGAAGATAAATAAAGGTGTTTTTAGACAAAAACAAAACAAAAACCCTGAAAGTATTCGTCACTGCTAGAATGCCAAAGATGTTCCTGAGGCTGGACACAAGGTGTACTAGATGTTGGTCATATCCCCACAAAAGAAAAAATAACATTTTAAAAAGCCAGTGCAAAGAATATTTTCTTTGATATATACTCTTAATTCTTATGTATGAATCATATCTCTAAAATAGTAGTGATATCTTGTATGGCGTAACAAAGGCAGATGGAATACACACAATAATAATGAAAATAATGGTGTGTATTTTATGTGAGTGATACAATGTAAGTGTAAGTAGACTGAAAAACTAAGGATTTATAATGCACTCTTATAGCAGTGACTAAAATGCAATACAAAGAAACAGAGTCAGTTTTGGCAAGATGTAGTAGCAGAGTCTGCCTTCGTCTTCTCCCTCTAAACAACCAAAAGTCAAGAATGAATGTATGAGTATCAAGTTCATATCAAAGGCCACGTAATAAAGAACGTGGGAGTGAATGAAATAGGCTGGACAGCTGCCCCGGCTTACTGTCTAGAGACGTTTCAGGCATTGGTTCAGGAAACAGAAAGCCAGGCAGATGCCAGTTGCTTGTCTGAATTGAGCACTTGAAGCTGAGGGAATGGAGAAGGCGAAGAGGCTTGAACTGCCGACACAGGTACCAGCGAGGAAGGAGCTGTACGAAGGGAGGCCTCTGCTTGCAACAGTGTGTATGGTGAGTCTTTAGTTGAGCACCAGGAAGTACACATGCCAGAGGGAATTAGAAAAAGTTAGGGAAAGAACTAGCTAGACAATTACAGGACTCTATGTGAAGGTCCATGAGCAAAATGGAATGACCTGGGACCAGCTATAAGGAGGCAAAGCAACTTTATTCCAGGGGTGAGGGGACTATATAGAACTTTAGGAAGCAGGTGGGGAAATCTAGAGTGGCGGAAAGTCATTGGCTGAGGGGCTAGGGTACTGAGATATCTTATTTACATAGGGAGGAATGCGAGGTGCTTGCTAAACAGGTTCCACCAGGAGAAAAGGAGTTGGGTCTGTAATTTCCCTAAGGTATACACGACATTCCTCAGGTTGAGTGTGTGGAGTCTGGAATCCCCCCAGGGAGAGAAGAGGAAATCTCTCTCTCCTTCCCTCACTCCCTCCCTCCCTCTCCCTCCCTCCCCCTCTCTTCCTCTCTCTCTCTCTCTCTCTCTCTTTCTCTCTCTCTCTCTCTCTCTCTCTCTCTCTCTCTCTCTCTCTCTCTCTCTCTCTCTCTCTCTCTCTCTCCTCTCTCTCTCTCTCTCTCTCTCTCTCTCTCTCTCGCACCCACACACCCACACCTACACACACTCTAAAATTCCAGATAAGATGGCAACTAAAATTCATGTTGAAACAAGTGGCTGATTACAGTTTGGGAAACAAGGGGCACAGGAATATTTTATCATCCCATCAGTACTTCTTATAAAAAATATTTTATTACTATTAATTTATTCAGATTTACATCTCAATTGTTATCCTATCACTTGTATCCTCCCATTCCTCCGTCCCTCTCACTTTTACCCTATTCCCCTCCCTTAGGGCTATGACAGAGGGGGAGCTACTCCCCCACTATATGGTCATAGGCTATCAAGTCTCATCTTGGTAGCCTGCTTATTCTTTCTTTGAGTGCCACCAGGCCTCCCCACCAAGAGGAGGTGTTCAAATAAGTTCCGAACTCAACTTGATCAGCTTCCAGGAAGCATCTAATGCTGGACTCATGAACACTCTCTGCCATCTAACTGAATTTGCTGTTGTGACTGCAACCAATGTATCCACTGCCATAGCTGCATTTTAGCTATTTAGACTCCTATGAGTAAATCTACAGAGCTGTGCCATTTCATTAGGGATTTTATACAAGGGGTTCACAGTGACTACTGCCACAACCAGCATCAGCAATGCAATGGGAGCTGATGAGAGCTAAGCATAAGCTCTAAAGCTTTAGGATTTTTTGGTAAAGCTGTGGAAGATAAGCATAAGCTCTAAATAGTGTGTTGGGCACTATATATTTTTTTTCATTTTTTAAATTAATTTATTCTTGTTACATCTCAATGGTTATCCCATCCCTTGTATCCTCCCATTCTTCCCTCCCTCCCCTGTTCCTCTCTTTCCCCTCCCCTATGACTGTTCCTGAGGGGGATTACCTCCCCCTGTATATGCTCATAGGGTTTCAAGTCTCTTCTCAGTAACCTGCTGTCCTTCCTCTGAGTGCCACCAGGTCTCCCCCTCCAGGGGATATGGTCAAATGGGGTCCCGCTCAAACTAAGGCACCAGCTAAGGACAATACAGGCGGTAAACTTTAAACCCCTACCCAGATCTAGCCATTGGGCACTATATTTATAGCAGCCACTCCAAGCTCCAGCCACCTGAGGACTGTGGAATGCTGTGTACCTCCCATAGGCACCCTGGATACACACTCAGCCTTCCGAGATCTTCTATCCCCAACCTGCTGTTGACCAGAGCCTATTCAAGGTAGAGCCACACCAAAAGGTAACAGAGGAGAGGCCCAGCATGGGGAGTGACTCTTGGATAGTTCAGGCTAACAATAGCAGGCTCTCAAAAGACTAGGGATATAACCTGGACCCTAACCACTAGTCTCACAAAAGAGAACAGTGTCTCAACCCTCTTGCAAATTAATCCTTTCTGAACTGTACACTGAAAGTGTATAGGTGGGAGACCAAGATGGCACCTTTCTCAAGGATGTCTGGGTGCACTATGACCAGAGAAGCAGGTAATATAACTGAAGATCTTCACCTCTCCCTTGGCTTCTCTAAATCCAAGTACCCAGTCTCACCCCCAGCTCTACAGCAGACCACTAGCTACAGCCTCCTCCTCCTATTGCCCCAATCTCTGGTGGATCACACATAGCTTCCCCTCCTAACACCCACCCCTAACTTACTTCTTTAGTCTAGGACCCAACTCTAGCAGGCATTCCCTAGGAACCTAAACACTACGCTTGCCAGGGAAGCAAATGGGCTCACTTTAGATCTTCACCTCTCCCTCTGCTCCTCCAAATCCAATCCTCCAGTCTCATCCCTCTCTTATCTACCCTGACCCCATCTCCAGTGGATCACAGAGATCTATACCCGACCCCCAGCCTTTCTTCCCCTACTCATTGATTCCCGTCCCCAACTCCAGCAGGCACTCCTTCAGAACCTACAGGCCACTCTGACCAGGGGAAAAAGTAGGCTAATTGCATGTGTCACCTCTCTCTCCATTCCTCCAATACCCCAGTGCAATACCCCAGTCTCATCCCCAGCTCAGTAGCAGACCTTCTACTATTGCCTTTCCTAACTCTCTGCCCTTATTCCCAGGGAACTAAGCAGATTCTGGTGGAATGCATGCTTTCTTCCCTCCTGTGGACTCCCTCCATCCCAGCCTATCTTCATTTCTAAGTGTGAGCTCCCAATATCCAGAAACACATTTTACCTAGAACTCACAGTGGCCATATCTATCAGGATCCCAGAAGAATTTCCTACCAGGCAACGCACAGCCACTACATTCTCTTAAGAACCAGAGAGGGCAACAGAAACCAAGGAACGTAACATTCACCCAGTAACGACAAGACCGATATCAACACCTAGAATTACAAACTTCCCATTTTCATATGCCTAGATACAAGTACAAAAACATAATAACATCCAGGACAGTGGAAGTTTTGGTTTATATGTAAACATGGTTTTTGTTTTAATCACAGGTGTGGGATATGGGGGCTGTTCCTCCAGTTTATCCAAAGCTGATAACTGCCTCCTGAGAGGGCAGGTGATCTTTGTCATCTGTGAACTACCTTGTATGGGGGTGTGGACTGTGTCAGTGGGGATAAAATCCAGTCCCAAAGAGAGACTGGGGGCTCCCAGAAAGAAGACTTTGCCGGTGCTTCCCCTCTGCTGTTCCTGTGCTGTTGATGCAGTGTGACAAGAAGTTGGAGTTAATTCTGAAGGGAGGATTGACTTGCCCCAAAGAACCTGAGGACCCTAAACAGCAGGGAGCAGCTAAGGACAACTACGCCCTCTCCCCACTAACCTTTCTCCCTTCCCTGGTGTTGGGGTGTTAGGAGGGACTGGGATGGAGTAGGGAGAAAGATTTAAGGAATCCAAAATAAAAATAGTTGGTGAAAAGTACTCCAACAGTATGTCTCCACTGGAGCTCAGCAGCCCTACTGCAGCAGGCCCTGAGTAATGTAACATAAGTGATGCACAAATAAAAGCCCTCCCAGTAGCCTTAAGGGGTATATGGTAAAGATCTGTAAAGAGGAAGTGAGTAAGTCGCTTAAAAGAATCTGCGAAAATACAAGCAATGGAAGGAAATGAATAAAAGAGAGTAAAACCACTCCAGTCCTGAAATTAGAAATAGACTCAACAAAGAAAACCCAAACTGAGGGAAATTTGGAAATGAAAAATTTAGGGACTCAAACAGGAGCCTCAGAGACAAACTTCACTAACAGAACACAAAATACGGAAGAGAATCTCAGGCACTGAGGACAGGACTGAAGAAAAGCATACCCCAATCAAAGAAAATCTAAAATCTCCTGACACAAAATATCCAGAAAATCTGAGACACTATAAACAGACCAAATCTAAGAATAATAGGAATGGAGAAAGGAGAAGAAACACAGGTCAAAAGCACAGAAAATATTTTCAACAAAATCAAGAAGAAAAAATTCCTAACCTAAAGAAATAGATACCTATCAAGGTACAAGAAACATATAGGATACCAAATAGACTATACTAGAAAAGAAAGTCCCCATACTACATAATAATCAAAACACTAAGCCTATAGAACAAAGAATATTAAAAGCTGCAAGAGAAAAAGGCCAAGTAACATATGAAGGCAGGCCTATCAGACTTCTCAATGGAGTCTCTAAAAGCCAGAAGGACCTGGACAGATGTGCTTCAGGTTCTAAAAGACCACAGATGCTACTCCAAACTACTATACCCAGCAAAACTCTCATTTACAATAGATAGAAAAAATAAGTTACATGATGAAGATTATCCTGCTCTTTATCCAGCACTTGCCATCTAACTGCTCTGTATGTATCTCACCAGGTAAAGTCCTTCGGACACAGGAGTTTTCAAAGTTGGCCTCTGATCAGAGGTAATGCCAGTGGGAATGAGAGCAGGAAAGTCTGTTGAACAGCATTGGGAGACCCTAAAACAACTCTTGACAATAATTACAAAAGCAATTCACTATGGATTTACATGAATCCATTTAGTATGCATTCAAAAATAATGAGGCCATATAAAGTACAAAGCAGAGGTTGTGGTAACTTAATATTGCTTTTTGAAATTATTGTGACATAAATAACATACTTGAAAGAATTCATATGTTATGGAACTCTATCAGTAGGTGAAAAGCTCCTTTCTCTTATGTCTGTTCCCTTGAGAAATTGTTGTTACTGGAAAGAAATGCATTTTAGGCTTTCTGTTAGAGTATGTCTACTAAATGACTATATCTATATTTATATAGATATAGAAATAAAAATATATGTATATTTATAAGTATAAATATACATTTGATTTATAAAAGTAAATGTACACACACACACACACACACACATATATATATATACACATATTTTTTTTGCCTATACTTCTGAGGATAAATGTTAGTAGTAGAAATGTTAACTTATTTAGGACAAAAGCAGTGACAGTTGCTTAAAGCAGTGGTTCTCAACCTGTGGGTTACAATGACCTTTTCACAGAGGTCACTAAGACCACTGGAAAACACAGATACTTACAACTCACAAGAATAGCAAAATTAGTTATGAAGTAGCAATGAAAATAATTTTATGGTTGGAGATCGTCAGAAGAGAAGGAACTGTATTAAAGGTTCACATTATTAGGAAGGTTGAGAATCACTGCCTTAAACAGTTTGTTGAGGCAGACAGCTCTCTATTTCTGGCCATTTTCTGAAAATTTTCTTATTCTCTTTAGTGGCTGCAGCAAAAACTGAACTGAATTGCTTGCATAATTTACCGAGTCCTAAAAGGGAGATGTTTGGGCAGAACCAATGGGAGAAGCACCAAGAAGACACAGAGAGTGAACTATGTATGACAAAGAGCCAACCTGGCCACTTTCCTATCTCTCTGAAACATTGGATGCAGTTTTCTGAAAAGGGTGTGGGCCAAATGGCAAAAGGGTAGAAGAATTTGCCTGAGCACCAGTCTGATACACATACTGTTGAAAAACTGGGAATCACCAGGCTTTTTTTCTCCCACATGTGTGGGCATTCTGGAAAGTGTGAAAAGACAAGAGCAAAGATGGAAGTTTTATTGGACCAGTCCAAAAAAGTGAGTGAGAGAGAGAGAGAGAGAGAGAGAGAGACAGACAGAGAGAGAGAGAGAGAGAGAGAGAGAGAGAGAGAGAGAGAGAGAGAGAGAGAGACAGACAGAGACAGAGACAGAGACAGAGACAGAGACAGAGACAGAGACAGAGAGACAGACAGAGAGAGGCAGAGACAGAGACAGAGACAGAGACAGACAGACAGACCCTGGGCAGATATGATGATAAATACTATTTGGACAAGAGAACATTTAACACTGAAGTATCGTTAGGCCCACCTAACATATAAGGAACCAGAAGAGGAGACAAGTAATTTGTATGATTACACAGGTAGAAAATGGGGGTTACACAGCTAAGAAATGGGGAATATAGACATAAAACCAGACAAGGCACATGGAAGGTACCAGACAGCTCTGAATAAGCTACTCAAACCTTGATTAGGAGATGAAATCAGAATAAGAGTTTTTGGCAGTGTGAGAGGCATTAGGTATCTGGTAAGTATCTGACATGAGATGGAAGTCTGGAATTCTCATTGAAAAAAAAAAGAAAGGAAGAAAGAAAGAAAGAAAGAAAGAAAGAAAGAAAGAAAGAAAGCAAGCTGCCCTGAGCTTACCTGCTCATATCATAGACGTTTGGAAAGGTACCACATTAAAGTCTACATTGCTAGTCAAAAGCCAAGAACTGTGAGGGTAGTGGAGCTATTGGTGTGGATTTTATTTGTTTAAAATCAGTAGAAAGGGGGTTTGCCCTTTTATCTGATCTGACCTCCTTTTTTATCTGCTCAGAAACTAAAAGGCATACCCTCTGAAGGCCTTATGGCTAGATTAGCATTCTTTTTTCTTTTAATTTTTAAAATTAATTTATTCTTGTTACATCTCAATGTTTATCCCATCCCTTGTATCCTCCCATTCTTCCCTCCCTCCCATTTTCCCATTCTTACCCTCCCCTATGACTGTTCCTGAGGGGGATTACCTCCTCCTGTATATGCTCATAGGGTATCAAGTCTCTTCTTGGTAACCTGCTGTCCTTCCTCTGAGTGCCACCAGGTCTCCCCCTCCAGGGGACATGGTCAAATGTGAGGCATCAGAGTACGTGAGAAAGTCATTCATTCTCTGTGGGGCTTCCTGGCATCTGCTCTGCATCTGGTCGTAGGATGCCCCATTACCTTTTGGTATGTTTGAGCTCCACTGTAAAATTTCCCCAATTTTAAACACACACACAAATCACATTAAGGTTGTGAATTCAACCAGTGTGATGACTGGGTAGTCTATAGTATCAAGCAATGCAGGTTTCAGGTCCTGAGTACTGCAGCTAAAGGAGATAAGCATTTGCATAGCTGTTGGATGTTCCTAGGCTGGATCCAAGTCATGAGCTCATAGTTTGGTTGCTTAAGACTGTTGTTTCCTTCCTTTGTGTCCTTCAAGAAAAGAAGCCCATGGTCTCCAATGGTCTCCTCATTTTATGGCAGCAGCATAGCTTCAAACGAGCCATGCTTTCAATGGACACATTATACCTGGTGTCCATGGGAAACAGTTGAATCTCAGCTTCATCTATCAGCTTCCTCTTGCTTGCCAAACATGCACCTGCCATTAACTATGGAATCTGTGGTTCTCTTCAATAACTAAGAGATACTCGGTTTCAAATGTCTAGTTGGCCCTACACCTCAGGGAAAAACTGAGAACAATGGACAGGCACAGAAGCTAAGGCTCCTAGACAGAGTCTGTTTCTAATATTAACACAGGTAGAATGCACTTCTTGTGGACTGCAGCTCCCAGCCACCATAGCTATACATTCTAAATCGCTGTGCTTCACAGGATACAGACTTTGTGTCTCAGGCTGAAACAACCATGCTGCAAATCCAGGTCTGGTAGTCAAATCTTAGGTTATGGGAGAGAAGGGAACAGGTGAACACTCTCACCTGGACTTACACAACAGTTTTTCAACATAGTCAAGGGTTCCAGGTATAGTGTCCAAATGATTAATGTCCTTCATTTAACAGGAAGTCACGTGATCTATGTGCATCTCATAAAAGCAGTTTGGGTGACACATTCTATGGGTGGGTGACTGATTAAAATATCTGTCAGACTCAGCAAGATAGAGTTTAACAATTTACTGGATGTAAGGAGGGGCAGAAGGGCTGCAGAGATGGCTCAGCTGTTAAAGGCTAGGCTCACAACCGAGAACATAAGGAGGGGCAGAGAAAGTGGGATGGGGAAAAGGAGAGGGGGTGGAAATGAGAGTAGGGAAGGAGAGAGGGAGGAGAGGAGAAGGGCTGGATCCTGTGTGTCTCTCAACTCTAGGACAGGCAGTTTGGAGGAAGAAACTGGTGTAGCTTGGAGGAAGGGCCAGACATACTTTTGAATCAGGATGAGGGATTTACTCAATTTGTGCATCAGTTTTCCTTTTTGTAGGATGGGGGAGGGAGGAGTAATATTATCTGTATCAAAAAGTCAGGTGGAGGGCACGTGAAGGCTGAAACATTGGCATGATACCAGGCTTTGCGATGGCCTCATAGTTACTGTTTTTGGTTACTTGAGGTGCTCTCTTCAGATCTCTTCAAGTGCATTGGTCCAGCTAAACAGCTGAGAAATATAAACCAACTTGATAAGTTACAGCCACTCATAGCAGGTGAGGCTGTTAGTTGAAAATCATATTCCAGCACACATTGGTTAGAAATCAAGAAAATAGTTTTTGATTTTTGCAGATCTGACTAAGGCCATGTCTTCATTATATTCTGTTTTTACTTTCAGAAACTGCCAAATCATAAGTCATGTCTACTAGGGGAATGACACAGCATTGTGAAACTCTCACACTTTCATAAGGGTGTCAGTCAGGTTTCTTATGTAACAAGGACTTTGGCACCTCACCCAGAGTTTGGTTGTTTGCCAATCTTCCACTCCCTAGAAAAAGGCATCAAGATTATTTGGACAGTTGGGTGTGATCCAAGCTTAGGGCATGAGACAACACAGGGGCCAACATGGTGGGAGGGAACTGGGGGGCAACTCTTCTGCATTAGAGAGACTCTGAGAATTTCAGTTTACATGAAAGTGAACAAGCAAATCCTTCAAGACTGTTGGCATTTCCAATTCCATTGGAACGTGCTTGGGGACTACCTGAGTCCAGACTTGTCTTGGATTCTAGATTCTGTGCAACCTACAGAGACCATGTATTCTTCTTGAGTTCCCTGAAGGGTCTTCAGTTCTCCATTGGGTCTTAAAGAATGGCACTGCCCCCAATATCCTTTCCTGGTGCCCCAAACCAAAGGAAGCTGCATGGAGCACTTTCACCTATGAAAAACAGTTTGCATAAGAGAGTCTAAATTTCCCAAAGGGAAGATGGAGCTAGAGCCAAAAAAAGATCAAGATCAACTTTCTATCTGGGAAGCAATAGCCTTCGGTGGCAGCAATGTAGAAACCAGCTAAGTATTTATTAAAGTTCCAGCATAAACATTTTATTCATTTTTTTACCCTCCTCTGCCACGCTGGTCCCTGGCGTCTGGATGGTGCTATAGCATGGGGTCACTTTAGTTTTCCAGTCCTCTTGCCCCAGTGAAACTAAACTCTGAGACAGAATGACCCTGAGTGCTGGCATGTGACCTAACACTGTTGCTTTTACCTTAGGGAAAGTAACATTCTTAGATAATGCTTTTTCTTATATTTCAATGGAAAGGGTGACTGAATTAATGACACGTCATTGAAAGCAATTCCATCTTAGAAGCATTTGCTCTCATAGTTCTACTGGAAGAGGCTTGTTAAATAGATTCTGACCTTAGTCTTCAGGATGGTTGTTATTCATGTCAGTTATTGTCCTTGGCATTTTAAACACATTATCAGAATTTCAACAACAATCCTTCCAAGTGCATGCTATTGCTCCATAACAGAGATGAGGAAACCTGGGCCAGAGACATGGCTTTGACTAGGAAAGGAAGTACAGGGACCTGGTGGAGCAGGCTCGTTACATCAAAGCACCAACTCTTTTTTTTTTTTCAACCAGTCAGACTCCAAAGTGTTTATTAAAGTTATTTCTTTTAATTGTCACACTCAACAAAATTTTAGGTCAAATGTCAACAAATGAAGCCTCAGAGAACCTGAAGCCATTGTATGGTAGATCTGAAGGCTTCCTGCTTAGGTTCCACCCAAGGCTTTGTTTGTCCTGGTCCTTTAATATCTCTCCCTTCATCCCATGTAGGTGTGTGACACAGATACGCCTGCCTTTGGAGTTACCAGATGTGGCAATAGAAGAGAGAGAGAGTGAGAGAGAGAGAGAGAGAGAGAGAGAGAGAGAGAGAGAGAGAGAGAGAGAGAGACAGAGAGAGACAGAGAGAGACAGAGAGAGACAGAGACAGAGAGACAGACAGAGAGACAGACAGAGACAGAGAGAGAGACAGAGACAGAGAGAGACAGAGACAGAGACAGAGAGAGAGACAGAGATAGAGAGAGACAAAGACAGAGAGAGAGAGACAGAGACACAGACACAGAAAGAGACAGAAAGAGAAGGAAGGAAGGAAGGAAAGAAAGAAGCAAAGAAAAAGAAAGCACCAGCTCTTTCCTTTTGTTGGTACCATGTTGTTTGTCCCTACACAAAGGGGATTGCCCTGTCCTGGGAGTTTCTTCTGCTTAAGGTAATTCAGATAAGACACAAACCTTCATTTGAAAATTCACTCAACCTTTTGCCAAATGACAAGTGGTTCTGAGGTGAAATTATGTTTTTGCGTAAGGGGTCAAAGTCTCATGGTTTGAGCCAGGTGAGACTGTTCAGTTGGTAAAGGTGTGTATTGCACAAGCCTGATAACCTTTGTCTAGTCCTGGAAACTCGGGGAAGATGAGAAAACTAAGTTCCAAATGTTGCCCGCATCCATGCACACCAATATTAAACAAAACAAAACCTCTCACCCCCCTCCCCGCATCTTGCTTTGGTACAACCAATAAGAATGTGTCAGGTATGGATAACCTTGCCATTTGTGAGCGGATCTTAGAAAAATGCAGTTGAGAGCAGAACTCAGTTCACTCCAGCCTTGCCTTGAGGGTTGAGTAAGGTGATACTTGGTAAAATGTCTGGTCTCCTTCAGAGGAATTTCCAACAGTGAAGCAGTACCCTGTTTCTGTTTTGAAGAAAGGTAGCTCAACAGCAGAGCAGCCCACATGCACTTTCCACCCCAGCAAAGGAGAATTTGGGGAGGGAGCAAGCATCTCCCAAGCTCCTTGCATGTTGAATTGGGCCATACATTTCCAAAACAGCATATTGGCAGTGCTCCATTCTGCAGATGTCAGTAGTGGTTACAACAGAAGAGTCCAGTGTGCACACAGCTTTAAAGAAATTCCAGGTTCCTTCACAGTGGGTCATCTCTGCGCTTCTATGGTACTGATAAAGATCTGGTTCTACTTTATGGGGACACAGATTGCATTGCTTGTCTCTGTAGACTTGACTAATATTTTACAGAAAACTGTATTATCACAACCTGGGAAATGCCTGAATCTTACTTTATCGCTTTCTTTCCTCCTTTGATTACTTCATCTTTGTGCCTTTGTTGACATTATCAATCATTTTTATGTTTATCTATCCTATGGTATTAAGTCTCTGCTAGGTAGAGGGCAGTGTAATATCCCTTGTGGGTAGTCATAGCATTTTTGGGACATAGTGCCTTTTAGAATGTAGAGTCTCTAGCTTGGAAGGTAAGAAACACACACAGGTGTAACTCCATCATAGCCCATAAAGACAGCATTTCTGCTGTCTACAATACAAAAACTCAAATTAAATCTAGAGAGCTGAAACAAAAACAGAACAAAACAAAACCCTTTTCATCAAGGGCTCAAATTGGCACTGAGGGTGAAGGCATCTTGTGGGTCAGGTTTCTGGGCAGAACTTCTGTCTGCACAACACTGCTTGTGACCTGCCATCTCTTGTGTATCCAAGCCTATTGCAACATCACCTCACTTTTGTTCCAAGAGTCCCTGAGGGCAGCTTCTGCAGGCAGAGGAGAAGGAGTGGGGTGGACTCATTCCAAATACTTAGCCTTAAATGGTATCAAGGCTTTACAGACAAGTGGAGGGCAGACTGGTGGCCCCATCCACCCACGGCCTCTTGCCTAACGTAGACACAAGCTTTCCTGACATAGACACAAGCTTTCCTGGCTGAAGAATCCTCTTCCCAGAGTTTGTTTTTAGCTTCCAGCCATTGACAATACAAGTAAGCAAAAGGCTGAGCTGTTCTATCCCAGGCAAAGCATTAAGAAGAACCAGAATTAGCCACAAAGGCCAGGAAGAGCAGTGATTTAATGCTTAGATAAATGTGTCAGTGCAGCCTGAGATGCTGAGAAGATGCTCAGAAAAAGAGCCTCCCCTTACTTGGACCCCAGACTGTTTTCTTTATGGCCTTTAAATGGTTGGATGAGGCTCTCTTACACTATGAAAGATAATCTGGTTTACTAAATGTTACTCTTAGCAAAAACAAAACAACAAAAACCAAACCAAACCAAACCAAACCAAACCAAAACAATTTCACAAAAACACCCAGGCTAATGTTGGACTAACTATTTGAGTACCAAAGCCTAGCTAAGCTAATGCATACAATTGGTCTCTTACATACATTACTCCCCTATTATCTGTGGAGGATATATTTTAAGAGACCTAGTGGGTGCCAAAATTATAGATAGTACCAAATCTTATACATATTGCCCCCATATAAACACATGACTGTAGTAAAGATAACTTGTAAGTTTCACGTAAGTAAAGATATAACTTAATAATAAAATAGAGCCTTTATAAATACATAGTGCAATAAAGGGTATGGGAATGTCCTTTCTTTCTCTCTCAGCTGCTCCAGAATAGGTAGCATCTATAGTGTGGATACACCACAAAGCAATGGGGCAGGACAGTGTGAGATTTCATCACACTGCTCAAAACAACATGCAACCTAAAACTTTTAATTTAGTCATGGAATTGTCCATTCATACCGTTGGGCTGAGGTCAATGATAAATAATGAGGGAGCACCGTGCAGTATGTGTGTACTGGGTAGAGAAACAAAATGTATTTCTCTCGTGGATTGTAGCCAGGAAGATTTAACGCTTCTATGTGTTCACAAATTCACTCTTAATCCTGCTACAGTGCCTCCAAATGTGCGCTTTCCCAATAATTCTGAAGCCTTCTCCTCACTGCCACCACAGACAATATTGCTGCTGATCTGGCTCTGGACACCCTGGCTCTGACTCTTTTTGCACAACTGTGCTTGGGTTTCCACTTCCAAGCCTTCTGGTTGCACTTTTCCTCTACAAGGAAGGTCCTTTTCTGGGTCTCTGCATGGGCTCACTCCTTGTCATTGGATCTCTGCCCAGTTGCTCTTGTTCTTCCTCATAGAGACCATATTTGTTACCTCCTATAAACTAATCTCGGTCCAACCTTCACACGCCCAGCATATACCCATGTATTCGTTGATGACCTATATTACTCCACAGTACTATTTTTTCCATTGTACTGATCACAATCTGTAACTAGTTATGAGTCTCTTTATTTTTAATCTTTCTTGTACAAAGCAAGCACCACACCTGTCCTGTTCAGCTTTGCCTATTTGGTGCAAGAACAACACCTGCCATGTGTAAGGCCTCCAGGATCAGCTATGGAAGGAATCACTGGCTATCCAGTGATCCAGTGGACATTTGACCATGACTTATCTGTCATCACATGACCATCCTTTGACTTTTATAACACACCCTCTTATGAATATAGTGGGAGAAAGAAGTGGACAACTGTCCTTACAGGCTTGGGCCTGTGCCCAGGCAACCAAATATGCTTCCCTTGGAAGTGGGCCTAAGAAGCGAGTATTGCATATAGGGGAAGCTGCAGTGGGCACTTTGGGGTTCCAGGGTGGCAATATTACTGATGTGGGAAGCAGCTGTGAAAATTGGGGCACCTGGGGAGCAGAGGCAGGTGACTTGCCTGGACTGTCTTTGTGTTGCTTTGACTTAGAGAGGTGGGTTTAATACAACCCATTCATGAATCACATGGCCCAGTGACTTTGGAAGCATCCAGAAAGTGCTGTCTGCCTGACCTACCAATGCAGTTGCTGGTGCTGAAACTTTTCCTCCCCTTCTCTTCTCTCTCTAGTCCTTGTATCTCTTCCCTTCATCATGTCACACCCTTGAAGTCATAGTCATCTTCTCTGCTATATCTTATACTCATCAGTTTTTTCCCATAGTGTTTGCAGGTAGCCAGAGTGACGGCTTCTACTATATAACTCTGTTCTCTCCTGTGAGTCAGGGCAGTTAGGGGGGTGGGGAGGACTGAAGAACAGTGTGTGGGGAGGACTGAAGAACAGTGTGTGGGTCAGAATAAGTTGCTGGAACTGCTTTAGCTCATCATTCCTTGGATTATATGCCCTTGAGCTGCTTGGAATTTCCTAGGGAGCCCATATTCCTGACAGCTTATATAGTGTAGTTAGGTTCCTCTTCACTGTGCACTTTATCTTTTAGTAAAGGTCAATGTAAAGGAATAGAGAAATAGTGGAGATAGTCTCACCCTCTACGCACCCTATACTACAAAAGATGGCTACCTCAGCATCTTCTGTGCGCTTTAGCAAAGCTACCTTATCAAATTCCAAATCACATTAAGGCTTGGGCTTTTTCCACTTACTCCACTTTAGGAAAGTCCAGTGCCTGCTTGCTAGCTTTGAGGATAGTCCTTAACTGGTTTACATAAACAGAGTTTTGATGCTTCGGAACCAGTCATAAATGGAGCATATAGGAAGTATTTACTGTGGGAAACTCAAGCCCCATGTAGAAAGGCTCTAGAGGATGGAGTACTTTCTGAGTTGATTTTCTGTTATTATAACAAAATACCTGAGTCTGAGTACTTCACAAAGAAAAGAGGTATTTTAGCTCATAGTTTTGGAGGTCTAAAACCATGCTACTAACTTCTGTTTGGCTCTGATGAGGGCACTGTGGCAGATGGCATAATGACGAAGGGAGCCTATGTAGAAGAGATCTTGTGCTGAAGCAGGAAGCCAGGGAGATCCAGAGGCCAGGGACGCTTTTTTGTATAACAATATGCCTTCCAGCAAGGGCTAGTCCTCCATAATGTCAATGTCAGTCCCTCTGAGAGCAATGACACAATGACATAGTCATGTGGTGCCAACCATCTCTTAAGGGTTCCACTACCTCCCATTATCACCACACTGAGAAACCAGCTGCCCATAAATGAACTTGTCGGGGACACGTCACATCTGAACGATTGTAGGTACTGTGTAGAGAAAGAAACCATGGTGTGTGGGGATCAGGAAACAGAAGCGGAGTGGGGCATGTGTAAGGGGAATGAGTGGCGATGGAACCCATGCAGAATCAGACTCAAAGGCGAAGATCTAACTTTATTGTTCAGTGTATAAGCTTTTAAAAAGTTGAAAGGCCAATCATACCATCCCATGGTAGCCTCAAACAGCAATAGCCATCAATCAGGTTGGTGTAGCTGTGAGGAAATGGGAGGTGGCAAGGTCACCTCAGGTGACTTCCATAAAGGAGGGGGGAACAGTCACCACCCTAGCCTCAGATCCATGTTGAGACTTCACTAGTGTGCTAGGAGTCCCTAGTAGATGAACACTGTGTGCAGTGGATCGGGACCATTCCAGGAGTCTTAGAAGCCACTGATGCCTCACTCGCCATTCTCTGTGGGCCTCCAAAAGGCTTGTCCAGACACTCCCCACAGTGGTGCCAGGTGATGAGAGAGGAAGCCATATTGTAGGTGAGCTGCTTAAATGGCCTTGCAGCTGCTTCATTTTGGAGTGGTTTTTTACATAATAGTCAACAAAAGATAAAGACCTATTTGTGCCTAAAGCTGTGAGCACATGGGTATAGGTTCAATTCGGAAAGAGCTGTGGCCAACACTCGAGAACATACTTCAGCCTCTGATGCATACCCAGCACCCTTAGGAAAAAGTGGTCTTCCAAGAAAGGAAAACATTTTAGATTGAGAAGAACCTCAGTGTGAGATGCTAGTGACTTTATGGGAGGTCTAGCTTGTAGGGAGCTGATCCAGCTCAGCATCAAAGCAAATGAACCCTGACCACCAGCAGAGGCACAGTAATGTTCCCCAGCTCTCGGATGTGAACCTTCATTGATGAAGTAATGGGAATGAGCTAATGGTGATGGAGCTATCACATATAAATGCAGGTTTATTGCAAGTGTGGCAGGAGGGGGAAGGGAAGGGAGAGCATGCATCTGGGGGTGGAAGGAAGGGAAGCTGAGAGGGCAGGGAGGCAGGGAAGGGCCAGTGGAACCAAAATGTCTGGTTTATATAGTGAGTTGCTGGAACGGGGAGGCCCCGCCCTTAGGTAGAGAGCAGGCCGTGCCAGCCACACCCCGCAGCAGGACCTAACATCCCAACCTTTTGTTGATAATAAATGGATAATGGGTGTAGAAATCTGGTCTTTGACTCCTTCAGGCTGACATAGGGACATTGATTTGGGGGTGGGGTGCAGAACGCTAAAATGTTGGCCAAGTCTAGGAAGAGCAGGTTCTTGTATTTGCTGTTCAGGATCTGTGAGACCATCTGCAGCTAAGAAACTGCAGGTCCAACTGATGAAGCCTGTGAGGTTTAGGCTGGAGCACTCGTGTTCTGGATGTAGCACCTGGCAGAAGATAAAGTTAAGGGATTTACATTTGAAACTTTTAGGCCCATGGTCTTGGTAGTTGGGGGAGACGTGCATAGGTATGGAGTAGAGTGGGAGGTGAAACCTGGAGCCACAGGAAATGGAGGAGAGGGGACGGGTAAGAGTGTGCTTTAAAAAAAAAAAAAAAAAAACCTGGACAGATGCAGTGTGAAAAAAGTCAAGCAGACACTAGTGGCAACCCTGTCTTCCAGGCTTTGTCAAATCACAAGAATATGGAAGTGGAGTCCCAATTCGACACTCTGGGATTGGTAGATTTGGTGAGGTTAATCCATGAACCAGACTTCTCTGGAAATTGAGATTACCTCTGAACAGAACCCCTCCTCTCCCCCACCCAAGAGACACCTGGTGCCTCTTGGCAGCAGCTGCGGGGCAGGATAACTTACCAAGTACAAAGTTGCAGCAGGCCCAGAGGGAGGTGGAAGAGAAGCCATCCCCATGTGGCTCTGAGCCACCAGGCTGGGTACTCAACTTCTCCTGGGTTTAAAGATGATGGGATCAGAGAGAGCAGGCAATGAGGAATGGGGAGTGGCCCCACAAGTCTGGCCTGCAGGGCTGAGTGGGGCTCAGCTTCACCTGAGTCACAGTCCCAGATGGTTGATTAAATAGTTGGAATGAGCTAATGGGGACGGGGCTATAATATGTAAGTGCAGGTTTATTGGAAGCATCACGGGAGCGGGGAGGGGGCACCCAGTGGGAGTGGGGGTGGAGAAGGGAGGAGAGGGGGCAGGGCAGGCAAAAGGGCCAGTGAAAGCAAAGTGTCTGGTTTATATAGTGAGTCTCCAGGAGAGTCCCTAGGGCATGCCAGCCATGCTCTGCAACAGGACCTAACAAACCTAATGAAATTGATTATCCAAATCTTTCTATTCCTGGGCTGTGGAAAAGTTCCTCTTATGGTCTCTTTCATCCTCATCTGAAATTGTATTTCCCTCAAGCTTGGGAAAACCAGATTACAATCAAACATCGTTGAAAAGAGGAACAGGCGTTAGGATGCATGGGGAAGAACAACGGGAGTGCACAGCGCCATCTGACAACGTCATTAGGAAGCAGCACTCATGCTTTGAGTTCCTTCCAGAGACACGTTCTATAGGCTGCACCTCCAAGCAAAGACTGCTGCTTCGCTCCTCCTTGTTCACAGCCTTCTTTTAGCTGGCTTGTAGGTGAATTGTCTGCATGTTTCTGAGTTAACCTGAAAGCAGGTTAACTGTGACAGTAAGGTGCTGTTGGACCTGAGTTTGGAAACAAATAGCTAGGGTAAGTTCTGCTGGTGCATATACCCCACCTCATGTCCCTACCTGGCCGCCTCTGTACCCAAAACCTACAAAACCGCAAAAACAAAACAAAACAAAACAAACAAAAACCAAACCAAAACAAAACCAAATAAACCCTAAGTCAGTGATCCAAGTTCCAATCTTTTTATTTGTGTTTTGTTCAGGATACAGTTTTGGTCCATGATGGGAGTGTGGGAAAAGTTCTCTTATTTTTAAGGAAATGTACAAAGAAAACTATATCTTCATTCTTGCCTTCTATGGCTTGGTTCCTGTGTGAGGGCAGGAGTCTACAAAGCTGCTATCATCTTGGCCACCAGGACCAGTACGAGCCTGAGAAGAAAAGTCAACATGAAAAACAGAGTGGATACAGGAAAACAATGTCTTTAACTATATTATTGAGTTGTTGAAGTAATTCACCTAGGATGTGACCTAACTGTAAATTTCTTAGTATGTAAAAAAATACATTTTTTCTCTTTGTTTATGCCAGTCTTAGTTGTAGTTTTCTTTGCTATGGCACAAATCTCGATACAGGAATTGAGAATAATTTCATATTTCAGACAAATGCATGCCCACTAGAGGACAAGTTGCCTTTGCTTGGCATTGGGGAGGCAAGGTAGCTCATGCTGTTAGGGAGCCTAGAGGCATCACCTCAGTGCAAATATATCTTTACCGTAGCTCATCCAGCGAAGCCTAAAGGAATCTTTGCAAAACATCTTTCCAGGTCAGAGAGGGTTGCCCTGCTCCAGCTGCCTTACTTCAAACTCTTGTCACACGCCACAGGCCTCTTGGGCATGCATCAATAATCTGGCTTACGTCTCAGACACATACTGTCATCAGATCTTTTGACAGCTCCAAGAGTTAGAGGAAACAAAACAAAACAACAACAAAACCTTCCACATTTAGAACTGAGCACATTTTAATTCATTTGTCACAAGATAAATGTGTTACAGGTATGTTCAGAACCAAATTGTTTATTTCTCGGAAGGAGAAAACACATTTTAGAATATGATGTGTAACAGCTTATTGATACACAGAAAAAGATAGAATGAAAGCTTATCCCCTTATCACTCACAGACGGGCAGGCAATGGGATATGCTAGGGACTCTTGGGTGATTTCTTTCCAAAAGACAATAGTAGCTCCTGACACTCAGGAGCTGGCCTGGAACTCCTCACTGGTTTTGGTGTTCTGTTGAGCATGGACTCTTTGGTCTGCCACTATCAGACAAGGCCTGTTCATGACTGTGATGCACAAGGACAGAAGCCAGGCTGCTGACAACCACATCTGAACACAAAGTATAAACATAATCTAAGCCATGCAATCCCGAGAAGCCCTTCTCGTGGCTATTCAGAGCCCCTCTGCTTCTTCACCAGCCAGAGTGTCATGGTGTTAGTACCCTAGCATTGCCTTTGGAAACTACCCCAAAAGACATTAAAACAATATAAATGTATTTTCTTACATGTCTATTAGCCAGAAATCTAAAATGAAAGTGTCAGCAGGACTGGATCTTCCCAGGTCTCTCTTCCTGGTGCCAGTGTCTTGGCTGCTTGAGCAGCACTCCAGTCTTTGCCCCCATCTTCTTCTGCTTCTTTTTGTGATCCCTGTATTCTCAGATAAGGACTCTTGCCCATGAGTTTAGGCTCCACCCAACACATTCAGGATGAAGTCATCTGCCTAACCTCCCTTTACGTCCATTTACAGAGATGCTCTCTGCAAGCAAGATAGACCACATTCACAGGTTCTGGGTGCTAGGACTGTGAGTATCCATTCAACCCACTAAGGATAACTAGTTACAGTGTTATCCCAGCTCTCTGACAACCTGCAATCCAGAACAAGTCATATCATTAAAGTCTCTTTTAGACACTGAAAACAAGCTAAATCCTATATGTCTTTTGAAAGACCCGAGGGTGGCCTTTATAAAGTACATTCTATTCCTGTATTGAGAAATGCATCTGACTTATGGTGCTATGGGTGTGCTCTTCATGGTCCCTGGCTGGGACACTGGCACTCCTTCACAATTCATATATGTGAACAACCTAGTGTGTTAGGTATCAGAGCAACGCTCATGTACAAAAATCTTGGTAGCAGTCCTGTGAGCAAATGCAATTGTCCCCTAGTCCCCAGTCCATAACTGAGCCTTAGAAATGTTAGTGCCTAGCTGGGCATTGTAGCACACACCTGTAATCCCAGCACTCAGGGAGGCTGAGTCAGGTGGATGACTGAGTTTGAAGCCATCCTGGTCTACAAAGCAAGTTCAGGATAGCCAAGGCTACACAGAAAAACCTTGTCTTGAAGAAAAAAAAAAGAGAGAGAGAGAGAAAAAAAAAGAAATGTTAGTGCCTACAGTCAAGGTTCTTCAGAAAAAGAGAACCACTGTGTGCATGCGTGTATGTGTGCACATGCATGTGTGTGTGTGTGTGTGTGTGTGTGTGTGTGTGTGTGTGTCTGTGTCTGTGTGTGTAGATAGATGGGTGTTGGTTCAAGTGTTATGGGGTTTGGCAAGGCCTGAGGTCTTTAGGCTAAGCTGGCAAGCTAGAGAACCAGAGGTTCAGGTGTGTGTGTGAAAGCTTGAGAACCGGGAGACCAGTAACCCAGTTTGAATCTGCAGGCCAGTAGTTTTGAGTCTTGGAGAGAGCTCATGTTTCCACTTAAGGTTGAAAACAGAAGAAAGTCAGTGTTCCAGGTAGAACAGAGGTAGAATATTTTCCTTAAGCAGTTAAAAAAATTTTAGTCAGGTCTTCAAATGATTTGGTGAGGATTAACCGTATAGGCAGAACAACTGGCTTTCTTCTTTTGACTAATTTCACTTTACCCCAAACCACTATGAAACAGCTATAATAACAACAAATTATGTATCTATGCTGTGACCTGAAGTGGAAAGTTTGTCTGAATATCAAAAAATTAGCCATTTCAGCATCTGCCCCAAGAATTCAAACATTGTACCGCGTGGCCCTCCTGTTTCTTCTCTTGAGAACTCCACAGCCATGCTCTCAGCCCAACTCTCATTTTACAGATGGACCTCAGCCCAAATCACTTCTGTGTGATTCTCACTGATCTAGAGTCAGGACAACATGGTTTGGGACTGAATTACACACCGTCTCATGTTTCTGCTGCTGTGTCACATGCAGTTTCTTTGTACCTCTCATTATATTGTAAGGAATTTAGGAACCAAGCACTATGTCTTATTTATAATAGCGGCTAATTGTAGACCATGAACCTGAGTTGTATTTATCCACTTAATCTAACAATACCATGAATAATCAGTTGCTTCTATTAGCTCTACTTTCCGGAAGCCTGCAGTCTGGATTCTCATCAGTTTGCACAAAGTGGAACCAGGGTTTGAACCCAGGCAATCTGGCTTCAGAGCCTGAGTTTTTAACCGCTACATTCATAATATATTAGATGAAGAGTTTATTAAATGAACATGGGGAAAGAAGGAAAGAGGGGAGGAGGGGTACAAGAGAGACAGAGACAGAGAGAGATAGGGAGAGAGACAGAGAGGTACGCGCGCGCGTGAGAGAGAGTCAGACAGACAGACAGACAGAGACAGAGACACAGAGACACAGAGACACAGAGACACAGAGAGATAGGGAGAGAGAAGAAAGAGAGAGAGATAAGAGAGCACCACTACATTCTTCATGTCACTATGATGTGTTCATTTGTCCTTTCCACCAGCTGGCCTCCATTTTCAGAACCCATTTCGTAGGTGACATAGGCAGGCAAAGGAGTTCTCTCAGAAGTTGTTATCAAGAAACAAGAGCTCCTTGAGAGGTGAGATGGTTTTGAGCTTGCCTGACTGGGCATGTGCCATTGGGGTGGAGTCTCTTCTGCAGGTTGTACTGGCCTTTATGGTCTGACCTGTGCTGTGAGCCTCTCCTGCTTAGTTTCCTAAGTTTCTGCTCACCTCAGCTGAAGGGGGCAGTTCTTGGGAATCTGTGTGGAGAGTACCGAGACTCTCCCTTCTCATACACACCCAGGCCTGAATCTGGAGCCATGCCTGGGCCTTGAAAGTGCAATGTCACCTCACTAAACACTGGCTGGGGTGCTGTTAATTTGAGACACTTCCACACAAATACTGTACAAACTGGTTCTTTGCATAAGGGCTGCCAGAAGACTTATCCTCTGGCTGGGCGCAGTGCCTGCATGTGGGTTACCAGGTTGGCACACCTAGTCCTCTCTCTGTGGGTTCTGGGACATATGCTGACTCCACGCTCCAGGGACTCCTCATTGCAGGAACACATGTCCTGACTCCCAGCTCACTGTCTTCCATCGCTCCTAAATCAGCAGGCAATGTTTAAATATCCTGAAAGCAAGTTCCTTATCCTAGGGAGCTAGCTAGTTAGTCAACAGAGAACGGGGGTGTGCTTTTCAGTGGTATCTGTTTTGGCTTGGTCCCCCTTAAGTGTGCAGATGTCTTTTCATAGCATTGGGTTGTCATCTTTTTCAAAGGCTGCACTGTGAGATCTTGCAGGGCTGAAGCAGGCTTTACGGTTCTCAGTACTTGACACAGGGTATGCAATGTAGGAATCACTCAAGATTTGTTTTCCCACAAGGAGAGCTGCTAGGACTTCCTCCTAATCATATTGCTTTGCCATATAGAACAAATCCCTGATACAGCCAGAGAAGGCCTATAGCTCTGGGCTATAAAGCAGCAAGTTGGCCTGCGCCACATGGAAAGATCTCCACTTCTTTATCTGAAAGAAGGGCAAGATCAGATGAGAAAATGTCTGTGGAACCTCCCCCAAAGGATGCATGCTCTGTTGAGATGGAGTGTTATAGGATACGTCTCACCTGCATTATAAAGCTAAGAGCGGTGGCATGGGTAGTCACACTGACTGCGTCTCTCTGCTCCAGGCCTGACTGAAAAGGAGGTGGGGGTTGCAGAGGAATGACAGTTTTCTAAAGCCCCCAGGGAGGTGGGCCTGGAATTGATGCCCCCACCTTAAACCATAACACTTGTTTTTGTGCCAAGAACTTGCCAAGCGTTCCCCAAGCCTCTCCCTCAGTTATTCTAGGTAATCCGGCTAATAAAACACAACACAGTAGGCCTCTTCAGACCATACACTCAGGAAACATCCTTCTTGTGGGACCTTCATGGGGAAAAGAAATCTGTAACTCTTTGATCTTAATCACCAACAAAGAATTTGTCTTAATATCTTTGAAATCTTAAGAGAAACAAAAAGAGAGGCCTGAACTTTGAAACGGTGTCTTGTCTGATGTTATCATCCACCAGCGGGACAAATATTATCCTCTGGGGTAAATTCCTTTGTTCTGGGAAGATGCAACAATTGATATTTAATTGTTAAATGTTAAAGGAAAAACCAAACATCCTCAAAGGCAGAAATTCAAACCCTGCCTTCCCAGGGGGTTCTGGTGTCCTGTACAATCACAGAACAGCTGGTTTCCTCATGATGGCATTGCAAATGTTTTCAATAAGAAAATGTTTCGTCTTTAAGAAAGGTTTAGTTTGCAAAGTATAAGACTGTGATTGTTCCTACTGGATGTTCATGGGGATGGGGCAGGGCATTGGAGAGGCTGGTGGAGGGAATGCCAGGCAGGATACCTCAAAGCCATCTGGATAAGATTTTTTTTGAACCTGATTCTGTAATATTCTAGACTTAGCAAACTCAGACTTTGAAAATGAACTCATGTTTTCATTATTACATTATTGTCTAAGATGAGACTATCCTCTAAGTGATGAGAACATCCAACTATTAATTGTGCTGAGACATAGCCCCTGAGAAGAGAAAGTAAGGGGGGATTTGGGGAGTATAGAGACAGGACTTGCAGGCAAAGATGAAGGAAGAGTGGGTGACTACAGACCATTTTCTCTTCCTTTCTAGTGGGGGGAATGCAGGCCTTATTATCTATTAGACACAGGGCAAGGCTGGAGTCCACAACTGGACATACATCAGACCTGATGTTGGGCAGGAGAAAAATGGCTTTTGGGAGGACACAGGCAATGAGTGGAGTGTGGCATAGTAGGTGACTAAGGACAGAGTTGACATGGGAAAGGAATGGGCTTTTGATTGTATTTGAACTTGAAACTTGTGAGAAGTCATTGATTTAGCTCAAGCTTACTGTGAACAACTGTTGCAGGTACAGTGTGATTAAGGAAAGCTATGTTCAATTCCAGAAGTTTCCGTAAGGACTTATATTGTATACAACAAAAGGGTGAGCTTTGTGCTCAAGAGACTAATGATAGACACAAATTTATGAACTTTTACTATCTCCTGCTGTTAGACTTGTTATTTTACTTTCCAAAATGATTTAAAAGGTGTTTTTCCAAGTATGTATATTTTAAATAAAGACAGACTCTGTAGCAAAATTTTATAAGCAATTTGTTCTGTTCATGTTCAGTATCAGAAAGAAACATGATCTCCACAAGCATTTATGGAGCCTCTTCTGTGAAACAGCTTGATTCTAGACTCTGGTGAAAAGAGATGCCAATCCTTCTGTCCAGTTATGCTTTCATGTCCCTGCTGGATGCTCTGTCCATCTCAGCAGCACTGGGCATGTGGTAGAAGAGAGAACGGAAGTCCTTGCTGTAGGCTCCTGTTGATTTCAGTGGCAGGGACACTGCGTCAGCCTTGTAGTGTGTTCATGTCAAGTACTTGTTCTAGTGCCGCTGTCAAGGAGCTTTTAATCTTCTTGGAAGTAGATGGCATCCCAAACAACATGAAACAAGGTGTGTGTGTGTAGGATACTGTTTGTAGGAAAACCAGGAACTGTTTCCGAAAATGGCCTGAATAGAAGTGAGATGCAAATGGATCATTGTATGTATATGTTTGTTGAATGTAAAGTCAATAGATTTGTGGAGGACAGGAGGAAGGCAAGTGCAGAGACAGCTTCTGGATTAGTGCAAGAGTAGGGAAAGCTTTCCTAATAAGAGAAATTATGTTATTGTAAAAAAACCGCACAAGCCCCCCCCCCCCACATCAGCACCATGCGACAGCCCAAGAGAAGAGCTGATGCAGAGCCCACAGTGGATCAAGGGTCTGATATACATCCCTGGGCAGACAGCCTGAGGATCAGTCCTGGCTGTGGAGGTTAAGGCTGACATGTGACACTCCAAGGCTGACACTATGACTCATAACAGTAGCAGATCTGTTTTCTGACGGTCTTAGGTGACCTCTGTGAAAGGATCCTTTGACTCCAGAGGAGTCACACTCCACAGGCTCAGAAACTCTGATACACACCCTAAATCTGGTTTTACAGGCCTGAACTGGAGTTGCAAAGTGAAGCTTCCTCATCAGCACCCTTTGATATATCACTGAGAAGAAAATGACTTAAATCCTACCCCACCAAAGAGGAAATTCTGACCTATGTGATATTTATAAAACTAACATACTTTCATTATGCTTTGTATTTTTGTTGTTAGCACTGTGTTATTTTTAATCTTCATTCTCCTGTAACTATTTCATACTATCTCGCCCAGTTATAGGTTAGTATTGTTCAGTTTGTTTCCCCACCCAATCTGTGCAGTGTACTCTCTACTGTTCTCCCTATGTACAACAGGCATATTTCCTCTCTCATTTCAACCCTTTTTATTTTTGTCTTTATCATCCCTTCTTGTCTTTGTTTCTCAGCTAGAACTTCTCTTTAATATTTTTTAAATTGTGTGGCCCATAACAGTATCCACATTTCCCATTCTGGATATAGTCTCACAGTATCACTTTCTCAGTTGGTCTGATACCAGTCTTTATCTGTACTCTCTCTTCCCATTCCTGAACTAAGTAACACATTTCCTAGTATACACCTTGTTCATCTAGCTTTCAATAGTTTTTGAAGTTAAATGGATGGGCATTTTAACTGGCTAGTATGACAATTGCATACGAGCCTCAAGAGTAATTTGGGTTACTTCTGAACTTACTCTGGGCATGAATTGGATATCATACCTGACACTAAGCAGTTAACTTATGACATGTGCACATTGACTCCACTACAGAAGCTGACAAAATGCCAATCAATAAAATAACCCCTGGTGCATAAGTCCCAAAGCAGAAACATCACACACACACACACACACACACACACACACACACACACACACACACACACACACAGGAAAAGTAAAGGCAGTATTACCCTACCTCAAAAATACCAATTCCATAGTAATAGATCTCAAAAGGAACAAGTTTGACTAAATATTAAAGAATTTAAAATAATTATAAGAATATTTAACAAAATGAAAGGTGACCAAACATTCCTCAATGAATTTAAAGAGAGTATAGATAGGCAGCTGAAGGACATAAAATAATCAATAGAAGATATGAAACAGAAATTCACAAAAGAGATACTGAGGAAGTCAAATTGAAATTTTAGAAACTAAACCCCAGTGAGTTGAATAAGAAGCTCAGTAGCTAGAATGGATCAAGTAAAAGACAGAATATCAGCGATAGAAAATAAGAAAGATTAGTTTGAATATCAGATAGTGACAATGATAAAATAATAAGAAAATAAGAGCACAATATGTGAATTCTGTAGGACATTATTGAAAGATCAGATTTATGAATCATCATAATAAAAAAGTCACAGCTACATGCATAAGCCATATGCTCAATAAACCCATTGTAAAACCAACCAACCAACCACCAACCACCATCAACAACAAAAACAGAACAGAAAAACAATTAACCAACAAAACAACCAAACAACCAAACAAAAAGCCTAATCTAGAGAAAGAGATGAACATTCAGACTTAGGCGGTCTTTAGAGCACCACACAGATAAGACCAGAGAGACTTTCCATGTCATAATACAGCTAAAATACTAACACAGAGAATGAAGACAACTACTGAAAGTTTCAAGAGAAAAACATGAAGTCACAAGCATAGGCAACCCGTCAGCATTACAGATTTCTGAACAGAAACTCTAAAATCCAGGGGGGAACACAGAATGATATATTCCAAGGATTCAAAGATAATAATTGCCAGCCCACATGAGTGTATTAGGTAATATTATCTGTTATAATTAAAGAAGAAAGAACTTTCTATAATAAAAAAAACTGGCAATAGGGCTTCCTCAAGACCCAGCTATTCTACTCTTTGGAATATACTCAGAAAATGCTCCACCACACAACAAGGACATATGCTCAACCTTATTCATAATAACCAGAACCTGGAAACAGCCAAAATGTCCCTCGGTTGAAGAATGGATAAAGAAACTGTGGTGCGTTTACACTATGGAATACTACTCAGCTATTAAAAACAAGGAAATCCCTAAATTTGTGGACAAATGAATGGGACTAGAAATGATCATAATGAGTGAGTTAACCCAGAAGCAGAAAGACTCACATGGCATATACTCACTTATAATTGGGCATTAGCCCAAAATGCACATCCCACAAAAGTGTTCACTTACCAGGAGTTTGGGATAGAAATATAGGAGATGGGGAAGTAGAAGGACCCAGAGGGTCCTAGAAACTTACAAGAAGAACATCGTGATGGCAGGATGGGGGGCCAGGGGGAGTCTGCTCAAACTATTGCATTAACCAAGGACAATACAATAGTAAACATTGAACCCCTACTCTGATCTACCCAATGGACAGGACATTCTCCACAGTTATGTGGAAAGCAGGGACTGACTCTGACATGAACTCTGGTGCTCCATATTTGACCTATTTGACCACCTCCTCTTGGTAGGGAGGCCTGATGGCACTCAAAGAAAGAATAAGCAGGCTACCAAGATGAGATTTGATAGCCTATGACCATATAGTAGGGGAGGAGGTCTCCCTTGGTCTTAGACCTAGGGGAGGGGAATAGTGTGAAAGTGGGAGTGAGGGAGGAATGGGAGGATACAAGTGATGGGATAACAATTGAATTGTAATCTGAATAAATTAATAAAATTAAAATAAAAAATAAAAACACATGGAAAGAATTGATGAACACTAGTCCCAAAGAAAGATCACTTGAATGAATCCTTCAGCTTGAAGAGGATGATGAACATACACACAATGCTACAGGAAAGAAGAAACCATGTTTGAGTGGCTAAATGGATGTGGAATCCGAGAACAATAAACTACAAAAGTCAATAGAATGACAGGAATTAATATATATCCTCCAACAATAACCTTGTATATTAAAGGACTAAATTTCCCAATCCAAACACACAGAGTAATAGACTAGATACCAATAGGTAAGTGCAGCTCTTAATTCTCGTCAAGGAAACTTTTCTTTGCAACAGATGGAGACCATAACAGAAAACTGCAACTGACTGAAATGCAGAGAATGACTAACTGACCATGTGGTACCCAGCCCCAATATCTCCCCTACATCACAACTCCTGCACCTGAGGCTCAAGACAGAACAGAGGGCAAGAACATTGTCAGAGGAAGTTTGCTGCTAAGAGATTATATTGCCTAGAAACGACCCAGAAGCTTTACCTATGATTCCTCAACAACATGGCTGCCTAAACAACATTTGAACAAGGATGGACCAATAGACAAGGGGAAATCTCATATGGCCTCAACTCTAGGCAGAGAACTACAGGCAACTAATGAATTCTGGGAGTGGAAAAATAGTCTTCCCCAGCGATGACCCCCCTTAATTGGTTATCCAATACTAATTGGCCAGCTCTGAAATCATATACATAAAAGCAACACTAAATGGACTTAACTAATTCTCTCTCTCTCTCTCTCTCTCTCTCTCTCTCTCTCTCTCTCTCTCTCTGTAACAATAACAACAAAAGAAAAAAATTCATGAACTTGAGAGGGAGCACAAAGGTGTTGGATGAGTATGAGGAAGGGAAAATTATGTAAATATATTTTAATTTCACAAAAATGTTTTAAACATGGTTTATTTATTTGTTGCCTCCAAGAAACACCCCTTACCACCAAAGATAAATGTAACCTTAAGGTAAAAGGTTGGGAAAAAGGTATTTCAAGAAAATGGAACTAGAGAGCAAGCAGGGGTTGACTGTTACATTTGACAAGATAAACTTTAAATTGAAACAACTCAGAAGAGAAAAAGACTGAACAACAACAAAAGAGAAAATTATTGACCAACATCACTGATGAGCATAGAACAAAGATTCTCAATAAAATATTTGCTAACTGTTGGCTTCAGTCCAGAAAGTCAGGGATGCCTCAACATACTTGAAAGTCAATAAATATAATATCACAAAAATGGACTTGACAGAAATCATGATTATTTTCACAGATGCAATAAAAACTTTTTACAAAATTTAGCATCCCCTTATTATAAAGGCCTGAAGAAAGAGGAGCATATGAATAGAAAGAGCATATCTCAACATTATAAAGGTTATATGCAGGTTACATACAGCAAATCTATAGACAACATTATGTTAAATGGGGAATGATGAAATAATTTCTACTAAAATCAGGAAAAACATAAAGGTGGCCATTTTCTCCACTCTTATTTTATATCACAAGACTAAGACTAGAAAATAAAAAGAACACAAAAGGAAAAGAAGTCAAAATATCCTTGTTTTCAACTGATAATACTATATACAAGATCCTAAGGACCCCCCCCCCAAGAATGCTTAGATTTAATGAACACTTTCAGCAAAGTGCCAAGACACAAAACTAATATATAAAATTAGTAGCCTCCTACAAATCAATAACACGTATGCTGCTAAAGAAATCAGGAATATGAGCCTATTCACAATTCAGTTACCACCACAAACAAACAAAAACAATAGTAGCCCCCCCAAATAAATTTAATCAAGAAGTGAACTAGGAAAAAAACTGGAGAAGATACTAGAAATGGAAAGGCCATTAGTACTCATGGATCAGAAGAATTAATACTGTGCAAATACAACTCCATTAAAATTCCAATTTCATTCTTCACACAAGAAGGTCAAAATAATCTTAAAACTCATATGGAAGTACAAAATACCATGGATATCCAGTGCAATCCTGAGCAAAGAGAACAATGGGACAGTACCACTATACCCAATACCAAGTTATTCTATAGAGCCATAGTGACAAAGCCAATATGGCACTGGCACAAAAATAGGTCAATGAAACAACACAAGAGACACAGATATAAACCTACACAGTTACAGACACCTGATTTTGGACAGAGATGTTAAAAAACAAACAAACAAACAAAACAACAACAACAACAACATAATATTGGAGACCAGATTAGATTATGTAGAAGAGTGAAGAAGAAAGAAGACACATATCATTCGTTTTCTGAGAAAATCAACTTCAAGTGGATCAGAGATCTTAATGGAAGACCTGAAACTCTGAAACTGATAAATTAAAAAGTAGGGAAAACACTTCATTAGATCAGCCTAGACAAGGACTGTGATTGGCCCCCTAGACACTCAGGAAATACTGACTACAATTGACAAGTGAAATTCCATGAGAGAAAAAGCTTCTGTACAACCAAGGGAACAATTAATTAAATGAAGAAGTAAAGGGACAGCTTCAGGTGGGAGAAAATCTTTACAAGTTATATGCCTAGAAGATTAATATCAAAGATATACAAAGAACTATAAAAAGAAATAAGAAATCAAACAACCCAGTCTATAAATGAGCCAATGAAATGAGCAGAAGTTCCAAAAGGGTGAATCAAAAAGCACAGTAAAACACCCATCCTCACTAGCCATCAGAGACGTGCTAATTAAAGCCTCGTTGACATTCTATCCTACCCCAGTCATTCTATCTTATCCCAGTCAGAATGGCAGTCTTTAAGAAAAGAAATGACAACTAGTACCTGTGAGGATGCAGACAAAAGTGGGTATTAACACATTGCTGATAAGTTAACCTATAAAAAGATCAGTATGGATGTTTCCCAAAAAAATGAGACAAGCTCTGTCATGTGACCAAATGTGTATTTGTGTATTTGTTTGAAAGACTCCAAATTAACATATGTCAGATATAGTTTGTTTGTTTGTTGTTTTTGCAGTCTGTTTATCAAAGCATCATTCACAATACCTAGGTTATGAGACCAACTAGGAAAGTATATATGCAGTATATATACATAATGGAATATTTTTCAGCCTTAAAGAAAAAAACATGTGGGCTGAACATGGTGGCACACGCCTTTAATCCCAACACTCGGGAGGCAGAGGCAGGTGGATCTCTGTGAGTTCTAGGTCAGCCTGGTCTACAGAGTCCAGGACAGCCAAGGCTACACAGAGAAACCCTGTCTTGAAAACCAAAAAAGAGACCAAAACAGGGATCCAAGATGGCGGCGAGCAGTGTGGACCGCGTTTGGAGGCTCCAGTGAACAATTCAGGGAATTGCACAGATTTCTGAGCCAGGAACACCGAGGTCCGAACATCACGGCAGCGGGAGTGCTCCACGGTTCGGAGGGACCAGGGTGCGGAGGACCTGCGTGCCCCTGCACACGGGAGGAGCGTGGTTTTTCTCTGATCGGAGCGGCAGCGGTAGAGGCGGCAGCACCAGCGGCACCAGCAGCGGCAGCTGAGGTTTGCAGCTCATAGCCTTCCGGTGGAGGCGATTGGTGTGGTGGCTGGTGGGAATTGCTGCGGGAGAGGGGACTCGGGGCAGGATTTGGGTCGCGTGGAGCCTTTGGACCCAGATTGGACTCGGCGGACAGTTCGGCCCCAGAGTCCCGGGTATTGGCCCGGCCCAGCAAACAATTCTGCCTGAGGCACTAACTCGGCGTGGCCATAGCTCCCCTGCTGTGGCGCAGGCTTAGTTGAGCACGCTGCTCCACACTAGGCACTACCTCAGCTCAGCGGCAGCTCCCCTGCGGTGACACAGTCCGGGTGGAGCACTTGTTCCACCACTGGCGCTAACTCAGAGCAGCCGCAGTTCTCCTGCTGTGGCGCAGGCTTGGTGACGTGTTCGGTTCCATCCTAGGCACCACCTCAGCTCAGCGGCAGCTCCCCTGCGGGGACACAGTCCGGGCGGAGCACTTGTTCCACCACTGGCGCTAACTCAGAGCAGCCACAGTTCTCCTGCTGTGGCGCAGGCTTGGTGACGTGCTCGGTTCCATCCTAGGCACCACCTCAGCTCAGCGGCAGCTCCCCTGCGGGGACACAGTCTGGGCGGAGCACTTGTCCCACCACTGGCGCTAACTCAGAGCAGCCGCAGTTCTCCTGCTGTGGCGCAGGCTTGGTGACGAGCTCGGTTCCATCCTAGGCACCACCTCAGCTCAGCGGCAGCTCCCCTGCGGTGACACAGTCCGGGCGGAGCACTTGTTCCACCACTGGCGCTAACTCAGAGCAGCCGCAGTTCTCCTGCTGTGGCGCAGGCTTGGTGACGTGCTCGGTTCCATCCTAGGCACCACCTCAGCTCAGCGGCAGCTCCCCTGCGGGGACACAGTCTGGGCGGAGCACTTGTTCCACCACTGGCGCTAACTCAGAGCAGCCGCAGTTCTCCTGCTGTGGCGCAGGCTTGGTGACGTGCTCGGTTCCATCCTAGGCACCACCTCAGCTCAGCGGCAGCTCCCCTGCGGGACACAGTGCGGGCGGAGCACTTGTTCCACCACTGGCGCTAACTCAGAGCAGCCGCAGTTCTCCTGCTGTGGCACAGGCTGGACAGAGCTCTCGGTTCCACCAGCTCTAAGACTCTGGTTGGACACAGTGTACAGTTTGAATCCAGAATTCCTGGCTGAGATTGGTGGTCAGTTCGGGCCCTGAGTCAATAACTGACCACAGCACGCACTTTGGGCCAAAAGGCCCTAGTGGAGCTTGGTGCGTAGTCCCAGCCCAAAAATTCTGGCTGGGCCCTGTGTGCATTTTGGCCCAAAATCCCTAGCTGAGCTTGGCAGACGGTTCTGGCCCTGAGAATCTAGCTGAGTTCTGCCCGTGGTTCGGTCCCAGTGCTCCTGGCTGGACTTGGCAGGGAACACAGAAGGCTGTGGATACCTTGGCCTGACCCAACGCTCATTCAGAGACCCAGAACAATTGCAGGATCCACAGCAGAGAGGGACTGAGGATCACTGGCTGTGAGAGACCAGAACAACAGGGCTAACCTCCTAACATCCACACCAGTGAAGCTTTGAGCTCGCAGCCTAGGGAAATCGTAAGAAAACAAGTGAATCTATCATCAGACACCCTCCATTCAACTCTGGAAGCTACCCAACAAAAACAAAGACGGCAAGATGTCTAAAGGACAACGAAAAAGCATACGCAAAAAACCCCAAAACAACATGGCATCTCCAGTTTCCAGCTATCCCAAAGAAAACCACCCAGAGAACTCAAATACAACGGAAATACAAGAAAATGACCTCAAATCCTTAGTAATGAGGATGATAATGGAGGAAACAAATAAAATTCGTAATCAAATGCAGGAAGACGCAGACAAACAGGTGAGAGACATAAAAGAAGCACATAGAGTGGAACTGGAAAAATTGCAGGAAAATGCAAACAACCAGATGAAAGAAATAACTAAAACGGTTCAAGCTCTGAAGACCTATAAAGAGGCAATGGAAGAAACTAAGGAATATACAAAAATCAGATGAAAGAAATCAAAAAATCAGTTCAAGATCTGAAAATGAAAATGGATTCAATGATAAACACACAGACAGAAGAAAAACGAGAACGTGAGACCTCAGAGAAGAAGGCGAGCAACACAGAGGTGAGCTTTTCTAAACAGAATCCAAGAGATGGAAGAACGAATCTCAGGGCTAGAAGATACAATCACAGATATTGAATCAACCATTAAAGAAAATGCCAAATCTGGAAAACTCCTGACACAAAACATCCAAGAAATTAAGTACACCATGAAAAGAAGAAATTTGCGGATAATAGGCATTGAAGAAAGAGAAGACATCAGACTCCAGGGCCCAGAAACTATTCTCAACAAAATCATAGAAGAAAATTTCCCCAATCTAAAGAAAGAGATGCCTATAAACATACAAGAGGCCTACAGAACACCAAATAGAATTGACCAGAAAAGAAAAACTGCCCGCCACATAATAATCAAAACACAAAACATGCAGAACAAAGAAAAAATATTAAAAGCTGCAAGGGAAAAGGGCAAATAACATTTAATGGTAAACCTATCAGAATTACACCTGACTTCTCAGCAGAGACCATAAAAGCCAGAAGGGCCTGGACAGAGATCCTGCAAACCCTAAGAGAACACAGATGCCAGGCCAGACTACTTTACCCAGCAAAATTATCAATAACCATTGATGGAGAAAAACAAAATATTCCATGACAAAAACAAATTCAAACAGTACCTATCCACAACCCAGCTTTACAGAAGGTACTAGAAGGAAAACTCCATCCCAAAGGGTCAAGCTACAACCAAAACTACCCAGGAAATAGATAACTATCCCATGCAAAAACACAACTACACAAACGCTCGGACTGGAAACAACATCAAAATTAAGACTCTTAACAGTCACTGGTCATTAATATCTCTCAACATCAATGGCCTCAATTCTCCATAAAAAGACACAGACTAACCGAATGGGTACATAAACAAGACCCAAACATTCTTCTGCAATCCAAGAAACACATCTCACCCATAATGAAAGGCATTACCTCAGGGTAAAAAGGTTGGAAAAAAATATTCCAAGCAAATGGTCACAAGAAGCAAGCAGGTGTAGCCATTTTAGTATCGAACAAAATAGACTTTCAACCAAAATTAATCAAAAGGGATGAGGAAGGACACTTCATACTCATCAAAGGTAAAGTCAACCAAGATGACATCACAATTCTGACATCTATGCTCCCAATACAAGGGCACCCACATATGTAAAAGATCTCCTAAAAAAGCTTAAACCACACATCGATCCCCACACAATAATAGTGGGAGACTTCAACACCCCACCTCTCACTGAAGGATAAGTCATTGAAACAGAAACTAAGCCGAGAAATAACATCATTAACCAATGCCATGGGTCAAATGGATCTAACAGATATCTATAGAAACTTTCACCCAAACAAGAAAGAATACACCCTTCTTCTCTGCACCCCATGGAACCTTCTCCAAAATTGATCACATCGTAGGTCACAAAGCAAGCCTCACAGATACAAGAGGATTGAAATAATACCTTGTATCCTATCAGATCACCATGCTCTTAGGCTGCAATTCAACAACAACAGAAATAACAAAAAGCCTACACGTTTGTGGAAACTAAACAACTCTCTGCTAAATGACACCTGGGTCAGGGAAGAAATAAAGAAAGAAATCAAGGAGTTTCTGAAATTCAATGAAAATGAAGAAACAACATACCCAAAATTTGTGGGATACATTGAAAGCAGTGCTAAGAGGAAAATTCATAGCACTAAGTGCCTTTAAAAAGAAATTGGAAGCATCGCACATAAGCATCTTAACAACACAACTGGAAGCCCTAGAAAAAAAAGAAGCAGAAACACCCAAGAGGAGTAGACGCCTGGAAATTATCAAACTCAGGGCTGAAATTAACAAATTAGAAACTAGAAAAACAGTCCAAAGAATCAACAAAACCAAAAGCTGGTCTTTGAGAAAATCAACAAGATAGACAGACCATTAGCCAAAACTAACTAAAAGGCAGAGAGACAGTATTGAAATCAACAAAATCAGAAATGAAAGGGAGACATAACAACAGACACTGAAGAAATTCAAAGAATCATAAGATCCTACTTTGAAGGCATATACGCCACAAAATTTGAAAATCTAAGGGAAATGGACGATTTTCTTGATCAAGTTCACTTGCCAAAGTTGAGTGAAGAACAGATAAACAAGTTAAATAGTCCCATTTCCCCGACAGAAATAGAAGCAATCATCGATGGTCTCCCAACCAAAAAAAGCCCAGGGCCAGATGGTTTCAGTGCAGAATTCTACCAGACCTTTAAGGGCGAGCTAATACCGATACTCTTCAAGCTACTCCAAAAGATAGAAATGGATGGAAAATTACCAAATTCATTCTATGAGGCCATAGTCTCATTGATACCTAAACCTCACAAAGACTCAACAAAGAAAGAGAATTTCAGACCAATTTCTCTTATGAATATAGATGCAAAAATACTAAATAAAATACTTGCAAAACGAATACAGGAGCACATCAAAGATATCATTCATCATGACCAAGTAGGCTTCATTCCAGGCATGCAGGGATGGTTTAATATACGGAAATCCATCAATGTAATCATCATATAAACAAACTGAAAATAAAAAACACATGATTATCTCCTTGGATGCAGAGAAAGCATTTGATAAAATTCAACACCCATTCATGTTTATAGTTTTAGAGAGATCGGGGATACAAGGCACTTTCCTCAACATAATAAAGGCTATATACAGCAAGCCAATAGCCAAAATCAAAGTAAATGGTGAGATACTCAAGGAAATTCCTCTCAAATCGGGAACAAGGCAAGGCTGCCCACTCTCTCCATATCTCTTCAATATAGTACTACGAAGTTCTAGCCAGAGCAATAAGACAACAAAAGGAGATCAAGGGGATCCAAATGGGAAAGGAGGAAGTCAAATTATCCCTCTTTGCAGATGATATGATAGTGTACATAAGTGACCCTCAACACTCCACCAGAGAACTCCTAAGCTGATAAACACCTTCAGCAAATTGGCTGGATACAAAATTAACTCAAAAAAGTCTGTAGCCTTCCTATACACAAATGACAAGCTTGCAGAGGAAGAAATTAGGAAAACCACACCCTTCACATTAGCCACAAGCAATATAAAATATCTAGGTAGTTACCCTAACTAAGCAAGTGAAGGACTTGTATGAAAAAAATTTCAAAACTCTGAAGAAAGAGATTGAAGATGACCTGAGAAGATGGCGTGATCTCTCCTTGCTCATGGATCGGGAGAATTAACATAGTAAAAATGGCCATCCTACCAAAAGCAATCTACAGATTCAATGCAATCCCTATCAAAATAACTACAAATTTTTTTAAAGACATTGAAAGTTCAATTCTGAACTTCATATGGAAAAACAAAAAACCCAGAATAGCTAAAACAATCTTGTACAATAAAAGATGCTCCGGAGGAATCTCCATACCTGATCTCAAACTGTACTATAAAGCAATAGTACTTAAAACAGCATGGTACTGGCACAGCAACAGGCTGGTTGATCAGTGGAATCGAATCGAAGACCCAGATATGAATCCACACACATATGGTCACTTGATTTTTGACAAAGAAGCCAAATCCATTCAATGGAAAAAGGATAGCATCTTCAACAAATGGTGCTGGTCTAACTGGAGGTCTATGTGTAAAAAAATGAAACTGGACCCATATTTGTCACCTTGCACAAAACTCAAATCCAAGTGGATTAAAGACCTCAACATAAAACCAGAGACACTAACTCACTTAGAAGAAAAAGTGGGAAAGAGCCTGGAACATATTGGCACAGGAGACAACTTCCTGAACAGAACACCAACGGCCCAGGCCTTAATGTCAACCATTAATAAATGGGACCTCATGAGGCTGAGAAGCTTCTGTAAGGCAGGAGACACTGTCAAGAGAACAAAGCGACAGCCTACAGACTGGGAAAAAATCTTCACCAACCCTACATCTGACAAAGGTCTAATATCCAAAATATATAAAGAACTCAAGAAATTAAACACCACCAAACCGAATAACCCAATTGAGAAATGGGGCTTGGAACTAAACAGAGAATTCTCAACAGAGGAGTATCAAATGGCTGAGAAACACTTAAAGAAATGCTCAACCTCCTTAGTCATCAGGGAAATGCAAATCAAAACAACTCTGAGATTCCATCTTACACCCATCAGAATGGCTAAGATCAAAAATTCAAGCGACACCACATGCTGGCGAGGATGTGGGGAGAGAGGAACACTCCTTCATTGCTGGTGGGAATGCAAACTAGTACAGCCACTTTGGAAATCTATCTGGTGCTATCTCAGAAAAATGGGAATAGGGCTTCCTCAAGACCCAGCTATCCCACTCCTTGGAATATACCCAGAAGATGCTCCAGCACACAACAAGAAAATTTGCTCAACCATGTTCATAGCAGCCTTATTCATAATAGCCAGAACATGGAAACAGCCTAAGTGTCCCTCAGTAGAAGAGTGGATAAAGAAACTGTGGTACATATACACTATGGAATACTACTCAGCTATTAAAAACAAGGAATTCCCGAAATTTGTGGATAAATGGATTGAGCTAGAAATGATCATAATGAGTGAGTTAACCCAGAAGCAGAAAGAATCAAATTGTATATACTCACTTATATCTGCATACTAGCCCAAGGGGCATGTCCCACGAAAGCCTTCACTTACCAGGAAACTGGGACAGAGGGGAAGGCATCCTATTGGGACTCTAAATGAGAGACGCATGGGAGAACAGCAAAATAAAAGGATCCAGAGGGTCCTAGAAATCTACAAGTAGAACAATATGATAGGCAGATTTGGGCCCAGGGGTCCCGCTCAAACTAAGGCACCAGCCAAGGACAATACAGGAGGTAAACTTTAAACCCCTTCCCAGATCTAGCCAATGGTCAGAATATTCTCCACAGTTGAGTGGAGAGTGTGATACGACTTTCTCACATACTCTGGTGCCTCACATTTGACCATGTCCCCTGGAGGGGGAGACCTGGTGGCACTCAGAGGAAGGACAGCAAGTAGCCAAGAAGAGACTTGATACCCTATGAGAATATATAGGGGGACGTAATCCCCCTCAGGAACAGTCATAGGGGAGGGGAATAATGGGAAAATGGGGGGGGGGAGGAATGGGAGGATACAAGGGATGGGATAAACATTGAGATGTAACAAGAATAAATTAATAAAAAAAAAAAAAAAAAAAAAAAAAAAGAAAACCAAAAAAGAAAAGAAAAAATGTGTCATTTGCAGGAAAATGGATGCAGCTGGAGATGATCTCACTGGGTAAATTAAGTCAGTCTCATCAAGAAACATAAATATCATGTTTCTTTTTATTTGTAGTTAGATTTCATGTATATATATATATCATAAAATAGAAGCAACATTGTCTAGGGTTAAAAAGGGGACTAATGGGTGAAAAAGGGAGGAAGAGAAGGAAGCATAAGGAAATGTGTGGCAATATGTTTAAAGTGTATTATGTTTGAATAAAAATTAGAAAATGTGTGAGGTACTCAATTTAAAAAGGAAAAGACTGCTTTCAGAGGGACAACTTAGAATCAGGCTGGCCCAATGCCTTTAGTCCTCTGACAGAGATACCAGATGGTCATGGCATTGAGTGTGTGGCAGAATAAAACTGTTAACTTCATGGCCAAGAAAAGATAGGACTGGCATTCCATAGTCTCATTAAAGCACATATTCCCAATGGCCTAAAGACCTCTCATTAGGCTCTACCACTACCTCACAATAGTACCTCTCTGGGGACCAATCCTTTTTTATACATGGGCCTCTGAAGAACACTTACCCTAATTATAGCAGATCTGTACCGCAAGACCCAGGTTTGAGAGTTGGAACTGCGTGTGACACTGGGTCAGGGTAGGGAACATACAGAGCCATGTGGCCATGAGAGTTGGATGACAGGGATCCCTGAGTAGCTGTGGTGACTCTACTGGCACCTGACAGGACTGTTGCTGGTGGTCTGCAAAGCTTATGGTGATGAGGCTGTTCAGTGATGGTGGAGGTGGGGAAAGCTGGGTCAGCAAGGTCTCAGGGTACCCTCTGGCTCTAGAGCAGTGGTTCTCAACCTGTGGCTCACATATCAGATATCCTGCATATCACATATTTACGTTACAATTCATAACAGTAGCAAAGTTCCAGTTATGAAGCAGAAACGAAATCTTTTTATGGCTGGGGCCACCACAACATGAGGAACTGTGTTAAGGTTCGCAGCATTAGAAAAGTTGAGAACCATTGCTCTAGTGCGACTTACTGCTCCAAGATGTGAGCTGCAGGCAAATATGTTCTCATGACCCCAACCTATATAGACATTTTTTCTAAAAATACTCAAAAAGTTCATAGATCTATGGCTAGTGTAGTATGTATTAATTAGTATTTAAATGACGAATAAGGAATTGCCACTTAAGTATATTAAAAATTTCCCCATAACACATTGATGATTCTTCACTGTGTCCAGGAACTGCCACTTCCTGGTCTGTTCCAGGGGCCACTTTCCTCACCTTCTTTCTTGTGGAGCATGCCCCTTTTTGTCTAATTTTACACCTCTCTCTATGAGAACAAGGTAGCATGACTGTTATTACTTACTGAGCTGTGACGTCTTTGTTGGGAACCTGCTTAGACTGAAACAATAGGAGCCACTTGGCTCTACTTACCATCCGTGTAATGTCAGTTACAGCACAGAACTGGTCCATGGCTGGCTCCCAAGAATTCTCACTATGCTTCATCGAGTCTCACCAAACAATGTATGCCTTAACCCTTAGGTGTGGAAAAATGACTTCCTTTCCAGCCATGCTGAATATACTGTTCACAATTTCGGAATGTAAACATCGAGAAACACACCCCGTACCAATTCTCCTGGTTGCTAGGCCATCGTCACTGCCTGCTAAGAATGTGGTCTCTTTCAGTGTTGGCTGCACCCTGCCTTCCACAGGAGACCAGTGGAACATGAGTCAGGGAGCCACGGGCAGAGCAGCCCGAGCAGTTCTATGAACCAATGCAGGGAACCACCACCTCTCGTAGACTTCAGACAGACCATTTATAAACTGCAACTGAGAGAGGCCGTCACTGAGGTGGGTTTGTTGCCAGGCTAAGTAACGGTTTAAAACGTTCTTGGGAATATAAATACATTCACCCCTAGAGCTTTGCTGCCAGGCAATGGGGGTGAGGTCTTCAGAGGCCGTATGTAGGTGGTCTTGGGTCCTAGTGACAGAAAGGACTTAGGTCCTTCTGAGATTCCTCAGGTACTTTGTACTGGAGGAAGTGCTGTAGGCAGAAGACAAATGGGTCAGATCTGACCAATGGGACCACACGGACAGTTCAAGTACTGAGTTGTCCGTAGGCTAGTATCCTGAACTTGACTTCTCTCTAACATAAAGGGATACACCATAACTCTGCGTATCTGAAGGATGGAAGACAATGGGAATGGTGTCTGCTCAGTGGATAAGGCCATCTGCCCTAATGAGACAAACCTGGAAGTAATGGAACCCACATAACATCACAGACATAAGGATATGGGGTACTCAGGGCATGTGAACCCCAAATAGGAATGACTTGAGAAGGATGAATTTAGAGTTTCTGGAACTTGGCTTGCAACTGGGGCTCAGAACCACTGGGATCTGAGGCTGTGAGGATGGGTGGTGGGAGGGGCTTGGGTTCACATATGTCCTTCCTGTCCCTCCTTCCTTTGCTCTAGTTCAGGCGGTTCAGGTAAGTTTTGGCCCCACAACTCAGAACCCAGTGAAAACCTTTCATTTTCACTTTGGCCTTTTGCTAAAAAAATTACTAGTCAGCAAATCAGACTTTAAGTCATGAGCTATAAATAATCTCTGTCTTCCAGGATCCTTATCAGCACACTAGAGGCCTTTACAGCAGCAAAGAGAAGTTCTGCTGAAGCTGAGAGATCCATTTCTGATGTTCATCTTATCCACAGCCAATTATTTCCCCAAAGTTATATTCTTCTCTGTTTCCATAAGTTAGAATACAGGTCTTGTGCAGAGGCCATGGGGTCATGCAACACATAGAGAAAATGTTTGAGTGCTTTTATTGAAGAAGCCTAGGGGAAGGAGGCAGGTGAACCTGAGTCTCACTTTATCTATATCAGCCATGTCTATGGCCCCCACCCAACCCGGGGCTCTTTCTGGCCATTCTCTCAATGGGAAACAGCTCTCCTGCGAGAAGCATCTTCACCTAGAAGTTGCAGAGCTCCATCTTAGCCCGTTGCCTATTTCATTTCCTCATTCCCCCTTCCCTCTATTCCAACTATACTCCTGCAACCTAGGCTGACTTGAACTGCACACTTAGGAAACTTGGCAAGTTCTGTGGAACACTAATTTACTTAATTTAAGCATTGTCCCCTAGGCTAATCCTACAGTGTTTGATGCAGACTTAGTTAATCCTTAGAGGTTTGGGTACTCCTTGCCTTCACATGGTACCACCATTATATCTATATTCTATGTTCTATATTTTATTTCATATCATCTATATCATATATTATATATTACATATAGCTCCTTTATGCTGTTCTGCCTGCCTCCCAAGTTTCTATTTTTGGCAATAATTTGTATGTTGCTATCCAATTATTTCAATATCTATGATGGTTCACTCTTGTCTGAAAAACATAAGTGCCAATTCTGCTGATAAATTGGTTGGGTGCACCCAAGTTACCTTTGGTTAAGTGCTCCATGGATACCACACTCTTGCCCATGAATTCAGTTACAGAAAAAAAGACTCAGGCAGAAACTCTAGGCGACATATGGAAATACACCCAACAGCAAGTGTGTGATGAGGAAACAGAGTATGTGCAGAAGTAGAAGCTGAGGACTGCTAGCGATCCAAGTACAAGAAGCCATGGATAAGACTGCAAGGCCCACCGTCTTTCAGACCCCTGTGAGGACAAGATGGCTGGTATGCAATTCTCTCTGTCAAGACCAATTTTAAGAAAAGTTTTCTGACACCATTAAATATCGTTGCTATGAGCCAGTCTTTCCCCCACCTCTACAGAGGTTCTTTGTCCAGTTGAATGATTGGCAATTGAAGTAAGAACTTATTTCAATTACATATTTTTATTACCTGTCTTTAATGTTCATTGTTTTTAATTATATGTTTTAAATTAAATAATTGTATATACATCACATCTTCAAGCAACAAATCATGCCTTAGTGATGTTTATGGATTTATAGTGGTTTTGAGCTCCCTAGAAGGACAATCCTCTAAACATGCTTACAGTTTGACTTTCAGGAACTTGACTTTCAAATACATTCTCAGAAAAAATGTATGTAAACACAAGGGGGACTTTGTTGCCTGTACTTTATGGGGAAAAGCGCTACCTCTTTTGTTAAGAATGCCATGGTGTCTCTTTGAAAGGATTTTCTCTCACATAATGGAGACGTCAGGTCTGATTTGTTTCTAAAATAAGCAAGGTAGCCATGCCCTTCAGGATCAAGGTCAGTCAGTGCTCATGGACATTCAGGCTGCTGACTGCTGCTTCAGACATTAAACAACAAAGAGACATTCCTCCCCACCCACAGACAGCCGTGGGTCTGTCTATGGCCTAGGAATGTTACCACTGTGATTCATATAGAGCCATTTTATGTTGAAGAAACTAAGAATCTAGCAGACATTGGTTTAATAGTCACAGGAAAAAAAAATGGACCCTACTCTCATTTCCAAAGACTTGACTGTCTCTGAGATTTGAGAAAATAAAACATTTTAAAAATACTCAATTGATCTCTGAAGTTTTTAAGCATCAGTTTCTTCTCCAGTCAAGCTTTTTATACTTTCTGAAATGTTTTTCAGAGTAGAATTTCAGACCATTGTGCTTGAAATAGTCTGTAGTTCATAGCGACCCACTTTTTAAAAAGTTCTAAAGATACAGGTTTCTAAGTGTGTGTTTTGCTAGTTTCTATCCTGAAGTTGTACTCTCTAGTCTATGATGAAATGTTTACAGACTTTGCTTAGAAAGCTATTTTCTGATAGGATTTTGGGGAGGCTTACAGAATACATTTTAAAACCTACCTATGCAATATTTGCCTGCACTGGGTTTTCTGGATTAGGTGCGTTTTAGAGTGTACTGGTGCTGAATTTCACAGATTTGCATTATGAATTTTGGCTATTGTCACTACAGACAACACAACTGCAGTGTTATGAGAGATGGTAGAGTGCAGACTTAGGCAAAGGTTCAGAAACCTGAGAAAGTCTCAAAACACGTGTAATGCACAGCACCAGTTCTGAAAATACATAAACACACAAAAAAGACAAGCTGAGAATGAGACACACCAAAGCTTTACTAGAGGTTGTTTAACCAGGTGATGAGATAACGGTTAGTCTCACCCTAAAATACCTACAATAAGATTGTATTTTTAATGTGAAAGCCAACAATACCACAGAAGTACTGTTCACCCTGTGCTGGTGTGTAAGAGGCAGTGATACCAGGCCGCTAGCTCCTCTGCTTCTCAGACTTCTTGAATTCAAACAGGCCATGTGGAGGTTTAAAGAACAAGGGCTTGGGAACAGCATTTCTGCAAGCCCCTTCCACAATGAAACAATCTCGTGATGCTATATTGTTCCTTCCACAATGAAAGGATGCTGTGTTGTATTGCACCCAGGAAGCTGTGGTGTATTCATTCCTTACACCCGATACAGAGCTTAGGATCACCCAAACAGCTCAAGTTCCCAGCCTTGAATTAAACCTCTTTAAGCTTGAAGCTTTAGAATTTATATAAAAATTTTCAGAGCCAACACTAAAGTGAGCCTGTTTCTGCTCATGCATGATTAGACATGTACAGATATTTGCCACTGGTGAAAAGCACATGGAAGCCCAAGACTCAGTCTAAGAACAGTAGGGGAGTGAATGAATTTGGAGCATGCTTCTGGATTAGGACTTTAAAGTGGGTGATTTTAGTTTTTGTTTTCCTTTCCCTATAAATACAGGTGAGTCCTTTGTAAACCCAGGTTCTTTCAATGTGCTTCGTTGTCAGAAAAGCTTGATTTCCTGGTCAAAGCCCATGACAAAATTCCTGACACTGTCTAGAAATTCCACCAGCAACTGGGACCCCAGGGTGTCTTTAATAACATTTCATACTAAGGAACAGGCTAGTAGTAGTCATTGTCATAACACAGTTAGCCTGCACTGAGCCTTTGAAAATTTATTCAACTTGTAGCTCATCTCATTTTGCTAGGCACCTAATTTTACTTTGTTCTAGCAAAGGTAAACCAATTCGAGTGTCTCACTCCATCTTTCCTAGAAGCAAGTCATGCTATGAAGCTCAGTTGACTTGATGGTCTCACAAGTTCAGATTTTTATTAGCTCAAGAAAAACTATGATTTAGTGACTGGAGAGATCGCCTCAGTGGCTAAATGTGCCGGATGCTCTTGCAGAGGACCTGGCTTTGGTTCTTAGGGTAGTTCACAACTTGTGTGATTCCAGCTCTAGGACATCAGGAGCTCTCTTCTGGCATCTGCACTCACTGACACATACATGGTACACATACATGCACCAAGGCATGTGCATGTGCACAAAACACACAGATAAATAAAATTTATGATTTACTAAATGAAATAACTGTGCCTTTATAAACAAAAGAAAGCCCTTTCTCATTAATGTGAGAGCAAAGGCATCCTGCGGCATCTCTGGCATCTCCATTCTGATCAGAAGTGGGCACAGCATCTTTCTAGCCTGCTCATGATTATGCTCTGGAGGAAACTGGGAATTTTAATTTTTGCTGGATGTTGTGACACCCCTTATCTGTCTTGGTCTTGGCCTACTATTTCTTTCTAAGCTCCTCTCTTTCTTGTAACTTAGGGCAGCTGATTCCTACTATGGAGTATATAATAATTATACCTTATTTAAAATATTTGGAACTTGGAGTGTTTTATTTGGGAGGTCTCTATATTTCGGAATATTTCCATGTACAGAATTGTATATCTTGGTGTTTTTGTTTCCTTTTATTTCCACTGCATTACTGTAATAAAATACCTAACAAGGTTTATTCTTTTTTTTCCCCCCTGGTTCACAGTTTAGGGAGGTAAAAATCCACTATGGAACAAAAGGCATGGTGGCTAGGGTGTAAGGCTAGTCACACTGCTTTGTTACTCAAGAAACAAAGAGAGGGGAACACTGTGCTCACATTGTATTCTCCTTTTTACCTCTTTTTCCGTTTGGAAACATAGGCCCTGGGATGGTGCTACCCATATACAGAGTGGGTCTTAGTCCTCACTTAGACAATCTGGGGATGTCTTCATACATGTGCACAGAAGCATCTTTCCTAGAGGATAGCCAATCCAGTGACGCTAACAATGAAGATTAACTTATACATGAGGGCTGGGTCCATGTCTAAACACAAAATTCACTTATGCTTCATATACACCTTATGCAATAAGCTGAACACAGTTGTGTGTGTGTGTGTGTGTGTGTGTGTGTGCGTGTGTGTGCGCCTGTTTGCATGTATATAGGAATGTGGAGGGGGGTACTGAAGCTGACATTGGGTGTCTTCCTCTACCACTCTCCACTTTCTTTCTTGTCTGGTACTGGGTCCAGGACTCACTGAGTTGGCTAGTTAGCCACCTTGCCCCAGGCATCCCCTGTCTCTGCCTGTTAGTGCTGAGATCACAAGTGGGCTGCACGCCTGCCCGGTTTTTACTGAAGATCTGGGGATCTACAATCTGGTGTTTATACTCGAGCGGCAGCACTTTATCCTCCTGTCGCAACCCCTCCAGTAGCGTCTGTGTGACAAACGTTACCACGGAACCCAAGGCGACCACCCTTGCACAAGGGAGAGCCTCCTGGAAACAGGTCTGGTGTTCCTGCCAGGAATTACAGCCCTCCTCCTTCTCTCTTCCCACTCATTTGTTTTGGCTGGCTTTGTTTTTATTTTTTTTAATAAAGAACTTTTCAGACGTAACTATGTTGCTAGGTGACCCTTAACTTAAAACTGCAGCCAAGTGTCATTCAGTCAAGTTTACCACTAAGTTCCATTCCACTTGTTAATAAAAACATGACTAAGAATTAGTCACCAATGAATAGTTTATATTATGACTTACAAATAAAAGTGTTTGAGTAAAACTCCAGATAGTGGCAGATGAACTAAGAAACCAAACTGTCTTGTGTAGACTCAATTTTCTTAACCAATATATTTTATTAACAACTTAGTAACCGAGCATACATCACTTATAACCCGACTAACCAAAACAATAGGAAAAGAGGATTAAGGAACACAATAACAAAACCGTAAGGATATCAATTCCAAGGAACGATTCTCCTGGCGTATTCAGCAGAATTTCTTCTGCTGGAACCTGGAGTAACCAGCCCCGGAACCTCAGCAGGAGGTTCCCTGGAGTGGCTCTCTCTCGGAGCATCTTGAAGTGCAGCGATGAACAGCCAAAACTATCCGAAGTCTCCACAAAAGCCCCCGATTCCAATTCTGGGCTCATTCACATATCTCCTCCCAGAGTCTGTTCACAGGATCTTTTCAGCTGGCAAGAATCAAGCTCCCACACGAGGTGGTTGTTCTTCTAGTGGATTAACCTCACCTGTTCTCTCACAAGAGTCCTGACTCACAGATGTTTGACACAATGAGAGAACCTTGACCTTTGATAAAGAGGGCACATGCACTGATACCAATCTAATGACTTATAAATGATAGTTCAAGATTGATGACAACATAATTACACTACATCCTGTATTTTTAAATTGTATGGAAAAATAATATAACCACGAGAAAACACCTCCGTTTTAAAGTATGTATAAAAACCTGACTTGCTTTTCTCCAAAATACACTCAGACTCAAACTTCCCCTGAATTTGTCTCTGTTTGTTACTCACCTATCTCTTGCCCACCAACGCTTCGAGAACTCCTGACCCCAAGGACCTATACCCAACTGAGATGGTCCGCGCCATCCTTTGAAATCCAGAGCCCAAGCACCTGAAGGCAATTTTATGGAGTATTTTTAGTGTTCATGTATTTATGCGACTCATGTCTTGGGGTCAGGTATGGGGTATCTCAGTGGTGGCACAATGCTGGTGCTCCAAAGGCTCTCACCTGGGAACTTCTAGACTAGGAATGCTCAGCTTGTGTTTTCCTGTTTTCCACCAAAGTCCTCCAGAGCTACTGACAGGCTGTGATGATGCTCCATCACCCCACATCAGGCAGGACTATTTAGGAACTATTTTATTACTATAACACATGGAACCATAGCATCTTTGTCTCCAGTATCTGTCCTCACTGATTTCCAGTGAGGATGGGCCTACAGAAATGCCTCGGGTTTTTGTTACACAGCATCCACAAGGGATCAACCTCTGCTCAGTTGTTCATTGCTATGGAAACCTCAGAGATTCAGTGCAGAACGTTTTTCTCTCATGAAATGTAACATGTATTGAACATGGGCACATGTATGTGTGTATGTATGCATGTGTGTGTGTGTGTGTGTGTGTGTGTGTGTGTGTGTGTAAAGGCCAGTATCAGGCATCCTTCTCTACCACTCTCTGACCAAAGCATTGTCTATTGTCAAAACTAAATATCACATTGTTTTTCTGGTTAGGCTAGAAGCCAATAAGCCCTACTGCTCCCCCTGTCTCTGCCTGCCTCAGTAGTAGGGCTATAGATGTGATGTGTGTAAGGCAAGTCTGACTTGCTCTATGGGTTCTGGGATCTGAACTCAAGTCCCCACGGATGTGCAGCAAGCACTCTTAAGCAGTAGATCATCTCTCCAACTTCAAGAACTCTCACTTACAGCTTGTCTTTTATTATTTTATACTACTGCACTGGGACCAAGGTTCCTTTCTCTTGCCCTCCTATTTGGTGGCTGGCAGGTGTTACGCAGGTAATAATACTGTGCAGTAATGCACACGTAGCTTCTGACCTCCCAAGGCTTCTCTCTGGCTTCTGCTCTCGACCTCCAGCCCACAGTTGCTCATGAGAATTCAATGGCAGTAACCTTGGGGGATGCTTCAGCTTATACAGCTCACACAGCCCGTCTGCACTTATAAATCACAACAAATTAACTTCATCCTAGTAAGTGCTGATAACCAGAGGTGACACAGAGACACACACCAGTGCCTGCCTTCACTTACTTTTCTATTACAGTGATAAAATACTGTGACAAAAACCAAACCAAACTAAACCAAAACAAAAAACCCAGCTTACGGGAGGAAAATGTTTATTTTGGCTCAACACTTCCACACCATAGTCCATCAACAAGGGAAGGCAGGGCAGGTACTCACCAGGACTCTGGAGGAAGGAACTAAAAGAAGGACCTTGGGGCAATGCTGCTTATGGGCTTTCTCAGCTTGCTTTTGTATACAACCCAGGACAACCTGCCCAAGGGTGGCACTCCACACAGTAGGCTTTTCCCTCTTACATGAGTTATTGACTGAGAACATGCAGCCAGCATGATAGTGCATGCCAGTACTTGGAAGGCAAAAGCAGACCGATATACATAGTGAGTTCCAGACTGTCCCATCAAAGTGACACAGTGAGACCACCTCCCACCCCCCTCTCTCTATATACATATATACATAACACACACACACACACACACACACACACACACACACACACACAGAGACACACACACACACACACACACAGGCCAATCTAATGGAGGGAATTCTTTTTTCTTAGGTGATCAAAATTTGTGTCAAGATAACAAAAACTAGCTAGCACAGTGGTACAACTACTATTCATAGCTGATAACTATTCTTTTTGGTTTAATATCCACTATGCTGGGCTATCACTTGGGCCCAATGAATATTAATGATACAACTATTACTCTTGCTTATAATTCAAGAGGTTAAATCACCATCTGATTCTATTGATGCTTACTATGCGTGTGTGTGTGCTTGTTTAAAGAAACATCAATCAAAACCCCTAAACCTAAAAGCATGTCAATATTTATGCTGCGATTCCTTGGAAGGCTTGATCAGCAGTCACTTGTTTTCTTCATCTCATTCCCATCATTCTGAGGACTTAAGTATTTTATTACTTTTTGAAGAATTTGTTGCATGAGTACCTGTACTTACATCATTTCTACCCTACTATCTTCCCACTTCAGCTGCTCTCCTGACCATTTCCTACTCCTTCCTCACTGCCAACTTTATGGTCTCATCTTCTTGATATTCTCTCTCTCTCTCTCTCTCTCTCTCTCTCTCTCTCTCTCTCTCTCTCACACACACACACACACACACACACTGTTGACTCCACTTAGTATGTACATTTGGTTACAACTACTTGGGTTGCATGGCCTATTAGAGGCTCGTCTCTGGAGAAGGCCAACATTCCCTCTCTCAATAGCCAATAGTTACCCAAAGCTCTTCATCTAGGGATGGGGATGAAGGCTTGGAAAAATTTCCACATCCAACTGGTATTATGCAGGTCCTGGTTTGCTGACCTTATTATTAAGATTTCATGGGTATAATTTCCTGACATATATTGAAGATATTATCTCTTGTAGCAGATATCCTAATTCTCTGGCTCATGAAATCTAGAAGACACTCTCTTGCGGTTGATATCTTGGTCTACCAGGTGGATTTCTAACTCATGGTAGTGCAGACATTTTTTCTTTCTCTCTTTGTGTCTCTAATATGTCCCTATTCTATGAGGTGATGCTTTTAGGTCACATGCTTTCATTGTCTTGCCATCTTTGCATACTTTACACTGTCCCTTCCTGACACACAGGATTCTGTGGAGGATAGCTTGGTCCTACTTGAATCACCTTAACAGTACCTAACATCTGATGAACATATTCATATTTTTTTCCTTTTCTTAAGACAAGGACTCACTCTATAGCCATGGCCAGCCTGGAACTTGTTATGCGGACAAGGCTACCCTGAACTCAGAGACACCTGCCTGCCTCTGCCTTCCCACCATGCCTGGCACATTATTTGCTATTCCATCAAGTATTGTAACAGATCTTCCAACAACAGTACTGAGATGGCCACAAGACAATTGTAAGGAGATACTCGTCCTAAGAAATTTAATTTTTTTTTGCTTAAAGTAGAGACTATACCACATTTTGCTGCATTCACATTTTGCCATGAAAATAGTAAGAATATGTCCCTCAAAAGATATTTAAAATTGTGCTGCAAACAGAAATTGAGCAGTGGGTTTACTGTACTGTGGCGAGCAGTTTTCAGATGCAGGGTGTTTCCAGATCACTTACTGAGTAAGGTCTTCCAGGACCTGGCAACTTCATCTCAGATATGTATGAACAGCAGACTTCCCTGCTGCAGATATGCATGGACTACAGATGGCAAATGGGTTTTCCCTTAAAAAAATGTGGATTTATTCCCTAGGCTATTAGAATGCAAATGTTCAGAAGTGAGCACCGCTTCCCATTTCTGCAGCTTTGCCAAAACCATTGTTCTCAAATCAATCTTAAACATAATTGTCCTTTGGGGAGTTAGAGGCATTCCCAGAAAACCCCCAAAATGGAATTGATTTTGTTCACGATGCTATCATCAGGATGAGGGGGGGGAGAGAGAGAGAGAGAGAGAGAGAGAGAGAGAGAGAGAGAGAGAGAGAGAGAATGAACCCAAGGTCTTTCCCAAGTAGGTGTGACACTTTTGCATTCTAAAAGGTAGATACATCAATGATGATAAATTTATCAATCAATTGATATGTCTATATATGCTAGGTTGAAAAAAGAAATACATAATAGAAATAAGGAATAGCTTTAAGAGAGTAATAATACTAGCTAAATTGCTCAGTTAGAAGGGCCAGGAAATCAACTTTGGGAAGACATCTTAGTCTGCCAGTCCACAACTTTAATCCTAAGGCTTTCCCTCAAAGGTCTGGTATAGTCACCTACAGAGAGGAAACCTAAGTGTCCTGATCTTTGTGAGGAGGGAAAAGAATGTTCCAAGTATGTGGGGGTGGTGAACCCCACAGAGCAACTTAAGAACTCCCTCTAGCGCAAGCACTAGGTGCTCAGCATGCCATGACCTTGCTCCAGCCACAGGCATTGGGCAATCTCTCTGTCCTTAATACAGACAGCACACACAAGAACCAGGTTAGAAGGTTTGAGCATGAGCTCAACCCTCAGTGTCAGGGTAAAGAAGACAGATGGGATGGACAAACCGTTCTTAGTGTCACATAGGGGTTTCACCACCAAGAAGAGATCCAAGGAAGGAAAAGAAGACAGTCTGGGAGGATGGCACCCAGGCAGGACTTTGCAGATGAGGGGAGGTCCCAAAGCTTTGAGCTGGTTGAGGTAGAACCAAGAACAGCCAGGCACCTGCTCCAGGTCTCCCTCCTCTGGAGTTTGAATTGTGTTTTCCTGAAAGATAGGTTGACCTTTCTTATCCCTAAGTCAGTTTTTGTTTGGAAGGAAGATGTTTGCAGATATAATTACAGGTTAAAATAATGACATTCAGGACCTCAGAGGACCTCAGAGGTTTGGAGAGTCCACAGGAGCTGAAGTGCTTGGACTATTTTCTCCTCTTACACTCCACTGCTTATTTCACTCTCTGCGAAGGAGATCTTTAGCTTTGTAGTCCCACTTTTTTATTTTTGTTTTTGTTGCCCTCTTTTAGCATCATATACACGAAATCATTAGCGTAGGCAATGCCTTGCAGTTTTGTTTTTTGTTTTTTTCTATTTCCCTCTAGGAGTTTTATGCTTAACACTCCAATCCACTTTGAGTTGATTTTAGTGTGCAGTGTAAGATAAGAATTTGATTTAAATATTTTGCATGTGGATATGTAGTTTTTAAAAAAACACCCTGAGTATTCAAAAGAATTGAAATAAGGCTCTAAAAGAGGGTTTTGCACTACCATGTTAATTGCAGGGACACCATAGGACAATAAAGGCAAGATCAGGAGGGAGGAGTTTTATTCCTCCCAGGCCCTGTGTTCTGCAGAAGACCTTCATAAACACCCCTTCTTCATTTGCCAGCTCGTATTGGGGGCGAGGAGAAGAAATAGAAGCCCAGGCACAAAATTTTAGGCAGCTTTGAAGTAAAGACACAAACTGAGTCAGCACCCACGTTCCACCTCGTCACCCTCTGAAGTCTTTCCTCCAGAAAGAACAAAGCGAATAAAAACTCCATTTCGCTGACCACAGCCTGATGGGCCTGAAGTCACAGAAAATAGAACAGTCAACGATAACATCAGCTGTTGTGGGAGGGAAGGGCGGCAGAGGCTGCAGAGGAGCTGTGGAAGCACCCAGAAGACAGCAGGAGCAGTCCTTGTCCAGCCCTTCTGCCTCCAGCTGGCAGCAATCCCGCCTCCACCTGGCCAGGCAGCCCAGCTGAAGTGGAGAGGCCGTCAGCACTGGTTGTAGCTAAGAGAAATAAAACACTGGCAGAAGCAGCTTGGAGTGAGTGGGCGATTCGCCTGAGTTACACAATCAATCATGTGAAAGCTGCATCGCAGCAGAAAAGCCAACTCGTCATCGTGAAGTACTTTCTGAGCACCCTGAGGTTACCCAGGTGGCATTGTTTTATAAAAGATGACATTTATTCAAATTCCTGATGAAATATCTCTTCCTATTAAAGAGAAATGTGCATTTCAGTCAAAGGGTGGCATCCAATATTTTGGTTTGCTTAGAAAAATATGTTCTTCGGTTGACATACTAAGTACAGATTGCAGCAAGTTTATTTTAGGCATGGAACAGATAAACATTCCATAGGTGAGGCATAGGCATGGGAGTGCAATCTTTTTCACGATATGGATAGGTGTACTGTAGAAAGAACATGAGATCATATTTTATAACAAATAGCAGTAGAGCCAATGAGAGTCCCATCATTGAAATGCGGATAAGTAATGATGACCCTGATTGTGGTAGGGAAGCCAGAGCTGGGTCACAACTGGCCGTTTCTTGGAACACACTCTATAACCTAAAGGCCTTGATCCCCCTTTACCATAGAAATACAACAAAAGGAAAGATGATTCAATCTTAAAAATGGCATCTTAGAGACTGCATAATAAGCAATAGCAGCAGCATTTTAAAGAACTTTGCTAATTAGGAAGAAAAACTGAAATCTTTTAGATCCAGAGAGAGAGAATGTACTTAGATAAAATTAAGGTGTCTTGACAGTCTGGTCCTGTCCAAGACAGGTACCAGCTCTCTCAGATGTAATAGACCTCTTTTTGTGTGAGTAATTGGCTCTTATTATGTAAGGGGTTAACCATATTTCATGTCATTCCAAAGGTCAGAGTAGAATCCAATGTTTCAATAAAATTAGACAAACAAAAGTGGCCCAGCTGCCTGACAAGGCAGCAGGTGGCTGTGAGTGCAGAGTGCCTGGCTCCCGGAAGCATTTGGGAGTCTGTGTGCAATGCTCACTGTCTTTTGGCCATGCAATTCCATGGCAAGGTTTGGCTTGTGGTGGTTGTTGTTGTTGTTTTCCTCTGAGAAAGCGTCTTCCCTCCCAGAGGCTGCGATCAGCAGTGTGAGGCACAATGTCTAAACGACATGCCTGGTCCTGTCACAATGTTTTTTTTCTCCACTGGATCTGACCATTTAGATGTGCTAGGTTTTCCTTTTTTTTTTTTTTTTTTTTTTCTTTAAACAATGTCTCAAGGATTCCTATTCCAGTGGCAACTGGAAGTAAAACATATCTCCGTCATGTACCCTGCACCCCTAGAATGGGAGCCAATGTATAATAAAAAAATCATCATCATCGCTCAGCTTCCTGACAGGGTAGTAGGTGGCCTGAATTTATAGCACCCTGGCTCTTAAAGCTTTCAGGTGTTTGTGTGCAATGCTAGGCTTTGTCGTGCGTTTGAACTCTCTAGCTCCTGACCAGATGAGACGATAGTCTTCTTGCTTGTGACAATGCCAGGTTTCATCTCGGCGTGAAATCCCCAACACAGACTCTCCTCCTCAGCTCACTCCCCACAGCACTCACTCAGAAAAACAAAACAAAACAGACAACAGAAACGTGAGTGGACCATGGCAGGAAAGTAAGAGCTTGTACTGCAGACAAAATGAGGGTTTCCCTTAAGCTTGAGCAGGTCTGACAGAGGACAAAGAGCCACCATCAGAGTTGGAGACACTGATTTGACCTAGTGTAGCTGCAGAAAGAGTCTCACCATGTATCTTTCCTATATAATCGGCTCTATATGCTTTCTGTTCATATTTGAAGTAGGTGAAAAAAACATTCCGGAAGGATTTATTCTAAGCCAATATTAGGTTGTTAACTGCATACTAGGGGGAGAAGAATAGATTGGAGAGGTGAAGAAATAATGTTTATACATTGCTTAGATAAGAAAATAATGAGTATACACATACATGTGCATATATATATATTTGTGTTTACACACACACACACACACACACACACACAAACACACACAATTAAACTTAAGAGTTGGGCTTTCTCTTTGCTCTGGAAAGGAAAACCCAGTGTCTAGAAACTATGGTAGGAAGGATTTTTACTACAAGTCCTTTTGTGAGTGGATTTTGCATCATGTGCAATTATTATAGAAAACAAATCAATGTAATTAAAAAAAACTCACAAATAGAGTTAACTTTAAATGTTAGCAGTGAGACTGGAAATGAACTAAACTTTTGTTGCAAAGTTTGGGCTCCTGATTTAGAACAGTAGTAGACTGAGCCTCTCAGAAGAGAACTTCAGAAGAAGATTGTGTGTGTGGGGGGGGAGTAGGGGGTGGCACAGGGTCTACTTCAGTCCTTTGAGATAAGACAGGTCAGGGCCAACAAGAATCTAAAAGTCCAAGCCCAGAGGCAGAATCTTTGAAGCTGATGCCAAAAAATAAATAGTATCTACACCAACCTCCAAGTGCCTTAGGTTGAAAAGAGAGTTTAATGTAAGGATAAAGCCTTGTAGGGTTGAACCAGAGAATCTACCTCCCTCCCAAGCCCCCCTCATCCCCAGTCTCTCATCCCTGACCCCACCACCACCAGAGAAAAGCAGTGGGTAAAGGTAAAGGATTTCCACGGAGTGCTTGGACCCCTATTCCCTTATGACAACATCTTTCCAGGCTTGGCGACAAAACTAAAGCAGGTAGAACACATGGCTGACAATGGATTTCTCTCCAAAGGACCCACTTAGCTTCAGGGGCGATGGGATCCCACCATCTACATCAGTCAGGGCTTTCTAGCAGATTTTTTTTTTTTTTTTTTTGGTCCGCTGAACACCTCCACTGTGTTAAGAGTGCTTGCTGGAAACTTTTGTCCAGCTATGTGAGTTTAACTGTGACATTCATAAGCATGTACCATCAGTTCCCATCCTCACCTGGGCTGGACGATGTGGGTGGGAAGAGGGTTTCTATCTGTTCTATCGCCCAACAGGTTACTATACCTGACTTCTCAGTGCTCTGCATTGATAGATGGTTTCCATTTGCCATTACAAAAACTTTTTCTCTATTTTCTTGGCCCATCTAAAGCTTTTTAACATCTAAAGCTTTCTCTTTTGTCTGATGTCAGTTTAGACAGTGTCTAGAAAAACCTCCATGCCACTTCTATGGAAAACACTGCAAGCAGCTTTCTGTTTTTCGATAACCACACACAATATTCAATTCACAGAACCAAAGAAATGTGGGTTGTCGAGTATTTAAATGAGAGAATGTAATTTCCTTCAACCTCTCTATCTTATGATAGTGTCTGGGGTTATCCATCATCAGAAGAGGTTTATGTTTTCCTATTTTGCAGCCCGCTTGCTAGGCCTCTTCCTGTTTCACAGTCCACAGGGGAAGATAGGCAAGTGTTTCTTTCTGTAGGTATATTCTAGCACTGGAGGACTCTGGGCTGGTCACAGCCTCGGGGAACACAGGAGCTCTAGAGTCTTCTTTTTCCAGACATAGTGGTGACCCTGAGGGATGCCTGGAATTTAGAAAAATGTTCATAGGATGCAGCCAGATGGTGAGTTTTCATCTACTTGAAAGATGTAATGGACTGGCTGACTCTCAACGTACAGAAATGGGTTTGCAGGAGTGTGGACAGGGCTTGAAACTCCTTGGCTCTCATGTTTGTGCCGTGTTTTGCAAATCTGAAGCCTTTTCAAATAAGCAACCGTCTTGAATGAAGGACTTGGGAAGAGATGACCAAAGTTCTGGATTAGAAACATTTAGATTATCACGCTGACACCTGGAGGGACCAGACCCAGAGATTTAATTTGGTGAGCCACTTAGGAAAATAGCATGTAGCTTCATGTTTTCCTTGCGAGAAAGGGAAGCAGATGTTCTTTCTGTCTGAAAGAACAGAATTATGTGGGAGCTAAATCTTCAGGGACTTTATCCACTTCTTTTAATTCTTTCTGAGATTCATCAAGAGGTCCTGCCTTTGGACTCTTTGAGGAGGGGGCTCATCAGCAATGTTAACCATGTAACAACCCCAAACCATGGAATTGAGCACAGATTGATGGATTGTCCAGGCAGAAGTCCATGGATGGCTGTTCTGGGGATCGTCTTTAGGCTGGCGATGGTGAGGCAAGTGAACATGGGGACTCACTTGGCATGCTTATGATGTGGTATCCTGTGTAACTGTTCCTTGCTGCGTAGCAGACAATTTCATGTACCCATCCGATTCAAGAGTGGGTTGGAACCATACACAGTTGTGTGTCTAAAAGGAGAGAAAAGCTGAATCCTGGCAAGAACCAGAGCTGCCACACAAACTGGCAAGAGAGATGAAATGTTTATTAGTAATTGTCTGCTTCCTTTCAGACCAGCCTAAGACAGAGTATGCGAAGCAGGTGGTCAAAGTCTCACATAGCTGTTAGTGACACAGCAAGGACTGGAAACCAGCCTCACTGGGCCCAGATCCTGAGTCCTGCACCCTCCTCTGGGGCTCTCCTAGCCAAACCACATGTTGAAAAGGGGGGATTATGCTTTTGAAGACACCTAATAGCCTAAAGCCCATCTGCATGCTGGAACAGGGCAGTTCACTTCAAACACCTGCTGGAGAACACCAAAGACAACGCTGGTGAGCCCTACGCACTGCATCTGCAGGCAGGGTGCTGAGAGCATTCCTTTCAAAGAGCATAGCCACGCTTGGCTTTGCTTTTTCCACTGTGCTTTGTTTTCTCTGAAGTTCATCTCCTCTTGTTTACCTGTACTACTTAGACCTGTGGGTGAGCTGCCGCTTTCCCTTTTCATCTAGGTGGAACAGAATGCTTCCGGAGTAGCGCTTAGCTCCTTGAAGTTTGAGTCTAGGTAATTAAAGGCTTAATTCCAGCCCTTCTTTGGCTGGAAGTGACCCCAGCTTTTCCATATCCCTGGGCTTAAAAAAACACTTTCCATCAAAGACAACATTTTCATCTTATCTCAGACCCAACAGTCACTCAGAAGACATCCATCCTGGGGTCAGAGAGCGATGTTCTTCCACACCGCTAAGGGTAATCCAACGTCAAGCTGGAAACTTGTGGTTTAATAGTAATCTTTGCCCTTGTTCTAAATCCTTCATTTTCCAGAGGGGCATGAAAAGAACTTCAGTCTTTCCTCATCCATCTGCGAAATTTGGTAAAAATAAAAAAATCCTTGATGAGGCCAAATAGTTTTTCCATAAAATGAGAGTGATAAACATTAAGTTTGTGAAGAAAAAATAATCAAGCAGTCCTGAGTGTTTTCAGGCTGGCACTCATGAGACATGATGGAGGTCAGTGCATGAGCCGTCTTGGAAGGATGGAAGGAAAATACAGTGATGTGCTCCCTCCCTCCCCGCCTCTCCTCTTGGCACAGAATTCTACATTTGTTAAAAATGTCCTTTCAAATTGCAAGCAGAGGATTTTCAAATAAAAGCCCAATGAGAGAATTTTTGTAAACACATGCATTCCCAGGAAATGATGAAAGAAATGCTTAGGGTTCCAGGGTTGATGCCAGATAAAAAAATCTCAGGCCCCAAGAAAGAAATGGAGACCTGTGGACCAGCCATGTGGAGAGATGCAAAGGTCTAGCTTGTTTTTACTTTCTTCTTCTATGTTTCTTTGTAGTACATGAAGCTAAGACAGACACAGGTGGCGTAGAGTTTCAAGCATGCCGATGTAATACATACCATTACTGTGCTGTAAAAGATGATCTGGGGAATAGACATACATGATTTCACAGTTTGTCTATGCATCACACGAGGTGGTACGATGTTTATGAAACCATGAAGGGTGAAAAAAATAAATAGTATGATGTCTAGAATAGTCATTAAAATATGTTATGCAGCCAGGTGTGGTGGCACACATCCATCATTCCAGCACTTGGGAAGTGGACGAAGGAAGATCGTGAGCTTGAGGTCCCCCTGGGCTATATACTGAGACCCTAAAAAAATGTAGTGAGCCAAAAAACTAAGGACAGTAGATGCATCTTCATGGTGTTGAGAATTCCTAGTGTGCACAGGACTCTCAGTTCAATCTTTAACATTGGAAACAAAAAGTAATGCAGAGAGGTATAGTAAAGTCAGCAGAAAATTTAAAGCTAAGTGCCATGCTAAAACCAAAGGCAAGCAAAGAAGAGCAGAAGTAGAGGGACTAGAAGTGAAATAGAAAAACTCCAAATAATAGACTCAAATTTAACTATATTAATACTTGTGTTAAACAATCCAGCTGTGAGCTAGAAATTGTCAGACTGAGTTAAAAGCCTATCAACTGATTACACGCTGCCTGTAAAAAGTACATTATAAACACAGAGCCCCACGTTGGCTGAAGAGAAAAAGAAATAGTAATTGTGCTGGTATCAGACCAAACAGATTACCAGATGTGCTGAGGGGTAATTTAGGATGAAACTTTCAGTTCTTTAGGGGCAAAAAGAACCACAAGTGTGAATGCATACTACAAGAGCTTCCAAATACAGGAAACGTAAGTTGACAGACTAGAAGGAGCAAGATGAATTTTACAGCTACAAGTAGGCTTTAACAGCAGAGGTCTGACCACACTACTGATTTTCCTGAGTCAAGTGGTGTTTATTGAGAAGTTCATACACAGTGGAAAAATTAGGATATTTAAGTCCACATAGTAAGCTTACCCAAATAGGCCAGCTATGTCCTGGAAATATTGCAATCATACCTTCAGGAAGCTGACGTGCCAAGCAGTAGCTGCAATGACAGTTTTGTTATAGAGACTGCAAAGTGGGAACTGCAATCAATCCTGCAGATAAGTTGAGAACAGTATCTGTGCTGTGTGCTGTATAATCCGAGGACCATCAGGGGTTTGTGTGAGTAATGTGTTGCAGTGGGAACAAAAAAGATTAAGAGGAAAGGAAAGAAAGCAGAAACCTCTACAGGCTGGCACAAAACACAAGGAGAAACACAAGAATTAAAGCTTGGATCCAGTTCTGTAATATCGATTCGGCCCACTGTAGGGTAGGGCATTATTGTAACTCAGTACAGGGGCCATTAGGAAACATGGCCCACCATCCATGTAAGAATTCAAACAGGTGCTACCAAGGTCTCCTTCCTACTTTGACTTCTTGATAGACAATAAAATTCACCCTCTCCCAAGAATTTTCTCTCGTTGGTCTTCATATGGGTCCCCTAGTAAGGGGAGCAGGGGCTGTCTCTGACAAGGACGTTCATTCTTGCATGCTTTTCAGTCACTTCCCCCTACCAGGAGGTCCCTTACCAGGCCACCACGGTGGTAGAGGATAGCTTAGTCCTGATGTGACTTGAGGTGCTGGGATGAGTGGGTGGGTGGCTCACTTTTTCTGAGGGGTAAGGGAGGGTGGGTACGAGCAACTGAGAGGGAGGGTGGGAGCAGGAGGAGAAGAGGGAGGAGGCTATGATTGAGATGTAAAGTGAATTAATTAATTTTTTAAAAAGACTGAAGCTGGGTAGGTTGGAAGGATCAGCTTTGTCAGAGAAGCTTTGTTAGAGAACTCAGAAGGAGAGGAGTCGGGGTTGTACGGTGTGCGGTGAGGCCAAACACGAGGTCGGGCAACTTCTGAGTCTTCATAGGTTACCAGTGGTCTCCTGATGCCTGGATCTTCTTCCTTGCCATGGAAATTTGCAGAGTTTTTACGTTTTCTTAGAATATAATTCCCATTTTCACCGCCCTCCCCATTTTGCCTCATTGACACGTCTTCTCGTGAGTTGTCATGAATAAATCTTCAGCATATTGGCAGTAAGCTATAAGTAGGATGAGGGAGAGCAGAAGACTGAACCAGTGGAAGAAAGGCGCAGGCCTGCCTACATTGGGATTTGATTATCTGGATAATAGACCTGGCTGAGACCCAGAGGGAGCCGACTCTCTCTGGCTCACAGGTTTCAAAGCGAGCATTCCAGAGCCCAGCTGGAGCCTCTGCTGTTTGCATCCTGCAGAGCCCTGGCTCCACGTTGCTGTCTACTGTCCCATCTCTAGGCTGTGCTCTTCCTCCTCATGGATATAAATGGTAGCCAGATCTCCTACCTCTACATTACACTTGAGAGAGAGGGATGAAAGACGAGCCCAGAAATGAGAGTGTGCATAGAATATCTTTTAGGGAGAAGCTCCTGGGAACAATCCTTTCCATTTTATTAGAAACCATTCATATGATACTCTTGTTTTTAGGAAGTTCTGAGAAAAGTTTTTGTTCTGATTGGCCACACACTAGCAAAACTGTATGCTTTCTGTCTTTAAGGAAGACAGGGAAGGCAAGTTTGGGAGGAGGGCTAGTTGGCATGTCTCAGGAGATTGACTACCTGATTAAAAGAGATCCGTAGATTACAGAGTTAAACACGTACCTGGTCACAACCAACTTCATTCCGGGCACATACACAACATCTCCCAGGCTCCTTTACATCCCCCAGGGTTGGCTTTACTCACTCAACCAAGTTTGCCTGATAGAGTTTGCGAAGAAGGATGTGTGTGTCGGAAGGGGCTTGTGTGTGACTCGGAAGGGGCTTGTGTGTGACTCGGAAGGGGCTTGTGTCTCCAAAGGCACCTGTGTCTCTCAGAAGGGATGTGTGTCACAAAATGGACATGGGTTATGGAAGGGGCGTGTGTCACGGAGTGGACTGGCTCCAAAATGCCTCTCTGTTTCCTTCCTTGCTGCATGGTCAGAGCCGACTGAAACCACACAGCAAAGCTTCATAGGTGGCAGTAACTGCCGATTGCATCAGCAGTCCCATCTCATATGAGCTGGGTGTGTGAGACGTCGTTGGCCACTGTGTGAGTCACTAGCCATTTATGAGCACTTCTGAATTTGTGTCCCTCTACCCTAAGACACGACATGCGGTGAATACTGTGACATAACTTCAGAAAGGTTCTGTCTCACCAAACAACGACAATATACACTGTCAGAATATTAGTAAGAGTGTGGCCTTTAGTTGACTGAGCAGGGGACAAGCGCTCATTAGCTAAAAGAAGGAATCTGTGCACTAGCTTGCAAGGGGCCATGTTAGCAATAAACCATGATTTCTCTCAATCCCGCATACTTAACAGTTCTGTAGCTCCTAAGATCACCATTAGTTACCCTAGCTCCCAAGTCATCAAAAATATGGCTACGGTCCCATCCAACCAGCGCTTGTTTAATAGATGTCAGTGGAGCACAGTCATGGCAGTTTTTACACGTCATCCATGGTGCTTCTGCCCCACAACGGGAGGTGCAGCAGACTGTGCTGCCTTCCCATTTCATGTGTCATTCGTGTGTAAATATGAATGGCCACAGTGTGAGTCACTGGCCTTTTGTGAGGGCTTCTTAATTTTGAGTCACTCTACCCTAAGAAAGGTTCTGTAACACATATTTCAGCTTAAACATTTACAACTCTCGCAGCTTAAATATGTGCTATTTGGCTTTTTGAAAGTTTTCCAGTATTGGAGGCTGGGAAGATTGCTCAATGGGCAAAGTGCTTGCCTCGCAGAAACTAGGACTTGAATTCAGATCCTCACACATGAGCTAGACATTGCCATGTGCATCAGCAATCCAAAAGCCAGGAAGACTGGGCCAGGCAAATCCCTGGATTTTCTGCCAAGCCAGTGTAGACAAGTGGTGAGCTCTAGTGAAAGACCCTGTTTCTAACAGGTAAATAAGGTAGATATTGATAGAAGATACCAGACACTGACCCTCACACATGTAGGTATGTACATGTGAGAATACATGCAGACACACACAGACACAGACAGACACAGACACACACACACACACACACACACACACACACACACACACACGTGCTAGGCCTGGACTTGTTTAGTTTTTTTCCTTTCCTTTCCTTTCCTCCCTCCCTTCCCTCCTTCCTCTATGCTCATTTGAGACAGGGTTTCATGTGCTGCAGGCCAGTCTCAAATTCACTATGTACCTGCAGATGACCCTGAACATCTAATCTTCCTGCCTCCAAGGTTTTACATTGCTTGGAATTTTTTCTGAAGACTTCTTTTGATAGATTCATTTTATTTAATTTGTTGATTTTTTTTATTCATAAAAATATCATACTGTCTCCCTATCATCCTGATAATATCTGTAGAAACTTTAAAAAAGGTAACTTTTATTTGTATTAGTTTATTCTCATTTTTCTCTTGATAATTTTTATAAATTTTAATCATTTAAAAAAGGGGGGAATGGGTAGGTTAGAGAGATAGCTCAGAGATCAAGAGCAATGGCTGCTCTTCTAGAGGACCTTGGTTCAATTTCCAGAACCTGCATGGCACTTCAAAACTATCTGTAACTCCAGTTCCAGGGGATTCAACACCCTCTCACAGACATACATGTAAGCAAAACACCAATGCATATAAAAATTAAGAAAAAAATCATCAAAAGCAAAAATTAAGAAAAAACTTTGAAAAAGGTAACACTTGTGGGGTTGGGGTGTGGGGAGGGTAAGAAAGATGAGCGGCTCCCTAGAGTTCCCAAAGAAACAGGTTATTGCTGAATAGGGCCCTAGCCAGCCACCTACATGGAACCATGGCACTGTCATGGCTGTAGCCTGTGTTGCTTGCCCTGCCTGGGGTGGGGTGGGGTGAGTAGGGAACAGAGGGTTTGACCCAGTGTGCCTGGTGAGCTGAGCTGCATGGTGGTGGCCTTAAGGACTGGGAAGTGAGTGGCTAGCTGGTGTTCCTTTGGAAACATGACATAACTGAACAGGGCCAGTCCTAGGCCTTCCACCAAGCCCTGAGCATAGAGCTGCTCCCACTGTGGCCCATGCTGCTTGCCCTGCTGGGGATGGAGAGAGGCTATAAGCACGAAAGTAGAGTCTGGTGATCCTTGGGGCAGAAGACATCAAGGGCAGGGAGGTGTGCAGCAGCCAGGAACGCTCGCAGAACCTGCCCCCAGAAGCCCTGCCTAGCTACAACACCACTCTGACCCTGGGCAACAGCAAGATATCAGTGGTCCAGTATTTATGGTACGTCAGAAACCAGAAACCTTGAACCAGATGGATGACTCATTATAACGATTATTTGCATGCAAAGCTGTATGGAGGAAAAATTGCATGTGACGCACTGCAGTCTCTGACGCTACTATAATGACTGGACATTCAGTAGTGAGGTAGGAAATAGAGAGGAATGGAGGCCTGAGTGACAAGTGGAGAGAGGCAGAAGTAGAGACTAGAGACAAGACAACAATGACACGCATAATAGAAGCCTGTTGTGGGCTGGGGAGCCTCTTGCTTCTAATTAGTTGGTGTGCAGCAGCCTGAAGCCTCTGAACATGCTGCCCAGCCCCACATTTGCCCAGGTTCTGAGCAACAGCAGGATGTCCAAGATGAAGAACTGTCCATTGTCTGGATTGGACCTCCTTGACAGACCTCTATGGTCAGTGCTGTCCCTGGAGTTCACTTTGACATCCATGGTCCTCTGCCCCAGGCCATGTTAAAAACCAGAGGTTAATGTGGATGCCCATGGTCGTACAGCAGCCAGGAGCCATGATGATGTCCCTGGCTTGAGTTACCACTGAAGGCCATATCGATGTCCTTGGTCAGGGCCACCTGAGGCCAAGCTGATGTCCATGGGCCATTCTTCCTCCAAGGTCCATGTTGATGTGAGCAGCTTGTGCAGCCACCTGATGCCATGGTGATACAAGGCCAGTACTGCCACCATGTCAGGGTCTGTGGTCCTATTTCCGCATGGGTCGTGTTACTACCACGAGCCAGGTGGATGACTGTGGTCTGTGGTGCAGCCTGAAGCTATGTTGATGTCCATGGAACAAGCTGCCACCAAGGGCTCTTATGGTGTCCAAGCCTATGCAGTGGCAGAGGGTTGTGTTGATGTCTGTGGCTTGTATTACTGTAGGAGACCATGTGAGGCCAGTGGCATATGCTGATGCTAGGGACCATGTAGATGCCTGTGGTCCATGATCCATATTTCTGCTTACTATGAAGGACAAGGAACCTATTTTTGCCATGGTTTTGATGGCTGCATACTCATAGTTGAGAAAGAGGGACGTGGGAGGCTTCTGTGACATCCTGTACCCCACACCACCCCCAAAGTAACAGCCTAAACACAAAGCCACCAAAGAGAACTCTTAAAATTTGTGATAAGAGCTGGGTGCGGTGGTGTACACCTTTCATCCCAGCACTCAGGGAGGCAGAGGCAAGGGGATTGCTGTGAGTTCGAGGCCAGCCTGGTGTACAAAGCAAGTCTAGGACAGCCAAGGCTACACAGAGAAACCTTGTCTTGAAAACCAAAACCAAAACCAACCAAACAACAACAAAAACCCGAAAAACAAATTGTGGTAAGGATGCTGACATGTAGCTCCCCACAACTGATGGCTTCTGGTGGGAGTGTGGGTGAGGAAGGACTCAGATTTGTTTAAGGGGGTGGCCACTGGGAGTTTGACCATGCTCCAGTGAGTAGATAGGCAACACAAATTGGACTTGGTCTTTTGCTTGTTTGTTTTTTGGCAGGGAGGTCCCAATAGCATGGCAATAGGTAGGGTGGCAGACCTAGGAGGGCTGAAAAGTAAATGTGCTTGGGGTTCGTGATGTGAAAGTCCCACATAATCAATAAAAATAATAAGGGGGAAAAAAAGCAGCTTTGGAAGCTGTCAAGATGGCTTGGTGGGTAAAGGGTAAAGGGTTCCCTGTGGAAACATAAAAACCTCATTAAACAGCAAGATGGTGACACATGCCTGTTATCCCAGCACTGGGAGGTGGAGACAGGAGGTCCCCTGGACATTCTGGCCAACCAGTCTAGCTAATTGTTGAGCTTTGGGTTCAAGTGAGAGGTTCAGGATCAAAAACAAGGTGGAAAGCAAGTGAGAAAGACATGGAGCCATTAGCCTCAGGCCTCCCCATGTGCACACATAGGCACAGACACCTGCACTCATGTGTACATAACACACACACACACACACACACACAGAGCTTGTAATTTAATTTTCCCCTACTATTTTCTGCTTTATTCTCTTTTTTTTATTACTTCTTAATTTTTATTTTTATTTTACTTTTATTTTTTAAATTAATTCATTCATATTACATTTCAATAGTTATCCTATCCCTTGTATCCTCCCATTACTCCCTCCCTCCTGCTTTCCCCCTATTCCCCTCTCCTATGACTGTGACTGAGGGGGACCTCCTCCCCCTGTATATTCTCATAGGGTATCAAGTCTCTTCTTGGTAGCCTGCTATCCTTCCTCTGAGTGCCACCAGGCCTCCCCATCCAGGGGACATGGTCAAATATGGGGCACCAGAGTTCATGTGAAAGTCAATCCCCACTCTCCACTCAACTGTGGAGAATGTCCTGTCCATTGGGTAGATCTGGGTAGGGGTTCGATGTTTACTGCACGTATAGTCCTCGGCTGGTGCAATAGTTTGAGCAGAACTCCTGGGCCCAGGTCCGCCCGTCATAATGTTTTTCTTGTAGGTTTCCAGGACCCTCTGGATCCTCATATCTCTCCATTCTCCCATACTTCTCTCACCTAGAGTCCCAATAGGATGTCCTCCGCTCTGTCCCACTTTCCTGGTAAGTGAAGACTTTCATGGGACATGCCCCTTGGGTTAGTGTCCAGATATAAGTGAGTATGTACCATTTGAGTCTTTCTGCTTCTGGGTGAACTCACTCATTATGATAATTTCTAGTTCAATCCATTTGTCCACAAATCTCGGGAATTCCTTGTTTTTAATAGCTGAATAGTATTCCATGGTGTAAATGTACCACAGTTTCTTTATCCAATCTTCTACTGAGGGACACTTAGGCTGTTTCCATGTTCTGGCTATTATGAATAAGGCTACTATGAACATGGATGAGCATTTGTCCCTGTTGTGTGCTGGAGCTTCTTCTGAGTATATCTTAAGGAGTGGAATAGCTGGGTCTTGAGGAAACCCCAATCCCAGTTTTCTGAGATAGCACCAGATAGATTTCCAAAGTGCTTATACTAGCTTGCATTCCCACCAACAATGAGGGAGTGCTCCTCTTTCTCCACATCCTCGTCAGCATGTGGTGTCGCTTGAATTTTTTATGGGTGTAAGATGGAATCTCAGAGTCATTTTCATTTGCATTTCTCTGAAGACTAAAAACGTTGAGCATTTCTTTAAGTGTTTTTCGGCCATTTGATATTCCTCTGTTGAGAATTCTCTGTTTAGTTCTGAGCCCCATTTCTCAATTGGGTTATTTGGTTTGGTGGTGTTTAATTTCTTGAGTTCTTTATATATTATGGATATTCTGTTTTATTCTTTTATATTTCTTTTACTTAGAATTTAATTTAGCCTTTTCTGGGTGAAAGCTTAGGTTATTTTTGGTATGCCTTTATTCTTTCCTAATAAAAAGTCCTTAGAACAGTCAATTTCCCTCAGACCACCTTTAGTTATATATCATATTGCTTGGTGTATTAAAAAATGTTTTCCCAACTTTCTTTGAATGCTTACCTGTTTTTAATCTTTGGTATATTTGTGAGAATGTTGTTTCATTTCTAGATACTTAAGGCTTTTTCCAAGAATCTTGTTCATATCTGTACTTTAATTCTCTCTGGGTGAAAATCTGTCAGCAGTCTCTTGGAGACCATATCAGAGTTAATCTTGTAGGACAGTATGAGAGCACTGGAATAAATGGATGTTGTTCAGGAGATTGGCATTGTTTTCCGTGGCTTAGGATAGTTAGTGTAGTTGTTAGCCGAGGTTTGGCCAGCTCTGATGATGTCCATTGTGCTTTGGAGCCACACCTCATGATGTGAGTGAGAACAAGTACTCAGAGGTGGGCTGGGTCACCAGGTAATGTCTGCTCCAACATAGCACAAAGACCAAGCAGGGTAGATCATCATCTGAAGACCGTAAGATAGACCTTTGGCAATTTGAAGAAACTCCTTTGGTTGCCCAGCAAAGCAAACTCACCTCTCTTTTGTTCGTTTTACTTTTGGTGCAGAGGCAACAGATGGAAACACTAGCCTGAGACCACAATGGCCATGAGCTTCTGCCCCTTTGGATTTCAAGTTTTATTTGGATTTGCTTCAGAGTCAGAGCCAACTGCTAATGAGGAATTTAGAAAACACAGATTAGCACATTGTGATCTGAAGGTATTTTAACAGGTGTGTGCCCTGTAAAATGCTTCAAAGGCTCTGAAGGAGCTGAGGTATGGGTTTAGGCCCTTTGCCAACCTCCTACTAATGCCTTGTTCTCGACTGGACTATAGGCTGACCAACACAGAGAGAGCACCATTTGGCCCCCTCAGCATCTCTGTCAAACAGCATTTAACTAGCACTGCATACACTTGGACCTTGGCTGAGGAGATAGATGAAGTCTGTCTCACACTGACCCTCATCACACAGAACTTTTAGTCTCCAGGATAGTATGGATGCCGTGGACACAAAGCCCATAAGCATGGTAGAGGGAAGGTCCCCAGGCATCCTGAAGTAAAGTCTCTTCCCCATAAGTCCAGCTACTTGGCTCACTCTCTGGGTGTAACTCCACTGGAGCGTGCCGGCCCTGGTTTTCCTTGGATATGAATCTCAGCTATAATTGCCACCTCACAGTTCTTGTGCACTCAGAACCAAAACAAGCAACAACAAAACCCCGACATTAATTTCTTTCTCAATCATTCAGATTGCCACAAATTTCTAGTTTGGGAAGTTAAGAAAGCTAGAAGTAATCTGGGTGCATCCCTGTAATTCCAGCACTCTACAAAGAAAGCTCCAAGACAGCCAAGGCTTGTTATACAGAGAAACTTTGTCTCAAAACAAAAACAAAAACAAAAACAAAAACAAAAAAAAACCCAAAAAGAAAACAAACAAACAAACAAAAGCTGGAAAGAACAGAAGTTTCTCTTTCTAAAAATGAAGTAGCAAACAACCATTTGCTTTGTCACACTTTTGGTTAGATATTAGTGTCACTGAGAAAGTGCTCTGTGATAGCTAATTTTGTCAGTGAGCCTAAGTGCACACATTATGGCATTGATGCCAATATATTGTTTCTTATATTTATTGTTTAATCATGTGTGTGTTTTTGTCACTGAAATCCTAAGGCACTTGACACTAACAACAAAACAAGTTGATCTAACTATTGTTTCACATGATAGACACTGAATGAACTGTGTGCCTGAATTTCCCATCTTCCAGCTGTTGCCCTGGGCATTCCTGTACTTCTGTTTAATAATTTACCAACTTATGGGGCTCATTCAAAGTAACTGAGAGCTTACCTGGGCGGCGCTGTGACAGGCTGTGGGATATTGCTTCACACAGATGAAAATAGGTGCTCTAAGGACACGGGACCAGCAACAAATAAGCCAAACATTGAAGTACTATTTCTGAGAGTGACAAATGCTTTATGAAAAATGAAGTCGGGTGATCCAGTGGGCAGTTTGTGATAATTGACTAGGAGCCCAGCATTCCTGATGAAGGAATAGAAAGAAGGATTCCTGGGGCATGATGCATTTGATGCAACCAAGCATTCAACTGAGATAAAGCGGGTTTATTTATTTAGCCTTGAGGCACTGCTGAGGGGATCCGTCCTGTTCTGGGGCCTAGCATCTATCTGAAGATGTAAAGGAATAACAACCTCACAGGGTCTCAGCCTTCTGCTGGGAATGCCTATGGCCGTCTCTATCTCTCCATCTGGTTATTCTGCCTCCTCCAGGGAGCATTTCTCCATCTATTTGGTTCAGTTGCTGTGCATTTTCCTCCCTGATTTCCAAGAAGGGCTCTGTATGTGCACGTCAACACCTGGCACTGCTTGAACACACTTGACCCTCAGCCAAGATCACCATTTCATATTCTCAGTCTTTCCTCATAAATCTATGATTATTGCCAGTTCACTTGACTTTGACCTAGATGGTTAAATGCTAGAAATGCAAGGGATTCAGAGAATAGACCTTATAGACTGGGGAAGGGGTAGGCATTGCCTTCCATGGCTTTATAACTTCTGTGTTCAAGGCCTCCCTCCCCCGAGTGCTGCTGTAGGAATTCTGGGCAGGCGGTAGACCTGGAAGCTGCTGAGGCTCTTGCACTCCCGGGCTGATTCCATTGCAAGGGTTTCAGTTTCCTCAGTTATCTAAGTTGCTTGACGTCTAGACTGTATGGCTGAAAAATTTCAAAAAAAGTAGCATGCCTTTTCTGAGAATTCCAGGGATCTGCACAGTTTCCTCTTTGGGCATTGTAAGGCTGGAGCTTCTTCCTGTCTCTTTCCTGTGTGGCTCTGTATTCCGTCCCATTCTCTGGAAAGTCTGGTGAAAAGAAGATGCACCATTTCTTGGAGTCCCTTTATAGGAGAGCACAGCCTTTAAAAACATTTTTTTCTTCACAATCCACTCATCTCTATCTGACTCCTCCCCTTGCCGGGTCCACAGCACTGGATTCAAAACTTACTTCTTCTCTTCCTTTCATTCTTCAGTCAGCAGTCAGAATAAACAGTCACAGAGCAAGCTGGGCATGCATAAGCCCTCAGTGGCTCTCCTTGTTCTCTGATAAAGACGAGACATGCCTTCTTATGCCTTCCAGAAGGGCACAGACCTCCAGCCACCTCTTCAGAGTGATCTCCTCACTGTGTCTGTTGACATCTCTGAACCCAGAGTGTTTTGGGTTTGGTCTCATTTTTAAAGCTATCTGCTTGGGATAGTGACACTTATGAACAGAGGAGATACTGTTTTCAGAGGCCTGCACAGGTGTGGGTCTGAGACAGTGTGTGGGACCCAAGGAAGAAAGGGTAGAGACTGCCATGACAGCTGTGCTCCTTGGCCTTGTCTTTAGCTTCTTGCCCTGCAGCCATTCCTCCTCGCATATGGATGCTAATCATACAGACTGGCCTTTGTCCATGTCGCTTCAACATCTGGGATCTGTTTCTAATCACATCTGGAAAAGTCTTAGAAACGATTTTGTCTCCTTTAGAAAGCCTAAGAGAAGCCCCAGGCCCAGGCTAGGCCTCAATGTTTCCCAATAGGCAGTGACATCACCACCACCACCAGCAGCAGCAGCAGCAGCAGCAGCAGCAGCAGCAGCAACAATGCCAGTTGCCAACTGCTTGTCCCTGAGAAGGAGGATGTCTTAGTTAGGGTTTTATTCCTGCGAGGAGACACCATGACCATGGAAACTCTTATAAAAGAAAGCATTTAATTGGGTCTGGCTCATAGTTCAGAGGTTTAGTCCATTTTAATCATAACAGGAAGCATGGTGGCATGCAAGCCAAGATGGTGCTGGAGAAGACATCCAGAGTTCTACATCTTGATCCTCAGGCAACAGGAAGAAAGAGTGACACTGGGCCTGACTTGAGCTTCTGAAACATTAAAGCCCACCCCAGTGATACTTCCTCCAGCAAGGCCATACCCACTCAAGCTAGGCCACACCCCCTAATAATGTCTGACCACCACAGAGGGAGGGTGAAGATGATTAGGAATTTATTGTTCTTTTTTTTTTCTTCTTATCCACCCCAGAAAATTGTTGAAAACCATATCAGAGGCAAGAAAATTAGTGACACAGAAAGGAAAACTACAAACAAAATCACATAGGATTTCATGGGGAACAATAATTGAAGCATTTGAGGTGACAGGAAAGAGGAAGAGCGAACGAGGTCAGAGCAAACTTGGGCATTTGTAATGACCCTACCAAAGATTCCCAGGAAATAGATTTATGAGATACTGAAGAGAAGTTTGGCAATCATCTTATACTGCTACTGTGTACCCCCAAAGTAAGCCAAGTGAGTCTCCCATAGCTCATAGATGATTGAGTGCTGGGAATCTGCAATATTGATGAGCAGTAAGATATCAGGATAACTGATGCTTCTACAGGATTGGGCCTACCCCAGTGAATTCATGTTACCTATGGTGAATTAACATTTGAAACAGGATGAGACAGAAGACTGAAATTATAGTTTAATGTCAGATGATGTCATTCAGGAGAAAGAACTGTTGTCATTCAAGGTGGATTTGCTGAGAGTACAAGCTGCAGCCTAAATGATGATAGCACAAACCCATGGCCTGAAGCCCTGCACAGAATTTAGAGTACCATCTCCTCCCCTATGTCTTGGTTAGGCATGGATGTTTCTTCCTATAGAACACAGGGCATTTAAAATCATCCTCTTGCCATTAAAATTAGTGTCCTTTAAAAAGCTGAAGGCAGAACTCTTCAGTCCTCTTCTGGGCATGGCTCAATTGCTACAAAGCATCTTGCTGACAAATTGGTTTTTGGACTATTTGTTCAACCTGTAAGACTTCACAGAAGTTGACAGTTGTTTCTGTGTCAGTGTTTTACCAGGTTGAGATATGGAATTGTGGATGGCAGCAAACTATTTACCTCTTGTGGTTCTGAAGGGATGTATGTGGTCTTTGGCAATGGGAATAAATATCTGACTCAGAGAGAGAGAGACTGGGGCCTCAGAGAAAGAAAAAGGCTGCTGTTGCTCCTGGTTGCTGGTGGTACAGTTTGAAGAGAAGTTGGATATATCCTGAAATGAAAATTGGACTTTCCCCCAGGAGTGACAACCCTAAACAGCAGGAAGTGGTCAAAGAGACCTACGTCCCTTCTCCCCTCTAACTTTCTTTCTCTCCTATCTGGCTTTAGGGTGTTGGAAGGGATTGGGGTAGAGAAAAGAGATAGAGATATGAGAAACAAAAATAAGAATAGATTTTGGAAGTTAAAAAAAAAAAGACTTGGGTCATGACCTTAGCGTACAAGCCCACAGTTTATCAGTTTTTTCCTCATTGGTCTCCTGCCTCCAAATGGCCTGAGAAGATCTCTCAGCCACAACTCTTGGCCTTGTGGCTTTGCAGTCATCTTGATACTAGGGAGTCATTTATTATTTCCTGCCATGTGCAGTAGCCTTGAACCATAGATGGGTTTCCAAGCAGCTGAGGCTTTTACAGGTGGCTAGGTCTGAGCTCCTGATGAAGACTGAGCCTTCGGAGCTCAGGTGGACAATGGTTTCCCCTCCCCCTGGCATCTTGCAATCTAGTTATTTCTTTCCTCAGTTCTTACATGAGTGCCAGTGATCTCTCCACCTTAAAAGGGCAATGACCAGCCAGCACCCTTCTGCGGCCCAGCTGGCCAAATGACTCTACAAGCAGACAGAACTGGAGCCAGTTGAGACCCTGGGAAATTAAAGCACATGGAAATTAAAGTTCATGGAGCCAGCTGCAAAACTCCACCAGGCCACATCTTATCCCTGCACTGAAAGCGAAGCCCATCCCAACTACACCATTAAAAAGTATCGCTTGCCAACCGGCCTGTACAAGGCACTTCCTGCATCATGAAGGCAGAGGGGTCTTTACCACAAACCTCCCAAGCAGGGTGGTTATGATTTTCTTTCTACAGATGAGGAAATGGCCACTGGGAGGCTCAATGACTTACCCAAGGTCATGCAACTGGTAAAATAGGACTTGCCTTAAGCCCATACTTGGATTTTGGCCACCACATTACATTACTGGCATGTCTACACACTCCTCCCCTCGCCTCTCCCTTCCCCAGACCTCATAAACTGGATGAGTGAACCCAAAGCACTCTGAAAAGTACCAGCAGTTCCTGCCATGGAGTGAGTGCTTAGTAATTGACTTTCTTTTAATAGAGGATGATGGGAGAGTTGGCTTGTAGCCAGGCAGCTGGCCCTGCCACCAGGTATGTGACCTTGGGCAGTATCTATCTGTCCAATTTTTCATTTGTTAACATCAATAATACTGCCACTATCCTAGGGTTGATAAGAATATTAAGTGAGTTGCTATCTGCAAGATACTGAGAACAGAACCTGGAAATCTCTAGATGCTTTTGTAAAGATGTCTACAAGCTAGGGCTGGAGAGGTGGCATAGTGGTTAAGAGCACCTACTGCTCTTGTGGAGTTCAGTTCCCAGCACCCATGTCAGGTGGCTCACAACTGTGACTCAAGTTCCCGAGAATCTCGTCTTCTGGCTCCAGTTGGCACTATACCAATGTGTATGCATGCATGTGCATGCACATGCACACACACATTCACATGCACACATGCACACACACATATACACACATGCATACATACACATGTACAAATTAAAACTGAAGTAAGACCTTAAATGCCTACAGGTGCTCATGCATATGCATATGTAGAACAGGACAGGCATAAATGTTGATGCTCTCAAAGGTTTATGTTTCATGTCCACTCTTATTCTTTGGGTCACCTTGGCTAAATCACCTGCCCCTTGTAAGCCTCAGTTTCCTTCCCTGTAGAATAGAACTAAGATGTGTTTGTAGGAAGCTTTTATAGAATGAATACATTATTCAGGTTGGCCCTGTGTCTATTGTTTCTTCATCCATGATCTAACATAGATCAGAAGCTTGTTTTGTTGCAGTTTTTATTGTTGTTTTAATTGGAGTCTGCCCTGGGCAAGGATGGGCTTTTATGCTTTTCTTGCCATCATTTCTAAACAAGACAGATTACATCTATTTTCATAGCTGTGGTGGTTTAATGGGTTTGCTTCTCATAGGTTCCTGTGTTTGAATGCTTGGCTCTTAGGGAGTGATATTATTAGGAGGTGTGGCCTTATTGGAGTAGGTGTGGCCTTGTTAGAGGAAGTGTGTCACTGTGGGGGCAGGCTTTGAGGACTCCTGTGCTCAAGCTCTGCCCAGTGTGGAATGCAGCTCCCTTCTCTGTGTTTCTCTGTGTAGCCTTGGCTGTCCTGGACTCGCTTTATAGACCAGTCTAGCTTTGAACTCAGAGATCCACCTGCCTCTGCCTTCCTCATTGCTGGGATGATAGGCAATGTGTATGTGTGTGTGTGTGTGTGTGTGTGTGTGTGTGTGTGAGAGAGAGAGAGAGAGAGAGAGAGAGAGAGAGAGAGAGAGAGAGAGAGAGAGAGAGAGAGAGGTGTTTGGGTGATTTGAGATGATTTAAAGGCTGTGAACCATGGTCTTTGCTATAAGGGATGTGAACATCTCAAGGTTTTGTTATCTGCAGGGGGCCTAGGATTAATCCTCTCATATTGAACACCACTGTGTACAAAAGCACAGAATCAGTGCAGCACACCGAGATGCTTTATGGACTCCTCTTTCCTCTAGCCCATTTCTCCTTGCAGTCTCACAAAGGCATATGCTGACCTCTGACCCCCAAACCTTTGTTACTGTTTCACCTAACTACCCTGTTATCTCTTGCTTTTTCTCACTGATTCTGTTTTCTTCACAACAATTCTGGTTCCAACTCTCTAGAGTATTTTGGTAATTCTTAGAGATGTGTAATTACAGCAGTTGAACGTGTAGAGGGCCCAAGAGAACTTTCCACAGCAGGAAGAGGTTAGGGCATTATATAGGGGTATGAGAGAATCTCTGAGTAGGGTGCATTTGGCTCTCCCAGACCTGTCTGGGCCTCAGTCTTCTCTCAGTCCACACTGGGCATTCTGACTTTGGTAGCACCTGCCCATGGGATCTATCTAGCTACAGTCTCTCTTAGCTGTTTACTTTGAGCTTATAAAAACAAGAGGGGATAAAAAACAAGAGCTATTTTTCATACTTTCGTGCTGTATGTTCTTCATTCAGAGGACCACATCTTACTTTTCACTCATTTAGCTACCAGATGATCACTATTTACTGGGTTTGTGTAACATACGGTGATCAATCCATTTATCCTTCACACTAAGACATATATGGGAGGTGAGTTTCTCAAATCTGGATGAACTTGATATATTCTGGTGCCTTTAAAAGTCAGGATGAGGTAGCGTGCTAGATCCATGCTCAGTCAGAGGCTTGTGCAGAGTATACTTAGAACAAGAGACTTCTACTCCCATGCCTATGTGTTGCTTTGGGTAGATGGAAAGGGGGTGTCACTCCCTGACTCAGTTTCCCCCCCTGACTGTAGGTCACACTCTCCACATTTGCACATTAGTGTGAGAGTGAAATGGGAAAGTCATGAAAAGAGGCCATTTTCATCCCCCTTGGCTTTTTGCTTGACCCTCAGTGTGGCACCTCTTCTGTTGCCTTTCAGAGTTGCCCGTGGCATTCAGGACCGAGAACCTCAAAACAGAACATTCCATCAGAATGTCTAGGTAAAGGGCGATGACTTCTTGTAGCGTTCTCACCTGTAGCCTCAAGTCCTATGTGCTGCTCTTGTGTGGATGCGGTGGTGCCCTGGAGAACACCATGTCAATAACTGGATTTTATTCTCATTCGGATCTCGAGCAAGGAGTCTGTACTCGAAGGCACTAAGTTCTAAAGAGATGGGTTTCTGACCAAGCATGCGCACTTGCGTGGCTTCGTTGTTGTTGTTTTACAGCGTAGCCCCTTTTGTCTGCCCTCCCCTCCAGGCGTTAGTCCTTGATTGTGGTTCATTTACCTCCTCCACTTCATCCTCCTGTTCTTCCTCTTCTTTCTCTCTTTTGAAAAATGTTGGCTCTATTCTAGCTGAGACTTTCAGACAAGTAGGCTCCTTTTGGCACCATGTTAGATGTAAAAGTCTAAGTAAAGCCGGCGTCCCCACAAACAGCTGCCTGCAGTGAGACAAGCTCTTTGTGAGAAACACAAACCAGTGTGTTCTCTGGATTTCCCCAAAGCCTGTCTGGCAGCTTCAACCCACACCTCTGCACAGCAACTTCATCCCGGAAACCCCGGGGTTCTCCGGAGTACAGACCTTACCAATCTTCTCATACTGCTGGCTGCTGCTTCTGGGTGTGGTGCCAGTGGCCAACTCCCTCACCTGCTTCTTACAGAGATGTTTCTATTGCCGCTGACACCCAAAGCCTCACTATGAAAGTATGGCTCCATCCTGTGCCCACCTCTAGCTATGCCGATGCTACACCTACCAGTGTCAATTCTGGTCTGGCTTCTGGGGCTGATGTCTTCTGCAGTCTGGGTGTTCTCTAGTGACAGACTATTTCCACTAATTCTTATTTATTTTAACATTTTAAGCTCATCATTTAAGCTTGGGCTGCTGGGTGAAGCCGTCAGAGTGACAGGCATTATGCCATTTCTCAAGTTCCTTCAGGACCACCCCTCCCCGACCCTGATCTTGGGCCATTGCCATGACACTTAAGGCCACAATTTCTGTTCTTTCTATGAGGCTTCCTCACTCAGGAATGTGGTCTCATGGAAAGTTCCTCCACACATGACCCAGCATTCCCAAGTTCCCATCGATGTCTTGTCGGAAGAGGAAGGAGGCATAGCTGGCTTCAGCTTAGCCCCCGGATACAAAGTAATGAATTAATAACTAGAAAAATTCATGAACAAAGAGGTAGAAAGGATGACCAGGGGAGAAATTGAGAGGCAGGTTTATATGAAGGTGAGGCAAAAGAAGAGAAGATTTGGAAACCAGACTTCTGTGGGGTGCATTCTGCCAGCCTCACTTCATCTTGGTGGCATAATGCCTATCACTCTGACGGCTTCACCCAGGAACCCAAGCTTAAATGATGAGGAAGAGGTTAAGCAGACATCCCACCATCTGATACAGGAATCAAAAGCATGAATGAATAAATCATTTAAAGTCCCACAGGAGAAGTGAGCCCCTGCTGTTCACTCCAGGGTTAGTTGTCCTTTGTGGAAGCTGGACAGGCAGGAGCAAGATGGCACCAGGGCCCCAACTGCTTTTGCTTAGTGTTGACTTGTTCAATCAGTAAAAAAGTTTGGACCTTAAAATTTCCCCAGGGGAGAAAATTTAACTTCATATATGCTGCGTGGAAGTCAGTAACTTCTTGTCATGAGGGTTTCACGTATTCAAACGGTAAATTTGAGATGCCATAGCCCCTCCTAACACTTCCCTACAGTTCAGGAACTCCAAATGGATACAGCTCCACACAGCCCAAGAGGGCCAAGAACATATTCTTGGTGTATGACTGCGGGGGGCGGTGTCTTTTTTACTGAGTACAGAAGCACTAGGGAGCAAGCTTACAGGCTCCTTGTTCCCTTTCCCTTTGACCTTTGCTTCATGTTTGCCAAGACTCACGGCTTTCATACTTGCAGCTGGGCAACGTCAGGAACATGTGAAGCTGCTGGCCCCAGTTTGCAATGTACATGTGACTATGAGTTGAGACTATGGCCTGTCCAAGGGAGCTTTGCTGGGGCAGGCTGGCTGCAAGCCCCCTTCTACCTGCACTTTGTTTGCTTTGATTTCTCTAGCTGTGCATCAGTCTACTTGCTGTATCCTTTGTAAACTTCATCCCTCTTCCTTTAGGAATAGAGAAAAATGATTAGGTCCTTGCACTTGACACATGTTTGTTGAGTGAATTAAGACATGACTAAATGAACAAGCTGGATTTTAATATGTAGATATGCACACTTAAAAACAATTGCTTTAACTAGTACAGCCACTTTGGAAGTCTATCTGGTGCTATCTCAGAAAAATGGGAATAGGGCTTCCTCAAGACCCAGCTATTCCACTCCTTGGAATATACCTGGAAAATGCTCCAGCACACAACAAGAAAATTTGCTCAACCATGTTCATAGCAGCCTTATTCATAATAGCCAGAACATGGAAACAGCCTAAGTGTCCATCAGTAGAAGAATGGATAAAGAAACTGTGGTACATATACACTGTGGAATACTACTCAGCTATTAAAAACAAAGAATTTCCCGAAATTTGTGGATAAATGGATTGAGCTAGAAATGATCATAATGAGTGAGTTAACCCAGAAGCAGAAAGAATCAAATGGTATATACTCACTTATATCTGCATACTAGCCAAAGGGGCATGTCCCACAAAAGCCTTCACTTACCAGGAAAGTGGGACAGAGGGGAGGACATCCTATTGGGACTCTAAATGAGAGAAGCATGGGAGAATAGCAAAGTAGAAGGATCCAGAGGGTCCTAGAAACCTACAAGTAGAACATTATGATAGGCAGATTTGGGCCCAGGGGTCCTGCTCAAACTAAGGCACCAGCCAAGGACAATACAGGCGATAAACTTTAAGCCCCTACCCAGATCTAGCCAACGGTCAGAACATTCTCCACAGTTGAGTGGAGATTGTGATATGACTTTCTCACGTACTCTGGTGCCTCACATTTGACCATGTCCCCTGGAGGGGGAGACCTGGTGGCATTCAGAGGAAGGACAGCGGTTGCCAAGAAGAGACTTGATACCCTATGAGCATATACAGGGGGAGGTAATCCCCCTCAGGAACAGGCATAGGGGAGGGTAATAATGGGAAAATGGGGAGGGGGGAGGGAAGAATGAGAGGATACAAGGGATGGGATAAACATTGAGATGTAACAAGAATAAATTAATTAAAAAAATAAAAAATTAAAAAAAAACAATTGCTTTTCTACTTCTTTTTTATAAATTAAAAAAGACTTATTTATTTTTATGTGCATTGATTTTTTTGCTGCATATATGTCTCTGTGAGTGTGCCAGATCCTCCAGAACTAGAGTAACAATTGTGAGCTGCTGTGTGGGTGTTCAGAATTGAACCTGCATCTTGGCGAAGAGCAGCCAATGCTCTTAACCACTGAGCCATCTCTCCACCCACACTTTTCTACTTCCGTATCATAGAGGAATCAATGACTTTCACAACACCTTGTTAACTTGGTATTTTAAGGAAGAGTTCCTATTGGACTTAGTTCTTGGACTTACAAGAATGAGCAGTTTCATATGGCTTGATAGGAAGGGACATGTGGATACATACATAGGGAAGGGGATGATTCAAGGAGAGGAAAAGCCTATCTTAGTAGAATCAGGGATGACACTTATCCCTCTGTATCAACTTGACCATCCAGTGTATCAATTCACAAATAAGCCTCCAAGGATTGATGTTCGTACTGCCAGTACTGGGGCTTCACTGCCAGGTTTACTGACTCTGACTTACCCCAGCCTCTTACAGCAGACTAAACAGTCAAGATGTGTTTTCTGGATGGATGAAGGATTCTTTAGTTTTTTAGTCTAAAGTCTCTCCTTGCTTAAAAAAAAAAAATCACCTTCATGAGAATTGAAAACGGGCATCCCAATGGCAGACAGTTCAGTGGGTGAGGACAGGGCCCAGTGCTGAGTGACCGAGGACAGGGTAAAAGCAATGCAGAGGACAGTATTTGGGGAAGCCTATGAGGAATGGGTACGTTGCTCCTGGGCCAGGGGTCTCATCACAGACAAGAGCTCTGGCTTATACTGGCAGCTCCCAGAGCCCCGAGGAGGATGCTTCTCTTTATCCAAAGGATCTCAAGTTACAAAAACAATAGAAAAATGTCATTCCAGGACGATCTCTCCATAAATATGTTTCTATTCTCCTTCCAACTTGGCTCAGTTTCCTCAGTGACTGGCACAGTCAAGCACTAGTCACCTAAGGCAGAGATTGGCATTCCTGTTATTCACATTCCTTGCCTTCCACATTCAAACAATTGGTAACAATTTTCCTTGGATAGTCATCACCTCCTGCCCATCCTGACTGTACTGTCAATGTCATTAGCACCTCTCCCTGGGCTGACCCTAACAGTTCCAAATCTAGCCCTGTGACCCTGAACTTATCTACTTCCGCTGGATCTGTCACAGTAAGAGCATTCCTTCTAAACCACTGGTTCTCAACCTGTGGGTCATAACCCCCCGCCCCCAGTGTCAAATGATTTTTTTTCATAGAGATTACATATTAGATATTCTACACATAAGATATTTACATTATGATTCATAGCAGTAGTAAAATTACAGTATTGAGGCTGTAGTGTCAGATTATGCAGAGTGTAACCCTAGCTAGCCCTCACCATAGGACCCTGATTGCTCAACTGCCTGCTTAGCTATGGAAAATGGAAAACAAACCGTGTTAAGCTACTAATGCTAAAAAGACAATATAAACCCCTGCCCCTAGATGAGCCCACAATTTTATTCATGTCCACAGAGCCAGTGGGGGAATATAACAGGTTCTCAGACCTCAGTAGGAACCATATCTTAGCATAACAGACACCATGATGGAAGTACCACTCAGGCCACGAACCTAGCCTGTAGACAGCACCACCTGCCCAAAGGAAAAAAAGACCTAATCCAGCAAAGTCCATAGTTCTGGGAAAGTCTCTAAATGTACTAACCTTGCCTTTTGGTTTCTATAGTTCTGCTTTAGGATAACTGTTCTTGCTAAATGAGGTGTGCCAACCCAGAATATGGTTTTGTGCTTAAAGGCTCACCCTGAGAAAGGCTTGGAGCTACACTGGGACTCTGAACACACAGTGTAGTTGCCAGCTGTCTAATAAAGACTTCTATGGACTTGAATCTGTGCCTAGGTAGTGACCTCCAGTGGATACACCACAACAAAGCCCAAGAGGCCGATTAATCTCTTACCATTGCTGTAGCAACATGCCAGACACAGGCAACTGTGTCAGGGTTCTCTACAGCAATCGATTGAGGACTCATTTGGAGGCAGGGGTTTATTCTATGTTTTATATAGCTAAGGAAGCAGTTGAGCAATCAGGGGTCCTATGGTGAGGGCTAGGAGTAAAAGAATTAATGGACCAGTCATGGTCCTAATTAAAGTATTTAACAAGGGGGATCTGGAGAACAAATACTGGTACTGATTATTAAATGTTTGATGTCTCTTTTTTCTTTCCTGAAAGTTATCAGAATAGTTTACAGACTGTGGTTAAGGCAGTCCAACAATGGCTGTCTACCATAAGGAGGTCCAAGAATCCATGTTCAGGCCATGAAGTTGGATGTCTCAGCTGGTCTTTAGTATTTGCTGGAATCCTGACAAAGTAGGCTTGCATACCAGTGAAGCAGTGATCTTCCTAGTGAGATCATGTCAGCAAAGAAAGCAAGCTTCCTTCTTCCATGTCCTATATATAGGGTGACAGCAAAATGTGTGGTCCAGATTAAAAGTGGATCTTCCCTCCTCAAAAAGATCTGGATTAAAGGTGGATCGTCCCACTTCAAATGATTTAATTAAGAAAAAACATCTCTCACAGGTATAGTGGAAATTTTGGTTCCTTTAAAAACTCAGTTATGTTATATAAACAGGTTTTTATTTTAATCCCAAGTGTGGGATATGGAAATGATTTTGGTTTATCCACAGCTGATAATTGCCTCAAGCAGCTCAGAGAAGGGAGTGGTCTTTGCCAGCTGTAGTTAGTGGAATTCTGAGGACTTGAAGAGGGTATAACTATCAGAGCCCAGAGAGAGAGGCAGAGAGAAAGACAGACAGACAGACAGACAGACAGACAGACAGACAGACAGACACACACACACACACACACACACACACAGAGAGAGAGAGAGAGAGAGAGAGAGAGAGAGAGAGAGAGAGAGAGAGGAATGCTTTGTTTCAAGGACACTCTGACAGAGAGGAGGAGGCTTTGAGGAGATGGTTGGGGGAGGAGGAAGGCTCCTGGTTACTTTGATGTTTGCTGGACTCCTGGATATCCTGATGTCTGAGATTGCTATTACACCAAAGAACCCAATGACTTTAACCAGCCAGAACTAAGTCTAAAGAGACCTATGTCTTATTTCCCTTCTAACCATCTCCCTCTCCTAACTAGGGTAGGACGTTTGGAATGGAGGTAGAGGCTTTAGGAACACCAAATAAAATAGAGTTAAAAAGTAGTGCCTACACATAGGTTTACCTAACTGTTTGGGCTTTAGTTAATTCCAGATACAGTCAAGTTGACAACCAAGAAGAGCCTCCACAGCAATTTAAAGGAGGGCAATTCATGATGGCTCAGAATTTTTGGTCCACAACCCCTGGCCAGATGTTTTTTGCACCATGGTAAGCAGTACATCATGTCCAAAATATGCAACAGAAGAAAACAGCTCACCTTCTGGCAGCTGGGCAGCAGAGTAAGAGGAGAGTGAAGAAAGAACAGAGGACCAGACAGCACTTCAAAGGCCCACCCTAGTGACCTACTTACTCCACCCCATAATAGCCTATTTAGCTATGCACTCATCAATGGATCACTCCACTAATGAAGTTGGATCCAATTGACTTTCAATGGAACCATGAGCTGGGACCAAGCATTGGTGTGAGTTTTGCGGGGGCATTATTTTATATTGAAATCATGACAACAGCCAGCATTGCTATTAATCTCTGGTTTCCAGATGAAGACATCAGAATATCTTAATTTTGAATCCTCCCAATCCCTCTTCTTGTTTCAGTCAAATTGATCCATGCAGGTTTGCTGAGCTTCATTCAGGGACAATTGAATAGTGCCTGACTCTGGCCCACAGTCTTGCTTCCTGCCCTGGCATGTCTCTGATAACTTATATGAGGACTTACAACATCCATCAGAAGATCAGATATCACACAATTTAGAAGTAGGCCAACAGGTAACGCTTCCCACAGTTATTTGAGACCTTTTCTGGAGAATTCTTCCATGGCCCAATAATCTGTTGCGTAGTGATGGCCAGCTCACTAGTATCTTTGTGTGGCTCTTCTTATGTCCCCATTTTACTTATTTTCCCCTACTCCTAGTCCTGAGTAGCCTTCCTATGTGAGTGACCTGCACACAGCCTTCATTCCTCAGACTCTACCTCCAAAAAACCCAGACCAAACTCATGAGATGAGATTACTTCCTAAGCATACTAGGTTTGAAACAGAAACAACTAACTCCAAAAGACCAGTGTCTAATCAAACCTGGAAGGTCTGACTTTGAAGCACACAGGGAACTGATTAACTCAATAGGCCAGACCTGTGGACAATCCCCAGAGTAGATAGTAGTGAGCCATTCCCTAACATATTTGATATGGTCTAGGCTCTTCTGCTATTTTCTCTCATGCCATAAACATTTCCTTCTTAGCACTTAGCACAATGGGAGAGTAAGTGCTTATTGCTATTTACGTTCTGCCTGTCTCCTACAGGAGCGGGGACCCTGTCAGTTCTGCTCATAGACATTGGAACAACACCTAACATAGTCCCCAGGACATAAACGGAAATCACTAAATTTGTCAGTCTCAAAATAAAAAAAGTCTTGTTGTTAAACAAGTTAAAAGCTTTGTTTTTAAATGAGAGACCTAATGATACTAAAGGCGAAGTGAACAGTAGAAAGAAAATCATATGAAAAACGCATTGTCTATTCGGAGAAAGTCTGCAAGTGACTGCTTAAAAGGAGGAAGGAAATGACTGGGGAAGTTGTTTAATACTAAGACTAGATAACTGTTATGGCTCCATTCTTCGCATTGAATGACAGCATTGTCTCTTCCTGGTAACTGGTTACATCTGCTATTGCCTGAATTAGGCATGCTTTCTCCTCTCTCAGCTGTGGGCCTTTTGACTCTAGGCTTGTTTGTATATGGTCTGAGCTTGATGCATCCTGTGACGTTAGGTGTTGACAGATCCTGGCCTAAGTCTCAACCCGTTGGCTGTACTCCTGGTTCTGTCTACCTCTGAGGATCTCTTTAACAGCTTGCTGTTCCTCCTTCTGCCCTCGACTGAATTCCTACACTGTTACCGTCTGCCTTCATGTCCTTAGGAACAGGAAGACAACTTCTTATTCATTTATCCAAACATATATAGTGGACCCATGGGGTGAGCTGTTCAAATGCCTTGTGTGTCTGTGCATTTCATGTGTGTGTGTGTGTGTGTGTGTGTGTGTGTGTGTTGTATGCCTATGTGTGTGTTGTGTGTCCATGTGTGTGAGTGTGTATACCTGTGTGTGTGCCCATGTGGGTGAGTGTGTGTGTGTGTACCTGTGTGTGCCTCTGTGTGTGTGTGTGTGTGTGTGCCTGTGTGTACATGTACACTCATGTATTAAGTTCAGGCTGTCCTTGACCTCCCATTTTTGCCTTAGCTTTCAAGTCCTGATGCCAAGCAGATAATACTTCACCCAGCTTCAGATGTATCACTGATTCTCTATATCACTGATTATTGGGAAATTAATTCCTTCATCTCTCAACCCTGGTTTGCTAGGGTAGGCTCACTAAAACATAAGCATCTCGATGCATGTGTATTAGACAGTGAGAAACCTAGCTGCATACTGTCTTCTCTTTGGTCAACTTTTATTTTATTATTTTATTTTTTTCCATTTCATTTTTAAAACTATATTTTAGAAGGTGGTCAACTTTTAAAAGAACTGCATGCCAACTATTCAGCAGTCCCTAGACTGTTTCTCTGTTCTTTGCCAAAACCCAGTTAGAAGGAGGCAGCCACCTGCTCGTTGTAAGATCCATTTCTACCCTTGGTCTACTGGCATTTCAGGAACCAAAGACACTCACCTTTAACACTGCTTATTTTTAGTGTCTCTGCATTTATATTTAGAAGGGAAGACTGGTCATGCCTCTGGGAGCATCATTCTTTCAATTTTTGCTGGATCACGGGGAGGCCACGCGGAGAGAAAATTAGTAGTGCATGTAACTCCCCATTTATTTCCTGGACCCGGTGACCCAGCACAGGCACATGTGCCAAACATACAAGGACAAAGCAGGAGGCAGGGATGACCTTTGATTACTTAGACCAGGCCGTTTACTCCTGGCTTGAGGATCTCTAAAAGAAAAGGCAGCTAGGAAATTCTGGAGGTCAAGAGAGCTTCTGCTAAGAACTAAAATAAAATTACTCCTACTTTGCAGCCTGCCACACATTTTCTTTTCCTTTTGTGTTCCCACAACACACACACACACACACACACACACACACACACACACACGGGTACACACACACACATAATACCAAAGGAAGGACTTATCAAGCATATCATATGAAAAGGACATATATTTCCAATGTTTAACATTTGCTACAACATTCAGTAACAAAGGACAAAAGTCTTCATTGGAAAAAAGGGGCTGGAGAGATGGATCAGAGGTTAACAGTTTTGTTGGCTGCTTTCCCAGATGTCCTGAGTTCAATTTCCAGCAAAACCGTCGTGACTCATAACCTATATAATGAGATCCAGTGCCCTCTTTTGGTATGCAGGCAGAATACTGTATACATAATAGATAAATAAATCTTTAAAAAACTGGCAAGAGATATAGTTCAACTTATGGCTGAGAATAAGTAACTATTGTAACTCGGCCATAATAGAGGGCATCTACAGCATCTCTCCCAGGACTCAGAAAGTATAATAGAGAGGAGGGGGGTAGAAAGAATATGAGATGCAGATAGTGGGGAAAAAGTCTGTTCCTAGGCCTGCCCAAGGCTGGGCCTGTCAGCAAGCAGTCATAGGTGGGAGGGGGGCTCCTTGGAAACTGTTTGCTACTGACAGGTTCTGGGGAAAGAGTCATTTTAGTCTTAGAAGTGCAGCCACTCCTGAGTCCCCCATGTGCCAGTAGATAGTCCACACCCATGCTCACAAGGATGCCCCCTTAAACTTAGTAGGTTGCCAAACCCAAACCAAACCAAACAAAACGACATGTAAGTAGTGAGGGTGGGAGACTTGTAGGGTACTTGTGAGTGGGATGGAGATAAGGGAGGCGGAGAGGGGTGACTTTATCAGAATGTATTAAATATATAAAATTGCCAAACAATACATTTAATAAAAAGAAAAAGATGCAAATATATTGATAGGCATATGAAAATCCACCCAAACTCCTCATAAGAAATGGCTATACCATCCTTCTTCTATTAAGTGGATGGAAACTTAAAATGCGTGACAACAAAAATCTCCTGGTGAGATTGTGAGAAATTATCTGTTTTCATGTCCCATGAGAAGAAAATGGTAGAGCTTGTATGTATCAGTCATGATTCATTGAAGGAACTGATAGAATGAACACACACACACACACACACACACACACACACACACACGAGTGATTTATTGGAGTGACTTACAGGCTGTGGTCCAGCTAGTTCAACAATGCTGTCTCCTGATAGAAAAAGGACAAGAATCTGGATATATCTGAGATGGTCCTTAAACTACACTAGAGTCCTGAAGAAGTAGGTCTAACACCAACAAAGGAATGCCTTAGCAGAAGGATAGATGAACTTGCCAGCAAGAGTGAAGGCAAGGAGGCAAAAATAAAATATTCCTTCTTCCATATTCTCTTAGGTAGGCTGTCAACAGAAGCTGTGGTCCAGGGTTACTGTGGGTCTTCCCACCTCAAATGATCCAGACTTAAGGTGTATCATTTTCCCTCAAGTGATTGATCCAATCAAGAAAATTGTTCACAAATGTGCCCAGCTGTTTCAATTTTAGTTGATTCCAGATGTAGTCAAGTTGAAAACCAAGATTAGTCATCATGCCATATGAAGGACTTAGAAATATCTATCGAAATTAGAAATGTACTGATGCTTTATTTAGAAAACACTCTCTAGGTATATGTCCCAAATGACTTGGGAATACTATCCCAAATACATCTAGGGTGTATTTCCAAAAACAGAAGCATACAGTCACACCGCTTTATTCATTTCCATAGTATTTAAAACAGAAAACATTGATAACAGCCCACATGCTCATACATGGAAGATGGGTGAAATGAAGTAAAGGAGAGTCATGCAGTGAATTCTGTGTGTAAGTTGTGTGTAGTGGACCTTCTCAGAGGACAGTTGTTCTAGGACTCTGGCTGTAAGCATAGCAGAGTATCATTAATAATGTCCGGGGTTGACTGTCTCTTATAGGGTGGGTCTCAGTTTGGGCCAGGCATTGGTTGGCCATTCCCTCAATCTCTGTTCCACCTTTATCCCTGTGCATCTTGTAGGCAGGGAACATTTGGGGTCAAAGGTCTTGTGGGTGGGTTAGTGTCCCCCTCCCTCCATTGGAAGTCCTGTCTGGCTATAAGAGGTGGAGACTTCAAACTCCATATCCCTTGTTCCTAGGAGTCTCATCTAGGATCACCCCCAAAGATTCCTGGGGGCCTCCCCTATCCCAGGTCTCTGGCTATTCCCAGAGATGCCCTCCCACTGATTTCCATTCCCTCTCCCAGCCCCCTCCCCCCCCACTTCACCCTCACCTGATCCTCACACTTGTGGCCCTCCTTATCCCCTCTCCCACCCAGCTCCCTCATTCAATCTATCTACCTGTGATGTCTATTTTATTTGCCCTTCTGATTGAGAGTTGAAAATTCTCTCTTGGGTCCTCCTTGTTACTTAGCTTCTTTGGGCCTGTGGGTAGTAGTGTAGCACGGTTATCCTGTACTTATGGCTAATGTCCATGTGCAAGTAAGTGCCTATCATGCATGACTTTCTGGGTCTTGGTTAGTTACCTCACTCAAGATATTTTCTAGTTCTATCCATTTGCCTGAAAATGTCACGATGTCATTGTTTTAATTAATGGAGTAATATCTCATTGTGTAAATGTACCACAGTTTCTTTTTTTAAAATTAATTTATTCCTTTCCCTTGTATCCTCCTATTCCTCCCTCCCTCCCGCTTCCCCCCTTCTCCCCTCCCCTATGTCTACGATTGAGGGAGACCTCCTTCCCCTATATATCTCTTAGATTATCGAGTCTCTTCTTGGTAACTTGCTATCCTTCCTCTGAGTGCCGCCAGGCCTCCCCATCCAGGGGACGTGGTCAGAAAAGGGGGCACCAGAGTTCCTGTGAGAGTCAGATCTCACTCTCCACTCAACGGTGGAGAATATCCTGTTCATCGGCTAGGTCTGGGTAGGGTACCACAGTTTCTTTATCCATTTTTTGGTTGAAGGACATCTTGTGGGCCAGACAATGGAGCTCAGGGGACAGCTTGTAGCTTACTTCTGCTGACTGTGCGCCAGGTGAATCTGGAATGCAAGGGATTAGAGGGGTCCTGGGGTCCAGCAGGCCTCCTAGGGATGGCAGGCAGAGCCATGGGCCAGATGATGGAGCTCAGAGGACCAAGATTTAGACCTTACCTGCAGTGACTATTTTGTTCTCCATAGGTGGAGTGCCAATCAGTGTAGGAGAGTACCCATTTCCCCCACTATGATCAGCACAGTTTGTAGTTTTATTTTGGTAAATGTAGTAGGTGGGAAAACAGCTTGATGTAGTTTCAATATTGATTTCTCTTCCTGTGAGTCAAGACTAGGCTCATTTCATACATGTAAAGTCTGTTCATGGTTTCCACTATGAACTGTGTACTTTTACACTTTGCTTATTGAAGTATGTGTGGGAGGTGCTGGCAGTAGGGGAAGCCCTGAGTGAGAGAAGTCTGTTGTAGGGTATCCACCAGAGAAGACTAATTGGACACAGGTTTAAGCTAATAGAAAGTCTTTATTAGTGAGCCAGCAACTACACCGGGTGTCCAAGATTCCAGCATAGCCCTGAGGCTTTCTTAATGTGAGCTTTTAAACACACACAAAAAAAATATCCTGGGTTGACACACCTCAGTTATCAAGAACAATTAGCCAAAGCAGAACTATAGATGCCAAAATGCAATGTTAGTGCATTTAGGGACATTCCCAGATCTATGTATGGACTTTGCTGGATTAGGTTTTTGTTTTCCTTTTGGCGAGTGGTGCTGCTGACATGCTGGGTTCATGGCCTGAGTGGTACATCCATTGCGGTGTCAGTTGAGCTAAGGTCCAGGGGCCTGTTAGAAAGTCCTGAGCGGATGTGTATTTTGACATGGGCATGACCTGTCAAAGACTCCAAGGATCAATTAGCCCATAGGAACCAAACTCTATTGTGTGCTCTCCTCACAAATCCCAGTATGAGTGTTTATGGAGGATTGCTCAGTATGTGAAAAGACTGGCAGCTATGGCTTCCTCCTCCTGGATGTGTACAGCCCAAGACTGCTCATCTACAGAACCTCCTACAGAGAAAGACCAACCCCTTATCCAGTGCTGTACCTAAGAAATAAACTGAGGTTCTGGGGGAGAAGTGGTTACAGACCCTCACTGGATCCTGGCTTCATTGCACATGTGTCTGTGTGTATGTCCCTTCTTCACTCCCTCGGTGCCCCTAGCCAGGGTTCCAGGATCTAAGCTACAAGGACCAGGCATGGAGGTGCTCATTTCTATTTCTTTGAGATAATTACAAACTTAACAAGTTTGAGAAGTAGATATGATTGTTCTTATTTCTCACATTTAGAGTCAAGAAAAATTTCCAAAGTTAGAATGTTATTTGTAGAACATCTAAGCGTCTCTTTGCCCAGCTTTGAACAGAGATGTTTCTATATTCCTGGTAAATATGAGGAAGAAGTCTCCTCTTAAACATTACTGCAGAATGGCACTTGTCTTGTAATGGCGGGTGAACATTGTTCTTAAGGGTTAAATTACCTCAGTTCTTTCCTGGTAGGATGGTCCCTGTGCATTCATTCATCTACTGACTGGTTCTAATGTCACCATTTTCCTTTAAAAATGTTAGCAGTTTCATGTCTGGGACTCCAGACATGATTGGAGATGTGAACATTTTCAAATGGTGTTTAAATCTAGTTAAAAAAATCATCAGATATGTTAGAGTACATGGGTGCATTAATGAGCAAATATTTGATTAATGATTTCCAAGATTCTGTCACACTAAGAAGGAGAGTCTAGATGTCTTGTGAGAAGAAGTGTGTTGCTATACAAAGTATCTTTCCCAGGCATAACCTTCACAGACAATCCTCAGATATACTGCTATGTATGAGACCCAATATCTGCCACCCAACATGTATTGTGCACCCCCAAAACAGTGGTATCATGAAGAAGTTTGTAAGATGTGTAAGCTTTTCATCACCCTACAGACACAGCAGAAAGAATCTTCAGTTGCATACCACCTTCTTGGGAGTCACATCATAACAAAGTGCAAGGTGTGTGGCTCTAGGGTGAATTAGGAACGAATATAAAACATCAACATTTTTGTTTGGCTTGCTTTATAGAAAGAAATGTGTTTCTAGGACATATGGTGAGTTGCACGTACTTAAACCACATAATGACTTTTGATGCATTTTACTTATTAAAACATCATCACAATGAGAATGAACAAGTTCATCATCTCAAAAGTTTAAAGCTTCATCACCTCTCTCTGCTGCCCCCCACCTTTTTATTCCTAGTCAATTCTGTTCTATCATTGAAGGTTAGTTTCTAGAAATTCACTCATGTAGATTTTCTGTGTTTCCTTTTCCCTGGAAGGACACTTTTGCAGGAAAAGCATTTTTGAAATTCCTCTATGTATTCATCTATAAGGTTGCACACATCAATGGCCCATTTCTTTTTATTGATGACTAGTATTTAACTGTTGGCATATGCATAAGAGTATACTCGTGTCGCCTTGCTGTACCAGTTGAGAGCACTGAGTAGGGAGCATTCCCAGGGCTCAGATTTTTTTTTTTAATTTCTAACACAAGGAACCATGGCTGATTGAGATGGCTGATTGAAAGACTAGGCAGAAAAATTAATATGAACCTGGAGTACTTTGTAATCCCAAAGAGAATGTGAAAAAAGTAAATGTGAAAAAGAAGGGAGAGAAAAGAAAGAGGAGTAGAGGAAATAATAAACACAAGAAAATGCTACCATGAAAGGAACATGGGACTAATTCAGTCACTGTAGCCAAGCCTGAAACAATGTGAGCAACTGGATTATAACAAACCGAACAGAATGACAACAAAACACCGATTGAACAAAAGTCAAATCCAACAAGTATCTGTGAGTCTAGAGTCATAAAATTATGGAAAAAATAAATAAGGGACAAAGGAGTCTCCTGTGCAAAAGGATTACAATTGTCCAAACACTCAATTTCAAAAAAGGACGAATAACCTTCTGCTCCTTACATGTTGTCTGGGTACCATGACTTCCTTCCCAAGGGTGCAACCTGAGAAAGGTGAAAGGGGGCAGACTTATACTGGAGAAACCTGACAAGTTCTGTCAGGTGATCAAAGTTATTGTCAGAGTTATAAGTCATGCCGACGTTGTGTACTCTGGACATAGGGTAATGACATGACACTTTACCTCCATGGTGTTCCTTCTCTAAAGTCATATTGTTTGCATAATCATGAAAAGAAAGCCATAAATCCCAGATTATGGGCACCCCACAAGGTATCTGATCAGTATGCCTCAAAACTGTGGCATCATCAAAAGTGAAGTATGAGAGCCTGGAGAGAAGAGTTGGTGACTAAGAGCACTTGCTGCTTTGAAGGGGACTTGGCTACCAGCTCATAACTACCTGTAACTCTAGATCCAGGGGATCCAACACCCTCTTCTGCCTTCTGGAGATACCCACATGCACATGTGCATACACACAAGCAAACACACACACACACATAGAATAAAAATTAAAAAATTTAAAACAAAAAATCTGGGAAACTGTCATAGGTAAGAGGAGCCTAAGGGGACAAGATAACTAATGTGGTATCCTAGAAGAGGTCTTGGAATAGAAAAGGAAAATTAAGGACATCTGAATAAAGTATGGACTTGGGATAACAATAGCATATTCACATAAACTCATTATGAAAATTCATCATATAATATAGATACTAATAACAAATGAACTAGACTTTCCCATAAATCTAAAACTACTTAAAACATTTTATCGAGAAGAAAAACTTAATAGGAAGTAGAGGGGCAATCTAAGGACTCAAAGAGTAGTTAAATCAGAGTCTGTGGGTTTTCCTTTGGTTCCTGATTTAAGCAAACTGATTTGAAACCCATAAAGGATCACAACACATGACTTAAAAAAATTAAACTCATGATCTCCATCCCCTGGGCTCCATTTTCCAGCCCACAACTCTGCCTACTTTTCTGGAGGCCATGCCTGTACCAGCAACCTCAGGTAAGACTGGACCCTATGCCCACCAAGTCCCTTCAAGGCATAATCCAACAGTCCTAACTGCACCCTGTGATTCCATGTTCCTCTTCCTCTTTTGGGGTATCTGGGCGCGGCTGGGCACCAAGCCCGGAAGAATGAAGCAGAGTCCGGAAATGGGTGGGGTCTGCAGGAAGTGCCGGTGGGGGATTTTAGTGTTACAGCTCTCTTAGCGCAAAGCTATCCCAATGAAACAGCAACTCTTAGATGAGATTTAGTGAAACAGTTATGCCTGTTTATTCAGAGTGTATAAGGGCTATATATGAACCTTGGGGGAGTGGGAAGGAATTTTTGGGGTGAATACATTTCATTGGCTGGGACTGAGATGCCAGCAGTGCTTTATTTGCATGCAGGTGCTGGCTCTGTGACTACCTGTGATTACCTGGAGAATCATGGAGTTCGAGGGCATGCAGGGGTTTGAACACTCTCCACCTTGCCAGTTTCATGCCATTTCCCATGGCGGCATGGTCCACAAGTCCAAAAGAACCCCATTACCTAGGCTTCATATTTGCATCCCACAACTTCTAAAAACGACCTCTGCTTTCCCAGAGCCCCCACTGATTCTAAGAACCCCAGAGGCAACACCGGCACCCCAAAACTCCAGAGGTGTCACAGGCCACAAAACCCCAGTGGAGATACTCTACTGCTGAAGTCTTGCTGGTCACCAGAACCCCAGGCTACTAATGCCAGATGACAGAGAGAAAAGAGAAACTAATGAAAAAAAAAAATCCAAAACCTCACAAATGTAAGAAAGATACACTCAGAAATCAGCACCTAAACCTATAATAACCCAACACCCAAATGACTACAGGCCTGTAGACTACAGACTACAGTGTAAGAACACAATCAACAACATGCTGTGCAATATGGCACCACCAGAGCCCAGCTATCCTAGTACAATAAGCCCTGGATATTCCAACACAGCTGAAACATAAGAAAAATGACCTTAAGTCTAACCACCACCAACAGAAAGCCTATAAACTCATGGAATCTGAACAAATCTGTATTCAGTGACAATGGTCAAGGCAGAAGTAAAAAAAGAAGTTAAAGACTTTCTGGAATTCAATGGAACTCAAGGCACAACATACCAAAACTTATACAACACAATGAAACAATGCTAAGAGAAAATTTCATAGCACTGATGCCTTCATAAAGAAATTAGTGAGATCTCATACTAGCTAAAACAAAAAGAATAAGACACACTCAAGATACGTAAGTATCTTAGTTTGAGCGGGACCCCTGGGCCCAAATCTGCCTATCATATTGTTCTACTTGTAGATTTCTAGGACCCTCTGGATCCTTTTATTTTGCTGTTCTCCCATGCGTCTCTCATTTAGAGTCCCAATAGGATGCCTTCCCCTCTGTCCCAGTTTCCTGGAAAGTGAAGGCTTTTGTGGGACATGCCCCTTGGGCTAGTATGCAGATATAAGTGAGTATATACCATTTGACAATACAGGAGGTAAACTTTAAACCCCTTCCCAGATCTAGCCAATGGTCAGAATATTCTCCACAGTTGAGTGGAGAGTGTGATATGACTTTCTCATGTACTCTGGTGCCTCACATTTGACCATGTCCCCTGGAGGGGGAGACCTGGTGGCACTCAGAGGAAGGACAGCAAGTAGCCAAGAAGAGACTTGATACCCTATGAGAATATATAGGGGGACGTAATCCCCCTCAGGAACAGTCATAGGGGAGGGTAATAATGGGAAAATGGGGGGGGGGGGAGGAATGGGAGGATACAAGGGATGGGATAAACATTGAGATGTAACAAGAATAAATTAATAATAATAAAAAAAAGATACGTAAGTATACAGCAGGAAATAATCAAACCCAGGGCTGATAATCAATAAAATAGAAACAATGAGAACAACATAAAAAACCAACTAAACAACAAGATAGACAAACCCTCATCCAAACAAAATAAAAGGCAGAAAGAGAACAATGAAATTAACAAATTCAGAAATGAGAAGGGGAACATAACACTGAGGCAATCCAAAGAATCATTAGGACATACTTCAAAAACCTGTACTCCACAAAACTGAAAAATCTAAAAGAAATGGACAATTTTCTTGAGAAATACCACCTACCAACATTAAATCAAGATGAGATAAGCAGTCTAAATATATCTATAACTTCTAAAGAAATAGAAGCAGTCATTAAAAGTCTCCTGACCAAAAATGGCCCAGGGTCAGATGGTTTGAGCACAGAATTCTACCTGACTTTCAAAGTAAAGCTAATGCTATTACTCCTCAAACTTTTCACTGCCAAATTCAACTTATGAGGCCATAGTCACCCTGCTACCTAAACCATACAAATACTCAACAAAGAAAGAGAATTTTAGATCAGTTTCCCTCATGAGCATTCTTGGAAAATATTTAATAAAGTGCTTGCAAATGGAATCCAAGAACACATAAAAAACAACATGTCATGATCAAGTAGGCTTCATTCCAGAGATGCAGGGATGGTTCAACATATGAAAAATCTATCAACAAAGTGAAAAAAAACCCACAATAATCTTATTAGATGCTGAAAAAGCCTTTGACAAAGTCCAACACCTCTTTATGTGAGAAGTCTTGGAAAGATCAGGGATATAAAGTGCCTACCTAAGTAGAAAAAAAAGGCAATATACAGCAAGCCATAAGTTAACATCTAATTAAATGGAGAGAAAATTAAAACAATTCCATTGAAATGAGAAAAAAGACAAGGCTGTCCATTCTCTTAGTCTCTCCATATCTATTCAATACAGTACTTGAAGTTTTAGCTGGAGCAATAAAACAGCTAAAATAGATCAAGGGGATAAAAATTGGAAAGAAAGAAGTCAACGTATCATTATTGGTAGATATGATAGTTTATATAAGTAATCACCATTTTTCTACAAGAATCTCCTGCAGCTGATAAATCCCTTCAATGAAGTGGCTCAGTACAAAATTAACTAAAAAAAAATTAGTTGCCCTCTTATATACAAAGAATAAATGGTCTGAGAATAAATTAGGGGAGTATTCCAACATGGTGGCACCCAGTATATACTGTGTTCAGGGAGCAGAGGATTGGAGGCTGCAAAAATGACTGAATAGAATAATCCAGGAGTTGGGGAGGATTAAAACCAGCCCCCTCAATCACTGCTGGATGTCCCCCTGGTTTCAGGAGTCACAAGCTTTGAGCACCCTGCATACTGAGTGCAGGCCTCTTCGGGAACAGATGATTGGTGCAGTGAAACCAGTGAGTGAATGGGCTACTAAATCCCAAACAGAAAATCTGGTCCTTTTCAAGCAGAAGGGAGCAAACTGGGAGTTTGCAGTCATCCCCTTGTCCAGGAACCATAAACCCTGAGTGCCCTGCACGCTCCACATCGGAGACCATCAAGAACAACAACTGGATCCAGATACAGTGTTCCAGCTTCCAAACAACTATTCTACTCTGCTGCTGATCCCCCTGAGAGGACCAAGTAGTCAGTGGAACCTACTGAATCCCAGATCCTAGGTGGCAGAGCTGAGAGGAATCTAAGTGTCTGGAGGACAGTGTCTGCTAGGACTGTAAACCAAACAGCTGCCTTCTGAAGCAATTTGCCACCTTGACTGCTATCTTATAAAAAACCCAAGCCCCCACAGCAGATGGCTAAAGGAAGGGGTAAGACTACAATCAACAAAAACCAGGACAGCATGACTCCACCAGAAATCCCCCAAAGCAATGGATAGTCTAATGTACTGAATCTCAGGAAAATGTGTTTAAAGCTATGCTCATGCAGTTGTTTGAGAAATATAAACACAATTAACAGATTCTTTAAAGAATCACAGGGAAATACAAACAAATGATTAGAGGTCATTGAGGGCAAACAGAAAACCATAATCAAACAGGCAAAGAAAATGAATAAAGCTGTTCAAGACAAGAAAACAACTAGAATAAACTAAGAAAACACAAACTGAGAAAACCCTGGAAATGCAAAACTTAGAGAAGAGATAAGGAATTATAGAGGTAAGTACCACCAACTGAATATAAGAGATGGAGGAGAGAACCTCAGGCACTGCAGACACAATTGAAGAAATTGATACATCTCTCAAAGAAAATATTAAAACAGAAAAATTCATGACACAAATATCCAAAAAATTGATACTATGCAAATATGTAACATAAGAAGAATAGAAATAGATGAAAAAGAAGATTGTAGGTTCCAAGGAGCAGAAAATATTTTCAATAAAATCATAGAAGATAATTTCCCCAACCTAAAGAAAGAGATACCCTTAAACATACAAGAGGTCTATGGAACACCAACTAGACTAGATCAGAAAAAAAATTCCTTCCACCACATAATAAGCAAAACACTAAATCTACAGAACAAAAAAAGGATATTAAAAGTAGCAAGGGGAAAAGGCCAAGTAACATATAAAGGCAGACCCATCAGACTCACATCTAACTTCTCAACAGAGACTATGAAAGCCAGAAGGGCTTGGGATGATGTCATGCACACAAAGAGACCACAGAAACCAACCCAGACTACTATATCCATAAAAACTTTCAGTCACCATAGATGGAAACAACAAGATATTCCATAACAAAACCAAATTTAAAAACTATATAAGCCCTAACCCAGCCACCACAGAAGATACTAGAAGGAAATCTCCAACACAATGAGGTCAACTACACCCAAGAAATTACAGAATATAGATAACTTCACAACAGCAAAACCAAAAGAAAGCAAGCACAGCCACACAGCATCACCACCAACTCTACAATATAAGGAACTAATAATCATTGGTTACTAACATCTTTCAACATCAATGGCCTCAACTTTCCAATAAAAAGACACAGACTAACAGAATAGCTGTAGAAACAGGATCCAACATTTTGCTGCATTCAAAAAACACACCTCAGCAACAAAGATAGACATTACCTGAGAGTAAAGGTCTGAAAAAAGGGTTTCCAAGTAAACAGACCCAAGGAGAAAGCTGGAGTAGCCATTCTAATATTTAATAAAATAGACTTTAAACTAAAATTAATCAAGAATGAAGAAGGACACTTCATTCTCATCAAAGGAAAAATCCACCAAGAGGACATCATAATCTTGAACATCTATGCCCCAAATACAAGAGCACCCATATTTGCAAAAGAAACACAAAGCTTAAATGACACATGGATCCCAACACATTAATAGTGGGAGACTTCAACACCTCACTCTCACCAATGGGCAAATTATTGAGGCAGAAACTAAATAAAAAAATAATGAAGCTAACTGAGATCATGAACCCAAACACAAAAGAATGCACCTTCTTCTCAGCACCTTACAGAATCTTCTCAAAACTGACCATATAGTCTGTCACAAAGAAATTTGAAATAATCCCCTGCTTCTTATCAGACCACCATAGACTAAAGCTGAATTTCAACAACAGAAATAACAAAAAGTGTACACACACACATGGAACCTGAACAATGCTCTACTAAATGACAACTGGGTCAGGGATGAAATAAAGAAATTAAAGACTGCCTATAATACAATGAAAATTAAAGTACAACATACCCAAACCTATGGGACACAATGAAAGCAGTGCTAAGAGGAAAGTTCATAGTACTAAATGCCCTCATAATGAATTAAGAGACATCTCATACAAGCAACTTAACCATATATGTAAAAGCTCTAGGGAAAGAAGAAGAAGAAGAAGAAGAAGAAGAAGAAGAAGAAGAAGAAGAAGAAGAAGAAGCAGACATACCCAAGAGGAGTAAATGGCTGGAAATCATCAAACTCAGGGATGAAATCAACAACTTAGAAACAAAGAAAACAATTCAAAGAATCAACAAAACCAAGAACTCATTCTTTGAGAAAATCAACACCATAGACAAATCCTAGCCAAACTAACTAAAAGGCAAAGGGAGAGTATCCAAATCAACAAAATCAGAAATGAAAAGGGGGACATAATGACAGACACTGTGGAAATCCAAAGAATACTTAGGTCTTATTTCAAAAGCCTATATGCCACAAAATTTGAAAATTTAAATGACATGGACAATTTTCTTGATAATTTCCACTTACCAAAGTTGAATCAAAATCAGACAAACAAATTAAATAGTTTTATATTTCCTTAAGAAATATAAGTAGTCATCAAAAGTCTCCCAACCAAAAAAAGCCCAAGTGCAGATGGATTCAGTACAGACCTCTACCAGACCTTCAAAGAAAAATTAATACTAATCACCTTAAACTATTCCACAAAATAGAAACAGAAGGATCACTACCAAACTCATTCTATGAATATACAGTCACCTTAATACCTAAGCCACACAAAGACCCAACAATGAAAGAGAATTTCATACTAATTTTCTTTATGAGCATCGATGCAAAAACACTCAATAAAATACTTGCAAACCAAATTCAAGAACACATAAAAAATCTCATCCACCATGACCAAGTAGGGATCATTCTAGGCATGCAGGAGTGGTTCAATATATAGAAATCCAGCAATATAATCAATCATATAAACAAACTGAAAGAAAAAAACACATGATCATCTCCTTAGATGCCAAAAAGCATTTGACAAAATCTAACACTCTTTCATGTTAACAGTCTTAGAGAGATTGGGAATACAAGGCACATACATAAACATAGCAAAGGCGATATACAGCAAGCCTATAGCCAATATCAAACTAAATGGAAAGAAAATTAAAGCAATTCCACTGAAACCAGGGACACGGCAAGGCTGTTAACGCTTTCCTTTTCTCTCCAATATAGTACTTGAAGTCCTATCTAAAGCAACAACACAGCTAAAGGAGATCAAAGGGATATAAATTGGAAAGGAAGAAGTAATCATATTACTTTTGCAGATGATATGATTGTATACAAGTGACCCCAAAAACTCTACCAAGGAACTCCTACAGCTGATAAACACCTTCAGCAAAGTGACTGGATACAAAATCAACTCAAAAAAGTCACTAGCGTTCCTCTATAAAATGACAAATGGGCTGAGAAAGAAATTAGGGAAACAACACACCCTTAATAACAGCTACAAATAACATAAAGTATTTGGTGTAACTCTAGCCAAGCAAGTGAAAGACTTATATGAAAAAAAAAACTTCATACCTCTAAAGGAAGAAATTGAAGAAGATATGAGAAGATGGAAAGATGTCCCATGCTCCTGGATTGTTAGGAGTAACATAGTAAAAATGGCAATCTAACCAAAAACAATTTACGGATTCAATGCAATCCCTATAAAAATACCTATACAATGTTTTACACACCTTGAAAGATCAATTCTCAACTTCATATGTAACAACAACAACAACAACAACAACAACAACAAAACCCAAATAGCTAAAACAATCCTGGACAATAAAAGGTCTTCTGGAGGAATCTCCATCCCTGGTCTCAAGCTATATTATAGAGCAACAGTAATAAAAACCACATGTTATTGGCATAGAAATGGGCTAGTTGGTCAGTGGAATTGAATCGAAGACCCAGAAATAGAACTACAACAACCTATGGACACTTGATTTTTGACAAAGAAGCCAACCCCATACAATGGAAAAAAAGACAGCCTCTCCAACAAATGGTGCTGACTTACCTGGATGGCTACATGTAGGAAATGCTAATAGATCCATATTTACCACCCTGCACAAAACTCAAGTCCAAGTGGATTAAAGACGTCAAGATAAAACCAGACACACTAAATCTATTAGAAGAAAAAGCAGGGAAGAGCCTTGAATTCATTGGCACAGGAGACAACTTCCTGAACAGAACACCAATAACTCAGGCTTTAAGATCAAAAATTAATAAATGAGATCTCATGAAACTGAAAGGTAATTGTAAAGGAGTCTGCAAGGCCCATGGTAGTTCCAGAACAACTATGAAAAAAGGACAATCTCATGGAAAGATGCTTACAAAATGTGGGCTCCTGAAATCAGAAGAAAAGGTGTGGTAGAATGGTGAATCTATACGTTTTGATGCTACATCTCAGCCAGGCGGCTGAAAGCACAAAAGTTATTCCTGATGAGCAGTGGGGCTGTTTGGGGGTGTGGTGTGAAATAGCTACTCTTCTCTTTGAATAGCTGGCTATTATTTTTGCCTTGGAGCTTGGTAAGAAACCTTAAACCAGTTTCTATTTCACTGACTAGGATCCCTCTCACCCTGAAATAAACATATGTTGACGAAAGTAAGTTTTTAAAAAAAATTATTGAATATTTTTACATATACATTTATATTATTACACATATATACAATAAACTACCAATAGCAAGAAGAACCATGGCACAATCTGGACTTATATAAATGTTAAATTCATAGTCTTTTGGCTATTTGTATTTGGCAGCCTTGAAGAAAACATTTTTCCTATCTTGGTGCATCTAAAATTCTGAATGTAAATCAATGTCTATCATACCTCATCATTACCAACTTAAAACATCTATCTAGGCCTAAAATCATTTTAACCTATAAGAAACTAAGCTTTATTGTAAAACTAAACTATCTGTTCTTCAATCCCATCATAGACTTGAGAAGGGATAAATTAGATTTCTTAAATATACAGAGAGTGCAAGTTAGTAGCTTTCCAAATGAGAAGATGACAGAAACAGTTTGTGACCTGAATAGTCACCCAAAACTCTCTACAATGATGGAGCATCATCTTCAGCCTTCTGGCTCAATATATCTGACAGACATATATGTGAGGCAGGAACTATTGAGTAAAATACATTTAACAGGATAAGGTAACAGAACAGAGTAACAAGGCTAGTGGCGTCAGCCTTTGATCCCTCATATCTCCATCTTACTAAATGATTGTAAGCTCCTATGGTTGCTGTAAGGTAGAAGCCAGGAGACATGAACAAAGCTATAAGCCAGGGCACAATAAAACCACCAAACTGCATCACACCATGGATAGAAAGAAAGGTTTATTTTGGATCAAACAGCTAAGGCTATCTCTTGGCAGCAGGGTTGGGAGTATGGCAAAATGGTAGAAAAGTAAGTGTAAGCAGATTCTATATGACAGCAGGGTGAGGTCTTTGAGCTGATATAGGCTGTTCAGACTCAGGAGCTAGATGCCCTTTCCTGAGTAGCTGAACTTTGCTGTGGATTAAGGAAGATTTCTTTTAAACAGAAGCCTGCCTTTTCTGGTAAACAGAAACTCGCCTTTCCATTTCTGTTTACCCAGTTACCCATCCCTCTTTTTATCTGGCCAGCCCTTCTGTTTAGGACATTGTCACAAGTACTGGCATTTTGGACTTAATACTGGCCAGCCCCAAAGCTGGAGCCTTGTTCAGTCTTGTTCAGCCTGGCTGTTTCAAGAACTAAGAATGCCCTATGTCAAGATCAGTCATCAGAATTCTGCCAAGGGCTGGAGTAAGAGGAACTGGCCTCGCCCTCTGTGTGTCACAACTGAGGAGCAGTGAACAGGGCACTCTCAAGGTCTCAGGAGGAGCTCCTTACTAAACAGTTGCCTTCTGGTGGGAGGGAGCCAGCTGTGAATGCTCAGTCCCAAAGTGACCTGATCCAGGTCACCTTTAGGTCGGTCTCAACTTCAGGCTGCTCTCAGGAGAAAAACTTCCCATGGGGCTTCATAGACCTACTCAGAATGCCAGGCAAGAGAACATGCAGTACCTGGCAGCAAAGAACAAATGCCTAAGGGACTGTCTGCAGAATAAAAGCATGCTTTTAGAAGCTGAGAGACGTAAAGCTGGCAGAGGCAGCCTGAGGGTATGGTAGTGTGGCTTACTGCTCTTGGTAAGAACAGTGAGTTGTGTTTTTCTTACTGCGGTTGGTCTTATGTAATACAGCAGTATTCTTTGTTCCCTGTGGTTAAATTTGTCTTTTGCTTCTTTATGGGACACACTCAGCAGACTAAATGACAGTCGTGGACAATTCCAGTATCTCACAGGGGAACAGTAATTTCAGTCTTTTGCTGCTAATGCGATTCAAGTTACTCTTGTTGTTCCTGTTCCCTCATGGTGGTGATATAACCAGAGTTATTAGGCAAAAGCCCAGGCTTCAGCAGCCCAATAGGCTAGGCATGGCCAGTCATTCCAATGTGCCAATTAAGAGACAGTGATGATGTAAAGCTCAAAGACATTTTTTATTCAACAAGCTGCTCTGGGAAAAGGAACACTAAAGTGATCTAGTGACACTGCCTATCTTTCAGGGTCCTGACTTTAGGTGTGGGTTTAAATAGGAAGCAAAAAGTGTGCATAATTAAGCAATCTTATTCAAGATGTGGTCCAGGCCATCACTGACCTACCCTATCAATTATTGTCATTATCTGAGGAAAACAATCTGGTTCTTACAAAATGCTTATTTCTGGTCTAGAGTTAAGTCTGCCCTCATCTAGTGGGGACTGTTTGTCCAGTGCGGTTTTGCTCTTCCTGAGATCCAAGGGGTCTGAAGATCTTAAACAATAACTTATCTCTGTGTCATCAGCCTTGAAGGGAGATGAGATAGGTTAGGTATGCAGCATTAAGCAAGAGGCTGAGCCAAAGCAAAGAGAATGGCGTAGAATGAACACAGAGGTAGAAGGCTCTCATTCTACTTTTAGCTGCAACCAAGCATCCAGGTGTAGGAAGCAACATTACATCATTTTGATTAGCTAGACAAAGTATTTCTAACTGACTTTTAATTTGTTTGGTTCTGTAGTAAGGGAACTTTACAGAGTGTCCAGGTAACAAAATATACAAAGTTTGAGAAATGAAACCATGTAGATATAATCATTGGAAGGCAGAACCTGAAAACTTGAACTTAATTTCACCTTATAATCAAGATGGAGACTGAAAAACAAAATGGCTACAACTATACTATATTTAAGGCTGAAGAAGGTCTTAACATTTACTTGGTGTTTTGTGGGACTCCTAAATAGTTGGAGTGGGTGTATCTCTGACTCTTATACATGCTCTTGGGACTTTTTTCTTCCTATTGGGTTGCCTTGTCCAGCCTTGACACGAGGGCTTTTGCCTTATCTTATTGTATTTTGTTTTGTCCTGTTTCTCTCCTAGAGGCCTGTTCTTTTCTGAAGAGGAAATGGAGATGTCTTTGGGGGAGAGAGGTGGTGGGGAAGTTGGGTAGCATAGAGGGAGGAGAAACTGTGGCCAAAATGTTTTATATGAAAGAAGAATTTATTTTAAATAAACAAATAAATATTAAAAGAGAGATAAGTGAGGGGGAGAAGCATAAAGGGAGATTTATTAAGTGTGACTTCGTTGGGAAGCCATAAAATGACCTAGTGGTCAAGTTCATAGCTTTTGCTACTCTTCGGAGGATCCAGGTACAATTCACAATTTCTTCATAGCAGCTCATAGTCATCTGTAATCCTAGTTCCAAGGAGAGCTAATGGCCTCTTCTGGATACTGTGGGCACTGCACATGGTGTGCAGATATACATAGGCAAGACACTCATACTGAGAAGGGGGATAAGGAGGAGGAGGGGGGAGAAGAAGGAGGGAGGCAGAGAAAGAGGGAGGGAGGATGGGAGAGAGAGAGAGAGCAAAATAAAGCTCTCAATTTAGGGCTTACAATTTTTAGAGGTTTTGATATTTTGACGTCACAGCAGGGGGCATAGCAACAAACAGGCAGACCAGGAGCATTAGCTAGCTGAGAGCTTTCATCTTTATCCACAATCATGAGCGAGAACAAACTAGCAAAAGCTGTTTTTATTTTTATTTTTTGTTTTGGTGGTGGTGGTGTTTTTTTGGAGGTGTTTGTTTGCTTGCTTTGGGGTTTTTGTTTTTCAAGACAGGGTTTCTCTGTGTAGCCCTGGTTGTCCTGGAACTCACTGTAGAGCAGACTCAACCTCAGAGATCTGCATGCCTCTGCCTCTACAGTGCTGAGATTAAAGGCATGTCTTGTAAGAGGCATCATCTGGCAATTTGAGTCCATTTATTTGTTTGTTTGTTTGTTGTTGTTGTTGTTGTTGTTGTTGTTATTATTATTATTATTATATTTGCTTTTCGAGACAGGGTTTCTCTGTGTATGCCTGCATGTCCTGAGGCTCACTCTGTAGATTAGCCTGGTCTTTAACTTAGTGATATCCCTGTCTCTGCTTCCTGAGTGCTAGGACAACAAGCATGTAACACTACTTCCCAGCATGGCTGGTGTTTTAAAATATCAAAACCCATATCCAGTGATACACCTCTTCCAACAAACCACTCTTCCTAATACTTCCCAAACTGTTTTTAAATTGGGGTTTAAGTATTCAACTATATTACCCTATGAGGGCTATTCTAGGTCAAACTACCACAGATGTAGAGGAGGAAAGGCACAGGGCAAGCATATGGGAAGAGGCCCTGTTCTAACATGTCATACTTTGGGGTCTTTCATGAGTTGATGTCTGGTGACTAGCTGGCCCCCCTCCCATCTGAGGCACCTGAGCCTTCAGCATCTTTTCAGCTCATAAGACATAGTTACTGGTTTGAACCCTTGAAATTCTATGTCACAAAATAGGAAAGGCCATGTATTACATATATTTTATATCATCACAATTGGATACTGCTACTGTAAATAACTGACATTTGCTGATTGATCTGGTCCTTGAGGGACTATTCTGAGTATTTATTTTTGTATTTCTACATATGGGGAAACCACTTTAAAGCTCTAAGCCATGAAGGGTTCAACCCAGAGTCTTATATCTCATTCCTCTTTAGTCCTTACCTAAAACTTCTCCGTTCATTTTTCCCTCTTATTGAACATAGATATTTTTCTCAAACAATAGATCTTGAATACAGTTTTTCCTCCCTCTAATCTTCCCAGTTACTCCCCACCTCTGCCACCCTTTCTGTCTCTCACTGGAAAAGAACACTTTCTAAGAGATAACAGCCAAACATGACAAATACAAAATATAATAAGATGATACAAAAATATCATTTAAAGTTGGACATAGCAAGCCAACAGAAGGAAAAGTGTCCCAAGAGTAGGCACAAGAGCCAGGGACCCACTCATTCTCATAGTTAGGAGTTCCCCTGTAGTGGAAGTAAACATGTTTTTGTTTTGATCCCAAGTGTGGGGTGTGAAACTACCTGTGTAAAGTTGTGTGATGTTTTTCTGCTGGAAACAGACTCATGAGAGGATGTGTGATGTTTGTCCACTAGAAAGGAAACTGCCTTGCTCAAGGGAATGGTCTTTGCCAGTTGAAAAGTATCCTGTACGGACTATTGGAGGGTATAAATAGCCCAAGAAACAGAGAAAGATTGCTTTTGCATCACTTTGCATCACTTTTTGGCTTCACATCACTTTGCTTCAAGATGTTTCTAGAGAAAAACACTACAGAGAATGCTTCAAAATCCCTGATGATGTGATTGTGGTTGCTTTTGCTGGATTGTTGGTTTGCTGCTTAACAGGTTTGCTAGAATCCTGAGGAGGAAGAGTAGAATCACCCCAAGGAACTGAGTCTAAAAAGGTATATCTCTCCTGTCCCTGTTAACCTTCTTTCTCTCCTATCTAGGGAAGGTGAGTTGGGAGGGAGGTAGAGGCATTAAAGAACCCCAGGTAAAGTTGGTTTTAAAAGATCAAAGCCTGCAGGTGGTGCCCCACTTTGGGCACCAAAGTGTTAAGGTTATTTTTACAAAATTGTGTTTGTTTCTCTTTTTCCCTCTTAACCCAGCTATCACACAAATAATTGAGACTATTTAGTATTTGTTTAATAATAGGCTTAACAACACAATAACTGAGCAGTTATTACTCTATTCTTAATCCTCTAATCTAATTTGTCTTCCTCCCAGCATACACCCCAGAGATACTTGCACTTTGTAGCTTTCCTGCTCCAGCTCCTCTCCTGATCTCATTTTGATTGCTCACGTGGTTCAATCCCTCACTTTCTCTTCTAACTTCTCCCCTGAAAGTCCAGGGGAGTTCAGGAAGTCCAGTCCTATTCTCTCTCCTGCTTAGTTACTGGCTGTAAGCTGCTTTATCAGGGGACAATTGGGGAGCAGTGTTCACACAACATTGAGACAGAAAATTCTCAGAACAAGGATTGTAACCAGATATGGGGGAGTACAGATATCAGCATTTGAGTTACACAATAACCTTACTGTAGGCTTATATATTTTTTAATCTACTTTATTTAGGGTTCTTAAACACTTCAGCCTCTCTTCTAACCCACCAACCAGAGGAAGGAGAGAAAGAATGTAAATAGGAAAAAGGGGTTGTGAACCTGTTTAGATGTAGTTCCTTGGGCCAATTCCACTCTGCTTTGCCAGGATACCAGCAGTCCAGTCCAATAGGCAATACCAAACAGCAACATGAATCTATAGCAGTGCCACGATCCAGCAGAAATAGCAAGGCTCTGCCAAATCACCACACGTCAGTGGAAAGCAGCCAGAATCAGCTGGAGTACCATGAGAAATTCTCTGGAACATTTTTGTCTTTGAAGTGAAGATCAAAGATGTCAGGCAAAGACCAGCGAAGCATTGCACAGTGTAGAAATTCCAAAACCTCATCCCACTGTCCGTGGTCCTTTTTATACTCCTTCAAACCATCATGTGCTCTTCCACCTATGTTCCCAGAAAAACATCACAGGCCCTCTCACAAGACATCTTCCAGGAAAACACCACATGCCCTCTCACAAGACATCTTCCAGAAAAACATCACATGCCCTCTCACAAGACATCTTCCAGAAAAACACCACATGCCCTCTCATAAGACATCTTCCAGAAAAACACCACATGACACAACTGAGTCTTCAAAGAAACCAGAACCGTCCACTTCACCTAATGCCTACAAGTCCCATAAAAATACTGAGCTATAAGCTACAATATATATGCATAGGACCCACTGTAGACCCATGTGGGCCCTGTGCTTACAACTTCTGTCTCTGTGAGCTCATATGTGTCTTGTTTAGTTGATTTAAAGGGCTTTGTTCTCTGGCTCTTAAAGCCTTTCTGCCTCCTTCCTCTTCCTCAGGATTCCCTGAGCATGGAATGGAGGGATTTTATGAAGCAAACAAAAAGTATGGATAATAAAGTAGTCCTGGTCAAGACTGTCTGTTTGCAAAAGGCCCTGACTTCTCCAACTAACTGCTTATCCCAGCTTCTGTTAAACTACTTGCTTAAATTATCCACCCCACCCTCACCCCTCAGTAGCTGCTGAGAAAGATGCTGGGATGTGGTCTCCACCTTCAAAAACCCTATGCTCTGGACACTTGTTGCTATACTTAGGTCCAGAATACCTGAGTGCAGTCCCAACTGGATGCTATAGAGACATTCAATTGGCTACAAACTGTATGCCATTGTGGTCATTTCTGGTGGTCTCCCAGTAATATTTTGGAGGCCCCAGCAAGATATACAGAAACTGGTTCCTCTCACTTAAGGGCTTCAGGACTCGTAGGAGCTGAGAAGAGTGCTCCAGCTGGAGAGGACTCCTATGGGATGCTCACTCAGAGGTTTCAGTGCTCTGGGAAAATCTTTTCTGACTGATCCCTGCCTCAGAGGCATCCCAATTCCACCTCCCAAAAAATGCAAACAGAAAGCAATCTGGTCTGAACACTCCCAGAGGTAAGTTCGGTTTGTAGGAGGCACTATCTGGTTAGGACACAAGAGGGAAGGTCAGACTCGACGATAGATCTGTGTGGCCATTATCTATGTGAAATGTCACAAGACTCCCCTAGTCTGTTCAGGCATAGGAATGTATCATACCCACTCCTGGTTTTCTTTACTATGAGTCTTCCTGTATGTTTCCACTTACTACGTGTTTTACCGTGTGCCGCTCTGCCTGTTTCTGTCGGTTCTAATGGTTGGAGAAAACAGACTTAAAATGGAAGGAGGTGGGGGTGAGCTGTCCTAAGATAGCATCCACCACTGCCCCCAAGATGGTACTTGATTTCCTGCAGGCTTACAGCTACAATGAGCTTCCCACCCATGCTATGGCACCCTACATCCGGCAACAACTGTGGCAGGAACAGTGACTTGCTGCTGCTCTTACTATGATGATTATGGGGTAACAGGCCAGTGTAAAATCACCCTGCTGCTGTCCTGCCCCAGAGCTCCCAGACATGGACCTGCCCCTGTGACTCAGAGTTAATGGCCAAACAACATTTCAAAGTTAACATCCAAGTAATACTTCTGGCCACACTGTACTTTTTCATTAGCTCATTACAAATGCTCCAAAGACCCTAGAAAAGCTGGCTCCTCTGCCCAGCCCTCGCTGTGTCTGTGTCCATTCAGAACTAGCTGCCATTTTGGCTTTCTCCCCAATAAATCTCTTGAATGAGGTTTTTTTTGTGTGGTGTGACTTTATGGTATTCCTTGGCTCCCAACTGCCAAGATGCTCTTGCACCAGGAAAAAACCCTTACATTGGTTCTTTAACTCAGGCTCTTCTGGTGCCTGTGCTCCCTCTTGGGGTCTGAGTCACGCTGAGAACCTATCCCTCCTCTCTAGCCCACCCACAACAGGCTCACCTTCAGGCTCACTGATTGCTCATCATCTCATCCACCAGGAGTAATTTGGTAAGTTCCCACTTTGATCAGTATGAATGCTTCCCCAAGTCTGAAGAAGCTACCATTGACCATCCAACACCCATCTTGTACTCTTGTAGGTAGAAGTGCCCTTAGCCTTCATCTTTACTCCTATAGCTGGCCCTCTTCACTGACCCCTACACTTCAGACCCACTATTCCACTGCTTCCTGAGGCCTGAGTTGGCATTTGGGACTCTTTCCTGACCCCCTTTCCTTTTATGCCTCCCCCATCAGAGCTGCCTGTAACCCTGCAGCTTCTCTGTGCCCTTGTAACCTGGGTCCAGTCCCTTTCCTGTGGAAGAGACCTTGTTCCTAAGCTCTGTTCTACACCGCCTTCTAGCAAGCCTTCGGGCCTCTGAAAACATCGGTACCAGGTGCAGCATCTCTCTCCTCAGCCAGTTACCCCTGTCCCGTGTTGATCATGGTAAAGACCTATTAAATGGCCTGGTCCTCATTTGGTCCTCCCTGAGTCCTGTGAACACCCTCTACTACAAGGCTACTGCGACTTTCTCCCCATCTTCTCATCTGTAGGAACAGTGTCATCTCATTCCACCTTTGTATGCCTCTTAGAAAGCTTCCAGTCTCTCTACTTAGCACCCAACTTGAAGAGTCCCAAACTTACTCACTTTGGCAGTCAAATTTGGCCTCAATATCACTTAGATAACCAATGCAAATGGCCACCTAACAGCGCCCTAGGTCACAATATTAATCATATTGGGATTATAACCACTTAATTATATTACTAAATACTTAATAACTAGTTCATTATATTGTAAAGTATAACCACTGATAATGATTGGGGAAATTGTAAGAGATTCCCCATTTTCTATATTCCAGCTTTGTTTTATCTCCACTCCAAAGTGTCTATCTGTTCTTGTTCCACTGCCTTACTCCTCCTACCAGTGAAGCCTAAACCACTTCTGATCCAGCTGATGAGCCTCCCCATTATTAGCCTCAACCCTCAACTCCTTCTCTTCCTCTGGTCCCTCTGGTTTTTCTTTCTCCCTCCTCAGTATCAGGCCACCCAAATCAATTCTCCCTGGCCCCTACTTGCAATTCACTGGCAGCCTTCAGTCCTCTCTTTACCACTGGACCCCCTCAGTCTCTCTCTGTCTGGCCTAACTAATCTGGCCCCTCTCTTTGTGGGATGTTTCCAGGGTAGGTAGCTTGGCCAGGGTACACGTCTCTTTCTCATTTAGTGACTTCTCTCAAATAGAAAAAAGATTGTGGTCCTATGCCGCTAATCCTTGACAACAACCTTCTCCAAAGGGATCATGCAGATGGAACTCCTGAAACTAATGCTGCCCACTCAGTCAGGGCTGAGGAAGTCCCCACCCAGGACCCTGAATGGAGCTATAATTCCCCAGGGGCATTCTAGCTAGGAATCAATTTATAATTTGCCTCCTGGCTGGCCTCCATAATGCTACCTATAAAGCAGAAATTTATGAAAAAAAAATCCAAGACATCATCTAGGACAAACATGAAAACTGTCTCAATTCCTAAACCAGTCTGTCTTGCATATACCAACCTGGATCCCAAGACCCCTGGTGCAAAACAACTCATGCATGACCTGCTTCTCCCACAGTTTCCCTGGCATTAGGGCCAAACTTAAACACCTAGGGTGGGGACCCCTGACCACACAGGCAGAAGTGTTAGTGGTAGACTTCAAGGTGTACCATGGGAGAAATGAAAAATCCCCCAGACAAAAATGCCTTATGTTGGATAAGGCTGTTCAGCTGCCTATAGCAACTGCCCAGACTCCCTCACCTGCCAAAGGCCAAGAACTTTCAGGTCCCTGATTCAAATGCAGTTAAGAGGCTGAACCTGGCCCTTCCCAAGCCCTTGTAAACCACCTTGACCATGTCCATTTCCTCCCATGGCTAATGATGTGGCTTTTAAGTGGGAAGCTATGGTCAGTTCTGACATCTAAGAAGGTGGCAGTGACAGCAGCAGGAGGGAAGTGACAAGACTGGATACCCAGGGACAGTGTCAGAAATGCCAAAACCTGTTAGTTTCCCCCAAATGGGCCATGGCTCAACTGTGACAGTGCATATGGCCATGAAAAGGAAGTCCTCTGTGTTAATTATTCAAATGACTGGCAGAAGTTGAAAACTGATGTTTCTAGTGGGTGTTGAACCTAGAGCTGATAGGAATGACTATCCTCAGGGGAGACTTAAGCGAGTGTGTGGTCAGAAACAGTCCTAACACGTCTGCAGAGAAGTCTCTTTCCCCTGCCTTCAAAGAGATATTATTAAAAAGCATGTAAGTTTGTTTAGCAAATGTAGCTTTTGATCATGAAAGAGACCACACAAGCAGAGTGGAAACAGGCCCTTCTTTGTTCATGCCTACATTTTTCTTCAGTTGAAAAAGTTTCTCTATTGCTTTTGTGCTTGGATTTTTTTTCCCTGCTATTAATCTGCCACCTCGTGGCCTAATGAGAAATTTCGATTTCAAAGATGGGAGGGAATGTGAATAAATTATAATAAAAAATTAAATGTGAGAGGGAGGACTTAGGAAGTCAATATTCATATTGCCATAGTGCTGGCTGTGAAAAAGATTGTATCAACTCAGGAATGCCCCTCCCCCACATTGATGCCTTCTTCCCTGCTGTCCAGTGTGATAGGATTTCACAGAGGAAAAGGAACAGAGTTGCAGGTGCTTATAAACCAGTGTGCTCTTGATCCTACAAAACAAAAGCTTGAACAGTGTCTTCATATTTTAGTGGCATTTTTAACTGCCCTAAAAGCTAAATAACAAGGTAAGGGGAACATCAGCATCCAAAACACCATCTAGAATCATAAGACAACTTTGCAAACAGGTAACAACTAGGCACTGAATAAACACTCTGTGAGGTGAAATGAATGGGTTCCACACATCCACCTCTTAGCATCCTCAGGGCAGCTTACAATCACCTGTAACTCCATCCCAGGGAATCTGATGCTCTCTTCCAGCCTCTATGGACGCCAGGCACATACATGCTATGTATGCACACATTCAGGCTAAGCAATCATACACAAAAATAAAAATAAATAATCAAAAGTAAAAGGTCAATTAAGTCACCTAGGGACCAGTGTGTTTCTTGTTTCCATTTTGATGTCTTTATTTAATCTGACTCCACAGTGCTCATTAGTTCTTAATTTTCTTTTATAGTCAATCTTTTTGTTTTCTCAGTCCAGGCCTGTTGTTCTTAAATTCTGCTATTTTTATTTTATGTGTTCTCCTTCCAAATATCCATATTTTGAACTTACTATATATCTGAAGAAAGTGTGCATAAGCTTCTTTCTGAGTGGGCAGCTATTCATTACAGCAGGACATAGTTGGCTACGGTTAGCAAGAAGCCTCGGTTGCTTTTTAATGTATGAAAGAAGTGAAAAGGCTTAGAAACACTGCAGGCTTCCTATTCCTTTTCATACTAATTTGAAATTCTGGCTCCCTTCTTGGTTCAGGTTTTACTACGACTTGTTATTGCTATTTTGTACTCTTTTTTTGCAGTCCATCAAAGAATGTGAGACCTTGGAGGAAATAGGAAGGTAACTGAGTCCAGCTAGCTGCCATTGGAGTTAACGGAATGCCAGTTCTAAGCACTGGGCCTGATTTTAATCTCCTTTGTCACATAAATGTCCGGCCGAGATGCAGAATCATGAGAGTAGCTGGAGTTTTCCTCCATGGCCTGGAGGGCCACACCTGTGGAGAAGATTTTCACACACTGAACTTGTAATAGATTTTCTTGACATTATTCCCTCTAAAAAAAAATCCATGAAACCATTCACATAGCATTTCCATCATATCAGGCATTACTAATAATGTAGAGATGAGTTAAAGTATATGGGAATATAGGTCTAGGTGATAGGAAAATATTAATACATCATTTTTTATTTAAGGGGCTTGAATATCTGAGGATTTGCTTTGTCTCTGCATGTGATGGACGGGAACTAATTCTGTAAGGATACCAAAGGATGTCTGTATTGTACAAATGATTATCGAAATTAAAGTGACTCTAATTGAGATAAACCAGGGCAGCAATGCAGCTTCTGGGCAAATACTAGAGTTGGGTTGTTTTATTAGTTGCTTTCTGTTGCGATGGTAAAATACCCTGACAGAAAGCATGTTAGGGAAAATTAGAGCTGGTTTTGGATTATAGTTCCTCAGCATTAGAGCCTAGGAGAGCGGGGAGGCATGGGAGCTGGGGCAGGAAGCTGAGTGCTCACATTTTAACCACACTCAGCAGGAGAGAACAGGAAGTTGGTGAGGCTATAAACCCTCAACCCCCTCCCCCACCCCAGTGATATACTTCCTTCATCAAATCTCCACTTCCTGACAGTTCCATAACCTTCCAAACTATGTCACCAGCTGGAGACCAGCTGTCCAAATGCATGAACTTATGGGGACATTTCTCAAATCATAACCATCCTGGGTCATGCCACCAATGTAGGAGACACAAATCACCAGAAATGAAGGCGATCAGAGGGTGTAAAATTCAGTAGGGGAGTTCAGAGTTAAACATTACACTTGAGAAGGGCACAGCACTTATTATTTACCTTAGAACATTATCCACTCTACCCACAGTTGAGAATCACTTATGAAGGAAACACAGCCCCTCCTAGTCTGTGTCTGAGCACATGGAAAGGCTATATTGTCTCCAAAGGTAAGATGAGATGCACCTGTTGGTTTGCCTTTTTAGGCCTGCAAAAGACAGTTCTCTAACCCACTGGCCCAGTATCTTGTGATCTACTTCCCCAACACCCAGGCTCTTTTAGAGGCTCGGTTCTCCCTAGCAGGGTGAGGGGGTACTAATTCTGCCACCTGCAAGGAACAACTGAACAGGAACTCCCTGCCCATTCTCACAGGATTATAACCTTTCTCTTTCCAGCATGCTCCCAACACTCACTTTCTGGGTTTCCTTTCTCTTTCTGTTGGAAATGGACCCACGCTAAGCATACCACTCAATTTCACTGTGCCCCTCTTCTGAGGTAAGACCTGGCTCCTTGTTCAGCAGCTGAGGGCTGCCTGACATTCGTGGCTGAAAAGTCTGTGTAAAGCTTATTGTAGAATATACACAATGTCTGAATGAATTAATCACCTGTGGCTACAAGTTTTGGGGCTTAGGCTTCAAGGGCAACACGAAGGTGGGCTATCTTTTGGGGATTAGCAGTTTATTGGAGAGATAGTAGTGCCTACATTGCAGAGAGAGGACCGTTCCTCATACATTGTATAGGAAGTGTAAGGCTCTGTGTCACATGATTGGTGCTTGCAGCCTACGTATCTGATTCCTGGGCAGAAGGGAGAGAGGGTCTGGTACCCCAGAGTCTGTATGAAGAATCAGTGACAAGGATGGGGTGAGAAAAAAAAATCAAAAACAAAAACCAACAGAAAGACTTTATAAAAAGCCATGGCTCTGACTAACAGGATCCATCCCTAAAATCTTCCAAAAGAAAGAAGAGATGGGAGCAAGCAAGATCTGAGTTATGTGGGGAGGAGTGTAGGAAGACCTGGAAGCAAGAAGGTGCTCTGCTCAGAGACCATCAGACACAACAGAGATGAGGGACTGTAGTCAAGGCAAGGGTAGACCATCCCAGAGCCACAGCGGACTTCACTGCTTTCAGCATGTTTGCCTGCTGCACCCAAACTGGGCCTTAAGCTATCTCTATGTGCTTTCCAGGCAGAGTTGCTCGTTTAGTTCTAATTGTCATATAGGTTGAAAGCCACTGTGGATCTAAGCACAGAAGTGCCTCCTTAGGCTACCAAGACAGTATGCAGCATTTCAAGCCAGGCAGAGAGCAAAGAAGCCTGTTCATCACAGAGGTAAAAGGACCTGCTCAGGTCCTGTGCTCCTGGAATCCAGTGCTTTCTGTATTTCATCATGCCAATTCACAAGATCCTTTATTTTCTTCTCTCATTCCCTGTTAACTCTGTTGCCGTTTCCTTTCAGCGTCGTCTCCCCATAACCTTCTAGATCCATTTCTTTCTTTCTTAAAAATGACTCTGTGTGCTGCTGAACTGAAAACAGACATGAGCAGACCATTCTGGAAATTCCTCTTGACCCCCAGGCAGCCTGCCAAGCTGGGAACACGGACAAAAGGGTGACCAGGGAGCCGCGGGCTTCGAGAGCGCCTCCTCGCTGAGTGGGCACTTGTCCTTATTTGAAGCTAATTTGTGGTCCTTTCCCAGCTCCTGCAAGTGCTTTAGGATCTGCAGGCACCAACTGTTCCCTGAGTAGGTTAAACAAAAACACAAGGAAAGAACAGAAGGTTGACTTTTTATCCAACCCCATGAGCAGAAAAGAAAAACAGTTGAAGCTGAAAAATTGCTTTCTGTGTCTGCGGTTCTGGGAAGGTTAGATTAAATGAAATGGCCTTACCAACCCTTTAAAATCCAACAAGAACGCCTTTGCTTTTATCTGTGATTAAGGCTGGTCCACACTACTAACTGTTGGCAAAAATGACTGACTTGGGGGTCCTCCTGCGATGAATGTGCATTAGGACTGTTCTATCATCCTTACTTGAAGCCTTGAAGTCACTGTCAGTGTTGCTTTATTTTCTGTCTTCGGCATCTAACTAATGCCACATGTCCTTCTCAGAATGTCTCCATATACACGCCCCCCCCCAATCTATCCATCACTCATGTCTCTTGCCCTTAGTTCTTCATCCGGGAATTATTGTGGCCATTTTGTCTGATCATCCTGCACCTTTAACTCCCACCAAGGCCAGACCAATACTTCCTAAACTCAATTTTCATTAAAAAAAAAAAAAAAAAAAGAAATACACTCAGTAAGCCTCCAGTGGATCTTCATACCAGGACACAAAGCTTAAAATTCTAGGCCACTGTGAAAGTCCAAAATAACTGGCCACTGTATCCCACTTACATTGTTTCTTTGCACTTCCTAGCAGTGTCACCATGGTCCACCCCATACCCAATTACTATTTAAACCAGAATGGCCCATGTGAAGGAAAGTTCCTGAAAAGAAACACAACTTCCAGTGAACCTTCTGAAAGGTTGATTAGGATGTTAATGATGTGGAGAATTTGGAATGTAGCAAATCAATAGCCACGTTATGTTGGACATCCTTAGCACCATTCATGGCCTTCTTTTTACCCACCTCTGTATATGACCTAACATATTTATGACTACCAAGTAAATCCTTTGGAATGTAAAAGCAGACCCCCTTCCCCCAGTCTCCCATCAGCCGAATGGCTAAGGATGCTGCCAGACAGCATTTGAATATAGCTGAATGATCCCTGCTTGCTATAACATAACATCTGTTTGAAAAGTGCCTTCATTTATGACCATTTATGACCATTACCATAAAACTTTACCAAATGATTACCACTCTGGAACTTGGAATTTGGGGTAACCTAAAAATCTATGTTCTTGGATATGGTCACTCATATTTGGTTCCATAATACACTATATATTATCTCCTCTGATGTGAGGTGTTTGTGTCAACAGCCACAGGCTTGGTGGCCCATTTGTTTGTGCCTTCGAGTCCCCAGCAGAGGTCCAAGTGAGACATCCAAAGCTCTGTGTGCATCTTGCAGGACGTCCCCACCCTTGCCTGACTTCCTCAGCACCCCTCACCCTGTCACCTTGTTGAGTGGAAGAGACATATGAGTTCAAGGCGCCAACAGCACCCAGTGAAACAGTAGAGAAGAAGTGTGAAAATAAAGGGCTGCGTCTGTAGAGAAACTGTCTTGAGTCTGGGACTGAGTGCTGTCCTGTGGATTTATTTGAGGAAGCTACCCAAAGTGGTAAAAGCCACAAGTAAGGAGGAGATGGGACTGTCCTTAGGTCTCAGAGTTGAGAAACACCTGTACCAGCCACAATAGGAAGAGCCTGCAATGCAGAACATCTAGTGGTGCACACAATGTGTGTTGCTAAATCAGCCCAGACTCAAGCCTAGAAAGGAAGGATCCAACTGACTCTAAGCATCTCAGCGTGTCCCAAAGATACTAGAAATAGATTAGATCTGACATTCAGTAACATAAAACTCATAATCTGACATTAATTTAAAAACAAACCAGTAATACAAAGAAGCTATAAATATGACAAAGATGGGTGGAGGGGCCCCTAGCAATAGCAACAGACTCAAAAAGCACACAGACAAGAAAGTGAGCTCACAGTTGAACGAAAAGTACCATTAAGACATGCTACATCCTCGGGAGCAAAGGCAGCTACGGATACGGAGAGGAGCTAAAGGAAAGGCATGGGGCCCGAGGTTGTGTCTTACTTTGCTTCCTGTTGTTGTGATAAACACCATGACCAAAAGCAACTCGAGGAGGAAAGGGTTTATTTGGCTGACATATGACACATCCCAAGCACAGTCCACCACAGAGAGGAAGCAAAGGCAAAGGACTCAAGCAGGAGCCTGGAGGCTCGAACTACAGCAGAGACCATGGGGCACTGCTGTTTTCTGGCTTGCTCTCCATGGTTCTCTGAGCCAGCTTTCTTACACAACACAGGACTTCTCACAGTGGGCTGGGCCCTTGCTCATCAGTCACTAGTCACAAAAATTAGTGCCTACAGGCCAAGCTGATGGACACAACTCAACTTTCTCAACTGAAGTTCTCTCTTCCCAGATGACCCCTCCTTCTGTCAAGTTGACAAGCATCTAACCACCACAGGCTGTATCACTACCACACTACCTTAGCGTGCCTTAGACCTAGAGTTCAGTCAAACCACCTCACAATGACCTTCTAGAAATGTAAATGTTAGGCTATCTGAGTGAAAATGTACTGAATAGCATCAGTCACATTAAACACTGCCTGGAAAGAATAGGGGTACAACACTGTAATTACTATTTTATGTAGTTACGTGCTATTAAAAGAAATGATGAGATTTTTCTGAGAATATCTTTGTTTTGCTTTCATTTTTGAGGGAGACCCTTCCTTGATGCAGAAACTGCCTTTGTTAGCTGCTTGTTAGGTTTGAAGCTGTTGCCACAGCTTCTGATATCTGTGACAAGGAGCCACTGGACCACTCAGTTTGCCCTGTACTGCTGCGATGACGTGTGGGGATAGGGCTCTGTTCATCTTCTGGGGACTGGCTTGTTGAGCTTCTTGGGGATAAAATGATAGTGGGACAGTTAAAAGCACTTGCTGCTCTTGCAGAAGACCAAGTTCAGTTCATAGCATCCACATGATTCTTTTACAACTGTAATTCTAGTTCCAGGGATCTGATATCCTCTTCTGACCTCCGAGGGTGTGTGGTGCACATATATAAATGAAAACTAAAAAAAGATTTTTTCCTATCAATGGTGGTGAATTATTTTTTTAAGGTATTGCTTTATTTCAGCCCCACTGCTCCTCCCATAAACCCACTATACAGATGAGGAAAAATAGGATGTACAAAATTGTCATTTATAAAAAAAAATGGCAGAGTTTGAATTCAAAGCCTTTGTCAGTTTGGCTCTAAACTTTATCCACTTTCTTTAAAACAATCATACTAAATTTATTCTTTGACAATTTTATACCTGTAATAATACATTTTGATTATTATCCCATGTTACCCCCATTCTCCATCCACTCCTTCTGGAATCCTCCTTTTTCCCATCAGGTTCCTCTCCTACTTTCACAGCTGTCTCCCTTCCCCCTTTCTTAAAGTAACTCACTGAGATTAATTAGGGTTGATCTCATGGGCACGGATGTTGGGTTGTTTACTATCCTGGGCAACCTGTTGGCAGCCACACCTTACAAAAAGGCACCTTCCCCAGCAGCTATTCATTGCCAATGGTAAACTGGCACATTGGTTCCAAAGTCTTCTACTGCTGGCTGCAACCTACAATTATACATCTGGTCTGTGTTGGTCCATCTTACTGTTCCTGCAGTGCCAGTGTGTACAGGAAGCAGAGCTGCTCAACAGTTTCTACTGAGCTCAGGAGCCACTTGTGGCTGGATGCCATTGCCTCTGTCTGCTTCCTCAGAGAGATCTTACCAGCCTCAGTGAGTTCATTTACAGTTATTGTCTCTTGTAGGAGTAGACAGCATTGTGACCACACATTCAAACACACATATATGCATCTTTTTTTTTTAACTGAGTCTCATGGAAGAGGTTCTTAATCTACCATCTTATCTGGAAATCCTTTTCAATATTTTTTTTCTTATTCAGATTGGACAATTCCCGTTAGTCTGTCATGAAGTTTATTCCTTTCATTATTTAATTCACATTTATTGTTGATACCACCTAGTGACAATTTCATTTCGCTTATTCTGATGTCTGGCAGTAGAATGTCCACTGGGGTCTCTTCTTGTGCTTACAGTTTCTTTACTGAGGTCTCCTACTTGTGAGTCATTAGTAGCATGTTTTTCTTTGGATTCTTTAAACATGGTCTCATTTAATTCTTTGATTGATTTATAATCACAGCTTTGGTGATTTTTCTTCCAAGTCTAAGATCAGAGTCACTGTCTGGTGCCTGGTTTCCCCATGACCATGACATCACATTGATTGTTTCTTTCCATGTCTTAGAATGCTGTGTTGAAAGTAGACATAATTTAAACAAAAATTATTTGTTCTTTTTCTTTTTTCTTTCTTTCTTTTTTTTTTTTTATCAACCTAGTAACTGAGCTAGGCTTGATCAGAAGGATCCCTCTTCTGACAATGTGCAACTACACTGAAATAAAGAATGTTTCACTCCCTCGGATGCCTAACCTCTGTCAATGGAGTTGGACTAGAAACAATTTCATCAGTTGAGTTTCCTATGAGCAGAAACCATCCTCAGCCAGCCACAGACAGGGCCTCTCTATATAGCCCTGACTGTCCTGGAACATTCTGTGTGAATACCAGGCTGGTCTCATCCTCACAGAGACATACTTGCCCCTCCCTCAGAACGTTAGGACGAAGGGTATGTGTCACCATACCTTTGGTTGGTAGAGCTATGGTGTCTGTTTCCTTCCAGTTTGTTACTGACGTAATGATGTTAGTCATGGGTTTTTGCTCTATTCCAAATCAGGTTAGTTCCCTCTAACTATGAAGTTGTCTCCACAGTCCTACCCTGTAAAGCTTAAACTTTCTTCTCAGCTGAGATAAGATGGAGAGACAAGAGACCTTTAGCCAAGAGGCTGCCAGATTTCACTGTTCTTAGTCTACAGCTAGCAGATTTTCACATATGCTGTGTGAAGTTTTGTTTGCTTTTGTCTAGTGTCCAAAGTCTTTAACTGATTGTTTTGTCTCAATTTTATTCAATTATCAAGTGCATATTGTGTGCGCCCGAGCGCGTGCACACGCATACACACACACACACATACACACACACACACACACACACACACAAACACACACAGCATTTTAATATAGGTTTTCTTTAGGTACCTAGGCTGGCCTCAAACTCACTGTATTTCTGTGTTAGCCCCTAAGACTACAAGTGTGTGGTGTTATGGAGGGTTTTTACAAAAACTTTTAGGAGATAGGTAACTCTCTGGCTTTTCACTTTTCCACAGTTGAAAGCTGTGTTTCCCTTTGGAATTGTTATTCTTATGGCTTATCACCTTTGTAAACACACTTACTCTTTTGATTGGCTTTATAAAGATAAGCTGCTTCCAATGAACCTACATTTATATATTTTAACTTACTTTACATAAAAGACAATTCAGCTTTCCTCATTTTTTAATTATAGGAAAAGGGAGGAATGTTAGGACTCTGTTTCAGTCTGCCTACCCGTGATGTTATTGCCTACCTGCCACAGGGGCATTGCCCTGCCCAGAACATAAAAGACAGACCCACCTGGCTCCTCCCTCTTACTCCCTTTCTCTCTCTTACCTCTCTCTTTCTTCCTCTCTCTCTCTCTCTCTCTCTCTCTCTCTCTCTCTCTCTCTCTCTCTCTCTGGTGTACCCCTCCTCCCTACTTTCCTTCTCTCCCCATGCTCATTTAATAAACCTCTATATAATGAAAAGAAATAAAGATATGATGGCCAATATCTAGGAAGGAGAGGAAAGGCAGGACTTCTGGGCTGAGAGAGGATCTCTGGGAGAAAAATCAGACATGGGAAATTGCCAGGATGGCACAGAAAGGACCAGGTTCCTGGACTGAGTGAGAGAAGGGGTGGGGATGGGGGTAATAAACTACGTGGTGGGACATAGGCCAGGATTTTTCAGGTTGGATAGCCAGCTATAGTGCGTGAACTTTTATAAATAATAATAAGTCTCATGACTTTTGTTTCTTTATTCGTTCTGGTTTTTTGTTTGTTTGATTTTTTTTTCGAGACAGGGTTTCTCTGTGTAGCCTTAGCTGTCCTGGACTCACTTTGTAGACCAGACTGGCCTCGAACTCACAGAGATCCACCTGCCTCTGCCTCTCAGAGCCCCGGGATTGTAACCATGTGCCACCACATGCGGCTTTCCAAGTCTTTATCCATGTGCTTGGCAGGTCCAGGAAAATCTCACTATATTTGGTGCCCAATGTGGAACATGGACCCACCACCCTGAGATTCAGAGTCTTATGCTTTACTGACCAAGCCAGCCAGTCGAGAGGCACGGCCCCATTCAGGTTGAGCAGAGGTCCGAGGCTGTGGGTAGCCAGATCAGCATGACAGTGCACGTGAGTCCAGGACAGATGGAAAGCGGACCCAGTATAGAGGCACATGAGAATATGGGAAAAGGTGGCAGAGGCCGGATAGGAACACGGACTTGCTGCAGCCTGTAGTCTTACGTGTGGGCTCAGGACCTCCCCAGGGCTGGGGCTGCTGAGGGCCAGCTGCTGGCCAGTACGTGGGGATAAAAGCCTACAATTGTACAGAAGTCTTGGCGGGCAGAGAGGCTTGGTGCGTGGCCAGCAAACAGTGGTTGCAGCCCAGAGTCAGGCAGAGTGCTGGACCGACTTGAAGGGCTTGAGCCAGCCGTCATCCCCACATGCTGGCCTGGGAAGGCTGTAGGTGCTCAGAAGCAAGGCCTAGACTGACAAGGCCTCTGAACTGGTACAGTACGCTTGAAACTGACTAGTTCCCAGAGTAGAGTATATAGAAATTTAGGTACAAAATAAATAAAAGATTTTGAAAAAGGTAAAGGAAAAATGTTCTGTAAATGGCTTAGGTGCTGAGGAGAAGAAATAAACTGAGTATAGACAGTCATAGAAAGAAATATGGCTGTTTCCATGTTCTGGCTATTATGAATAAGGCTGCTATGAACATGGTTGAGCAAAATTTCTTGTTGTGTGCTGGAGCATCTTCTGGGTATATTCCAAGGAGTGGAATAGCTGGGTCTTGAGGAAGCCCTATTCCCATTTTTCTGAGATAGCACCAGATAGATTTCCAAAGTGGCTGTACTAGTTTGCATTCCCACCACATTTGACCATGTCCCCTGGAGGGGGAGACCTGGTGGCACTCAGAAGAAGGACAGCAGGTAGCCAAGAAGAGACTTGATACCCTATGAGAATATATAGGGGGAGGTGATCCCCCTCAGGAACAGTCATAGGAGAGGGGAATAATGGGAAAATGAGGGGGAGGGAGGAATGGGAGGATACAAGGGATGGGATAAACATTGAGATGTAACAAGAATAAATTAATAAAAAAAATTAAAAAGAAAAAAAAAGAAATATGGATTTTATTCTTTCCCTCCATTATCATCTTCATTACTAAGGATTTAAGGTCATCTTCTTGTATTTTGATTGTGTTTGAGTTCTCAGGGTTGCTTTCTTTGGGATAGCTAGGATCTGGAGATGCTGAGTTGTTTTGGTTTTTGTTGTATGCGTTCTTACACTCTCCTTTAATCATCTTGGTGCACACAAAGAAAGAATAAGCAGGCTTCCAAAATGAGACTTGATAGCCTATGACTATATAGTGGGGGAGGAGGTCCCCCTTGGTCATAGACCTAGGGGAGGGGAATAGGGTGAAAGCAGGAGGGAGGGAGGGACGGGAGAATACAAGTGAGGGGATAACAATTGAGTTGTAATCTGAATAAATTAATTAAATCAAAATAAATTTTAAAAAGAAAAAATATTAAGTTTAAATAATAAGGTGAAGTCTCTGAAGGAACGAAAGAGTTAGAGAGAGTTAAAAAAATATTTTCTGTGTTAAAAGTTAAACAAACAAACAAACACAGTGGCAGAGGGCATTTGGATCTCATATAATTTTGTTTTGATTATCAACATAGAAATAATTCCATATTTGGTAATGGTTGTAATCTTATATATTCTCTTTAAGAAAGATAATAATAAGACAGACTTAGATAAACTGAATAAGCAATAAAACAAAAATTAGAGGATCCTTTTCAGAGTCAAGAGCTTCAGAGAAATCCAATCTGTGGGCTATAGCACCACCTTGTGATGAGAATTCAGAATAGCAACTCATAGAGATGCTATATGCTGATTGAAGAATACAGATTCTGTTTGATGATGCCACCTTAGAGCTTATGCGTTTTATTTTGTAGAGTTCGGAGGGTTGAAGTATGTACACATGTTAGTACTTCATACGATTGATATCTACCCAGTATTTCAATGTGCTTTTGCCTTGAGTCCTGAAAAGGCTGATTTTAAGATTGCCCATTTATCACACGTTGGAAATCCTTTTGGAGATTGAAGCTAATGATATTCCAGCATATGTTTCCAGTAGAGTACAACAATTTTTTAGACATTGTGACATGAAACATGTTACCGGTATAACTTACAATCCTACAGGCCCAGCAATTGTGGAGAAATCTAACCATACTTTAAAGGATATGGACGTAAAACAGAAGGGGGACATGAGATCCCCAAAAGATAGATTATATAATGTTCTGTTGACTTTACATGTTTAAAAATGTCACCGAGGCAGGTAGCATAGCTGCTGAAAAACACTGGATTTTAGAAAGAACTGCTGAATTAAATCCACCCATATATTATAAGGATGTGAACTTCAGAATGGACCTCAGAAAATGTATTGTGTTGGGGGGACAGGTTATGCCTCTGTTTCAACAGGAAACAACAACAACAACAACAACAAAAAACACCTGTGGATTCCTTCAAAGTTAATTAAGATTAGATTGACTAGGAGAGACCTGCTGGACATCTTGGCTGCAGCCATGAAGGAAGAGACCCAGAAAAACAACAAAACAGGTAACATGAATGGGGTTCCCTTCACATGGGAACGGCTCTAAGGCTGTCTGAGACATGCATGATTTTGCACAGCCAATGGAACTTTTTGATTACCTGCCATCCTTTCATATGGCATGGGTGCAGATAATCAGAAAATCATCTTTAGCTGATGTATGCATACTGCACCTTCCATACTTGTGTTCGTGCAGAAATGTATAAAAGTTTGTGTGTTTTCAGAGCAAAAGGACAGGACACCAGCGAAGACAAAGCTAGTATCCCAGATGATCCAGCCTCACAGATGGCCATTTTCTAAAAGTTGTATCCAGGACAACTTCAAAGTGGCTAGCTCAAATGGTCCAGCCTCACAGCCTGCTTCAGTCAGGACTTCAGTTAATCCCTGCACAGAGCAGCAGGACAGCAAATGGTACGGCTTGATTTCCCAGGATTTGACCACTTTCACAACTTTCTAAAGGCCGCCAAAGATGCCTTCACCCCATACAGCAGGATGTAGATTTAAGAGAATGATGCCTTCACTCCTGAGAGGTGGATGGTTATTGGTTGTTTGATGGGTTATGGATGTTTGTTGTTGGTTAGGGGTTGGTTTCAAGTTGTTCTTAGTCATAGTCAGGGAGGAAACTAAGCAAATAAGCTGAGATTCAGAGATCTCTTTCTTTTTCTTTTTCCTATCTATCCTCCTTTCTCTCCTATCTAGTGTTAGGGGGTATAAAGAGGGGAATGGGGATGAAAAGACCAAAAAAAAAAAAGAGGGATATAAGCACAAAAATGGTAGATATAGGGATGAAAGCATGAAAAGGGATAAATTATTGTATCTCCTTGAAAAAGAAAAAATGTATATTATTGTATCAACTTTTAGACTAAGAAAGCAACAAGCCTCACATATTTTACATTCATATGGATTTTTGTATTTTGACAGAAATTTAAGGTTATAGTTGCTACAGATTAGTGTATATATGTTTCAAGTCTTGTTTAAAGTGTTGTACTTAGGAAACTATTTAAACATGTAATTATAAAGTTCTAGCCCTTGAAAGTTCTATTTAAAACTACTTAGGATAATTTTTAAAATGAAAGTTTGTAGTTAGTCACCTATAATAATCAAACTTGTTAGGTGCTAGTTTAGTAAATTATAAAAATATGCTTTATTTAGCCTCCTGTAGATATTTTCAAAGTTAAGCAAATAGTAAATAGCTAGAAACAAGCAACCTTTGTCTATTTAGATCTGCTTTAGATATATAGGTGGTATTCAAACACTTCAGAGATCTACAGAATATGGCATTTAGGATGTTTTAATAATAAAAAGCTTTTCATGACAGTGAGAACATCAGCTCCTGGCAGCACCTCCAATCTACTTCAAAGAAGACGATGGACACTGAAGAACTTTCATATCAAACTTGCTTCAAATGTGGCAAAGCTAGCCACTGGGAAAAAACAAAACAAAACAAAACAAACAAAATTACACTTGCCTTGATTGCTGACAGTAGACGGTCCGAACTGTGGGCAAGCAGGACACTGGGAAGTCAACTGTCCAACTTTGCCAAGATAATGTAGACCAGTTCTCCATAAGTCCTGCTTCACAGATAAGTCTATCAGATATTCTGGGCCAGGAGGCCAAAGATGGATGCCTCAGATGACTGTCCAGGTAGCCAGAAGTTTATGACATCTCTATAGTTTTGGAAGCTGCTTGCTCTGCACTTTCTGTTTACTCCGGTAATAGTTATGCATAGTTTCAAATATGATTTGAACAGTGATTATTCATTTCAGTTTCTTAAGTTGAATATTAATTCATATTTCCCTTTGTTTAGTTATTTCCCTAACCAAACCGATTTTCAAAAACCCATCACTTCTTTTTCTATCCTTATTTTCATCTAGTCATTTCTCTGAGTCCTTTCTTCTCTATTGTAATTTGACTCCCCCCTTCTGTGGAGCAGCTATCATTCTGAGAATGTCCAATATTTTTCTTCCATATTGGGGGTGCTGTTTCATGATTAAATACTATTGTTCTGAAGGCAGGAGATAGGTACATTAACCAGAAACATTGGCTCTGCAGACAAAATTCAACCTATACCAATCTTTTCATCTTCAACTTTTCTGCTCACTGCTTTCATCATTATTTTTAAATAGTTTCACTATTCCAGTGAATTCTGTTTAAAAACTTTTATTAAATTATTTTGACATTTTGGCCATGACATGCTTCCATTTTAAAAGTTCTTTCATGTTTTCTGTTTTTTCCTCATTTAACTTGATATACTATTGTAATATTTCTAATCTTTCTGAGGGTGTGATAGAATTCTTATGTCTTCTTCATGAATTATTGTTTTCTCCTTGAGCTCTCTTGCTCCTGACTGTTGTATATTTTAACTTTTAGACTGGAAGATTTTTCAAATACTTAAATGACCTTTGGGTCTCTCTTGTTATGTAAGAATGAGGCATAAAATAAGCCCAGAGAGTACAGAACTCTTTAACTGGATAGAAAAAGACTTTTTCATTATATGCCCCTCCATATTAATACATGCCGCATCCCTGGGGCCAATATGTGTTTTTATAATGGTTGATAGGATGGTCAGGTCAGCTGCAATGGGAAGAAAGGCAAGGGTTCTTAGTGGCTTAACTAGATAACTATTTAGTCAGTCCCAACACATCAAATAATTACTGGTGGCAGGCCATGCTCTGGGCACACAGTTACATTAAATGGAGCTACATTTTCATCCAGATACTCTGTCATGGCAGAATAAAAGGAAATACATGTGTGCTTTTACCCACAAGTAACATTCATGAACTCTCTCAGTCTGGGTCCCCTCTTCCTCCTCATTCAGAACTCAGCCCCACTTGATGAAGAAAGGGGAAGTCTTTACCTCCCTGCTTCCTTCCCCTCTCCTTCTCTTCCTTCTTTCTCCCTGATTCGCAGAGCACATTGACCAAATCAAGCAAAGCTTAGAAGGCCAAAATGAAAATAAGAGGCTTCTTCCAAAACAATTAGAAAGTAACAAAAGCCCCCAGTCTTACATTGTCCACCCCTTTGTAACTCCTCAGTGCTCAAGGTCATCACCAGCGAGGGTGGGGAGGGTGAGGGGGAGAATGGGGGGGGGGGAGGCGAGTGATGGCCTTGATCTGAAAGTTCTGGGACTATAAGTTCCCAGGGCTAATTCCCTTGGTGCAGAACTCAGGGTCCTGTTTCCCTTACTCTCCCACCATATGAGGACACTTCTCAGCCTGACCAATTGCCACTTCTCTGGGCACAGATTTTTCTTTTCTTTTATTTCCCTTGGATTTCCTTTTGGTATTCTTTTATTGTTGCTTTTAATTTTTAATTACGTAGTTTATTGTACATGTTTTTTCTCCTCTTCCTACTGTGGTAGTTGTTGTCTTGTTGATTTTTACTGTGTTCTAATATCTGGGTTTGTCTTGTTGGTGTTTCTTAAGTTTGTCTTCTCCTCTCTTAGCAGTGTTGGGGGACTGAGCCCTCAGACAAAGGCTGCTCCTCACTAAGGTGGCCTCTAAGTAAAGCAGAGATGCTATCTATCCAAACACATGCACAGAGTCCAACACAGAAAGCGAAGTAGCATGACAAAGAGAAGTAATGAATTCTCTACAAGTTCAATACTTGAACTCACTGGAGTGGTCAGAACGCCAAGGAATCCAGAGAGGTCTACTTTTTAAAATTATTGATGGCCTTAAAGAGGATTGGAACAAACATAAAAAATAAAGAAGTTATTCTAAGACTTGATTGAGAAAGTCAACAGCTTTGACCAAAAAAAATAAAATAAAAAATAAAAGAAAATAAAAATAAAAAATAAAAAATCAACAAGGAAATATAGACTCTGGCAAACTAAACCAAAAGATAAAAAGAAATTAAACTCTTGGAAAAGAGAACTCAGTAGGTCAAGTTAAAACACTCAATAGGAAGACTTAAAAATAAATTAGACTCAGTGGAAGAAAAACTAGTAGGGAATAAAGAGAGAGTTAAGGAATTACTGTGATTCGAGAGCTGCCAAGAAGGAAAAAAAAAAAAAAAATCAACACCCAAGAGTGTAGTGACATTTTTGAGAATTCTGGAATCTTGTTTTCTTTAAAATAAAAAACAAAACAACAGAAATATTGTAAGAATGCCCTTTCATCTTATTCCCAGGTGTGGATGTGGGGCTGCTTCAGACTGTCCACAGCAGCTGACTGTGACTTGCCCCATGATCTCGCAGAAGCATGGTCTGCCAGCTGCAGATAGTTTCTGTGATTGTGTACCATTTGTAATTGCAGTAACTTTTCAGAGGGTACATAAATAAATGTGAGGACCCCGAGAGGCAGTGTGGGTGGTTGTTGGTTCTTTACGGAGGTTGTTTGCAGTTTGCTAGTAGCCATGGTCAAAGAAGAAACAAAAGGAAAGAAATTAGATTCAGGGATCTTTTCCCTACTATCCTTGTTTCTCTCCTATATAGTGTTAGGAGGTAAAACCAGGTCAATAAAGGTTGGGAAAAAGAAGAACCCACAAAGTAGCAAAGACCAGCTATACAAAAAGTTCAAACACTGCCAGGAGACCAAACTTGAATACGTGGTGTGAGAGAGGGAGCCAGGATTTAGACAAATGGCTCAGATAACCCACTCACTGCGGCTACAGCGAGACCTCTCCCAAATCTAGGGCAAGAAATGGTTGTCTAGGTATAGGCAGATTTTAGAACCCCAAGTATATGTGATCCGAAAATAACCTCTCCATGCCATTTTTTAGTTAAAATGCCCAGGGTGCAGAACAAAGAAAGAACACTGAAAGCCATAACAGAGAGCTACCAAGTTACTTATTAAGGTAAAATAAAGAAGTGATATGAATAAAAGATGACCAAAGGAAAAGAAAGTGGAGAAGAAAGGAGTCAAAACATAAAATCTAGTTATAAAATAAGGAAAAAGTACATAAATAAACTAAATAGGAGAAGTAGGACTACAGTGATGACTGAGTGGTTCAGAGCATTTGCTGCTATTCCAGAAGATCCACTTGGGGTGACCTGCAACTCCAAGACCAGGGAATCTTGTGCCCTCTTCGGGCCTGCGTTAAGAACCTGCATCCCACTCCTGACACAGACACTTAAACACAGTACAAACAGAAATAAATCTCGGGGCTGGAGGGAAGCTGGGTGGTTCAGAGAATGCACTGCTCTTGCAGAAGATCCGTGTTTCATTCTAATCACCCACGTTAGGTTGCTCACAAGCACCTGCAAATCCATTGCAAGAGATCTGACACTGCTCCTTTCCTAAGGCACCTTCATTCGTGTGTGTGTGTGTGTGTGTGTGTGTGTGTGTGTGTGTGCACGTGAGTACATGTATGTATGTATGCCCATGGAGACCAGAAGAGGAGGATGTCAGATCATCTGTAGCTTGATCCCACCTTCTTTGCTGGGATCTGAACTTGGGTCCTGTGCAAAAGTAGCAAGTGTCTTTAACCATTGAGCCATCTCCCACCCCCCCTCCAGAGTCTAGACCAAAAAAAAAAAAAACCAAAAAAACCCCAAAAAAACAAAAACAAAAAAAACCCAATAGGGAGAAAGGTTAAGACTGTAGAGCACTTTGTTGTCACACACAAAGCCGTGGGTTCAATCCACACCACCACAAATAAAAAGCATGTATGAAAATGGAAGGAAACTATTTAGGAGAAGAAAAGGTCCTAACAGGAGGGAAGAGGAGACAAGAGGGGGGGTATGTATGAACAATGTGATCAAAGTAAAACTATACACATATGAAAATGCTATAACCCATTATTTTGTACAACTAACATATAGTAATCATAACAGTAATAGTAATAATAAAAGGAAAAGTACAAACATAGAGATGAAAATGACAGCACAACAGCTGTAGATTGGAGCCGGCCGTGTCCTGTTTCCTAGTAACCAGTTTTATAATTTGTCGTTAACTTTATGCAGCACCACAAGGTGGAGGAACGCTGCCAGAAGATGGTCTTCTAATAGGAAAGTGTTTTAGGACACCAAGCCTTGAGTGGAAGACAGCAGAAGTCAAGTTTCCTAGGCAGAAGACAGATTCCTCAGTGGTAGAGAAGGCTTGAAAGACGATAGCATATTCTCTCAGAGCCCGCAGCTTGTGGAGAACGAGCTGTTTAAGAATGCTGTGCACGGCGGCGTGGCTGTAAGTTGCAAGATGTCTGAACAAGCTCATGAGCAGACTTCCCGGCCAACCTGCCCCTCTGCTTTGGTTTCAAAGAAAGTATTTGCACTATATGCACATCGCTGGCATGACTCATCATTCCATTCCTCAATTCCATTTGATGTTAAATTACTAATTATCATAAATGACCACATCCGGTCACAGAGTACATAAATCAATAAAATGTAATAGTAGACTGGGTGGTAAAGAGAGCTCTAGCCTGATCATTCTAAGCCCCGCCCCCGTTGAGCAATCTTGCACTCATTCCCTGTTACAAGTTCAAAGTGACCTCCGGGCCTCTGGTACACACTGTCCTTCGTAGCTCTGAACAGCTCAGCCTCACTATGTATTGGCACAGTGCAGCAGTACCCAGACACCGCTGGAATGCAGTGCAAAGGGATCGTTCATACTTTCAAGATCTTATATCATATGTGGTTCATTCGGTAACCCAGGTCCACACACCAGTAAGTCACTGGTTGTGGGTCTGAGGAGGGGCGTGGTCTCGGTAGGAGACTCTCTTCATTGAAGAGTGATCTGGACAGCGCATCCCTGTGTTTATCACACCTTTCTTTCTTTTAAAAATTTTTGAAAGGGGTTGTGGCTTGTTTGCTTATTTATTTATTTGGGTTTTTTTGTTTTTGTTTTGTTTTGTTTTTTTGAGACAAGGTTCCTCTGTGTAGTCCTGGCTGTCCTGAACTTACTTTATATAGACCAGGCTGATCTTGAACTCAGGGATCTGCCTGCCTCTGCTTCCAAGTTCTGGGATTAAAGACACGTATCATCATTGCCCAGCCCATACCACACTATTTTTTTTTAAACATTTTTTTTATTTATCATAATTTATTCACATTACATTCTGATTACTATCCCCTTGCTCTTATCTTCCCACTCCCTTTTCATCCCTGTCCCCTCCCCTAGATCTCTGGCAGGTGGGGCCGTCCTCCGGCTCCCTCCCCTTGTCTGACCACAGCCTATCAGGTCTCATCAGGATAGCCTGCTTCCCCTTCCTCTGTGTGTCCACAAAGCCACTCCACCAAGGGCCAGAGTTCCTGTGAGAGGCAGTCCCTACTTCCTCCCTTCAGTCTTGCCCCCCACAGAGAATGAACTGTCCATTGGCTACCTCTGAACTGGGGGGTCTAGGTTCTCGGCATGAATTGTCCTTTGTTGGTGCAACAGTTTGTATCACACTGTTCTTTAAGGACATTTCTCCCTGCAGGGTGTTCTACCCCAAATTTATACCAATTTTTACCCAGGATAATTTTTTTTTAGTATGTGCACAGCAATATCATTTGTTTCCACTTTCCACCCGTTCTAGTGACCTAAGTCCTAATCTCCCAACTCATCACTGTCGCGTGTGTGACTGTCCCTCACTGGGTACACTTAATCATTTATGATCATTGCTTAGTCACTGTCTATAACAGCCACTTCTTTGCCTATGTAAAGACTTAAGTTCCAAATATTTCCCATGCAGAGCAAAAGCTGACAGCCTTTCAAGATACCCCAGATTTCAAGCTGGGCTTGGCTTTGCCCCCACAGAGCTGCTACTTTTGCGTTTTTCACAAACAAACTCAATCTAATTTACTGGACAGAGTGTTCCAGTGAGCTCACTCAGTCACTTGAGAAATCTACTGGACTTTCTTCAGAAGAGGGGAAGCCATTTCCCCCAAAGGACAAAGAAACAGTACCAACCAGGACTAGAAACCTCCCTTTCCACTTTTACCTCCTCACTACTGATGAGGACATGAACAAATGAACTCGTCACCACACAGTAAATGTCAGCACCTTGTCTTAAGAGACGAAGCAGCTTCTTAGGCCACATTTGTCCTCACAGGCATGTAAGCTGACCACTGATGTTCAAGGTTAATCTTTTCCACACCATCATTTTCTCTAGCTACATGCCTTGCTACTTGGTGTACAACATACAAAGTCATCAGTACATTTTCTGGCATTGGTTGCATCCCAGTGTGTGCTCCCTGCCGCTAACCTACCATGTAAGCTGTATTGTCTAGCATCGGCAGTCTTCGTGAGACTTGGGAACTTTCCCCAGCATGGTTTCTTTGCCAGGTACAATTATGTACCAGGTTCAAAGGCTCATCTTCTCTTTATCAAAGTGTGAGGTAAGAAGTTGGCTCTGGTTTTCTCATCTTTAGATATGTGTATTTTTTTTTTTTTTTTTACCTCCAGTTCCTCGCTTAAAAAGAATATCTCTATTAATAAGAACAAAAAATGCCTGGAAAGCTCCCCCAAACAAAGTTACATGAAAAGGATTTCCCAAGCCAAGCTTTGGAAGAGATGGGTGCGAAGTTACACGAGATAGGAGATGTGTATGTTACCCAAAGTGTCTCCTTCCAGTGTTCTGTGAGGAGGAAACACATGATGGGCATCTGAGCCTTCCATCCTAAAGGAGGTGCTGCCATCAGTCATCAAAGAGCACCCTTTTGTAATCCTATTCCTGCTAGGGAGATTGATTGACATGATAACTTATGTCCTTCACTGTTGGGGTCTTGTAGTCAGAGGCATGCTTTATTAGAAAGGCTATCAGAGAAAGGGCTTTGTCGTGAGCCATTAAGGCATTATACAGCAAGGCATCACTCTCTAAGCAAGGTCTTAAAGTTTACTGAGACGTAAAATTTCTTTGGACAATGCAAAGGCTATTCAAAATATAAGACACGTGCTCCTGTCTTTGAGAAATACTGACTGCATCTGGAAGGATTTGATTTTGAAAGAAAATGGCAGTGATTTCAGAGGAGGGGAATGCAACACTGCGTGCGAACTAATGTGATTTGTGATTTACGAGCTAATTAGAGGAAAAGTTGGGACTAGAACTTTCCTCTTCATATTTTGAGTTCAATGTAGTTTTTATTGCCCCAAATTGTCTTCCTGGTGTGCAAAGACTTAATTCATCCTGAGACAAGTGTTTCATCAATTTCCACCTAGTTAAGAAATAAAATTAAAACATACAAAAATGCCGAGAATAAAATATTGATAATCTAGTACCCACTGCCTAGCCTAAGAAGAAAACTACTATGTTACCTACTGCCTAGCTTAAGAAGTAAGATACAGCAGGCTGGAGAGCTGGCTCAGTGACTGAGTGCACGCTGCTCTTTCAGAGCATCTGAGTTTGGATCCCAGCGCCCATGTCAGTCACCCTATTACTCTAGGTCCAAGAGACCTGATTCCTCTGAGCTCCATGAGTGCCCATACTCACACACACAAACATGTAAGTAAAATTAATGAAAACTTTAAAATGGAAGAAATAAGATATAGGCACATTTAAAGTTTTTTTTCTATGCCTTTTCAAACTTTCCTGAGAGAACCAGTGTCTTGAATTTGTTATTATTATTCTGATGATTATTTAATGTATGTACTTTGCTGTACATAAACAACATTGTATTCTTTTGTGTTTTAAAACCTTATAAATAGCCTTATACTATAAGTTATTCTCTACCTTTTTTTACTTTGCATTTTTGAGATTTAAAGATATTAATGCATACATTTTAGTTCAACTTTGTTACCCTATATTATAAGAATATACAACTACATATTTCTCTATTCATTTTTCTTCTCATATTCCTTCTTCATAAATGTGTTGATTGGGTAAAACATTTTGTCATTTCATGAACATTTGCATTATGTCATCTCAGACACACTCAGGATTCATGCTGGTCAAATTGACATGTTATATAAGATGCACATCCTAAAATGTGCTGGGTGCTAGTGTTGTTCCTTTAATATTTAGGTCTTTCTCATGCCATGTCTGCACTCCGTAAAGCCCCTCATGCTGCTGACAACCATGCTACAATCACATACTGATTGTTACAGTCTTTCCTGAAACTCTCTGAAAATCTGTATTAATAAGCCTTGAATTGTTCACTCTACCAAGCCTAAAAACACAATTTCAGAATAAAAACAAAAGCTCAGAAATATATGCAAGAAGAACAGTTATAAGGTTGTGTATAACTGAGTGAAAATACTATTCATATTTGACTTTACAGAACTACCTACCCTGCCTATTTTAAGAAGTAGACTAAGCTTTTTTTTTAATTTTTTTATTAATTTATTCATATTACATCTCGATTGTTAGCCCTTCCCCTGTTTCCTCCCATTCTTTCCTCCCTCCCATTTCTCCCGTTCTCCCCTCCCCTATGTCTGTGACCTAGGGAGAACTCCTCCCCCTATACATGCTCTCAGAATATCAAGTCTCTTCTTAGTAACTAGCTATCCTTCCTCTGAGTGCCACCAGGTCTCCCCATCTGGGGGACATTGTCAGAAAAGGGGCACCAGAGTTCGTGTGAGAGTCAGATCTCACTCTCCACTCAACGGTGGAGAGTATCATGTTCGTCGGCTAGGTCTTGGTAGGGGTTCGAAGCTTACTGCCTATATTCTCCTTGGCTGGTGCCTTAGTTTGAGGAGGACCCCAGGATCCAGATCTGCCTGTCATAAAGTTCTTCTTGTAGGTTTCCAGGACCCTGTGGGTCCCACAATTTCCTCTTTCTTCCATGCTACTCTTGCCTAAAGTCTCAATCGGATATCCTCTCCTCTGACCCACTTTCTTGGTAAGTAAAGATTTTCATGGTACGTATCCCTTGGACTAGTGTTTTGATATAAGTGAGTATATACCGTTTGTCTCTTTTTGCTTCTGGGTGTACTCACTCATTATGATAATTTCTAGATCAATCCATTTGTCCACAAATTTCGGGAATTCCTCGTTTTTAATAGCTGAGTAGTATTCCATCGTGTAAATATACCACAGTTTCTTAGTCCATTCTTCTACTGAGGGACACTTAGGCTGTTTCCATGTTCTGGCTATTATGTATAGAGCAGCTATGAACATGGTTGAGCATATGTCCCTGTTGTGTGGTAGGGCATTTTCTGGGTATATTCCAAGGAGTGGGATAGCTGGGTCTTGAGGAAGCCCTATTCCCATTTTTCTGAGAAAGCGCCAGATAGCTTTCCAATTAATTCAGTTAGAGGAAAAAGTGGGGAAGAGCCTGGGACACATAGGCACAGGAAACAACTTCCTGAACAGTACACCAACAGCCCAGGCCTTAATGTCGACAATTAATAAATGGGACCTCATGAGGCTGAGAAGCCTCTGTAAGGCAGGAGACACTGTCAAGAGAACAAAGCAACAGCCTACAGAATGGGAAAAGATCTTCACCAACCCTTCATCTGACAAAGGTTTAATATCCAAAATATATAAAGAACTCAAGAAATTAAACACCACAAAACCAAACAACCCAGTTGCGAAATGGGGCTTGGAACTTAACAGAGAATTCTCAACAGAGGAATATCAAATGGCCGAGAAACACTTAAAGAAATGCTCGTCCTCGTTAATCATCAGAGAAATGCAAATCAAAACGACACTGAGATTCCATCTTACACCCATCAGAATGGCTAAGATCAAAAACTCAAATGACACCACATGTTGGCGAGGATGTGGAGAGAGAGGAACACTCCTTCATTGCTGGTGGGAATGCAAACTAGTAGACTAAGCTTTTATCTGCTCACTAGAACATAGGGTCAATTCTCTTGGAGGGAAGTGACAATTATCTGCCTCCTTCACAAGAGTGACACAGATCTCAATGTCATAGCAGGATGCAAATGTCTAGAAGCCATTTTTGGTGAACAAAGGAAGACTTTTCATAATAAAATCTCACAACTAACTTCTGTTATATCTCAACCACTCAAGTGATGACCAAGTAAGGTTCACAAACCCCTTTATATCCACTGAGGCTGGAAAGGGTTCATTTATTTTGCAAGATATGACCACGTAAATCCACTATGGCTGTATTATTAGCAAGAAGAGAGGGATGACCACTAGACAAGCCATCAACAATGTTGCCAAGGCATTACGGGCTACTCTCATGCTTCCATGGACAAGTGACTTCATCTCTTTGAGCCACAATTTTCATATCTGTAAAATTTAGAATAACATTTGTGCCTCAGAAGGCTTTTACAGTCTATCACATACTCAATCAAAGTGTCTTTTTAAAAATCAATCATCTAGCACTCTGGTGTTCCAACAGTGCCCGTTATGGTTTAAGTTGCTCCTTTGGGCATGTCCTAGGGGTTATGGTTCTTCTAAGCACACCATGCCAACTTTAATGAGTATGTCAGGTACCTGCTGAACAGCCTGGACAATCTAAGCATTCATCTCATTCAGACTTCTCTGCATCACTCTGTAGACTGATACATGGGTTTCTCAAGAAAATGGTCCAGCAAAGAATGACTTGAGTCTCTAACAGGGGATATGTTCCCCTTACAACCCACTGTCTCACACTAAAATTCTACTTTTCATTACAAAATAATGTACTGCTTTTATGTGTCTTGGATACAAGATTCATAGAGTATCCAGTAATGACAGGAATTTTCAGGATAAATTCAGCCCATGTTCCAAGAGCGCCTTAAAGATATAGAGTGGATGCGGATGTAAAATTAAATATTTTATCATTATTCATGTTCTAATCAAATGTAAGGAAAGCAATTTAATACAATGTTTTCTTTTAACCCCAATATAAACATGACATGGAAAAGAACACAGAATTCTTGTAGATTTTATAAATTAAATACAAGGCATGAGGAAGCTTCCTTTCAGGCGGCTGGTGAGACTTTTCCACTAGGCCTTTTAAGTTTACTGCTGTAGACAAAGCTCACAGTAAATGTTTAAGATTGTCAATTCCAGTCTTCTTTTAAAAATTCAAATACAGGAATCCCTGCTGAGTTTAGCATAGAATTTTTCTCTTGGAAAAAAACAAGAGTGATGGGGAAGGATGTGGCAATAACACCTTAGGGAGAGGTAGTGATCCCCTCAGAGCTATGTATGTGTCTTGTGTTGGAAGAACAGGAGGCACAGTTTTTGTCTAGGTTCACTCTCTAGGTTTGGTGAGATATTGATAAGAGGTTGGCTACCATTCTGTGAGAGGCCATAGCCTGAAGAGATCAGGCCATGCCCATAGGCAGCTCCATCTCTTTCTTTGGGACAGAGTTAAGTCATGCTGTGTTGTGGCTTCCCAGCTGTAATTTAGGGTCCTACTCAGTAGCTGGTTTCGTTTTCTGTGCTTCTTGTCACGTAGGCTATCCCAGACAAAAATCACATGGTGTGGAACTTCCCACGACCTCCTGAGAGGATGCCAAAGTCAAATGTTTCCCTTTCTGGAAGTAGGAGGCAGCTCATGTGCCTAAGGAGGCAAACAACAGCTCACGTGTCTGGGATGACAGATGCTTGGGAGAAATCTCAAGGCCTCTCCCTAAGAGTATAAAAAAAGAATAAACAACTACTGAGGGAAAAGACTCATCGGAGGACTATTTTACACCAACCATTACAGCTACTCAAATTCATGTTGAACATACGTGGATACATGTCTCTCTTCAAGTCATGTATCAAGTTAGACTGTTTTTTTCTCAAATTCTTAAGTTTAAATAAGAAAGCTTCCATTTTCACTTTTCTCTGGACCTGAAAATATGGTCCTCATGAGGTCCACAGGGTCAGGAGAGTCACTTCAGAAGAGCAGGGTCAGCGTGTACCTGAGCCAGGTGACCGCTTGCATGATCTTGGTTCTTCCATGACCACCCACTCATCTTGCCACCATCAGTTAATTACCTCCCCTGTCACCACATAGACCTCCTGGGTTTTGTTTAATTTTGGCTTATGTTTGTTGAGAAATTCTTAAGGACTTGCTGCCATGACCTAACGTTTCATGATCTCCTCGCTGCCACTTGTACTAACCATGCCACAATTCCTTTAGCCTATTAATATTGTCCAACAGAGAATGACAGGTACAAAAAAACACCAGATGCCTATCAGGAAGTGTGTCATAAATTTAATTTGTCTGGAAGCTTCTCCACCTTCTCTGTCTTAGTCAGGGTTGCCACTGTTTTGATGAAACACTATGATGAAAAGCAAAGTAGGGAGGAAGGTTTATTTCTCTTAAACTTCCAGGTAACAGTCCATCACTGAGGGAGGTCAGGGCAGGACCTCAAAGAGGGACAGAACCTGGCGTAGGGCCTGATGCAGAGACCATGGCTTGTTTCTTGTGGTTTGCTCAGCCTGATTTTTCATAGCACCTAGGACCACCAGCCCAGGGATGGCACCACTCACAATGGGCTGGACCTCCCCCATCAATCACGAATTAAGAAGCTGCTCTATAATAAAGATGTCTAAAGCTGGGTCTTATGGAAGCATTTTCTTAAATGGGGCTCCCTGCTCTCCAAAGACTCTAGCTTGTGTCGAGTTGGCATAAAACTAGGCAGCACAGGGAGCAATCCAGTAAGCAGCACTCTTCCAAGGCCTCTGCATCAGCTCCTGATTCCAGGTGCCTGCTCTGTTGGAGTTCCTGCTCCAATTCTCCTCAGTAGTAGACAGTTCCGTGGAGGTGTGAGCAAAATAAACCCTTCCCTCTCCAACTGGCTTTTGGCTATGATGTTACATCACATTAGTAAAAATCCTAGGAGAACAACTTGTACCAGGATTGTGGGTTGCTGCTATGACAAACCTGACTCTGTTTTTGGGAGGACTGTGGTGGCATTTGAACTCTGGGCTGGGAAGGCATTGAGTGCTCAGGGCTCAGTGGGCTGTTCTCTAGGAGCTCGGAAGATAAGAACGTTGAGAGCAGTGCAGAAGATGGAGGCCTGGCTTGTGAAGTTTCAGAGGGAGGCAAAGGTTCTACCAGGCCATTTGTGTGAAGAATCTGAGGAGTCTGATCAGCTGGAGCTGAGTATTTGCCTGTGATTAACAATAATCTAGAACCACTAAAGTAAAACCTTTGGTGGGACAATGGACTGGTCAGACTGGTCAGTTGTGATTGAGAAGATACCAGAATCATTGAGGTAAAGTCTTCTGGGAAGTTTCCCCTCAGAGTCAGCACACCTGTGTTCCAGAGGTGGCAAAGGTTGTATCTTGTGCTGATGGCCCAATTTTGTAATGTAAGAGACACCCATAGCTGGGTGGTGGTGGTGGTGTACACCTTAAATCCCAGTACTAGGGAGGCAGAGGCAGGTGCATCTCTATGAGTTTGAAGCTAGCCTGGTCTACAGAGCAAATGCAAGAACAGCCATGGCTACACAGAGAAATCTGTCTTAAAAAATAAAACAGCAAAAAGAGTCACCTATGAAGGGGTCATAGAGAGCAGCTGAGGCTTGGCAGCTTGTGCCAGGGCTAGAGTTGACAAAGAAAGCACATGAGAGGCTCCTGGTGAAGGTGCAGCCCAGCTGCAATAGAAGACTCTGACATTCTTAATTAGTGATTGATGGAAAAGGGCCCACCCCTTTATGGGTGGGGCCAGTTGAGCTAGTAGTCCTAGGTTCTATAAGAAAGCAGGCTGAGCAACCCATGGGGACCAAGCCAGGAAGCAACACTCTTCTGTGGCCTCCATGGCCTCTGGAAGTTAATTCGTGCCTTCAGGTTTCTGAACTGTTACTGATATGGCTTCTCTCAGTGCTAAAGTGTTTCCTGGATATATAAGCAAAATAAACCTTTCCCTCCCCAACTTGCTTTTGGCCATGATGTTTCATCACAGCAGAAAATGGAACAAAACAAAAACTCTTAAGATAGCAGTTAGGTATTCATACTTAATAGATAAGGTTAAGAATCATGTTAGATATCACACAGGTAAAATGCAGAGCTGGAATCTGAAGTTATGCTTTACTTATTCTCTAAGGGTCTTCATCTCTATAATATATTTAGAGAAAGTGAAATGATTCCTAGAAGAGTCTACTCTAGAATAGTTAAAATCAAGAGATGAATAAAAGGAAAAAATAAAGAGTCTGTGGGCCTTTGTATTTCTTTTTGTGGTATGTAGTTTAGGTGTTCCTTCTGCAGTTGGGATTAAGTCTATACACAAATGAACAAAAACAAAAATGCCTTTGTTACAGGATATTTTATACATTGTAAATTCTGAATTTGTGAACTGGAAAAACCTGCTTCTTGTGGTGTGGCTCAGCCATAGCACACACCTTTAAACCAAGAGCTTTTTGTAAATAAGAGTTAAATAAAATCTACCATAAGTCAAGAGGCAGAGCAAGCAATCAGTTGACAGAGAGTGAACATAAGAAAACACAGGAAGGAGAGTCATTGAGTGGAAGAGCATTTGTAGGCATAATGTTATTGTGCACTGTGTAAAGATTCAGATGGTGACCTCTGTGTCCTCCTATATCTGGGTTCAATCCTTGTTCTGAGAATCTCCTGTTTATACTTTGCTCCCCAATTGTCCCCTGATATGTCAATAAAGCAGCTTAATATTCATCACTGATCAGAGGACAGAATATTGCTGGACTTCCTGCCAGCCAGCAGAGAAGAAGAGAGAGAGGAAGGGAATTCAGCCATGAGTAGAGGCACAGGAGACATAAGGAAAGAGCATCTGGAGTAGAGAAAGCCATAAAATGCATATATTACCTGGGGAAAGTACAAATATAAGAACCTTAATAACTATTCTGACTAATGAGTTGTTTTCAACAACCTGGCTAATATTATTAATAACTCAGGCTTATGGCTATAGAAAAATGTTTATGCACTACTCTGTTTAAACTGAGAGGGTTCTGGGTGTGCTGCAGTTATCCAGGGGAGGATTAAAATGGTATTGGGCTTCAGTCTTTTGTTTAAGTATTTGTTCTGCATTCTCTCTTGGCTTTTCTTGTTGACAGTGCTCTGCAGGGCATGATGGAGCAGCATGGGCTAGCTGCATAACAAGGATGCTTGAGCACAGGAAACAGCAATTGGACTAAGTAGGCTACATGCACACAAAAATGATATGAAGATATATAGTGGGGGTATCAGAAGGGGAAGTGAAGAGGTAGGGGCAAATATGATCAAGAAGCATTGTATAGATGCATGAAATGTCAAAGAATAAATAAAACCATCTTCTAAGAATTCTATGTTGGGGCAGTATAGGAGCTGGCACAACCCAGAGAACTGCTGACCACTGTACCCATCTCTGGCCCACTCTGCCTCCCCTAGGTCTGTAAAATAGAGATGTGAAATTCCTTTCCAGCTTTGATTTTATTCATATCCAAACAGACTAATGTGTGCTAAGCATAAAGTCAGCAGGTCTCATTTGGGAGGGCCAGGGACACTGTGTTCTGTAAACATCTGTCATCGTTAAAACTAAAATATCCCAAGTCAGGAGCAGCCAGTGTTTAACTATTGCCTCATAGTTTCAATTTAGAATCACTGACAAGGAGCTTATTTTTCAAGTTGTCCTATTTAAAAGTTTTTAGGAAAATAAATATAAGCTAAGAAGATATATATCATATATATATACATATATACGTATATATAAGGTAACAAGAAATACCCAAACACATGAAGAAGAAATGAAGTCATCCATAATTTCAGTCATTCACTGAAAGGCACTAATGTGCAACAAGCTCTCTCTATTTTTTATTTTGTTTGGAATAACATACTGTCCTATGTGTGATAACAAGACATCAAGTGAGTGTGCCCTTGTCATTATATAACACTTTTCCAAGTGCATGTTAAATGATTGCTTTAATCCAATTATTTGTGTTCAGAGTTCTTCCATATCAAATATTATTTTCATTTTCTTATTCTCTTGAGTCCTCCACTTTAGCTTTATGCTATCTCATGAATAAGATGGATTGTAAATAGAATCCATTCTATTTATCCCATGACAACAAGACCTGTGTGCTTCACTCATGGGACAGCATTTTCCTCTCACTAGGAAAGTCCACTCTCACACTGGCCCAGCCTATGACGTTGACATTCAACCACTTGTCATATTACTCTCAGCTTCTGCTCACAGAACAGATTCACATCCAGCCACCTAGCACTTTTGAGAAGGGTAGGTTGTTATCAGGGCCATGGTGTTCCCATTTATCCAAAACCTAACACAAAGACCAGTCTCCTTTTCACAGCCTTGTGTCCACATCCTAGTCTAATCTTTCCCAGCTGCCTTTCTGGGTAGATGTTAATGTGTGCTCAGCAAAAGCTGTTCAAATCAACTTTATGTCTTTGATGATAGAATCATCATGGTCCTATCATTTTGTAGTCCATACTTCAATCAGGAATAAAGATTGGTTTTCTTATTAACCAACCCTTTTGTATGAGAATAATAAAGCCATAAGTTGTCAACATTGTACAACAATGGAGTTCAGAAAAATATCAAGTGTACTTGAAAGGACCTCATTCACTTTCATGTGTCTTTGGGTTTACAGCTCTGGCTCTCCTCACTGCTGTCTCTACGCCTGTGATGACTCCCCTGCCCCCACCTCCCAGGCCTCCTCTCAAGGGACTTGTCATAACTGGATTCTCTTTCACTGGGTTCCTTCAGCTCACCACAATCATTGACGCCATGTCGAGTTATTCTAGTGACCAAGACTGTGGCCAGGACCATGGGTTTAGGCAGAGTAGAACAGGATTCCTCTCTGGAAAGAAATTTGAAAATCCTGGGGAGAAACCAATTAAAAAGAAGTGGAATCTTGATGAGCTGCCCAAATTTGAAAAGGATTTTTTAAAAAATCAGGAACACTCTGATTTGGCAAGGCTCACCACACAAGAGGTAGACACACACAGAAGAAGCAAGGAATTACAATTAAACTGTCCAAAAAAACACTTCTAAATTTTTATGAAGCAAACTTGCCTGCAAATGTCATGGATGTTATTGCAAGGCAGCACTTCACTGAACCCTCTGCCTTTCAAGCTCAGGGCTGGCCAGTTACTCTAAGTAGATTGGATTTGGTTGGAGTAGCTCAGACTGGATCTAAGAAAACAATATCTTATTTGTTGCCTGCCATTGTCCACACAAACCATCAGCCATTCCTAGAGAGAGGTGATGGATCTATTTGCTTGGTGCTGGCACCAACTCAAGACCTGGCACAGCAGGTGCAACAGGTCACTGCTGAATACTGCAGAGCTTGTTGCTTGAAGTCTACTTGCATCCATGGTGGTGCTCCCAAGGGATCACACATTCATGATTTGGAAAGAGGTGTGGGAATCTGTATTGCAACACTTGGATTGGCTTTTTAGAGCGTGAGAAAACCAATCTGAGAAGAGCAACTCACCTTGTCCCTGATGAGGCTGACAGAATGCTTGATATGGGATTTGAACCCCAAATAAGGAAAATCATGAATCAGATAAGACCTGATAGGCAAACCCTAATGTGGAATGCAACTTGGCCAAAAGAAGTAAGACAGCTTGCTGAAGATTTCTTGAGGGACTGTATTCATCTCAGCATTGGTGCCCTAGACCTGAGGGCAAGCTACTAACGTTCTTCAGATTGTGGATGTATGACACAGAAAAGGATGGAAAACGCATTCCTCTTATGGAAGAGATAATGAATGAGAAGGAGAATAAAACCAACGTTTTTATTGGAGCCAAAAGAAGATGTGATGCACTTACCAGAAAAACGAGGACAGACGGGTGGCCTGCCATGGGCATCCATGGTGTCTAGAGTCAACAGGAACATGGCTGGATTCTAAATGAATTCAAACATGGAAAAACTCCTATTCTGATTGCCACCCATCGATGTGGCCTTCAGAGGGCTAGATGTGGAAGATGTGAAATTTGTCATCAATTATGACCACCTTAACTCCTCAGGGGATTATATTCATCAAATTGGAAGAACGGCTCACAGTACCAAAATGGGAAGATCATGCTAATAACATAAAGCAAGTGAGCCACCCTATCTCTGTGCTTCGGGATGCTAACCAAGCGATTAATACCAAGTTGCTTCAGTTGGTTGAAGACAGATGTTCAGGTCGTTCCAGGAGTAGAGGAGGCATGAATTGTGATTGTCGTGATGGATATTCTGTGGGCAAAGGGGGTGGATTTAATACCTTTAGAGGCAGAGAAAACCATGGCAGAGGAGACCCTAGTCTGCCCAAGAGAGATTTGGGGGCTAAAACTCAGAATGGTGTTTGTAGTGCTGCAAATTACACCAATGAGAGCATTGGAAGTAATTTTGTATCTGCTGATATACAGACCAGTTTTTAGGACTGGTAATCCATCAGGGACCTACCAGAACGGTTATGCTAGCACTCAACAACATGGAAGTAATGTCACAAACACACACAATGGTATGAACCAACAGGCATATGCATATCCTGCTGCCAAAGTTGCTGTGCCTGTGATTGGCTATCCAAGGCCAACAGGGTATTCTCAATAAGATGTCAGAAGTATATGTAAATGTCTGTTTTTCATAGTTGCTCTTTATATTGTGTGTTATTATACAAGATAGTTATTTAAGAAACACGGGAGATACAGAAATGGCTGCAGTGCAACAGTAATTTCAGTGCACTTTTTTTTTTTTTTTTTTTTACTATTTAACTTAGATATTTCTCTACATCCTTGAAACAATTTTTTAGGTTTTGTGGGGTTTTTTGTATTAGAAAATGCACGCAGTTTTCACAAAAGTAAATGTACAGTGATTTGAAATACAATAAATGAAGGCACTGCGTGGACTTCCAATAAAAGATATTTGCACACTGAAAAAAAAAGAGCACTCAAAGGTTAAAATTTCAATTTGATTGGATTAAGAGATGTTTGGAAGACTAGTGGGGGGCACCAGAGGGTGTGCCCATGAGGTCTCTTACATTGGTTAGACCTTGAGGGCCCTAATATAGTGAGTAGTTTAATCCACTCGTAGAGTCAAAATCTAAGCAGGCTGTGTGATGGAGGTGATGAAACTGTAGAAGGTGGGGCCCACCTGTCCTAGGGTGGCATCTGACCCTAGCTTTTCCCCAACATGCCCATGCTTTGCTCTATGCCTGCCAGCAGGTGAGCTGATCCACCATACTTCCTACCATGGTGGACAGGAACCACTTCAACCCAGAGCAAAAGAAATCATGTCACTCTACTCTCTACAGATGTTTGGTCACAGCAGTGAGAAAGTCAAGTGTACCTGTCCAGGCACTTCGTCAGCAATCATTACCCTTCTTCCTTTACCACATAGTAACCTGAAGTTCTTAAACCAGCTTCTACCCTAGCCTTGGCAAGAGGGTTCTATTACAGACATATACCTATTTTGGAACAATTTTAAATATGGCTACAACTTTATGTGATTTAGAATCAGCAGGATTAGTGAGATGACTGCATTTTTCACTGATACTAGAAAGAAACGTTGCAATTTTCAATCTGTCTGGGTTTGCTAGGAAATCATTGGCAATATAGGTTTACATGTCCAGATGAATTCAAAATTTTATTTCCCATAGTCACTAACTGAACTACCATTTTTTAAAATACAGACACTTGTTAACATTACTAGGACTAAAGTAGTAGATACAAAGATTCCGGCCAGTCAGAAAAAGTAAGAGATCTGAGTGTAGGACAAGTCATGCTCCCTCTGGAGAGCTTAAAACCATACATTTTTGTCTATGTCCCACAAGTTTAATGCACCCTGAAAAAAAGATTGAATTCCATGATTCTCCATGATTTAAAACTCTTCCCCACCCAAAATCTTCTCCTCTTCTTTTTCCTACTGACAAATGAGTCTAAGACCTTGCAACCAGGCAAATACTGTACCACTGAACCACTCTCCCAGCCATGACCTACAGAATTCCTAGGAAAACTGTAGACTGTTGAGTTTTATAGCTACATACTAACATTTTTTCCTAGGATACAATGCACAATACTTTTTAAAGTAATGAGGAGGACAATGAAAGCTGCTGAAGTTGATAGGAAAAGGCTAGAGGCATGATACAGAGGGCTGAATTCAAGAAGCACAGAAGATGTATGAATCCTAATCATGATCAAAAACTAATATCAAAGAAAAGAAGACTGCAAATTTTTAAATTACCTTTGTTGAACATGTTTTTAAATCCTAAATGAAACTTCATTATAAAAAGTACGGTTGCACTTGTAGGGTCAGAGGTTAACATAGAGTTTCTTCTACCACTCTCCACTTTTAAATTTTTATTTATTATCTAATGTGTATACAAGTATAGATACATGTATGCCATGGTATTTGGAGATCAAAGGACAACTTTAAGAGTCAGTTCTCTCCTTCCAACCTGGGTTCTAGAGAGGGATCTCAGTTTGCATTGGAAACCAGTCCGCTGGCTGGTTCACAGCCCCTCCACTTTTGTTTTTGACACAAGGTCTCTCTGAACTTGGAACTCACTGATGGGCTGGATAGACTGGCCTGGAGGCTTCTGCCATCCTTCTACCTTTATACGGTTAGAATTACCCAGGGTGCACTGCCACACCTAGCTTTTTATGGAGGTGCTTGACATCCAAACTCAGGTCCTCAATCTTTCAGAGCAAGCACTTTATCCAGAAGGCACTTCCCCCAACACTCTATTACTTAACTTAAAACCTTGCCAAAAAGAAAAGCCAGATGCAGTAGGTGTGCACACACTGTAGCCGGTTCGTTGAAAATACAAGCTGTAAGCACACAGCTTTGCTAACTCTGAATGTCAGCTGTGGAGTTAAACTAGCCCCATGGCTTCTTTTACTACATGGTGGTTTATGTTGCTTTCAGCCCTGAAAATACACTTGGCAGTGCTGGCATTCTGTTTATAAAACAATTTAATGTTAATGAGAATCGGTGGGTGAAAAGGGAACTCATCTAACGTGGCAAGAGTCGACCTGCCAGTGCTGCAGCTCATAACGTGCTATTACTGTGGCTGTGCTGGCATATTTTGACAGTTCATAGCAATTAATTACTCAGTAGCCACCACACTTCTATCAACAAGCATTTGTAAAACTACTTTTAGTAATGCCACAATCTATGAATTGCTCCGAAGCCCTGGAATAGTGGGGGAGGGAGCTGAAGGGAAAGGTGGGGGGGGGGACACATTTAGCCAAAGTCACAGCTGGCACCAGGTTCACACTTAGACCCCCTTCTTTCTCATTTAAAAGAGCAGAGGGGAAAGCCCTTCCAACGTGAACATCACGTATTTAGTCTTCCTTAACACGAACTATGATTTGCTTGACAGGATATCTATTTTACTGTCTCTGAGTGACTGTTTACATGTGTTTCCATCTTCTGTCCTTTAATAATTTTTTCTTAGGGATGGAGAGATTGCTCAGTAGTCGAAGGCATTGGCTGCTCTTCTAGAGGACTTGGGTTTGATTCTCAACACTTACATGGAGGATTACAATCTTCTGTAACTCCAGTTCCAGGGGATACAGTGGCCTCTTCCGGCCTCTACAGGCAGCAGGCATACACGTGGTACATTGACATGCATTTAGATAAAACACTCATACACATACAGAAATAAATAATAATGATAACAATAAGAATTTGATTTTGAGATAAAGGTGCGCTTTAATGCTATTCTTTTCTTTAATTAAAAAATTTTTTTTATTAATTTTTTCTTGTTACATCTCAATGGTTATCCCATCCCTTGTATCCTCCTATTCTTCCCTCCCTCCCATTTTCCCCTTATTCCCCTCCCCTATGACTGTTCCTGAGGGGGATTACCTCCCTCTTGTATATGCTCATAGTGTATCAAGTCTCTTCTTGGTAACCTGCTGTCCTTCCTCTGAATGCCACCAGGTCTCCCCCTCCAGGGGACATGGTCAAATGTGAGGCACCAGAGTATGTGAGAAAGTCATATCCCACTCTCCACTCAACTGTGGAGAATGTTCTGACCATTGGCTAGATCTGGGTAGGGGTTTAAAGTTTACCACCTGTATTGTCCTTAAGAGCCCTGGGAAACTTAAACTGAAACAGTGGCCAGTAGTTTTTCTGAAGAATGGTCTTTTATATTCATCTTCACAGTTCATACTTCCCTGATGATGCCTTATGTGCTAGCCAGTGCCCTAATACTAAAAACAAAGGGTGGGGTATTTTGGTTCACAGTTCTGGAGTTCTAATCCAAGGTCAGGAAGGCCCATTGCTTTGGTCCTCTGATGAGAAGTAGAAAGGAGATGACAGACAAAACTGCTCACCTTGTGGTCAGGAAGCAAGAGAGACGGAGGAAGCAGCTGGGGTTCCACAGTCCCGGAAGAGGACTCTCTGAATGACCTAAGGACCTCCCACTGTGCCTCAGTTTCCAAAAGTCCCACCATCTCCTAATAGCTCCCAAGGACTGGGACTTTAGTGCATCAGCCTTTGGAACACATTCAGCATCCCAGCTTTAGCTCCTTCCTATCTCATGCCCAGTGCTTTGGCCTGCCCACTTGACCAATACCCCATCGGACTCCAAAGTCATTCACATCCAATCAATCCAACTGAGACATGACTGCCGTTTCCCAAGAATTGGAGGATTACAAGAAGTTCCCTGGATATTGTTCCATCTCCATTAATCATTCATCTACTTGATAAAATTTGACTGTCCACTTTATATCTCCTCATGCTTATTTATATAAATCTACAACTTATGCATCTGTGCTTACCCACAATGCACCTATCACACTCACGTGCTCGTTTGGCTTGAACATCTCTCCCACGACGTGAATAGCCCCTTTGAAATTGTTTTCTTTCCATTGATGATGTGATGATATTAAGGGGTAGACTTAAAAAGTGCTTACAGCCCTGATGAATGGAACTGTGATGATGTTTAGGGTGATGTTTTCACGGAAGGGGCTCCTAATAGAGTGAGTTCACTCCTTATTCTGCCCGTCTCCCTCCGTCTCGTCTTGCCTGCTGCCCTAGGACGATGCAGCATGACGGTCCTTCAGTGTTAGACTCCTGAGCCTTCAGAACTGTGAAGAATGCATTCGTTTTCTTTGTAGACAACCAATGTTTGTTTCAAACAGTGTCTTATGTAGTCCAAGCCTGCTTCTACCTCACAAGTGCTCATTGCAGCTGTGTGACACCATGCCTAGTGTTACGTGGTGCTGGGGATTAAACCCAGGGCTCTGTGCATGCTAGGCAAACACTCTACCAACTAAGCTACAAACTCAGCCCCTTCAAACTATGAACATTCTGCTAGAGGAGCATAGACCAGACTGAGACAAGCACTGAACCTGGGACATGTATTGATCTTTCAAGGCAGTTCATCAGAACTTTAGAAATCCTTGTAAGGATTTGCTTATTTATGAGGCGATGCGCATCTTCCCAGAGTTTCTGCACATTAATCTTCTTTTATTCCCCCATTGGGCAAAGCATTTGAAGATAGTGATCATATTTCTTTCAAGTTATGTTTTTACTAAGTGAGATATCTCAATATCCATACCATTTTTAACACGGTGGAACTATGAATTCTATTATTTTATCTGAATGTAATCTAATTCCTAAAATGGAGTGCCAGAGATGCCAAGAATTGTCCTTCAGATCATGTCAAAGTTGCACATGAGATAAAAACAGAAATTCTCCACAATTTCTATCACTATGATGAAATAGAATGATGATAAATATGCTGAGGAAATATGATGAAGCACCATGATCAAAGTAATGTGGGAAAGAAAGGGTTTATTTTATTCATAGGTCTGTATAACAGGTCATCATTAAAAGACGTGAGGCCAACATAGAACCTGGAGTCACGACCTGATGCAGAGGCCATGGAGGAGGCCACCTGCCTCTGCCTCCCAAGTGCTGTGATTAAAGGTGTGTGTAGCCACACGAGGCTGCCCATTGCATTCTTTATCTAGTGTTTCACACTAGTGAAGATGCCCTCATGGGTTTTTAGCATCTTTCTTTATTGTTACTTTTATCAGTACTAATTATATAAATCCCCCTGCAGTTATTTTCATTCTTTCCCTCCTTTTTAATTATTACTGTGTATAGTCCCTCAGGGAAGCTGACTTTCAGATTTCAGTTTTTTTTTTTTTAACACTCTTTACTAGTTTTACCTTTCTTTTAATTATGTTCATTGCAAGTTAATAAGAAAAGCTTTTAGTGGCTGGCAAGAAAAAAAAAAAAAGGAATGTCACAGAGGCATCAGGAGAAAGGAAAACAATTAATATTGTAGAGTATTTTAGTTAGGTTTTATTGCTGTCAAGAGACACCATGACCACAACAACTCTTATGAAGGAAAACATTTAACTGGGGCTGGCGTACAGGTTCAGAGTGTTTGTTGTGGTGGGAAGTATGACAACATGCAGGCAGACATGATGCTGAAGACGTAGCATGAGTTCTACATCTGGACCACCAGGCAGCAGGAGGAGAGAGTGAGATTGGGCCTGGCTTGAGCTTCTGAGAACTCAAAGCCCATTGTGACACACTTCCTCAACACACCTTCTCCAACAAAGCCGTACCTCCAATAATGCCACTCCCTATGAATTTATGGGGAGCATTTTCATTCAGACCACCATACAGAGAAATGAGATAGCAAATAAAACTAGTGCCCTTAACTTTCAGGGATCCCAGGAATAAACTATGGGATCACTCCAGTTTTTTTTTTTTTTTTTTTTTTCATCTTTGCTCACTTCCGGTTAGGCACCCAGTTCCACCAGTATCTCCCATGGGGCTCAGCAGTGGCATCTAGTTTCGTAAGTCAGATGACATCTTCTGCTCATCATCTTGCTTTCCCTCCTCAGCAGTACTCAACAGTGATGACAACTTCTTGACATTTTCCCCTGTTCCCACAGCTTCCACATTACTGCCACCTCCTATGTTAGTTATGCAGCTTTGCTTTTCCATTCTTCTGGCTTCCTCTCCTCAGACATCTCTGTCTTGTCCTCCTCTTTCTGAGACATTGAATTTCCCTAAGGCTTTGTCTCAGAACCTCTCCTCTTTCCTCTTCCCCTTTCCCCACTTGAAACTCTCATACCACAGTATCAGTCATATTGAAACTTCAAAAATCATCTGGACATTGAAGCCTCGAGTTTGTATCTTAAGTTTGAACTTTCCCAGTGAGCTCTGGATGCATTTCCACAGCTCCTCCGCTGTGCATGCTACTCTTTCTGCTTCTGTAATAAAACACCATGACCAAAGCAACTTATAGAAGGAAGAGCTTATTTGGCCATATTGTGCCAGAGGGATAAAAGTCTATTATGTGGAAGGCATAGCAGCAAGTAGCAGGCACAGAGGCCGGAACAAGAAGCTGGGAGTTCACACTCTCAATAACAAGCATAAAGCAGATAGAACAAACTGAAAATAGGATGAGCCTTTACGCTCTCAAAGGCCATCCCTAGTGACGTACTTCCTCCATCAAGATGACACCTCCTACTCTCCAAAGCCCAAGGTGAGGGTTCTCATGCAAATCACACCACACTCCCTAATATTTCACTTTGGTGCCTCAAACTCAACATCTCTAAGAAACCCAGGATCTTTCCACCAGTGTCTGGCCTTTTTTATAATGTCCTACTTCAATTACAGACATAAACAATCATCCACTTACACAAGTCCAAGCCTAAGAAATCTTCTGTGATACCTACTCTCCATGGCCAGTTGACCAGCAACCTCCAAAGTCTTTCTAGTCTTCAGTCTTCCCAGATCTCTACTTCCCTTGCTTTGTCCAACCTACCAAGGCTCTTACTCTACTGCAAAATATTACAAGTGCTTATTTGCATGTTTCCAAAACTTGTCCATATTTTGCTATCAAAATGAGTAAATTGCTCACACGTGAAACACACACACGCAAACACATACACACGTGCGCTCGCACACACACACACACACACCACACCACATTACTGGCTTTAGGCTAAAGCTAAATATCATGGCTCAATGTATTCAGGTGGGATAGAAAGACAGGGAAAACTATTGGGGCATGGGAGGGAGCAGAGCCCACTATTCTGGGCTCTGGTTGAAGCTGGTGAAAACAGGCACTAGAAACTAGCAGGTAGTACTATGACAGACAGGAACTCAATTGTCCTTGGCTAGAAACCAGCATGACCTGGTTCTGCCCTGGCCAGAGGTTAGAAACTCCAGGTGCAGACTCTAGTTCTTGCTCTAGCTCTTGACATCATCTTCTTTTGCAACACCTGAACACTATTGCCCAGAAGCTATATGAGAGGACCTGGCCAGAACCGATGGGTGGGCTGATTGGACTGAACACCTCATCTCTCCATTCCTCATCCCACTGTTTGTCATAACTCCTATAGAAAGTCCTTAATGTAACAGCTAGTACCCCAGTCCTGGGACCTGCCCCTACTATAGAGGAACATTACCTCTTTCTTTCTTTGAAGCTCCTACTGGTAACACTATAATAAAACTCCCCTTTAAACTCACCATGGTGTCATCCACAAAATTATTTCTTCAAGTTCAAGAGACAAAAGACCAGGAAGCCACTGGACCTGGGTGGCTTTGGTGGCAGTTTATATTTGGTTCCTACTCTTTGCAATATTGCCCACCTGAGGCTAGAAAATTTCTCTCATTCTCCAGTACTCATCTGTGTTCCCCTTTCCAATTCAAAGACCCTGAACAGCTTAAAATCAAGTATCAAAGCCCAATTAACATTGCTGTAAAGACTGCCAACATAGAGACAATACCTCTTTAATATAGAAATACCTTAAAATAAGGATGCTATTATAGCAATAAGTCAGGCATAAGGGCTGAATGCATATGACCTTGGGCAGGTCCTCACTCCTCTTTCAGATACTTTCTGAGAACATCACAATCATGATGATTAACTTTGTGACTAATGAATGTGTCCTGACTGCCTCCATCCCTGTGACCTACACTGTTAACAGAGAAGGCATCCTACCTTCCTCCATCTCTGTGACCTACACTGTTAAAAGGAAGGCATCCTACCTTTCTGTATCCCTGTGACCTACACTGTTAACAGGGAAGGCATCCTACCTGCCTGTATCCCTGTGACCTACACTGTTAGCAGGAAGGCATCTTACCTATCTGCATCCCCATGAACTTAGACTTTTACCTTATGAACAGTAATCTTGTCAGGTGCCTCTGAGGAACTACACTGTAATTTCATTTAAATTCCTTATTAACCATTTGACAATAATAACCAGAAATCACCTGAAATCCTACACATGACTATTGCAAAGACAATGGAGTGTGATTTCTTCTCCCTTGAGAAGCCTATACACACATGTGGGTGTGCCTTATTCTTTCCCTGAGTGCCTCTGTTAACCCATGCGCTTAATAACTATGTTAAATATGTCTTCTAAGAAACTCCAACTCTACTCACTTATATCTGGACACTAGCCCAAGGGGCATGTCCCAAGAAAGTCTTCGCTTACCGGGAGAGGGGGACAGAGGGGAAGACTTCCTATTGGGACTCTAGGTGAGAGAATCAAGGGAGAATGGAGAAATAGAAGGACCCAGAGGGTCCTAGAAACCTACAAGTAGATCATTATGATGGGCAGATCTGGGCCCAGGGATCCTGCTCAAACTACGGCACCAGCCAAGGACAATACATGCAGTGAACTTCGAACCCCTATCCAGATCTACCCAATGGACGGGACATTCTTCACAGTTGAGTGGAGAGTGGGGTCTGACTTTCACACGAACTCTGGTGCCCCATATTTGACCACGTCCCCTGGATGGGGAGGCCTAGTGGTACTCAGAGGAAGGATAGCAGGCTACCAAGAAGAGACTTGATACCCTTTGAGCATACACAGGGGGAAGAGGTCCCCCTCAGTCACAGTCATAGGGGAAGAGAGTAAGGGGAAAATGGGAGGGAGGGAGGAATGGGAGGGTACAAGGGATGGGATAACAATTGAGACATAATATGAATAAGTTAATAAAATATATATATAAAAGAAACTCCAACTCTGTCTCGTATTGACTTGACTTGGAATTCTTTTCTGAAGTGAAGCCAAGGATCTGGCTTATCTGAGTGGAGATCTATGAAAAGAACTCAAGAGGCAGCTGGTGACAGGCAGGTCAGGGTCCTGCTCCTCTCACTATTGGTGGGATGATTTCATCTTTGGTCTTTTCTGCCACCTGCCTCTTTGACCTCATCGTGCTAACCACACTGGTCTTTCTCCCAGTTCCCAGCAAGGGAATCACCCCCCCCTTTAGACCTTTGCACATATAACCCCCATGCTCGCCTCCTAAATGTCCCTTATCCAGCAATCGTGGATCAGCAGGCAGCTCATGTTAGGTATCTGTTCAGGGTTCTCTTCCCAGGACCTTTTACCACACCCAGTCTACCAAGCTTCCTTTATCACATACACTTCCAGAAAATGTTATACTTCTCCGTCTGAGAACTCCAACTTGTGGTTTTCATCCACATAATATGACTGCGTGGTTAGCATACATCTCTCCCACTGCATATGACTTTGAATGGTTCTAACCATTGTTTCCTCCTGTCTGGGCCAGTGTTTGTCTCATGGTGGGACACTGAGGATGCTTGTGGGAAGAGTAAATGTGTCAGCACTTATTTTATCCACTTCTAATCATCTCTGCCCTTTGCTAGACACCAACATTCTAGACATATACTGTAAATCTGCTTTATATCCTATTTTCTCTTCACTCAGGATTTTTTTTTATGTAACTTTTCATTTGAAACACCTGGAGCATGGTTTGTCTTGGGCCTAACTGCTTTCCCAACATATTCTTAATGCATCTGCTTTCGCTGGGGGATTCATCTGAAAGGCAGACTCCTGGATCCTCTGCTGAGCTAAAGAATCCACACACCTCTGGGTCAGGCCAAGAATTTTGTTTGTTTGTTTGTTTGTTTGTTTTTTTAACAACTACCATCCCATCTTCCTGTAGACATAGAGTTTGAGACCAGCACTTCAGTAGCTCAGACTAAACCTCAACAAGATGTATTCTTATCCCTAAACTATATATATATATGATACCTGGAGTAAGCTGTTTGTGAGATGATAGCTATGTCCAATAAGAAGCTCACTTCCTTTTGCTGTAAATAAACAAAGGACACAGCCCAACATATCTATGGGTATGCACAGACTTGACCCCAAATAATAAACTAAAGGAATTCCAACTTCACACACAGAACAGAGCCACAGATTTAGTCAGACGTACCTCCAATATACGTTTGCACTTGAAAAGCTAAGTTCATTCTCCTCTTCTCTTCACTTGCAAGCTGCAGCTGAAAAATTGTTCTTGTGCTAGCTTAAAAGGACAGACAAATGTTTTCCGGCAACCAGGAATGATATATACCCACCATAGACCCTTAGGTTTTTGTTTTGTTTTTTAAGGTCCTTTGTTGAAAAATGATTCACATTTTGAACATTGTCCAGGCAGAAGACAGTACTGCTTTATGCCGTATCATGAAATGCAGGTATCAGACACTTCCTGCTTGTGTAAGCAGAGAGAGTACTGAAGACAGTGCTGCCAGGTGTTGAGTTCTGCTTAGTATGTCATGTGATTAAGGGACAAACTTCTAGGAGTAGAAAAGAGAAAAGAAAAAAAGACCCAAATGTTCACAGTGTTTGAGATGACCTGAAGCGGGTCTTGTGTTCTTTTATGGTGTTCATCTGGCATTACACGTCTTTTATTTTTTTGGACTACCAGCCACCTACTTACTAACTGGTCTGTTTCCATTTGAATTCAAAGTAGAAAGCAAAGTACTGCCATAAGTATAGTGATGGGGCAAGAATGGAAGCCTATGGTTCACTACAGAAACAATGGCCAAGTGAGCATGGAGGTTCCTTATGTGACCTTGTGACTCACACCAACTCATGGAGTATGGTCACACCATCAACAGCATCTTAACATATATGCCATGGTATGACCTCAGGTTAAATTAAAAACACTTCATATAAACTGGCAAATGGTGTAATACCAATTTCACACATAAATGTGAGTGTAGGCATGTGCACAGACCCCCTACATATACATACATGTCCATGTACACACACACACACAAGTTCACACACAGGAATACATATGTATACACATGCACACACATGCACGTCCACATATCTGTACTCATGCATGCACACATACATGCACATACTCCTAGAAGTGTTAACAGTTTATATCTGAGTTGTGGGTACTTTCCATACTTGTTTCTTTGTTTCCCCCTACACTTGCCAAATTTTCTGAAAAATTGCCCAAGTTTTCATAAATATATTTTAAATTTCTGATTAATTTTTATCAAGAAGTAATTGCTTAAGGGAAACTATTTGTATTGTCCCTAAGGTGACTAGTGATAACCAGATAATTCAATATGGAAACTCCTGGACTGCATGCTTTTCTCCTCATGTTGTGTCTGTGCTCTCAGTGGAGACCCACAATGTACCCGAGGTCTCTGACAGCCCCCACGCTTCAGTCATTGATCACCTCTGCTCTTCATCTGTGCATAGCCTTCAGGACGCCTCTTATGTGCATAAAGTTGACTATTTTATCCAAAACCAGAGAATAACATGAGTGTTTTTCCTCTCTCAAGCTAAACAAAACAATTTGTCCAAAATTGTACTAATGAAATAAAACACCCCTGCAATTAGTAGGTGCTAGTTGTGCTAGTAACAGTACGCTGGAAGGCCAGTAGGAAACTCTGACCTTGCTGCCTGCCCTGTTGTAGGAGAAAAAGACAAGAGAGGCCCTTATACTGCATTGAGTACCCTTCTGAAGCAAAGACCTCAACCAGTCCATAGCTACACATTTGACAAGCCCAGGGGTCACCCTCCAGTCACTCTACTTTCCTAATTAGTCAGATCTGGTACTTAGAGTCCTGGCCTTAAGATATTTGGACATTTCTCTTCTTGGAAGTCTCATTCCCCAGAGTTTAGACTCTACACTCTAGGTTCCAATCCTTGGCTTTATAGTCCCCATCTTATCTTTAACAAGAGCTCCTTGGTACTGGTACTAAATGCAGTAAAACATCCAATAATAACACATTTGATCACAAGTAATGTCCTCTTGCCAAGACTTCTGCTGTGTCCTGTCCTATCACACCCTAATCTCTAGAAGTATTACAGGAGAGGATTTTAGAGTATCCATGGCATCATGTCCAGTCTCATTGCCTTGAAGTAGGAATTGCACAAAAACAGAGCAGCGAGAGTAAAAGCATAGACTATTCTCCACAGACTGGTGGGTGGGCACCACTAAGCATGTTATTCGGTGCTCTGAATTATTTTTGAAGGTCCTTTTCACGAGTTTAGTTGAAGAGAGAAGTACATGAATCTCCAGAGACAGGGATGGGGTGTATCCTTACACTGACTGACAGATGGGTTTTTATGTAAACATTAGACAATGTGCATGTGCACAGCTATTTGTTTTAAGCTTATGTACTGTACCCCATCGTACCCATACATGAGATGGTAAACAGAGGTTTTTCCCTTGAAAGATTCACCATCACTGAAATTGTGCCCAATACTGGCTTAAGCTATCTGGTTCATCTACCCTCTACCGGGGAATGCTGGGCTACAAATTATCCTTAAGAGAGAAAGTGCTAGGTATGGTCCTACCTGGAAGGGCCAGACACATTTTCCCAAAAGGAATTGCCTTGAGTCTCTTTTCTGTCCCTACACATCTTCTACCTTAGATGGCACTCAGGAAATGCGAATTGATAGCACAGTAAGAGGCATATCTTTAAGAAAAATCTACACACACACACACACACACACACACACACACACACACACACACACTCCCCCTTTACCATGTGGACACACTTTTTAAAACTCTCCAGTAAATGTCTAAAACTTTAGACAATACGGACCCTGAAATTTCTCCTATGTTGCCTGAAATGTTACCACAGAGTTGAAGAGCTCATTTGTCACCCCACTATTTATGGTCTAGTATCTTCTTAGCATTTGGAGGTTACTATTAAGTAATATAAGGATTATTTGAATATTACAGCCACCCTGAGAAAAGTGTGCAATTTAAAATGCATGGTTTGTTTGTCTTTAAGGTTTCCCATCCAATGCTCAGACCATAGGTAACTACAACCATAGATAAGGGAGACTCCTGTGCTCCTCTCTGGCCCATGCCTTCACATGTAATGCATCCCAAAAATAAAATCTTTACAAGAGAGACAAAAGTAGAAAGCAGGAGCATCATGCAGTTTACTCCTGAAACACAGCTAATGGGGCACAAGATTAAACATCCTCTGGGGATGGAGAAATGGCTTAGCTGTCAGGAACGTGGACTGTTCCTATAGAGAACCCCAGTTGGGTTCCTGGCACCCACATCAGGCAGCTCCTAACAACCTATAGTTGAAGCCCCAGGGAATCCAATGCCCTCTTCTGGCCTCTGCATGTTTGTGCACATTCCCTCATTCAGGCATACACATAAAGCTATAATTTAAAACATTAAAATAGTAAATTAACATCCTTTATATATTTGAAATAGGGTCTCACTCTACAGCCCAGGCTAGCCCTGAACCCACAGTAAGCCTCCTTCTTTACACTTCCACGTGCTAGGATTAAAGGCACAAGCTACCATGTCTGGCTAACATGTTCACTCTTAATAATTTGTGGGAACTAGAAATAGCAACAATAGGCCAGAAACAAACACGACTGAAGCTGAACTAGATTAAGGCCATTAATAGTGCAAAGATATGAATCACTTTGCACATCATCCCTCACTTGAAGCTTCCCACCTTTCTTACATTTCTCTCATTCAGTTCCATCAGTTCTAAGGCCTCACTGGGTCCCAGTAACTCCTGTGATTTTTCTTCTCTTTCCACATTCAGTAAAATTGCCCAGACACAAATGCTTGCTTCAGTGCTCAGGGAACATGGGCACGTTGTGCTGCTTAAGGGCAAGCCATTCGCAGCAGAATACAATTCCCTGGTCTCTTTTAACTCCTAAGCCTCCCTAATTTTCTCCTTCTAGAACTCCTTAGAATTCCACAGAAGCTTTTCTTCTTGAATATAATTTCTTGTAAACAGAAGCCCCCGATGGCTCTTTCTTTGATAGGGGACAGATTAGCTGGAAAGTGAGGAAAGGACATCTTGGTTCCATGGCAACCAGAATACAAAAGAAGAGTGTCTTAGCAAACCATCTTCCACTCTCCAAATAATGAACCAACAAAGATCCACTCTCAATCCCAAAAGACACTCAGATGGCCTCCAGGTCATAGGTATTGATCTGAAGTACCCATTTTGCCATGCTTGGTGTCAATATTTATGAAATCATAACAGTTAGTCCTCCTTTCATTACCCAGTGAGATTCAATGACACCAAAGAGGAGCTTGGAACTGCTGATTCAATGACAGGCCAGAATCCTGACTTCCTGCAGGCTTCCCATCACCCCTGACAGCCATATCATGTGTCTTTGCTTTCATTTGTTTGTTTTGTTCAAAGGTATTGCTTAGGGAGTTGATGTGACAGGAAGAACAAATGAATGTGAAAGTCCTTAGGATGCCTGTGTACAATCTACATTCCCAGAACCCAGAGGCTGAGCATGAAGGCATTGGGGTAATTCTACACAAATTAACACACACAATGGAGTCTCATGATCTAAGCAGGGTAGCTTTGTGATGAAGCTGTCTCATGCAGGATGGAGTGCAAGTCATGTGAGTCCAAACTTCACATCATCTAGGACGGAAAGAGAGCCAAGAAGCCTTCCCAGGATCCAAACAAATGGAATCCATGTGGCTCTTCCCTTGGCAAGAGCACATGGCCTAAGACAAATGGCTTGTTCACTCTTTCTCTACTGTCTCTCTGCACGTCTATAGTCTCTAAGGGTGTTTTGATTGTTTCTATTTTTGCTTTGTTCTTGTTCGCTTCCAATATGAAAATAACTGAATCTGAGTGTAGTAGTTACTTTTCTGTTGCTGTGATAAAAATAACATGATCAAGGCAACTTATTGGAGAAGAACTTATTTTGGCTTTGTCACAGAGGCAGTCCCGTGATGACAGAGGCAGCATGGCAGCAGGCAGCCAGAGCAGGAAGGTGAGAGATTGCCTTCTGAGCTACAAGCATGAAGCAGCAAGAGTGAACTGAAAGTACAGGGAAGCACATACACTCAAGGCCCACACCCAGTGACATACTTACCCTAGCAAGGCTATACATCCTAAACCTCTCCAAGCAACACCTTAAAGGGACATTTCTCATTCTTGTTTTTATAACACACCCAGCAGTACACAGAGGGGCCAAGTGGTAGACAAAACCTGTCATGACAGGACAGGCAGGACAGGACAGGCCTCACAAGTGTGCCCCCTTCTAACAGGGTAACTTGGAGGCAAGTGTTTATCGTTGTCTTAGTTTTATTCCCAGAGATATTGTTCCACACATGGAAAGAACCAAAGGCATTGTGCACTTGCTTCATGACATTGGGGAAGACTGACTTAGTGATCACCATGTTTGTGGCTGATTAGAGTGACGGCCCCAGTGTCTCTGTTACAGACTTTCCTATAGAGGGAACCAGGCCACAGAAGACGTCTATTTTGAAATTTTTCTAATTTTTTTTTCAGAGTTTTGTTCTGTGCATGATGGTCTGGCTTTTCTTCTCTCTAAATCTACTTTCCAATATAAGACATTTATTTATTTTGTTTTATATGTATGAGTGTTTCACCTGTACCACATGTGTGTCTGATACTCACAGAGTCCAGAGAGGGTGTCCAATATCCTGGATGTAGCTACTGGGAACTGAACCTGGGAATTCTGCAAGGGCAGTGGGTGCTCTTAACCACTCACTCATCTCTTCAGCCCTAATTTTGCTTTATAAGAAAAGGTACTAACAACATAATTAAGCCAAAGTCTGTGATGCTGATGTGGTGAAAGTCAAAATTCATGCACATAATCGTGTGCACACGTAAGTGTGATTTTTCTGGATCTCTTTTGGACTTTTTTCCCCTTTGTGTGGAAAGGTGGACACTTAGGCTCAGCATGAGTCAAGGGTCTTGCTTTCTCTTTCTTTGCTTTCTGTTGTTTGTTCCTTGGTTCACAGATGGTAAGATTCAGCTTCTAGAGAGGGAGAGGACCCACCTAACCTTGAGTTCAGTCCTCATAATGTACCCGTCGATCCAGGAGTTCTTCATCAACGGGATCAAGCATCAGCAGACGACAAGAAAGCCACATGTGATGTGAGACTACATCTGTCCCTTTAGAGTCTCTCCTCCATCAGTGCCCAGGAGAGGTTGGGTGGCAAGCCTGAGACAGGAGTCCAGGGCTTGACACTTCACTTGCTGTTGGAACCCCACACCCCAGCATTCTTTCCTGTCAGTCACTTCATCTGAGCCTTCTCCCTCAGCTTTTTAGGTCATGAGTGTAGTAAGAGCTGTGTCACACTATCTTAGTCACTGTTCTAATGCTGGGAAGAAACACTGTGACTGAGGCAACTCTCACGACAGAAAACCTTTAATTGAGGCTTTGCTTGCAGTTTTGGAGATTTAGTTCATTTTCATGGTGGAGAACATGGTAGCATGCAGTTGCTGGAGCAATAGCTAAGAGCTATATCTTGATCGATAGGCAGATGCCGGAAAGATGGAAAGGGAGCACACTAGGCCTGTGGACTTTTTATTTTAATTTTAAAAATATATTTTATTAATTTATTCATATTACATCTACATTGTTATCCTATCCCTTGTATCCTCCCATTCCTCCCTCCCTCCCATTTTCCCCTTACTCCCCTTCCCTATGACTGTGACTAAGGGGGGCCTCCTCCCCCTGTATATGCTCATAGGGTATTTTGAAATGTCAAAGTCCATCCCTGGCCACATACTTCCTCTAACATGGTCACACTTATTTCAAGAAGGCCACACCTAATCCTTCTAATCTTTCTCAAATAATACCTCTCTCTGATGAAGTGGAACTTTCTGGTTTCTTTGAAAACTCAGTTGTGTCATGTGGTATTTTGCTGGAAGATGACTTGTGAGAGAGCATATGATGTTTTTCTGGGAGCAGACACGTGAGAGGACACGTGATGTTTGAAAGGAGTATGAATAGAATGCCACAGACAGTGGGACAATGCCTTTGCATTGCTCTGTCACTGTGCAGTGCTTTGCTGGTCTTTGCTTCACAGAGTGAAATGTTCCAGAGAGTGTCTTATGGTATTCCAGCTGATTCTGGCCACTTTTGCTGACTCATGCCGACTCAGTGGAGCCTTGCTGCTTCTGATGGATCCTGCCATCTCTACAGATTCATGTTGCTATTTGATGTTTGTAAAAGTAACTTTTATTCTCCTGGCTCAATTGTTGTCTGGGAGGCTTACTGCCTCCTTCTGCTAACCTACACCTAGTCCTGGAAGCTTCTAGCCTCCATACAATCTAACCTAGACCTAGAATGTTTTTAGCCTCTGAGACTTACTGCTTAATAAGCTTACCCTGACTTGTTCTTTCTGAGCTCTGGGCTGGCTGGTTCCGCTCAGCTGTCCTAGCTCAAACTCCTCTCTTACTGGACTTATTCAATCTGGCTTCTCTCTTGGGCTGGAATTGCTCTGCTTGGCCTCAAACTAACTCAGCAATCTGCTCTAATCTTCTGACTTCTCATTTTCTGGCGTGTTCCACCTTCATCTGAGTCCTCTCTCTGTAACCCATCTCTCTATTACTGTCCTGGTAAACTGCCTCCTGTCTCTCTCTGTAAAACTGCCTCCTACGTGGCTTCCCTTTCTTCTCTCCCCTTGTGAGAGTTGGGCGTATCCTATTATGTCAAATCTTCTCTGATCCATCACCTTTTCTGACACTCAATTAGACATCTCTTTCAAACATGGGTGCTTCCATCTACAAACTTGCTTCTCCTTCATTTGAGATTAAAGGCGTGTACTACCACACCTAGACTTAAGCTTTTCTTTACCTGATACTTTCTTTAAACTGAGATGGCCTTGAACTCAGATCTGTTTGCCCCTGTCTCCTGGATTATATGCGTGCTTGTGTTCTGGCCAGATCACACAGACCTAGAAGATCTTTGGATGGGATCACCACTAACAACATCCACTTGCAGAGGAGATAATGTTGAGAACCTTGAGATGATGAGGCTGTCCTGGGTGGTCCATGAGAACCTACAGCATCATGAAGGCTTTGTAGGGGTGATTCAGGAATGTGAGAGTCAGTGAAGGGGATGCAGAGAGAAGCAGACTAATAGAGTGAAGGGCTGGCTTGAAGATGAAGGAAGGGGCCATGAGCAGGGACAACAAACAGGCCTAGAAACTGACCAGGCAGGAATGGATTTCTGGAGAGCTTCCCAAAGGAACACATCCTGGTCAACATATTCATTTTGTCACAGTGAAATTGGTTTTGTGCAGCTGACACCCAGAACCATAAGATAGTAAACGTGTATAATTCCATGCCACTGGATCCTTGGTAATTTATAATACCAGCAACAGGAAACTAATATAGCTTTGTGTTAGTTGGCTTGACATTGCTACTGTGAAATTCCAGAGGAAGTTAACTTATAAACAGCAGAGATTTTTTTTTTTTGAGTTCATGGTTCTACAGTTTCCAGCTCAAACTTGAGTGGCCCATTGCCCCGTTATTCTGGGCCTCCGGAGAGAATACCCATTCACACTGGCAGTAAACACACATATGAGAAAAGACTTACATTATTAGTCCGGAACCAGAGAGACTGAAAGGCTTGCCTTTCTCAGTTACTTAAAAGTGTCAAAGGCCTGGCACTATGGCCTACTTCCTTCCAAGCTTGTACTGTGTGGACCTTTGGTAGACACTACCTGGATTCAAGCCATTTCCTTTTATTCCTGCTTCCTGGAGAGGCCACAGGTCAAAATCATGAAATTATAGTGGCTACTTTGAGATGAAGATAAAAGGCCAAGAGGCACACAAAGAACCAAGGTATCTCTGAGTTACTGAACTAATGCCAGCAATTGCTACCATTGGCTCCACTCATTAGGAAGTGAGACAAAAGCCTCCACTTCTTCACTATGAAGTCACTGCCGTCACATCTGCTTCATGGCATAGTTGAAGACATTTTTAATCTAGTACAGCCATCAATGAAGGTATGTGGTAGAGTCTGTTGATCATTGTGGATAGTCATGTTACATGTTAAGTTAGAAAGACATGCTATAACATATCTGAACTATGATCCCACACATGATTGCCTGCTTTATTCACATAAAAACTATTTTTAAGGCCATATCCTCAGATGTTAAATTTTCTACTTTGGGGGTATTATTTAGCTTCTCTAGCATATTTTTTAGTTTCTCTAGAAATAAAAATAAAGCTATGTTTTTGATGGTTTTTATTTATATATAATATATTTTTCATTAATTTATTTACTTTATATCCAGATCCCAGCCCTTTCCCTCCTCTCTTCCCAGTCCCACCGTTCCTTCTTCTTCCCCGTCCCCCCTCCCCTGCTCCTCAGAAAAGGGGCTCCCACCCCCCCAGCTTGTCAAGTCACATCAGTACTGAGCACATCCTCTTCCCCTATGGCCTTCAAGGGGGGCTAATAAAAAAGCAGGCAACCGAGTTCATGTCAGAGACAGCACCCGTTCCCCCAATAGGGGATCCACATGAAGCCTGAGCTGCCCATCTGCTATGGAGGACAGAGGGCCTGCAGAGAGAAGAGAAACTGTGGACAGAGGCATCTCTGTGACAAGCTGGAGGCATAGAACAGGGTAGGCTTCTGGGAGGATTTGGGAGTGTCTCTAGCTAAGATTGCTAGCAGTAGGAGTCATGGAGACTGAAGAGCACACCCTCTAACTAGGCAGAAATCAACCCATCCACAAAAACTTAAATCCACAATTTGCCCTGCCTACAAGATTTGCAGGAATAAAGATAGAGCAGAGATAGAGGGAATGTCCAACCAATGCCTGGTGGCCCAACCTGAGGCCCACCCCATGGAAGAAAGCCAACCCCTGACACTATTAATGATACTTGGCTTTGCTTGCAGACCAGAGCCTATCATAGCTGCCTCTTGAGAGGCTACACCCAGAAGTGGCTCCAAACAGATATGAAGACTCATAGCCAAATACTGAGCAAAGCAAAGGGGGCCTTGTGGAAACATTAGGGGTTGAACAGAAGGACCTGGAGGTGACAGGAGCACCACAAGAAGACCAAAAGACCCAACTAACCAGGGCCCAGAGAGGCTTGCAGAGACTGAAGCACCAACCATGGTCCATGGGCCCAGGCCCCCTCCACGGTTACAGCAGATGGTCACCTTTAATGGTTTTTAAACAAGAAAGAAAAAAGGCGGTCAAGATTCAAAATGGCTTCAGCTGCACATTGAAGCAGATGTGGTGGCAGCCACATCATAGGGAGGAAGTGCTGGTTTTTTGTCTCTCTTCCAAACGTGACAAAGGATCCAATGGTAGGCAACTGCTGGCATTAGTTCAGTAACTTGGAGATGCTAAGGCAAATTCTCTGTGTGCCTCTTGGCCTTTTACCTTCATCTCAAAGTAGCCACTACAGTTTCCTAAATAGTCCCAAAGTGGTCTAAGGACAATAAACTAGCAGCAATCTATGTTTATCTGTAAGTAGGTAGAAGAGGAAAGGAAAGAACTAGTGGTAAGTGGGGGTGGGGGTCTTACAGGGAGAGTGGGTGTGCCTCAGCCCAAGTAAGCAAAGATGAGGAGCATGCAAGTGCTTATTTTATTAGGGCTGCAGGAATGATAACATGAGCATCTAGAGAAGATTCAGAAAACAACTACTTATGGTGAATGAACAATATTAGACATTTACCCAATTACATAAGTGCTCTCTCAATCTTTCTCTGCCATTTCAGCTATCTGCACTCAACCACAGTCTGAAATATTAAATGCAAAATTCAAGAAAAAAGTAATTCACTAGTTTTCTATTACTCCCTGCTCCTAGAAGTTTGATGAACCTCCATACAGTCCCATTCCATGTAGCTATGGACACAAATCTGCCTCTTCCCCTTGTCTAGGATACCCATGCTGCATGAACTACCCTCCTACTTAGAGGTTTAGTACTCATCGGAGTTATCAGGACATCTCTCCAGGTGTTAGAGTGTGGACCCAGAGGTGAGTACCATATAGGTTCCAGGTATCCATTGAGGCCTCAGGACAAGCTATAAAAGGCGGGGACTAAGGTAATACAATGTTTCCCCAATGATAATTACATTTTTCCAAAAATCATCTCCTTTAAGCCTTCGCTGCTTTAATTTTCTTCACAGCACCTAGACGACAGGCTGTAAGTTTTTATCCTTGTCATCTGGCTTCCTTTACTAGAATGTAAGCACCACAAGGAAAGGCTCACTAGTTTACTGTCTGTCCTCACCTAGGACAATGCTGGGACACCATCATGTTCAGCATGTCCTGTGAAGTAAGGAAGTATGAAAAGATCTGGTAAGATTTCTCAGGAAGGCTCATGCTTTAGACTTTGTGTAGACCAAGAAACAAAACAGAGGACACTGTGTAGGTACTTACATAACAGCTATTATTTAGAATGTAAGAACATTTTTATCTTGAAGGTTATATAAAAACAAGCAATGGGCCAGATCTTAACTTCTGGCCCTCACTTGCCACCTCCTAAACTAGAGGACTAGCTACTCAACAAAATGCTAAAGTTCAATACAAGTAGTGAAAGTCCCCCAATTCATTTCTGGTAACATTCAGAAACTTGGCCCATTGCCCAAACGTGGCACAACCCAGTTCTGCATGTTTGTAGAATATTGGATGTCGTTTCTTCATATGTAAATGTTATGAGGTATATCAGGTTGCATCAGATCCTAGTAGGTGCTTATTATTAAAGACCTATTGTGTGTTCTGTAAATTGCAAGGAACTAGGAACACAGTTAGTTAAAATGTAGCAGCAAGTGGTAGTATTTATATTATTAATTCTTTCAGAAAACAGAAGCAACCAGATATAATTTACTTAGAAATCTAAGTCAATTCTGTGTTTCAAAGTTGCACACATGGGGCATATTAAAGAGTGTGCCATCCTAATTCTGGGATGGCTGTGTGCACGTATGATGATGGATCTTATCGTTCTCTTTGACAGGAATGTATCTAAGTTAATCTATGATCCTGTGTGTGCATGCATCTCGTTGCTTTTGACTGGAGCTTAATGTTCTACAGGATGTAGCTGCCACATTCAACTCATTGTTTCAGAGATGGATACTGAGTTGTGTCTAATCCTCTGTAACCTAAAGACATCCAAATGGACAAGCTCACAAAGTCTCCTTGGAGATTCTGCTCAGAATGTATCCCCAATGGGTACTCTTGTTATGTGTTACCACTAGTACCTCTGGATTCTCATTTCTGTACAAACTTGGTGATGCTAGGCATAGCCTTCCAATGCTCATTGCTCTCATGAGTGTGACTCATGACCTTCTGATTTCCCTCCTACATTCTCACCTACTTCTCATCTGCCATTTTGGTTTCCCTTTCGGAGATCAGACTACTGTTATTCACTTTTCATCGTTGTGGCAAAATATCTGAGCAAACAATTTATACAGGCATGCAATTGTACTCAACAATAGATTAGCCTCAACACTTTTAGGCCCTGAGGCATGGCAGAAATATGTTGTAGGTATGCTGCTTGTCGCCTGGCAGCCAGGAAGTGGGAAAGAAGTAGGATGAGGAGAGACAGAGGTATGTACTTCAAGGACAAGTCCTTTATAATTTACTTTCTCCAATGAGATACCATCTCCTTCTAGTCCATGCAGTCATCAATGGATTAACCAACTGAGAGAGCCCTCATGATTCAATTACCATAGAGAAGCAGTTGTAAAATGAAAACTCCAACACATAAGCCTTTTGTGTGATCCTTTCATGGATAAAATATAATATATACTTATAATTTTGCTCATATTTTTCTGATCTGTTCCTAATTTTTTTGTTCTTTTAGAAAATTCCTGGCTGATAAATCTTTGACATTTTTGAGGTAGAATCAGAATCCTCTCGAGGATAAAAAATGGAAAGATTCTTGGGCTGTAATCCATAACTTGTTACCCACTGACAGTACAGTCCTTAACCTCCCTTGTAGACAAAGCATGGGATGTACAGGGTCCCTTATCTTTTTACTCTGTGCACAAGGATGAAAAGCCAGTGGGTTGCACCTGGCCCCAGGATATCTCCAAAGAGGCAAAGTGGCCACTGATCCATATCTTACACAAAGAACAGGAAACCTTTCTAGAATGCAAGAAAGAGACTTCATAGGGAGTGCCATCCTTGTGGCTAGTGGGACCTACCAGGCTCCAGAGCACTTCAGACACTGGATAAAATTTCTGTTCTCTATAGTGTTAGGCAGAAGCCTGGATCTTAGTGTGTCCCTTTCTCCTTGGCCTCTATCTTTTTCCAGTTCAATTTTTGCCTATAATGTTCATTTTATCTGCTTCAGTTGTATTTCCATTGTATTTTTTTAGATAGGCAGATAAAACTTTATCCTATATAAATGATTCTTTTAAAATATTTTTAATTTTTATATATACATTTATATTATTACACACATATAAAATAAGCTAGATACAGCAAGAAGAACCATGGAATAATCAAGAATTAAATTAATGTTACATTCATAGTGATTTGGCTATTTGTATTTCTATTGTTGGCAGCACAGAAATACCTTGGGATATTACAAAGAATTTCTCCTGTATAGCATCTCATGTCTGTCTATGGTGGACTTCAGCACACTTAAAGCTTGAGTTGAAACAGCCAAATTTTATGCTTTGGTTGTTTTTTTGTTTTAAATGAATGTAGATGAAATTGGAAGATGAATGTGGTTTTGGGGGAGGGAACGAGAGTAGCTGAAGGGGCAGTAGGTGTGAGCATTATTTAAATACACTGTGTAACATTAAATTCTCAACAAATAAATAAAAATATATTTAAAAAAAGAAACTTGGAAAGATGGCTTGCAGTTAAGATTGTGGCTTTTGCTGACAACCTTAGTTCGGTTCTTAGCATGCACAACAGATGGCTCACTGTCATCTATTTCTCCAGCTCTATGGGATCTGGTGCCCTCTTCTGGACATCACAGGCACCTGCCCTCACTTACACACACACACACACACACACACACACACACACACACACACACACACACACACACACAAATAAAATAAAATTACAAAACTCTTTCTCTTTCTTCCTCAGAAGTAACTGCTTTCTCCTACCTCTCCCTTCTGTGTTAGTTTGATCATTTACTCTTATGTTTAGGGCCAGAGTCCACTGGTTGTCTTCTATGTCTCATGAGATCATTTCCTATTACTGTTGGCTGTGTCCACTATCCTATTAGAGCAGGCAATAGACACATAGATACAATGTGATTCTCTGCTTTTTATTTCATCACTTCAGCCTACTTGAAAACAACAATTTAATAAACTGTTTTTACATCTAAAAATGCAAGTCTTCCTTGAATTTTCCTATTGCTCACTTGGTTTTGTAGGACTCTGGTCTTTCTTATACACACCAGAGATAATTTACCCTCAGGTTTCTCTTCCTGTCCCAACCCCTCAAGAAAAAGCTACACTGAGGTTCTCATTTGAAATTACAGATGAATTTGGGAACTAAATTGATATGTAATATGCTACATTATTTCATCCATGGAGCATTGCAAATCTCTTCTTTTGTCCTTTAGATAAAGTCCTGGACCCAAATAGTCTAATGATCAGTGTTTGGCTGGCAAGATAGAAACTGCTGGAGATATTTCAAGTAATTTCATTTAATTGAGTAAATTAGAAACCTATGAAATCCTTGGGAGAGAGGTGACTGTCTAGAAAAATCACTCCTGGCTCTCAGGAAACCCAGAAACGAAGCATGGAATGATGGGAGCCAGGAGTCTCTCAGGAACACCAGGAGAGTCACTACTGTTGGTCTCTGTGACCTGTGGCACCCAGGCTTTGTCTAGTGGCTGCCACACACTTTTGCCAACTGTCAGTACCATTACCAACAAATGACTATTTTTTTTCCGTCCATATCTCTTTCCAATATGCCATGCAAATCCCTCTGGTTGGCAGATGTAATGCAGAGGTGGGTAGAGTGCCAAGTTGGCAACTCAGAGCAAAAGAAGCAGATGTGCCTGTAAATGCTGCATGCTTGGTGGGAAGCTGAAGTTCCAGACACACACAATAACAAGCAGCTTTAAGTATGATTCAAAGAAAACTTGTTTCACTGATTCAGGGATATGGCACATCATTTCACTTGGAAAAAAATGACAAATTGTTAATATCTGCAGAGGTTTACTTTCAAAACAGGATGGATTTTTCCACACAAAATGGTATCTCTAGGAAGATCGCACAGTCAGCAAGGTACAGTATCCCCTCACTGCTCAGCCCCAGCCATACTCTATGGAGCTGTGTCTAGTTCAGCTTGCCAGTTGGAAAGAAAATAAGATGATGGCTCCAGCAGTGGCACTGCAATAAATGGACCTCAATGCACCTAAAATGCAAGACAGACTACTGTAATCTCAAAGCACCTGGGCCTATAGTCGTTGTCAATAAAGATTCTTTTATCATGGATGAATATGGAGATTAAGAGAATGAAGCAAAATTACAGTTTCTAACATCCCTTCCAGTATCTCTACAGACCCTCTTACATCAAACCATGCTGTAAATACATCCCCTGTAGAGAACTCTGACTTGTCTGAGAACCCATCATTTTCTGAATTTTCTATCAAGTTGGCCAAAGTCGGAAACTTCATAGAAGTTGTAGCCCTCTGTTTTGGCCAGTGCCTAGATTCAATAGCTTAATCAAGTGCAAAACTGACAAAGACATTTTGCTCTGGTGAATCATAACTGCCAAGGTAATGACGGTGTGCAGATACCAAGGGGTGTAAGAAAATCCCTCCCCAAAGATCAGCTCTGAGGAGAAGGGAAGCAACTGCCACAGGGTGGGGCATGGGTTCTGGAGGGGTACTGAAGCCATTAGACATGACTAGCTCCAAAACCATCAGACTAAATTGTGGACACAAAGGCAGCCACTACAGATAGACTAAAGAAAAGAGACTACTGCTGGTCTCTGTGACCTGTGGCACCCAGGCTTTGTCTAGTGGCTGCCATACACATTTGCTGGGGTTAGGGAGTTGTGGTGCATGGGTGACACTGTTGCCAAGAGCACCAATTGAGAAGTCAAAAGCCTCAAAATAGTATAAGGAGCAGTTCAGACAGCACAGGATCAACTTCAGTCAGGAGCAGTAAGTGCTCCCAGTGCTCAAACATTATGAGACAATTACCTTAAATACATGCCTGGGAGTAAGAATTATTTTAGAAAACATACTGCTATTCTCTCTCTTTGTTTCATTGTGGAAAGGCATGCAGATACCTGGCAGGCTCTCTGAAATGTTGGAGCTCAAAACACGAGTTCGTCAGAATGCTGTGTGTGGCAGAGGGCTCACACTCACTGGAGGTTCAGTGTTGATGTACCCAGATGGACAGCACTCCAGAGAGGGCCACTGCTCGAGTTTGAATACAAACTATCCCCACTAGGCTCAGGTGTCTAAACACTTGCTCTCCAGCTGGTGGTGACGCTTGGGAAGATATAGAACCTTTAGGGAGTGGACGCTTGCCGAAAGAACTGGGCCCCAGGGGGCAGCCCTGAAAGACTTATAACTGGGCCCTACTTCTTGCCCTATCTCTGTGTCCTGACCATGGATACAACGAGTCTAGCTGTCTGAGATTCTGCCTCTGTATGTTGACTGCTATGATGGATTGTATCCCCTGGAACTGTAAGCCAAAATTAATCCCTCTACCCTTTAATTGCTTTCACCATGTATTTTGTTATAGCAACAGCAAGGAAAGTATCTAAGACAATGTCCACATAGAACATTCAAGGCTCTGCAGTGAGGAGGTACTGCTGCTCTTTAGAGGTCAGGCACTGTTCTTGCACCCCACCCAGCCTTGAGCAAAAGACAAAGTCCTTGCCCTCATGAGTCTTCATCCTGGTGGCTAAGATAACATAAGTGAGTAGATAATACGTTCAGAGACTGGTAGACCACGAGAAAGAACAGATGTTCTAAGGGAGGAGAAAGCTGACTTTCTTATACAACAAGGAAGTCATGGAGAGGACTGTTTCAGGGCCATGAGCAAGCTACATGAATTTCCAGAGGAAAATACTTCTGGGCAGAGGATAGCTTGTGCAATGTTTCTAAAGATGATATGCCTTTGTGTGTCCGAGGGCAGAGTAAGATAGCTAATGCGGCTAGAGGGTTTAGAACGGGGAAGTAGGGTTAGGGAGCAAGAATGGAGATGCAGGTAGCAGGCATTAGGCTTTGGTAATCTTCAAAGGCTATGTTCAGGGGTTTAGATTTCAGCCTAAGAATTGGGAGAGGGGCCAGGTTACCAGATTTGTGCTTTTAAAGATTATTCTGGCTGCAGTATGGGGAAGTCTTAATTGTACAGGGCTTAGGAAAAGAAGCAGTGGTATGTTAGAGCACATGAGCTGATTCAGATTAATGTTTAGGAGTTCATGAGTCAGTTATTAAAGCCAGCCATTATTGAAAAGTGAGTTACATAAGTGTACAATAAATGATAGTGAAAGAGTGTAAATAATGAAAACAGAACTTTCTGTTTTACTTTATTTTACTGAATTCTACTATTGTCTCTGCTCTTGAAAAGACGTTTCATTATTTTAATCATATGTATGTTTGTGGGCCTGTGTAGGGTATGTGCAATTGTGTACTGGCACCCACAGAAGCCATTGGGGTTGGAACGCCTGGTGCTAGAGCTACAGCCATTTGTGAGCAGCATGATCCAAGAGGTGGTTGTCATTTGCACAAGATAATGATAACTGGTCATGGTGAAACCTGAACATGGTAGTTACGCCAAGGCAGGCCTTTTCTTTATTTTCTCAGTACTTAATATAGTGCCTAGTATGTGGAGCAAATTCTATGTTCAATCCTTTCTCATTCCTATGCCAGAACATTATCTTAGGAATTTAGGGACTTATATGAAAAGCAATAATCATCCTATTTCCTTGCAATTATAGGGGAACAGATTCTAGTCACTAAAACCTGACACTCTCCACCTACCTATCTCAATATGTCAAGTGGGCTATGCTCCTTGGAAATGACGGCACTACTTGGGATGGGGGTGGTATCCTTATAAGAGTAAAGGAAATTAGAGAAAAATGTGTTTGTGATTCAGCATGCCCATACCATACGTGCACATGTATTGACTTGTTTATCATAGGAATTAGTTTGTGTGTTTATGGAGAATAAGGCCTACCACTTGTCCTCTGCAAGCTGGCACAGTATTAAAAGCAATAGGGAGACACACATGAGAGAGAGAGGAGGAGAACAGACAGAGCAAGAGGGGAGAGAGAGAGAGAGAGAGAGAGAGAGAGAGAGAGAGAGAGAGAGAGAGAGAGGGAGGGAGAGAGAGCGCACAGTTTTTGGTTGCACACAAGATGTCAACAGATTGAAAGATGCCCACCCACCTATAGTAGGGCAGGCATCTTTATGGGGCTTACTGAGTACATCTAACCTTCCACCGTGCTTGACACACACAGAAATAATATCTTACCGACTATTGGGGCATTCCAGAGTACAAATTGTATACATTCACTAATACTTAATATCACTCTTTTCCAAAATGAAGTCTTACTTGGGTATGTCTATGTCAGAGGTAAAATAATAAATGGGTCACAGATAAAGGAGGAAGGAATGCTTTCTTTAGTTAGTCTGGCCTCAGCACGTGAGAAGTTAAAAATATGCATAGTGGTCAAATAAGGAAAATACTCACAACACATGTCAATGACAGTTCACCATAGTCCACTCGAGTTTCCAGATTATACATATGCTATCATCAGTAAGGAAAAATGAGCATGTCAACACAATCATCTCTCCATTGCGCCAGCAAAACCACATTTATTTTCTTTTAAGTAAATACTATAGTTTCATGTTACAAAATCAGGTTCTAAGGCTGAGATCTATAAGTGATACATACCTCTCCCTAATTCTGCCATGATTATAACTGGCTATCTGTTCCTTTTTTAAATGCCCCCGTGTCATGTGTGTGTGTGTGTGTGTGTGTGTGTGTGTGTGTGTGTGTGTGTGTGTGTGTATAAATGTTGGGGGCCAGATGTAAATGTTGTTTTTATTTTCTCAGATGATGAGATAATATGATAGTCATAATCAAGCTGTGTGAACGCATGGCTTAGGCTGAATCCAGAGCTTTTCTTTCTCTATTCTCGCTATCCCTTGGCCCAGGCCTGGAAGCTTCTAGCCTTCATAGACTCTAATCTTCTGTAACCCAAACCTCCAAGGCTTCAGCTTCCAGTCCCCATCTGCTAACCTAGGGTTATAATGTTTCAGCCTCTGAGACTTACTCCTGAATAAATTCACCCTTTCTAACTCTTTCTGAACTCTGAACAGCTGGTTCAACTCAGCTGTTCTGGCCCAAACTCCTCTCCAAGCTGACTGATTCAAATATGTTTCTCTGGGCTTCTGACTGAATTGTTCTGCTTGGCCTCAAACTATCGCTGGAGATAAGTTCCAATCTTCTGGCTCCTTAATCTCTGGCCCATTCTCTCTGCAACCTGTCTCTGTAAAACTAACCTAGTGAAACAGCCACACAGACTACTTACACTACACCACTCCCTCTTCTCTCCCTGCACTCTTCTTAAGTAGCCTCTCTTTCTAGTCCTGTTCTCATGAGAGTTGGGTGTATCCTATCTCTGACACATTCTGTCAAATATTTCTCCGAGTCATTACTTTGTCTGCTCCTCAATTAGACATTGCTTTCAAGCCTCACTGCTTATTTCTACAAACTAATTTTACCTACATTGTTTGGAATTAAAGGTATATACCAGGGGTGTGTCTATATTCCAGCCAGATCATACTGTAATCCAGAGCATGTGTGTATTCCAGTCCGATCACATAGACTTAGAAGGTCTTTAGATGTGATTCTTGCCAGAGCAGCCATGCTGCTGCATTAAAATTCCAGTATGTGTGTTTGTACACACATGCACATTCCTATGGCCTGTGTGTGAAGGTTGGAAAACAACTTGTGGAAGTTCTTTCTCTTCTTCTATCATGTGAGAACCGGGCATTGAACCTAGCTCATCAGGCTTGGCAGAAAGCTTCTTTACCCTTTGAGCCATCTCACTGGCCCACATGTGAATCTGAATTTAATAAACAAAGCCATGCATTTAACCAGTAAACTGTATTTTTAAATGAGAAGGGAAAGTAGAAAGTATAGGTAGATGCCATTATGTTGTTTTTTGTTGTTGTTGTTTTCATTTTGGTTTTTTTGCATGTGTTCACAAGGCACTGTTTGGCTGTTGACTTTATTATCTGTCACATGTTTCTCTGTCCTCACACATCACTTTCTGCTGTCAAGGTTCTTTTCCTGGAAAGCAGATTCTCATCATGTTTCCTTAAAGGTGAAGCCTTGAGTAGCCTTGCCTATTTGAGATTGAGAGGTTCTTCAAAACACTCTTGGGTACTAGTGGTACCCCACAGAAGACACAACATACTATCAATAGCAGAAAACTCACAGACTCAGAACTATTCCTGTCTTATATCAAGAATGTTATTCTAATCCATAATGTTAAGATCACACAATGCCACATTTTCAAGATCTATGAATCCCTTACATTACATAATTAACAAAAGACTATAAAATGAGCTGCACCTATCTCATTTATCCCTATATTTATCATCTAATCAATACTCCACTCACTATGTATGCACTGACCACCTGTGATATAGAGGTGAGGGAGGCTCCACCAAAAGAGGCTGATTCCTGTCTGGATGGAGAATGCCATCCCCATCCTCCTGGGCTTATCGGCAATAGTCTCTTTTATCAATACTCTAATAATGATTGATTCTTTCAGGAAAGAGGGAGTGTTTTGGGGAGAGAATGACTTTCTATACCCTCAATCCATTCCAAATGGTCTTCTCTTGCCACAGAGGTCAGTCTCATTAACTCCTCCCCGGTGCTTTTGGAATCTATCAAGAGATCAGTGTGGCCATGTGACATTAACTCCAACCTTCTCCAAACCCATTAAAGCAGCATCTTCTCGTGGAAAGTATAACATGGACCCGCCTTGTTGGAAGCCTCAGATTAAGAATGTTGGCTAAGAATCAGCACACACAAGAATTAAGTGTGCTGATTAACAGGAAAGCAAGCTGGGCTACTCCAGATGACTTTTTGAGAGTCAGAATCTGTTTCTAGAAGTAGACCATGGGGTCACTTGGAGAAAGATCGTATCAGTTACTTCCTCTATGACAACACACCTGACAACAGTAACTTAATGGGGGAGGGGCTATTTTGCTCATGATTAGAGGAGATGCTCTAATCTACTAATCTACTACCTCCCCGTAGAATCATCCTGACACCAATCCTTTAATGCAGGAACCTTCAGAGACATTCAAGACCCAAACTGTACCACTGCTATGAATGTGCTATGCCAGAACTTATTAAATAAAAAACAGATTCACAAGCTATGTTGGTTTTGTTGGAAGTGATTTGCCAAGTAGTCCTGACTTCTCTTGAGAACTGGCCACTAGCAAATGCAATGTATGTGTGCAGGTTACAGAATGGCTAAGTTCAAATATGCTTTAATAGAGGCAGAGTTAATACAGATACAAAGAGAGTTGCTCAATAATGATTCTTAAACAGGACCTGAAAAATGGTAACAGTAGTTGGTATGCCAACATAGTTAGGGGAAACTGTAATGGATCCATCCTTGAAGTGGGCAAAGTGACTGCTGAAGAGGAATCAGTAGTCTTCTCCAGGGAAGAGGCCACTTAATGGTTACCCAACGCCAAGTGGTCAGTCTTAAAAACAATATATATCCATGCAACATGAAACAAACTCAGCAGGTTGTTTTTATGTATTTATAGATTTATTCATATATATGTAACAATATTAATTAAATAAAAATAATCCATGAATATAATGGGGAGTGGGGAGGGTATCAGAGGGGTTGGGAGGGGAAAGGGAAGTGATATAATTATATTTTAACTAAAAATAAAGTTTGAAAATAGATATATTCACAAACTCAGTTGGAGAGCTGCTAAACGCCAGAGTCACAGGGTCAAGCCAAAAGGTTGAGTTGTTGAGAACTCCAGCTTGTTTCAGAGATTCCTCCGCCCATGGTTTCTTTTCTCTCTGCAAGCCCTCTGTCCTCCCGCACCTCCACTTCCCACGTCTGATCTTCACCGTCATTTATCTCAGCACTCCCTCTTGAATCCATCAGAAGTGGTTGAGGAGAGGGAGTACTGATGTGGTGTTAAGATAGTCATGAGGCCACGTACTTCCAGTTTACTTTGATAAAGGAATAGGGTGGTGTCTCTTTTGCTTTTAGGGCCATGCTATTAGTTTGAGACATATGGGTCATGCTGGACTGGTGGTCATATCTACATCTAGCACACAGACTCGTCCTGGTTCTATAGTTCCACTTAAAATGAAGCCAGATGTTGCTGTGTAAAACGGAGTCACCAAGGCAAGACGTTGCCTCAGGCCCCCAATGTACACAACAGATTAACTGAGGCACTGGCCTGGAGCTCCGCAGTGGCACGTGTCCATGTCACGGGACATGTTAAGATCTCAGGAGCTATTTATATCCTATTCTCAGAAGTAGGCAATATGCTCTGGGTGAAGTCAGGGTCTTAAATGTGCTGAAATAAGTCAGGCAGGGTGTGGCACATGCCTGGGCTCTCAGCACGTGGGAGGCTGAAGCAAAATGATCCAGTGCTCACGGCAAGCCTGCAGAGTGTGACCTTAAAAAGAGTGTTCATGAGGCCTTTTGAAGTCTCCTTGAAGGAAGGCTTATAGCTACCTGAGCGCTGCTGACTGACAGGAGGAAAGAAAAAAGAAAGAAAGGCAAATATGTCAAAGGAAAGCACTAACATTTATGATAACTGTCTCTATATGCTAGCTGATTTACACAGTACTTACTGTATCACAAGCCGTGATGCCAACACTTCATATAGATTTCCATGTGTAAACCTCAAAACAACCTAATTCGGTTGCTATTTTGTTATCATCAGTACTATTTTATTCTTGTGGAACTGAAGCATAGAGGGGTTAAGTAATTTACCCCTAATTCCCCTGTAAGCATCAGAGTTTGAATCTGAGTTTGGGTAATCTGCCTCTCCATCTGGGCTCCTAGCATGCTATGCTAAGACCATTTGCACAGTTATATGATATTGCAAGTTCATAAAGCCATCAATAGGCCGAGATTCAATTTCACTACAGAAATTACAGATACAACCATCGACCAATCTTTGCTTATCCCATTTTATCTCTATCTAAGTGGAAGATTAGGCCAACACCAGATCACTCTATAAAGTGTTGTATGTGCTGGCTCAGGTACAAGGACTTTTGAAGCCAATGGATTCAATCTCTCATCAATCCTGTCAGGCAAGTCCTGTCATCATCCTCCATCTGATTAACCGAGGCACAGGCAGGCTAGAAAATCTACCTGCACACACAGAGCAGGAAGAGGAGGCTTTGAACTTTACTGCTCCAAAACCAAACCTCCTTCTTTGATGCCTTGGAAAGAAAATGGCTGCAGAACATACTTTTGTTGTTGATTTTGTTTTATTATTGCGCCCCTCCAAAGACTGGCATGGGAAATAAATTGCCAATATGTGAAACACTCTTTAGAACGAAGCCTGACATTCCACAAGGGCGGTGTGAACTGATCAGCATTATTTCGCAATTTTAAACAACCCATCTGGCTTATTTCACAAGCCTGTCCTCATAAGCCCTAGTTTGAAAGACAGACTATCATGACATTTTTCCTTTGGGGTCTCAAATAATTAAGGACACACTAGCTCACCCAAAGCAGGAAGGCAAGCCCACTTTTTCTCTTCTTCCCCAAATATTGTATTGGGAATTGTATGGAATCATGCATTTTGTTAATTGCAGGGCAGGTCACTGAGTGAAACGTGTCTCTAGCACAGTGAAAACAGTGACTAGCTCAGGGCACAGATCAGTGCACACTGTTGCCACCTGTCACTCAGGGAGCCCACTGCTACACACTGCCATGACACCAAGTTCTAGAGTCCCACCTGCCCACCTAATTCAGATGGAGCAAGACCACTTAACTTTAGCACACGATCTTTCCTTAAATTCCGACGATATTTGTTTTCAATAGATCTGTGACCTCACTTCCCTCAGCCACCGTCTCCCCCATATTAGCTGATCCTCATTAGTGGAGGAGAGAATCCCAAACATTTACTAGTCTGCTGTTCCCAATGGAAGCTTCTCGAGTATCAGCTGGTCATTAGTCTTCTCATGCCCACCTTCCCTGCCCTGGTAGCCAGCTTGAGTTACATGCCTTTCTGCACACCTTTCCCCCATGGGAACATGACCTTGGGTGTAAATGGAGGAATGAACTTCCTTTACTACAAACCATCAAGGAGCCTCCTGGAAACAAGTGACAGCTTGTGAGTCCTGCAGATACCTTACCACCTCCATTCCCTAGATGAGGAGCAAAAATGATGCTTCTCAACTCTGTCGTCCAAGCAGATTTGAAGTGGGGTTTTTGTTAAAAATACAGATTGACATGGACTCTGATGCCCCATATTTGACCACTTCTCCTTGGTTGGGAGGCCTAGTGGCACTCAGAGAAAGGATAAGCAGGATACCAGGATGAGACTTGATAGGCTGTGACCATATGGTGGGGGAGAAGGCCCCCTTCTGTCACAGACCTAGGGGAGGGGAATAGGGTGAAAGAGGGAGGGAGGGAGGAATGGGAGGATACAAATGAGGGGCTAATAATTGAGAACTAATCTGAATAAATAAATGAAAAAAATTCATTCAAGGGGAAAAAATACAAATCAATGTTCCAGTCTTACCAGACCAATGGAATCAGAATCTGTGGGCAGCAGAGTTTTTGCCTAGCAAAAGGTAAAAAAAAAATGACTTAGAATCCATTGTTAGCAGTGAAAAGAGCCTGAAAGACTAGCAAGCATGGCTCAGCTCTGGTTGGTTAGAGATGGAATCTGTGGACCAGGCTCTCTGCCTGGCATTTGTGGATGTGTCTATCTGAAAGTCTTCTGTAGGGCATCATGTCACAGTAGGCACTTCAGAGATGTCTTGGGGCTTGTTAGTGATTTTGGTTTTTCTCTTTTGAGCAGACAATATTTAGAGAGAAAATGAGAAACCAAGGTAAAAATACTAGAGTGACATATTATTAACACAAAGACAAAACACTAATAATGAAGTTAAATTCTATTCAATAAAATTAAAGAAAATATGAAGAAGTAGAGAGCCACTATGCTCCTTGATGGTAAGTCAAGGCAATAGGTGAAAAGATTATTTTTCATCAATTCCCACTTCAAGTCATAAAATATAAAAGGATGTGACTTTACTAAATCACTTGCCAGCTTAGAAAAAAAATCAATGAAATAGAATATGTAAGAAAATACTGAAGAGAGTATTGGAAAGCCAAATACTCTTATAATCAATTAAAGCATGAAAGATTAGATTCACTGTGTCAACTTTTATCTATCTATCTATCTATCTATCTATCTATCTATCTATCTATCTATCCCCAACAAGAAAAATAATGTAACAATAGGAGACTATGCATTAGAATGGGTCAAAAGCAAAGCTGTAAAAGAAAACCCAGTCAATGTGGTGCTATTATAAAGATGGTGTTCCGTAAAGTGTAATCTTAAAAATATGCCGGCACAGTTAGTACAATACTTGAAGACAACTGCAAATGCCCATATTAAACCATATGCCACAATAAGAATGAATGAGATACAGAATAACTTAACACATCACAAGAAAGTACAAAATACAAATGAGTGAGTTATTTAAACATATATTTGCAGCTAATAAATACATGGAAAGTGTTCAAAGATACTAGTTCTCTACAAAGGGCAAACTCAAACCCTATTGACATGCCTTCCTTCACATATGGTTAAAATTTAAAACATCAAAACCTACCAGAAGTTAGCAAAGATTTATGGCAACTCCAAAACACACATAGTGCTGGTGGGGTCAAATAATCAAATACATCCTCTGATCCAGCCCATCAATTCTTCTACAAGACTATAGTAACCACACAGCAGGGCACTGGTGTAGAAGCAGACTGATGGAACAGAATAAACGGATACAGATTTATGGTTCATTGAATTTTTGTTGATGCCAAGAACTCAAACTGGGAAAATGATGCTCCATAAAGGTCAAGAGCTGGAGGCCTTCCCAGCCAGGGGACCTGTGTTCATATCAAGAACTCATTTGAAAGGTCAGGAATTGTGCAAGTGCTTGTAATTCCAGTACTGGAAGAGCAGATACAGGTGGATTCCAAAGATATGCTGGTGAGTCAGCCTAGTTCAATTTGACAAATACCAGATCAGTGAGAGAGCTTGTCTCAAAAAACATGTATGCATTCATAAGAAAAAAATAACTAAAGAGGTATGGTGGTTTGAATAAAAATGGCTCCAATTGTCAGGTGGTGGTGGTGCATACCTTTAATTCCAGCACTTGAGAGGCAGAGGCAAGAGCAGAGGCAGAGGCAGAGGCAGAGGCAGGTGGATCTCTGAGTTCAAGCCCAGCCTGATCTACAGAGTGAGTTCCAGGACAGCCAGGGCTACACAGAGAAACCCTGTCTAAAAAAGGAAATGGCTCCCATAGCTCATAGGGAGAGGCATATTGGGAGGTGTAGCCTTGTTGGAATAGGTGTGGCCTTGTTGGAGAAAGTGTGTCACTGTGTCACTGGGGGTGGGCTTTGAGGTTTCAAATGCTCAAGCCAGACCCAGTCTCTCTCTATCTATCTCTCTGTCTTTGTCTCTTCCTGTCTCTGTCTCTCTGTCTCTCTCTGTGTCTGTCTGTCTGTCTGTCTGTCTGTCTGTCTGTCTGTCTCTCTCTCTCTCTCTCTCTCTCTCTCTCTCTCTCTCTCTCTCTCTCTCTCTCCTGCCAATCCAGATTCAGAACTCTCGGCTACCTATCCAGCACCATGTCCATTTGCACTCTTTCATGTTCCCCACCATGATGATAATGGCCTCAATCTCTGAACTGTAAGCCAGCCCCAATTAAGTGTTTTCTTTATAAAAATTGCCATGGTCGTGGCATCAATTAACAGCAATAGAAACTGTAACTAAGACAGAAGTCAGTACAGGTTCTGTGATTGGCCTGACTGTGCTTTTGTTTGGAGGAGTGTGGACTTTGGGACTTTGATTTAAGAAAGCAGTTGATTACTTCAAGTGAGGCTTAGTGGGTCATACTTAGCAGGAACATGGGAGACAGTGGTGCTGAGGGTGATTTGAATTGTAGGGGTTCAGCTCAAGCGGTTTCAGAGGAGAAGAATATTATTAAGTGGCCTAGAGACTGTTCTTGTGATATTTTGGTGAAGAATGTGGGTGCTTTCTGTCCTTGTCCAAAATAAATAAATAAACAAAATCTTCCTGAGGCTATATTGAAGAGTTATGGATTAATAGCATTGGCAGAGGAGATTTCCAGACAGCCTAGCGTTGGCTGTGTTGCTTAGTTATTAGTGGCCATGCTTATGCAGACCTATAATGAAAAGGAAAAACAACAACAACAACAACAACCAAGCAAGAGAAAATACAAACCCTATAGTTTCAGGAAAAGGAAGCACCAGGAAGTAGAATGAAGCTAAGTCCTGGATATAAACAGATTAAAGAAAAGCCTGCCACTAAGTGCAATAAAGGGAGTGGTGACCTCAGGGCAGCACCCAGCTAAGCTTCCAACTTGTAAAAAGGAATCAAAGAAAATCTTAGGGCTGGGACTAGTGGAAGCACCTTTAATCCTAGCACTCTGGAGGCCAAGGCAGGTGGATTACAAAATTCGAGGCCATCTTGGTCTACAGATTGAGATCCAGGACAGTCAAGCTGAGGCAGTGAAGGAAAGCAATGAAAACAAAGCTGGTGGAAAAGTATTTGAACAATGGGGCATGTTCCAGCCCCAACAGAATGGGGCACCTTCAGCCACATGGTTCTGGATTTAGAGTCAAGGATACAAGAAAGGGCTTATGAAATCTCCCTCCACAACTAAGGAAAACCACAGAGGCCAGGCATGGGTCAGGAGGTGTCCCTGCATGGAGGCCTAAGAAGTCATTGCATGAAGCTGCAAAGCCTGATTGCTTTGCAGCCCCCCAAGATGTTGGAAATGCCAGAGTTATGGGATGCCTGCCAAGGAAAAACTGATAACTAGGTATGGAACCAGCTCAAGAGAGAGAAATTTGTTACAATCAACAAAGCTAAAGGAGTTGGCGATCTGAAGAGCACTTTGACACCGGACATGGAGATGTAGAGTTTGGTGTTTGCCCAGCTGGTTTTCAGTCTTGTTTCAGTTCAGCGTTTTCTCACTGTGCTCCCTTCCTCCCTTTGGATAAGTAACGTGTATCCTGTGCCATTGTGTATAGGAAGTATGTGATCTGCTTTTCCATTTTGATTTTTTCGGAGGGTAACAGTTAAGAGATTGCCAGGGGTCTCAGAAGACACTTTGAACATTTAAGGAGTGTTGAGAGTGTTACGGACTGTGGGGCCTTTTGAAGTCGGACTGAGTTGCATCATGCTATGGCTACAAGCCTATCGGGCCAGAGAGTGGAATGTGGTGGTTTGAATAATGCCCACAGGGAGTGGTACTATTGGGAGATGTAGTCTTGTTGGAGTAGTTGTGACCTTATTGGAGAGGTGTGTCAATGGGTATCAGATTTGAGGTTTCAAATGCTGAATCCAGGCCTAGTGTCACTCTCCAACTGCCTGCCACTTTAGAGGTAGAACTCTCAGCTACCTCTCCAGAACTATGTCTGCCTACATCCTCTCCAGAACTGTGTCTGCCTACATCCCGCCATGCTCCCCGACACAACAATAATGGGCTAAATCTCTGAACTGTAAGCCATCCCCAACTAAATGTTTTCATATATAAGAGCTGCTGTGGTCATGTGTCTCTTCACAGCAATAGAACATTGACTAAGACAAAAGGCTTAAAATGACATGAAACTACCATGAGATACTATAGAAGCAAAACTATGAAGCCAGAGAAGCAATGAACAAAGAAAAGAGGTAACCCATAGGATGGGAGAAATACTTATGAGCCATACACCTGATAAGAAATATCTAAGCAAATCAGAAAAAAAAGAAAGAAAGAAAAATAAAAGAAAATAGAAAAACAGAAAAAACAAAAAGCAAAAACAAACAAACCACCACCACAACAAAAACCAATAGAGAAACAATGAAAAGAACCCAAATGAAAGAACCACCCAAAAGCCCAACTTAAAAATGGGCAAAGGCTCTAAGCTGACATTTCTCAAAAGAAGATGTACAGATACCCAATAGGTATATGAACAGATGCCCAGTGTCACTAACCAGCAGAGAAATTCAAAGTATAACCACACTAAAAGGACAGCTCACATCTGTTAGATTGAATATTACAAAAATGGATGAACCCTAGGTGCTGTTATGCTTTCAATGTGAAAATGGCCCAGAGGCATGTGACAGGCCCTTCACTGCTAGAAGGCTGGCTTTGGATGCATGAAGGAAGGGTGAGGAGCCTGCTTTGATCAGTGAACTAATGCAAGGGTAGGGACATGGTGGGACTTAGTTGGAGGACATAGGATACAGGGTTGCCTTTGAAGTGTGTTGATCGACCCTCCTTTCTATTTTTTACTGCTTTCTCCCATTATACTGCCCTTGGTCTGCTTTGCCACTTGAGGTATCCAGGCATGTATCCATCAGGCTGGACTGGAGAGACTGAAGTTAAGCTGGGCAGGTTAAGTGTGGGCAGTATCTCAGTCGGCTTGAGTGCCAGAGACCCAGCCTTCATGAGAGTCAGATCTTAGTGAAACAGCTCTCTTTATTTTGGGGGAAACAAACCTTTGGGGAGTGGGTAGAAGCTTTCAGGGTGAGTGTCCCATCATTGCCTGGGGCAGAGATGCTGAGAATGCTTCATTTACATGAGGAGGAATTCCAGGTGCCTCCTGGACATGTCCTTATAAGGAGAGAGGAAGTTTAACCTGAAACCTGGCCACCAAGCTGTGCAACTACCTCAAGGGTGGTAGAGGTGGGAGGTCACAAAGCTACGTGCACTGGGACATGCAGGCCCAGAGCAGGAAGGAAGCAGTCCTACTCCCACAGGTCTCAGGACAAGATTTTCAGGGTCTGGACACAACTCACCAGTATTCTTACTTCTGATCAGCTACGCTGAGTCTCAAGGCTTTCTGGCCCCACACCATAGTATCCTTTCACCCTGATGCTCTGCCTCACTGTAGGCCCAGAAACACAGATATAAACTGTCTTATTGTTCTATCACTGTAAGAGAAGTCATGGCCAAGGCAACTCTTATAAAAGAAAGCATTTCACTGGGGGGAAGGGCTTAACTACAGTTTCAGGGGCTTAGTGCATTGTCATCTTGGCACGGAGCATGGTGTTGAAGCAGTACCTGGCAACTACATCCGGGTCCATAGGCAGAGAGAGCAAGACTCTGGCCTTGACATGGCTATTTGAAACTTCAAATCCCACATCCAGTGACACGTCCTCAAACAAGGCCTTGACTCCTGAAATCCCTTCGAATAGTGCTACAACCTGGTGATGAAACATTTAAATCCATGAACGATTAGGACCATTCTTATTCAAACTACTACATAGATCATACAGCACAAAGAGAAAAGGATTATGGGCTATAAAATATTTATTTATTTTTTCCCTTTTTTATTATTAATTTATACATATTACATCTCAATTGTTAGCCCATCCCTTGTATTCTCCCATTTCTCCCTCACTCCCGCTTCCCCCCCCCATTCCCCTCCCCTATGTCTGTGACGGAGGGGGACCTCCTTCTCCTGTATATGCTCATAGGGCATCGAGTCTCTTCTTGGTGACCTATTATTCTTCCTCTGAGTGCCACCAGACGTCCCCATCCAAGGGACATGGACAAAAATGGGGCACCAGAGTTTGTGTGAAAGTCAGATCTTCTGCTCCACTTAACGGTGGAGAATGTCCTGTCCATCGGCTAGTCTGGGTAAGGGTTCAAAGTTTATTTCCTATATTTTCCTTGGCTGGTGCCATAGTTTGAGAAGGACCCCAGGGCCCAGACCCGCCTGTAGTTTTCTAGGACCCTCTGGATCCTTCTGTTTCCTCATTCTCCCAGGCTTCTCACACCTAAAGTCTCAATAGGATGTCCTCCCCTCTGACCCACTTTCCTGGTAGGTAAAGTTGTCCATGGGGACGTACCCCTTGGACTAGTGTCTCGATATAAGCGAGTATATACCATTTAACTCTTTTTGCTTCTGGGTGAACTCACTCATTATGATAATTTCTAGTTCAATCCATTTGTCCACAAATTTCGCAAATTCCTTTTTTTTAATAGCTGAGTAGTATTCCATAGTGTAAATGTACCACAGTTTCTTTATCCATTCTTCTACTGAGGGACACGTAGGCTGTTTCCATGTTCTGGCTATCATGAATAAGGCAGCTATGAACATGGTTGAGCATATGTCCCTGTTGTGTGATAGTGCATCTTCTGGGTATATTCCAAGGAGTGGAATAGCTGGGTCTTGAGGAAGCCCTATTCCCATTTTTCTGAGAAAGCACCAGATAGATTTCCAAAGTGGTTGTACTAGTTTGCATTCCCACCAGCAATGAAGGAGGGTTCCTCTTTCTCCACATCCTTGCCAGCATGTGGTGTCAGTTGAGTTATTGATCTTAGCCATTCTGATGGGTGTGAGATGGAATCTCAGTGTTGTTTTGATTTGCATTTCTCTGATGATTAATGAGGTCGAGCATTTCTTTAAGTGTTTCTCAGCCATTTGATATTCCTCTGTTGAGAATTCTCTGTTTAGTTCCAAGCCCCATTTCTCTATTGGGTTATTTGGTTTGGTGGTGCTTAATTTCTTGAGTTCTTTATATATTTTGGATATTAGAGCTTTGTCAGATGAAGGGTTGGTGAAGATCTTTTCCCAGTCTGTAGGCTGTCGCTTTGTTCTCTTGACAGTGTCACCTGCCTTACAGAAGCTTCTCAGCCTCATGAGGTCCCATTTATTAATTGTTGACGTTAAGGCCTGGGCTGTTGGTGTTCTGTTCAGGAAGTTGTTTCCTGTGCCTATGTGTTCCAGACTTTTCCCCACTTTTTCCTCTAACTGGATTAATGTCTCTGGTTTTAGGTTGAGGTCTTTAATCCACTTGGATTTGAGTTTTGTGCATGGTGACAAATAGGGGTCTAATTGCATTTTTCTACATGTAGACATCCAGTTAGACCAGTACCATTTGTTGAAGATGCTGTCGTTTTTCCATTGAATGGATTTGGCTTCTTTGTCAAAAATCTAGTGACCAAATGTGTGTGGATTCATCTGTGGGTCTTCAGTTCGATTCCATTGATCCACTAGCCTATCGGTATAAAAATATGGTTAAGAAAGAAGAAATGGCGAAGTTGGAAGACATTTTGCAAATTTTTAACAAAAAGGATATCCTTAATAGAGCAAAATTTTTATAAATTAGCATTAAAATATTAGTAGAAAAGATTTAAAAGACAGAATAACAGAAGTAAGTCAGTAATATTGTGAAAAACTATTTCTCACCTGTGTCAGATACATGAACATGAACTGGACAATATACAATACCATACTAAAGAATTATTTATATTATTATGATAATCAATCATAATGAATATTGATAAAGATTCATTTAATATGTATATTGGATACTAGCAGATCTTTGAGTTCAAGGCTAGCCTGGTCTACAAAAGGAATTTAGGACAGCGAAGGCTACATAGAGAAACCCTGCCATCCTGTCTCAGAAAAGATGTATACTGACATCCTAGGATAGGAGTAAAACATATTCAAAACTATTTAAATGTAATTTTTAAATTTTCATATTATAAAGAAATGTAGCATATATAGGTTAGGCAATTTGAATTAAAATAGTCCCCATAGGCCCAATAGGGAGTGGCATTATTTGAAAGAATTAGGATATGTGGCCTTGTTGGAGTAGATGTGGCATTATTGGAGGAAGTGTTTCACTGTGGGAGGGCTTTGAAGTTTCTGAAGCCCAAGCCAGGCCCAGTGACTCACTCTCTTTCTGCTGCCCACCAATCCAGATCTACCATCCAGCACATCATGTCTTCCTGCATGCTGCCATGCTTCCCACTGTGACGATAATGGCCACAGTGAAATCTTTTCCTTATTAAAACTTGTCATGGTTATGGTGTCTCTTCACAGCTATACAAACTCTAATAAGACAACAGGCAATGGCATTTCTCGGCCATAAAGAAGACTGAAGTATCGTCATCTACAGGAGACTAACTAGAACTGAAGATTATCACATTAAGCAAAACAGACTCAGAAAGACAAATACAGCATATGTTCTGTCATGTGAAATGCAGATTTTTAAAGTCATGAAAGTAGAAGGGGCAGGGCTAGGGAAGGGGAATGTGACCAGCAGGAGGCAGGAGACAAGAAGGTAAAGGGAGGAGGTGAATGTGATCAAAGTCCATTACATATGTGCATGAAAATGTCATAATGAATGTACAATTAATATACACTAATAAAAACGAGTGAAAAGCTACCAAGGACTTCCCATTCTCTCTGAACTGGAAATTCAACTTAGAGATTGTCATAGCAAGATGTGAAAGCAATCCATGTGCAGGTCTGTTCACTGACTAAATTATGCTTCATGCATGAAATGGAAAACTGCACTGAATGGGCCTGAACAACACAATGCCCAACCAATACGGAATGACAGAAAATGACGCTAGGTGTGTTGTCTTGGGCGTCTGGTCTCGGCAATGGTGCAGCGGAGGCTAGAGAACTCTTGGAGGTTTGAGGCACCTGGCCTAGAAAGTGAGTTCCAGATAACCAGAGCTACAGAGTCAAATGAAAGGGAAGACACAAATGTATAAAGCTGTCAGAATGTGGTCCATGAATGAAGCTGTGTGAGGAGACATCTGAGAGCTTCTCAGATTACTCCAAGGACACAAGGCAAAAATCTGTATCTCCATGACATGGGTTGTTCTGGGAATGTATTTTCCTGCCCCTCCCAGGTGTAGTAAATAGTGAGTTTTCTTTAGATTACCCATCATCTTACCCATTATTATCCAAAATGATGTTTTCAAGCATGAATTGTCCTTGTGACTATATTTAGCCCAAACTCTAAACTCTTGTGACCTTGCCCTTGTAACTGTATACAACTTGAACTCAAGTGAACTTTGATCATATGACTTTCCCTAACTCTCAGAATACAAATTGTCGGAATGCCCTGAATAAAGATGGATATTGCGTCAGGCTTTAGACTGCTTCAGTTTTGGCCTCCGCTCTCCTATGTTCACACTGTCAACTAGAGCAGCAGCATAAAACTAGATACATTGTGACGCCATTTTTGTCTAAAACTATCGTGTACACAAAAGCAGTGTGTTTAATTCTAAGTGTTGGTGAGTTGGCATGGTGAACTAAAAGGTTCATTTTTTTTGTTGTTTTTTATTTTTGATCCTTTATGCAATATTAGTTTACTAAACTCCTGGAAGATGGGGACCATGTCGTACCACCATATCTCGGCTGTTCTTTAGTGTCCGCAATGGAGAACACACACAACACAACATAGCTGTGGAATTACTCATTGAACACACACACACAAGCATTATCCATTTTTTTTTAAAGAAAAAAAAATCAAGACAAAAAATGACTAGGATTTCTAATAAAAATTATTAGCAATTTTACTGCCTAGAATTATATCTTTGAAATTGCATGTGAAAAATGTTTGGATAACACTGAAAGCGTTTATTATATATTAAAGGAAAACAGGACAGAGAACTGTACATGTAATATGACCTCCTACATGGGAGAAAACATAGAAAGAGACAAAATACAAGATTATAAGCAGTAGTTAGTCCTGGATGCTTGGAATTATTTGGTTTTCTTTTTTTCTTCCTTTATTTTCCTTCTAAACATTCTTTAGTACAAATATAATTATCATACAGTTATAAGATATTTAGGTTAAACCTTTAAAAGATAAAATGTTCTAGATAAGGGGCAGAAGACTATATTACTTTAGTAGACTAATCCTGATCCTCAAACACTAAGCAGCTCTTCTGGCCGCCAATAGGGACTGGGCTCTTCTGGAAACTGGAAAAGGAGGGTACTGCTAGAGCTTGCCTCCTAGGGTTGTTATCAGGGTTGCTGTTCTTTTATTTAAATCAGCAAACATCCATATAGCACTCAAAATAACCATGTCAATAATAAAGAGTACAAAAGTGTTGGCTATTGTGATAGTTTGAATGAGATTTGTCCCCAAAGGCTCATATGTTTGAATGCTTGGTCCCCAATTAGTGCAAACAGTTTTGGAAGAATTAGGAGGTGTGGCCTGTGGGACTCTGCTGGATAAGGTCAAAGTCTGACTTTTCTGAATGGCTGTTTCACACTTGGACTATGAAGAGGGGCTCTCTTTCTTAGCAGGGTTTTCACTCTACCTGATCTGGTAACCCCAGATTTTGTAAGGGGTGTCACCTATTCCTAGAAGTCATCTCCTCACACATAGGATAATTAAGTACTGCTTTCTTCTTCTTGTGATAGGGCCATGTGGCATCCACTGTAAACAGCTGCTGTGGCCTGCTCAACCAATGTGGATAGCCCTGTGCTGACCCGGGGTGAAGCCCAGGCAGGCCCTGAGGTCCTGCTTCTCACCCTGTCTGCCGCCAGCGGGGTTTGCACATCTGCCTGCTTCCAAGACTGTGCTTAGTACCGGGACTCAAACAAGGAGCTGCAACCCTTGTGATGCTCCAGAGTCTCCACTGCAGTTTCATTTCTAAAAAGAGCTAACTGTTACACCCAGGATGGGAACTTATTCCCCCGACCCCCCACCCTGGAGAGGATGCCTGGCTTTGTGTCCAAGCCACAAGCTCACCCCTAAAGTGCTCTTGCTGCCCCTGAGCAAGAAATGGGACCTCTGACCTCAAGGTCCCTCTGCTCTCATCTGGAAGCAAGCAGCGAGTGCCTGGACTGATCCGCCAGATGTGGGGCCCAGGCCTGCTGCTACTGGACTCAGAACTACATGGCCTTGTGGAAGAGGTGTGTCCCTGGGGGCTTTGAGGTATCCAAAGTCCATAGCAAGCCTAGTCTCCTCTCTCTCTCTGTCTCTGTCTGTCTCTGTCTCTCCTTCTCTCTCTCCCCCTCTGTCTCTCTCTGTCTCTGTCTCTCTCCCTCCCTCTCTGTCTCTCTCTCTCCCTCTCTGTCTGTCTCTGTCTCTGTCTGTCTGTCTGTCTCTCTCTCTCTCTTTCTCTCTGTGGACCAGGATGTAAGCTCTCACCTACTGCTCTGATACCATACGTGCCTGCCTGCTGCCATGCTTCCCACCATGACAGTCATGGACTAACCCTCTGAAACGACAGGCAATCCCCCAATTAAAAGCTTCTCTTTTATAAGTTGTCTCAGCCACGGTGTCTCTTCACAGCAATAGAACAATAACTGAGAGAGTTTAGTAGCTACAGAAGGAAAAGAACTGAGCCTTGTGGCATTTCTTCTTTTCTTGCTTTCTTTCTCTTCCTCCCACTTCCTTTTGTTTCCGGGTTACAGGTTCCTCTATCTTTCAGAGGGAACATATTATTAGAGGAGATGAGGTAACTTATTATTTAAGGCTAAAACAAAGCACCAACAGAGAACTTGACAATAGGTAAGAGCAGAGTCATGTGCCATGTAATGGCATTGTTGTTTATAGTAGAGCACATGGACCATTCCTGACCCTTAGGACAATTTCTCTGAGCAAGGACCTACTCAACTCAGCTGTGTGAAGATGCGTCATCATGCTTGCCTAACAACAAAATTGCCTAGGGACAAATTCTTCAGCATTTACCCGTCACTAAGCAATGCATGGCTGTAGTTATAATCAGCCATAATGTGCTGGCATTTCTGTGTGTGTCTGAAGGAGTAGGAAGGAAGGTGTCTAGGAGAAAGTCAGAAACGCCAGGTTTCTTAGATAACATCACACCCCCAGAGGTCAGCTTGGCTCGTGTCACTCTGAGTACTAAGAGCCGCCTGCCTAGTTCTCATGTTAGGCAGAAACTGGATCCTGGGTGCCCTGGGTACAAACTGCAAGACACTATCCTGGTTGTGCCAGTTTTTGGGTCCCTGGCCCAATGGCCAAGTGTCAGGGGCATTTCTGTATTCTCTCTGTCCTCAGCCAGTACAAAGAGATTCAGACACACACAGGAAGATATGAAGGCAGCAGCCACAACATCCCTTCACAGAGACCTTAGAAAGTTGGGGTAAAGTCATTTAACCTAAAAGTCAATTAATTATAAAGAAACACTAAGGCTCTCTTGTGTGGGTGCTCTCTCTCTCTCTCTCTCTCTCTCTCTCTCTCTCTTCCTCACTCCTTCTCTCACTCCCTCTTTCTCTTTTTTCACCCTCTCCTTTCTTTCAAATTACATACAAACTTTACCTTCAGATCAAGACAACAGAACCCTTGGATGGTAGTACACTCAGACATCAGTATAAGTAGCTTACACTACTCTCTTGCTAAAATGGCAAAAACAATGGCACAACACTTCCTGAGAGTCGCATCAGCACCATCATGGAGTACACTGGAGAGAATCAGGCACAGGACACTTGCAGCAGTGCTAGAGGAAAAAGATTTGTAGGGCTGAAGTTGTTGGCTCCCTACCTCAAGTATGCCACACCCTGCATGGCAGGGTAGCAAGTAATTATTGAGTTTGGCCCAATTAAACTTAATTAAATGATTAAGCATCATTAAAACTATAATCTAGGCTTTTGATTTCCCAGCTGTGGGCTTGGCTTGGGAGATTTGGGTTTTAATGTTTTGGGGTAATACAGAAGTCTGATTTGTTGTCAGCCAATAAGAAGAGTGTTGGGGAAATTACTCAGTTGGCCCGCTTGGATCATTCCATTTTTGCCAAAGGTAATAATGAGTTTCATTTGATGGCCCATGATAGAGCTTTACTTTGCTTAGGAACCTCAGATTCATAAACACAAAGCAACAGTTTTCACTCATTGTTTGCCTTGGAACAGTTCTGAGATCTTTTTCCTCCTTTTTCTCCTTTTTTTTCCCCTTCGGCTATTTGTTGCCACAGTTAGAATCTTTCTCAGAGACTATGCATTGGCACACTCATGGTCAACCTGATTCTCCATCAAGATAGCCCTGTAGAGTTAGGCAAGGCTTCCTTTGGATATGTGAAAGCCCCATGTGCCATTCTCTGTATCCTACATCTGGATAAAACATAGGTACCCAGAACTTTTGACCCAGACAGCTGTGCTGTCATTCTACCATCAGGTGAGGAGACTCGTGGGACTGGTTGACTGGAGGCTGACTTGTAATATGGATCATCACCTTCCTTTTCAGAAAAAAAAAAAAAAAAAAAAAAAAACATCCCAGTGAGGAATGCCTATGGGAGCTAGTCAACACTCACAGCTTAATCGCCTGCAGAGAAATCTTCAAGTAAGTATCCAGTACTAACAAGAGGGCTGTTTTGATGGGATTAGTGGTGGACCCATGGCCGTCTCATTTTTCACTTTGGGCACAGTCCAAGAAATGAATGAATTGAGAAATGAGGTGTCTCCGGGATCAGTGCGGTAGTGACAAATTCTTTGTCCCTCTGTCCAGGTTCCTTGGGACACCAGTTGCTGAAATGTTCAACCCATACAGCACCACATCAGCCACTTACCTTGTGTCCTTCAGTCACCATATTCTCATTCCATGACACATGATGGGAATCCTTCTACACAGACTGGTTTAGCTGTAATTCATTTTCTATTGATGGCAAAAGCATTCCTTTGTGTAAAACTGTCCATAAATTATTAAGCTCCTGCATGGCTGATGGGAATTCCCTTTTTCCCCATTTCTTTACTGCGAGGTTAACAAGGGACCATGCAGACACATTCCTAGAGCGACTGCCATATCTCTGCAGGTGTACGACTCCCGAGGGTGCAATTGCTGGATCACTGGGCACCTGCACTTTGAAGCCCAATAGATGCTGTGAAATCTCTTTCCTATAAAGGATTTTAGCACACAATAGAGCCACTATTCAAGTATCAGAGTGTACTCTCCTGTTCCTCGTCCCCAGCCTCACAACGTATGATGAGGCGTTTTTTTCTTTTTTTACCCATCTCAGTGTAAAATGGTGAAAATCTCCATCATTCACCTTAGTTTATTTATCTTTGACAACTAGTAAATTTGAGCATCTTCTTCTATTCTTGATGGCCATTTAAACTTATTCTATGAATTATTTCTTTTTCATCATTTTGCTTTCTATTTACCAAATCAAAGAGCTCATACGGCTTATATAAATTTTGTCACTTGAATTACTGATGTTCTTTTCCTTATGTGTTACTTCATAATTTAAAAAGTCATATTGACTGTATTTTCTTTACAGTTTCTAGTCTTAGTTTTAAGATGTCTGTCCCTGGGCCAGCAAGATGACTCAGCGGGTAAAAATGCCCGCTGTCCAAGCTTGACCACCTGAGTTGCAAATCCAACTTTCACGGTAGAAGAATTGACTTCTGAAAGCAGTCCTCTGACATCTGTATATGCATAACCAGCACCCCCCACCACCCCAGGATTTAAAAAAATTAAATTCTTAAGCTAGCAAGGTGGCTCAAAGGGTAAAGGCATTTGCTAATAAGGCTGAGGTCCTACATTCAATCCCTGGGACATACATGGTGGAAAGAAAGAACCTATCCCCACAATAGCTGTGGCACATTCACTCACAGACCCCTACACTTGTAACACACACACACACACACACACACTAAAGTAATAAAAGTAATTTTGAATGTCTCTTCCACTCTTAGAGTATATATAACCTTCCTAGATTCTTTTCTAAAATCTTCATTGTTATTTTTACATAGAAAAAATGTAATCTACTTGAAATGGATTTTCTATATTTAGTAGAAACTTCACGTATGTTCACTTGTTTGTGGCCATTTTCCAAGTAGAGAACTAGCTGAGCCAGTACTTTATTACATGTCATTTACACTCTTCTTCACTGTTCTGTACTAAACTGTCATTTGTCCAGGGCTCTATATCTGGCTTGCTAGCAATGACTCCAGACACTAAAATAAATGGCTAGATAGACAGTCTACCTTAGAGCTATATTGGTGAGAATTCAAGGCTTGTAATTGGTTTTCATTTTGCCTATCTGGATATTTTGACTATTTTTTTCTCCAGTGAGCATGGATTGCAACAACAACAATGACAACAACAAAAGGGAGGGACGATAAACATAACTGGTCCTGTGTATTTTGTCCAGAAAAAAAAAAAAAAAAACAATGATAACCAGGGCACATACATGGTGCAGCTGCTATTCTTGGAGGCTTGAGAAGGTTTCCCCTTGGGCAGAAAAGTGATAGCTCTGTTCTTGGAACCTCTGGGAAATCTTTTTAAAGGCCAGCTAGCGCGGACATGGGGCAGCCTGTGTTATAAGAAGACATTGAATTCTGCCAGCAAAATCTAAACTGAGCGTGAGATAGTGAATTGCAGTCGGACTGCCAGCATGGTATATTCAAGTGAACGTTTAATTGATTGGAAGAGCAGGCTGGGCTGAGCTGATGCAATAGCTACCAGGGCTCAGCACACTGTGGCCTGTGATGTGGTGGAACAGCGCGTTTCCGCAGCAGTTTAATTGCTGGCAGGCCTTCAGGGCTTAAGATAGTTCCAGCTGGTGTTGGAGAACGCCTTCGAGTTATGTAAAAGCTACCACTTGGCAAATGCGGCACCTGTCCCTAAATGACAAGGGTCAATTAAAGGTCCCAAACCTCCCTAACCAGTAGCACAGCGCAGCTCAGGTGACCCGGACATGTTCCCCCACCATTTCACATTAGGGAAAGGGTGTTTGACGAACCCTCCCCCCCCCCTTTTTTTTTTTTTACCATTCTGCTTGCCCAAGCCATCAGGCATAGTAGTCATCTATGAACTGCATGCTGGAGTTGGAGCTTGTGGAAGAGAAGCTTGGAGGCAGATGATGGGTTTCTCTCACCCTTTTCAGACTTCAGTGAAGCACCATGTTTCTAGGCTTCTTATCTGCCTCTGGAGTCTGTTAATGGCAGGGTGCCAATGCTGGCCTCAGGAAAGCTCACTCAAGCAGGAAAGCAGAGCTCTGAGGAACAGGCAGGATGTCCTCAGGGGTCTGTAAACCTACAGATGTGGTTAAGACTGTGTCCCCTGTAAGTGGGTCTTCTGAAGCTAGGATGTGTCATGCCGACACCATGGCTGACTGACTCTCCCTGGGTTTAGGGTAATAGTTTATGACACTGAGGAGCAATAAAGCACCCCATCTGGGCAGTCCATTGTGCCTATAGAGAAATTATTGCTGTTAATAACAGCTAAGGCTTCATGAGGTCTGAGTGCAAAGTGACACCTCAGGAATGTAGTAGTGGCCCAAGGAGACCCAGGGTTAGGACCAAGAATCTGTTGGGAGGAAGGCCAACAGGGATGAAGTAATCTTTCTCGTCAAGCCGAACATGAGCCTTTGGGGCTTCATCCTATCCGAGTTGCATATTTTGCAGGCCCAGCCATCAGAGAACACATCCAAATTGGCCATAAATCAGTAATAAAGATCTCAAGTGAAGCTCCCAGGTCTTGTAACTTCAAGAAGAAATCCAACAGCACTAACTGGAGTACATTCAGACACACCAGCCAGGAGCTAATGCCTGGTGAAAATTGGGGGGTGTCTTCCTGGGGCTTTTAGAACCATCTATATTGAATCCACCATTTCACTGAGAACCGGGCAGGATCAAAGAGCTATTCCCTTTCTAGATTGTTGCTCTGCTTCTTGTTCTGTGTCTGTCTTGAGAGGAGGCAGCCTGCACTTTGCAGTTCTGGTTGGCCACAAACCCGTGACCCTTCTTTTCTAAACTGGCTCAGAACTATTTTTAATCCCAACCTCTACGTGAGGCCAACTAAAGAGTGGGGCTTTGTTGTTGTCTTGTTTTGAACTTCTTATGGGTTTGGTGTTTGTTTTGTTTTTGTTTCTTTCCCTTGCCTGGCTGCTCACTTGCTGGAGAGAAGCTCGTCCCTGAGGTGTGCCAGGCTGCTGAGCAGCTAGCTAGCTGTTAGTCCTTAGTGGCACACCTAACGGAGCTCAAGAGACGTTCTCTTCAAGACACAGCGAGTGGACTCACGGAAAGTTCAGATGGGGCGGTGGAGCACTGTGGAGCACCTTGAAAATCCAGCTGTGTGCCGGACCCCCTACTGTGTCCTGCCCTCCAGGACCAAAAATGTAATGTCTGCCCAAGCAAACATCCCTACCCCCCAATGCTAGAGAAATCAGATCGTTGTGGTGAGATAACGTAATAACTTGGGCGAGTTCCCAGCTTCTCCCACCCACGCACTGCGCAGGCCCAGAGGAGGTCTCTCTCCAGTGCTACTCGTGAGACCAGTTCGAAGAGAACTGTGGAAAGACAAGGAACTAGGGGCAACATGTGGAGGACTCTGATGAAGTACAGAAGAGTGTTGAACTGGACAGACAGGGGACAGGGGCTGTTAAGAAGGGGGGCTGAAGAACTCTACAGTCCTCAGGTGGAAAAGGATAGGCTGGATGACACACTCAATTCTTTTCACCTCTACATTACCATTACCGATTCTCCCCTTAGTCAACCAGCTAACTGTGGTGGAAGGACACTTCTCTTTTAAGGGGCTGCTCCCTGAGGGTGCGGGGCAGGGCAGGGATTGAGCAGTTAATCTTAGAGCCAGAGCCAGAAACAGACTTTTAGTGCCATGATGTGACTCCAGGGTGACTGAAGGTGCACTCCAGTCGGTTGTGCAACTGCACTGAAAAACTCTCCCTTTTTCTATGTGCAACAGTGCGAGGCCCTGTCAGCTGCCTGAGTAATTCAGTGGTGTTGTGTCTATGTCACTCTGGGAGCCAGCCCATGTGAGTGTCGCTTGAGGTTTTCTCTCAGCACTGTACCCTTGAAACAGAAATCTCTTCCCTTGGCCGGTGACTTCTTCAATTTCCCTTTTTACCACTCTCTCTCTTTAAATGCTTCTCATAGGCAAAGGCTATTGAGCCCTTTACCTCTGTGCCCCCCCACACACCTTTTAAAGTACCTTTCATCATGTCTCCTTTCCTCTCACACACTGTTTTTGACACTTGAATTCACACAACTCTCACTTAAGCCATTTCACAAGTGGAACATTGTGCACCAGAGGGTTAAGCCCAGGTCACTATTCCCATCTGAGGAGGGAGGAGCCTCCAAGCTCATGCCCCGCCCCCTGCCTCCCCAACCCCCACCCATCCCCCTTTACCCAGGTTGCTTCTGCAGGACAGAACCCCTAAATGTGGTTCCATCCATCTTTGACTCAGAGAGTGTTCCCCCAAATTGTGTGCAGCACCCTAGATGCAGTCAGGGGTCTATGGTGCGCTGTCCTTCTCTAGAGATTCTGGCATTTCAAATGCTCTTGTGATGGTCCCACACTTTGAGCTACTGGGTGCCAACGCTGGTGCTCACGGAACCCCTTTGGGGCCTAACTGTCCTATGCAATTTGGTAAGGCCATTCATCTTGTTGCCTGTTTTAAGTAACACTTTTATTGCTTGAAATATGCTGTACTGGCTGGCTTTGTGTGTCAACATGACATAAGCTAGAGCCATCAGAGAGGAAGGAGCCTCAGCTGAGGCAACGCCTCCGTGAGCTCCAGCCGTAAGCCATTTTCTCAATTAGTGATCAACTGGGGAGGACCCAGCCCGTTGCGGATGGTGCCATCCCTGGGCTGGTGGTCCTGGGTTCTTTAAGAAAGCACACTGAGCAAGTCATGGGAAGCAAGCCAGTAAGCAGCACTTCTCCAAGGCCTCTGCATCAGCTCCTGCCTCCAAGCTCCAGCCCTGTTTGAGTTCCTTTCCTGGTTTCTTTCAATGATGAACAGCAATACGGAAGTATAAGCCAAATAAACCCTTTTCTCTCCAACTTGCTTTTTGGTCATGGTGTTTCATTGCAGCAATAGAAACCCTAAGACATGTGCTGTTTTACATCTGTGTGTAGACAGGTAATAATACTTTAAGCTGCGGGGCTGGAGAAATGGATCAGAGGTTAGACTACTTGTTGCTCTTCTAGAGGATCTGAGTTTGGTTTCCAGAACTGACTCCAGGATTCTTTAAAAGCAAGAGAGGGAAGAAGAGTGAGAGGACAGGGATGATATCTAGATAGATTTCATTGAGACTGGCTTTGGAGGAAAATAGCTCTGTGTTCCAGGATACACTGTGAACCCTGAGCTTGTGTTGCTTAGTGGAAAAAAACTGTTTCTAGCCGTGGTATGGCTCAGCCTTAGCACACACCTTTAATCCAAGAGCTTTCTGACTGAACAGGATGAAATAAAGTCAACCATAGGTCAAGAGGCAGAGCAAGCAACCAGGTGACAGGGAGTAAAAATGGGAAAAAAACAGAGAGAGTAAGAGGAAGTTTGGAAGATGGATAGAGAGATGCGCAGGAAGAAGCAGAGGGGGACAATGTGCTTGAAGGTTTTTGACACAGTGTGTAGAAGGAGAGCTTCATCTTTGGGGACATCAGCTGAGGAAGAAGGTCACCTACGGGCTTTCTCGACTTCTCTGAGCTAACAGGCTTCCGCCCCAGCATCCGGCTCCTGAGTCTTCATTGGTAAAATCGAACCTTTGAGATGTTAAAAACAACAGCCCTGGACCCCCAAAAATGAGCTGGATTTCCAGAAGGTGAGAATAGATCCTCCCTGGTGGATTCAGGAAGACCACATCTTTGCTAATGCCTCTAGTTCAGGCCGTCGAGGTCCTTGTCAAATATTTTGCTGCCAGAGTATAGTATATGTGTGTCACCTGAAGCCATGATGTGGTCATCCATGCAGCAGCAACAGGAAACTGATAAGGAAGTGGGAATCCTGTGATGCAGGCACCCTGATGCAGACTCCCCACTTCTGATTGCTCGCTACTACATTTGTGGTGCCTACTTCTGCTACACGAGTGACTCCTGCTTGAGTCCTGGTCCTCACTCACATTAGTAATTGGAAATCAGGAATACAAGCATGCCTATCAGAAGACTCTGGGTGCTCCTCCACTGTGGCATAACCAGTAATGCCTGTGGATTTGTCATCTGACGTGATTTGGTCTTCATTGGTCTGGATGATTAAGGGGTTACACTAGCCTCTCGCCAAGTTCCCAATTTCTCTAGGTATGAAGCTGCTGTGACTGATTGGCAGTGGCTCATGGCATCGTCAGCTTCATTTAATTTCAGCTTAGATGCTGCAGCAAAGTTGTTCTCAACCTTCGTTATGCTGCAACCCTTTAATACAGTCCCTCATGTTGTGGTGACCCACAACCATAAAGTCATTTTCATTGCTACCTCATAACTGTAATTTTGCTACTGTTATGAATAGTAATGTAAATATCTGTGTTTTCCATTGCCTCTGTAAAAGGGCCTTTCAAGCCCTGGTGGATTCGTAGTGCAGAGTCGACAACTGCTGCAGTAGCAACTATTTCTATCCCCCTAGCTCCAGAAAAAAGAATAGTTCCCAGTATTCTTCCTGGCCATTTCTTTCTCTTTTTATAATAAATATTTTGTTCAGAATAGGAAAATGCTAAATCAGTGCCTTTAATTTCCTGGAGCAGTATCAGCAGACAAAAATGGAGTGCCTGCCTTAGATACTCCACTCTATGAACCATTCTGAGGGAATGCCCTGGGTCCTTGGTCCCTGAACTTGCCATATGGATGCAGTGATGGAGAAAGCAGTGACTTAGATTCTCTTCAGCACCAGGGCCATGTTTGTTAAAGACAACTGCTAACTGTAGCCTCTGCAGCATTGTAACATGTTTTGTTTGTTGTTCCATAAGTGGATGATCTATGACACATCCCAAGGTCTGACAACTGATTGTAGATTCTGTTGTAGATTGCTGGTTTTCCTTTTTCATAAGAGAAAAGTGAGAGAAGTATGTATTTTCAAAGTGAAAATGTTTTAACTTTTCTCTTCTTTGAACTTATACCAGGCAAAAAAGATTTAAAGAGGAAAATAAAACTCAATAAAACTTTCTTGCCTTTTCTTGACATTACAACACAGATACTAAATTTGAAAGTTTATATTTTTAAATTGTTTTTATTTATTTCTATGTCCTCTAATCAATGATTCCATAATTCCATGCTACAGTGCTGAGGTGGGTTTAAAGTACAATTCTGAAGACATTGATTGGCCTTATAGTCTCCAGTAATATGACATCATCTTTTAGATTTCACAAATAATTGGGTTTATGAAGTATGTATTTGTGTATCTAGCTCATTTCACTTAACATAATGTCTTCTCACCTACCCATGTCACAGATGAGAAGATTTTACTCTTATTAAAGGTTGGGCACTATTCCATCATATACACATACCGTATTTTTTGTTCATTGAGTCATATTTTGGCTATTATAATTTATGCTGCAATTAACATGGGCATAATATTTTTATATAATATATAAGGGGGAAACTTCCTTATTAGATGTATGGGTTGCAAATATTTTTTCTCAGCTCAAAGGTTTGCTTTTCCTTGTTTGTCTGGTTGATTATTTGAGAAAGGATCTTGCTACATAGTCCAGACTGACCTCACACTTAGAAGCCTCCTGCCTTGGCCTCCCAAGTGCTGGGATTATAAATGTGTACTACTCTGTGTATCGGGTGAGCTGTCTCTATGCTTTGTGGATTCCTTGACTGTAAAGAAGAGTTTTAGTTTGATGCAATCATTTTGCTTTCATTTCCCAGGCCTTTGTAGTCACATCCAAAACGTTCCCCAAACTGTTACCATCATAGAGCTTTGTGTCACGGAGCTGTGTCTTCCTCAAGCAGTTTGACAGTTTCAGGTTTTATTAATCTACTCTGAGCTAAGATATATTTGTTGGAATATGGTCTTGTGCTTTATATTTTTAGTTTGCTTGCCCCCGAGATTCTTACTGTTCATGAGCAAACTGTCACATACCCCAAGCATTGCTGTTTAACCTAGCCTCCCTGTTTGACTAGTGAAGACAGCCGATACTTGGGCATGTCCAGAAGAAGGTAGGTGTGGCAAATGTTTGAGGGCTTGGGGAAAGAAGGATCTTGGGACGGAGAAGCAGACAAGTCCTAGCAGAGGAGAAGGAAGAGGATAGCCATGGGAATAAAAGGAGCCCTGTGGGCCAGGGGGAGGAACTCTAAAGTCCCAAGTGAAAGAGATGGCTCGGATAAAAAGCCTTAGCAAGTATTTTGGGATTATGGATGGGAGGTAGCCCAAATACAACTCATAAGCATATGGCATGGGATGGAGGCTGGAAGATGGTGGAAGGTAGTTTAGGGGATTAATATCTTCCAAGCCCATGTGAACCAAGGCTATGTGTATGACCTTTATTGATTGATAGCAGGTTAGAAAATACTGCTGTAATAATTGTAAGCCTAATAGTGAACATTTATTAGGTCATATTAAGCTAACAGCAACATTTATAAGTGTGAGATAACTTCAATGCTGTGTGTAGATTACTTTAAAATATTGTATATACTAGATACACTATAGTTTACCATATATTTTAATTTGGAATGGCCACAGCTTAAGTGATCAATAGCCATATGTGATTAGTAGTTACGACAATTAAAAAAATGCTAGCATCTGAGAAACTGGTCTCATTTTCTATTACTTAATAGATAAGAATCTAAAGAAAGAAGTTCTGGGGCTGGAGAGATGGCTCAGTGGTTAAAAAGTGCTTGCTACATGCTACACTATCCTGAGGACAAAAGTTCAGATCCCAGCACCCATTTCATAGGTCAAGCATTCTGCTCATGAAAGAAAACCCAGAACCAAGGGAGAAAGATAGAGGAGGAGGATCACTGGGCTCATTTCAGTAATAGGCGCTAATCAGCTCTGGACGAAACGCTGCATCAGTGCTGATGTAAAGCACTTGTGAGTGGGGCTGGAGAGGAATCTCAACAGTTAAGAGTGCTCATTCACTGGATCTTCCAGAGGACTCCAGTTCAGTTCCCAGCACCCAGGTCAGGCCTCTCACAACTGACCTCCAGGGGATTCAATGCCCTCTTTGACCTCCATGATCAACCCTCCACAACACATGTGCACACATGCATGAATGCACACACACGCTAGATATTTAAAAAAAAAAAACACAACTTAGGGGCAAGGCCTGAGAAGATAAAATAGTTTTTCAATAGCACTAAGCTAAGAAGAAAAATGCTTACAAAAATATTTAGCAGCTCAAGAAAATAAAGTTTGGTGTCTGATATGCAATTAAGAACGACAGGCACTCCCTCAATTTCTGCTCCACCTTTAACCTGGCACATCTTGCAGGCAGGTCGAAGGTTTTGTGGCTGGTTGGTGTCCCAATCCATCCACTGGAAGGCATGGCCAGTTCAGGCTCTACATCCCCGTTGTTAGTCATGATAGCTAGAATCCTCAGAAGATGGGGAGGAAAGGTTGTGGGAGCCAGAGAGGTCAAGGGCACCACAAGAAAACCCACCAAATCAACTGACCTGGATCCTTAGGGGCTCACAGAGACTGAACTGACAGCCAGGGAGCCTATATAGGACTGACCTAGGCCCTCCACACATATGTGACAGTTGTGTAGCTTGGTCACCAAGTGGGACTACTAACAGCAGGGAAGTGGGCTATCTCTGACTCTTTTGCCTGCACATAGGGATAGTTTGACTTCTTCTTTCCCTAGCACATCCCTTTAATTTCCTTTTCTTGATTTATTGCTCCAGCTAACACTTAAAGCACAATATTGAAAAAGGAATGGGGATAGTGGACATCTTGTTTCATTCCTCACTTCACTTGGATTTCTTCAAGCTTTTTTTCATTGAGGATCATGTTGGCTGTGGGTTTCACATATGTAGTTTTTATTGTGTTGAGGTATGTTCCTTCTTGCCCCACATTCTCTAGAACTTTTATCATGAAGGCATGTTGGATTTTGTCAAGATCTTTTTTGCATCTATTGAGATGTTCATGTGGTTTTTGTCTTTAAACCAACACATTTATGTGGCTTGTTACACATATTGACATGCACATGCTAAACCATGCCTGTATTTCAAGAATAAGCCACTTAGATTCATTGATTCTTTGTGTTGTTTTGTTTGTTTGTTTCTATTTCATTGATTTCTGCTCTGATTTAATTATTTCTTGACATTGATTGGGTTTGTGTTTGGTTTGTTCTTGTTTTTCCAAACTTTTGAATTGCATCACTAAGTCATTTATTTGTGCTTTAAAATTTTCTTAATGTGGGCATGTAGTGGGTGTTTTGGTTTCTTTAAAACCTCGGTGATGCTATGTAAATATGTTTTTGTTTTAATACCAGGTGTGGGATATAGAGCTGCTTCAGATTATCCCCAGTCGCATAGGATTTGCCTTGTGTGGGCTCTGAGAGGGGCGTGGTCTTTACCATCTTCATATAGTTTAATTCTGGGGCCTGTGAGAGGATATAAATATCAGAGCCCAGAGAAGGATGGGGCTCTCAAAAGAAGAAAACAGCTGCTGTTCCTCCCTGCTGCTCCTGTTTGCTGTTGTTTTGGTTTGACAAGAAGTTGGAGATGTCCTGAAACAAGGATTGGACTTGCCCCCAAAGAACCCAACACCCCTGAACAGCAGGAAGCAGCTAAAGAGTACTATGCCCTGGGCTGGAGAAATGGCTCAGAGGTTAAGAGCACTGTCTGTTCTTCCATAGTTCCTGAGTTTAATTCCTAGCAACCACATGGTAGCTCACAACCATCTTTAATGAGATCTGGTACCCTCTTCTGGCATTCTAGTGTACATGTAGGCATAACACTGTATACATAATAAATAAATACCCCTGAGAGAGAGAGAGAGAGAGAGAGAGAGAGAGAGAGAGAGAGAGAGAGAGAGAGAGAGAGAGAGAGAGGACTATCTATGCCTCTCTCCCCACTAACCTTCTTTCTTTCCTACATGGTGTTGGGGTATTGGAAGGGATTGGGGTGGAGAAAGGAGGTAGAGGTATAAGATCCCCAATAAAGTATATTTTAAAAATGCATGCTTAAATAGACACTTAGTGTTTTGAGTTTCCCTCAATATGATTGCTTTCAATATGTCCGAGAGATTCTGTTGTGTTTTCATTTTCATTGATCCCGTGAAATGTTTCTTTCTTTCTTGATTTCTTCTTTGACCTATTTTGTCATTCAGTATGGGTTGTTCAATCTCCATGAATTTGTGTATATACTAGAGATTTCTTTGCTGTTATTTTAAGTTTTACTGCCTTGTCACCAGATAGGATACAAGGACCTATTCCAACAATTTTGAACTTATAAAGGTTTGTTTTGTATGATGGGATGTGATCTATTTTAGAAAAGCTTCTATGTGTTGCTGAGTAGAATGAGTAGAATATGTCATTTTTTTGGTGTTTGGGTGGAATATTCTATAGATATATGTTAAGTTCATTTGATATTTAATGTCAATTAATTCTGATATTATTCTTTACGTTTTGTCCAGATGACCCATGTATTGGAGAGAATAGGGTGTTTAATCCCCTCCTATTAATGGATTGATGTCAACATAGTACTTGGTTGCACCAGAGTTTGGTGTATATCTGTGTATAATAGTGATGTCTTCTTGGTTAATTAACTGCTCTCTTGATTATAATGAAATGTTCCTCTGTGTCTCTTTTGATTAGTTTTAGTTTGGAGACTATTTTGTCTTATTTTAGGACAGGGATTCCTGCTTGCTTTCTGATGACATTTGATTATAATCTTTTTGTCCATTTTTCACTCTGTGATGGTACCTATCTTTAAAGCTAAGATATGTTTCTTATAGACATCAGCTAGGTGAGTTTTGTTTCTTGATCCATTCAATCAGCCTGTGTCTTTGAATTAGAGATTTGAGGCAATTAATATTATTTTTAATTTTAATATTGTTAATTTATTCAGATTACAACTAAATTGTTATCCCATCACTTGTATCCTCCCGTTCCTCCCTCCACTTTCACCCTATTCCCCCTCCCTAGGTTTAAGACCAAGGGGGACCTCCTATCCCACTATATAGTTATAGGCTATCAAGTCTCATCTTGGTAGCCTGCTTATTCTTTCTTTGAGTGCCATCAGGCCTCCCCACCAAGGGGAGGTGGTCAAATATGGGGCACCAGAGTTCATGTCAGAGTCAGTCCCTGCTCTCACATAACTGTGGAGAATGTCCTGTCCATTGGGTAGATCAGAGTAGAGGTTCAGTGTTTACTACTTGTATTGTCCTTGGTTAGTGCGATAGTTTGAGCTGACCCCCTTGGGGCCCAGTCCACCCATCAAGATGTTCTTCTTGTAGGTTCCTAGGATCTTCTGGGTCCTTCTATTTCCCTATCTCTTATATTTCTCTTACCTAGAGATCAGTAGGATGTCCTCACATCTTTCCCAATCTTCTGGTAAGTGAAGACTTTCATGGGACATGCCTTTTGTGCTAGTGCCCAATTATAAGTGAGTATATACCATGTGATTCTTTCTGCTTCTAGGTTAACTCACTCATTATGATCATTTGTAGTTCCATCCATCTGTCCACAGTTTTTGGGATTTCCTTGTTTTTAATAGCTAAGTAGTATTCCATAGTGTAATTGTACCACAGGTTTTTTTTTTTATCCATTCTTCAACTGAGGGGCATTTAGGTTGTTTCCAGGTTCTGGCTATTATGAATATGGCTGCTATGAACATGGTTGAGCATATGTCCTTGTTGTGTGGTGGAGCATTTCCTGGGTATATTTCCAGGAGTGGAATAGCTGGGTCTTGAGGAAGCCCTATTTCCAGTTTTCTGAGAAAATGCCAGGTAGATTTCCATAGTGGTTGTACAAGTTTGCATTCCCACCAGCAATGAAGGAGTGTTCCTTTATTCTCCACATCCTCACCAGCATGTGGTGTCACTTGAGTTTTTGATCTTAGCCATTCTGAGATTCCCTTACACCCATCAGAAAGGCTGAGGCAATTAATATTTAAAGTTGTTGAAGTGTGTGTTAATTGTGGCCATCATGTTGGGTTTTGGTGTTGTGTTCTCAGTGGTACTTTACATTTTAACAAGTACTGCTTTAATATTTCTCCCCAGAGTCTCTCTGCTATGCTCTTTCTTCAGCCTCAAATATTGTTTCCTGTATTTTATTAGGTTTGACTTGTTGAACATATCTTTTAGGCTGTTTATCATGAAAACTTTTTCTTTATCTGTCAATTACAGCAGAATCTTGCTGGCTATATTAGTCTAGGCTTCCTATCATGGACTTTTGGGCCTTAGAATGCATTGCTCTAGGCTCTTCTGGCTTTCAACACTTCCACTGAGAAATCAGCTGCTATTCTTATGGGTTTTCCTTTATATGTGACTTGTGGATTTTCTCTTGTAGCTTTCAGTACACTTTCCTTGTTATATATACTTGGTGTTTTAACTATGATATGCCATAGAGGTTTTCATTTCAGGTCTTATCTATTTGTGTTCTATGTGCTTCTTGTACCTGTATGCGTGTGTGTTTCCTTAGTTTAGGGGGCTGTCCTTTGAGGTCAAAGCTCTTCTCACCCCCAAGTTTGTGACAGAGAGAGACTGGAACAGCAAAATGCCCAAGAGAAGGACAGAGAAAAATACTATAATGGTTAAGGTAAAGAATGCATTGAATTGAAATGGTTTTTCAATTCAATTTTTATTTCAATTTGAGTCCTATTCAATATTCTATCTCCTTATTCAATTCCATTGTCAAGTCCTGGATTATCTTTCTTCAACATTTCTGTCATCCCTATGTTTGTGTTGTCTTGGGCATCACTCAGGCATTTATTTATTCTGAGTTCTTCCTCTTTAATTTAATTATGCTAATTTTTGCTTCTTCTTTATATTCCTTAAATTCTTTGATGAAGTTTATGACTGCTCTTTTAAAATCTGTGCCTTGAGGCCCATTGAGATAATTGTTATTGGTAAATATTTCTACAGGATTGGTAGTCTTGGAAGACAAATATGGCTTGATCTTTCATATTATAGTTATTTTTCAATGGGATCTGGGCATGTGGACTTATTTTGTTAGGTCTAAGTCTGATATGTACAGAGCATATTGGGGCAGAAGAAAGGATAACTTGGCAGGTTGGGCCTAAAGGTTAAAAATGGCTTCAGTTAAATGATGTCAAGTGGACGGCACTGAACTGTTGTATAGGATGTGCCTTCTGGCCAAAGCCTGGAGTGTGGGAGTATATCTGTCTAGGTGGATAATGTTGGATGTTGTGTGGCAGGGCCAATGCACTGGGGGACAGGTAAGGAGCATCCTGGAAAAAAGCCTAGAGATTGGTTTCAACACAGAGATGGGAGGCCAGACTAGGATGTGGCACTGGATGTGGGTCCAAGGCTAGATCTGGTGAGTTAGGGAGAGTGTGTGGATGGGAATGGTCAGAGAAACTTGCCAGGATAAGCCTTGGAGAAGGGCGTGAGTGATCTAGCTGGATGGAGAGGTTGGATGGGTTGGGTATAGGACAGAAAGGACCTATGGGTGATAACAGGTAGTTAGGGTCCTAGCAGAAGCCTATAGGTTGATTGTGAGACAGGCAGGAATGGCCAGACTAGGCTGGGCACTGTGTGTGGGACCTGAGTTAGATCTACAGGTTGGGAAGAAGACATGATTGGCGTGGACACAGAATGTCAGCAGGCTAGACCCTGGAGAAGGAAGTGGGAGGTCTGGCTGGGTGAGATTTTCATTGTTCACTTCCTTTTCTACTATTGACTTGGGGATAAGGAGAGCCCATCTTCAGACAAGGGGTTTTGGAGGACAGTGAAACAGATATGATTGAATCTGAAACTGGCAGAAAGAGGCAAAACTCCATTTTAGAGCCAGTTTCCCAGTGGCTCAAACGGTACATAAAAATTCACCCGAATAATATATATATATATCAACATGCTAAGAAGAGACATGAAATATGTTTTTAAAAGAGAACTTATGGAGAAGAAAACGACAATGTCTAAGAGGTATGCATCTGATGGGTATTTGATAAAATTTGACATTTAAGAAGATATAAATAGTAATCTTGAAGTTATAAGAATGAAAATTACCCAAATAAAATACAAAGAAAAAATAATGGAAAAAGAATGTCAATAAATTGGAGGACAACTTCAGGTGTCTTAATACACATGGCACATCCATTCTGAAATTCTCAAAAGGAGTGAGGAGCAAAATTTTTAAATAAAACAATGAACAATGTTTTATAATTATAGTTATGAACCAGTATAATTACAAACCTAAGATTCTTAGCAAAATCTAAGGTAAGAAGCATCAACAAAATTATACCAAAGTTTATCACACTCATATTACTCCAAGTGGAGTGACATCATAACCAAATCCCTCAAGACCAGTGAGAGAAGACGAGAACACCTTAAGAGAATGAGAGACTTTCCACAGAAATCATTGCAAGGAAGATGACTGTAGAAAAACATTGTTAAGTTACTGAAAGTAAAGCCTACTTATAATTCTGTACCCCATGACAATATTGGCAAATGATTGATAGTTACCAACATGCAAGGCTGAAAGATGCAATCTCAACACATCTATATTATAAGAGGCATAGTAGTATTAAAGAAACTGTCGTCAGGCAGATAGGAATCAACATAACATAGAACTGTGTATCTATTACAATGGAATCAGGAGCACCAGATGGGCTGATGCCTCCACCAGGTGTGTATTGAATAAATACATGGAATAACAGTACTCATCATTTCAGAGTTTTAAGATTTTTTTCTTTCTTGAGAGTGATATCAAGGAAAGTGCCTATATTGTTCATAAGAGGGTCTTCTGTGATATCTTTCTCTGATTGAAATTGATTTATCCAAATCAATTCATGTGTTTTTATCACATGTTCCATATATATATATATATATATATATATATATATATATATATATATATATATATATATAAGAGTAAATATATTTGAACATATTTGAGAGCACTTATCTACTTCACTTTGGGCAATATGACCCTGAAAGCCATTGGATTAAGTTTACACATTCATCAAATGTGTATTATTTTCATAGCCTAGGGCTTCACACTACACATTCCTCCATTCCTATTAGCCCCAGAACAAGTCTGGAAGATTCTGGAAGAGACAAAAGCAAAAGGTTTAGGGAGGACTATTGGACCAGCAAAATATTCAAGATAAAGTCAAAGGGCAGCAATATCCCACAGGGATATCTCACCTTACATCTATAATCTCCCTTTCTGCTTGGTTACCAAGTCCTTGCTACTAAGAATTGTCAGTCCATCTAAGCTGCTCTGTTGGCTGAGTACTGTTCAAATTAGCCTAAGCTACGGAATCGGCCCCAATTACCACAGAGATAACACGCGTAACCTGTTCTGTGTGTTTCTCACTGCCGTGCTCGACCCAAGGGCATGCTCTGACTGCTAATGACATCTTTTCGATGCTCCACATTTCCACAGCAACAAGGCTTTGTTGCCAGAGTGACCAGAGACTTGGCACCCACCTCTCTTGCTTTGTAGGTACCACATAGCTGCCTGGGATGCTAGTGTAGCCCATCTCCAATGGGCTATTTGGAAATGGAAGGGATCTCTTGACTCCATTATCACAAATCCTGCATATAAAGGCATCAATTACAGTCATAGAAGATACAGGGAGACTACATTATGGTATCTTATTAGAACCAAAAGCCAATGTAATATTCCACACTGACATTCAAACACACAGTTTCAGAAAAATGTGAAACTAAATGTGAGTCAAAAGAACACTGAAACGTAATTCAACTTAGTTTAAAGAAAACAATCCACTATTAGAATTTAGCACTAGTGGAAATTTAGAAATAAAGGACTCAACATAAAAACAAAAGAACGAACAACAAAACTCTCCCCCTGGAAATGGGCAAAAAGACACCTTGTTGGTGGTGGTGTTCTTATATCAGTCATGGGCAGAACAGATGGCAGTCCTTTGTTCATCCTAGCTTGATGCTTGGCTTTTTGGCCAAAGCGTTTTTATGCCTAGGACACATAAAAATCAAATCAAATCAAATCCAAGCAGTGCAGTGTTGTTTTAATTGAAAATCTCTGATAGTTCTATTTTTACCAATAAAGACTCAGGAGCCAAATGCTGTGGTGAAAAACCTGATAGCTCAGAGAGGCAGAGAAAGCACCCAGCTGGCCTTCCCTCTCAGCTCACATCCTCATGGAAAAGGCCCACAAAGGCTCACTAGCTCAGTTGACAGACCAGGAGGAAAAGGGGAAAAAATCTAAGGCCAAATGCTTGCTAGCTCAAAGCCCTCCAAAAAAAGCCAAAGGCCAAAGAACTGAGAATCTCAAGAGCTAGAGTGTTGATAGCCAAAAAGCTAAAATCCCAAGAGTAAAGCCCAAGAACCAAAAGAGCCAAAGGCCCCTGTTAGGGTCCAGGTGATCTGCTGAAGAAAGACCCTAAAGCAGTATGCAAAAGCAAAGAGCACTTATTCAAGCATGCTGAGATTGCCTCTCTCCTCAAAAGGACAACCCTGAAATGAGTGTGCAGGCTCAATTTATAGGTAGCCAGAGGGATTTGTGACAAACTTTAATTGATTTGTCAGAACTGAGTCAGAGTATACAAGGGGATTCAGGACTGGCTGCTTGTTTGGTTACTGGGGACTCTTTGAGTCATTGAGGTTTTGGCTCTTACTCAGGAGTTGGCCTTTAATTTGATTGGATAGGTCCAGCTGTATTCTTTACCAAGGCCATAAAGTAATAAAAACATTCTATTTGATCATTTTGACTTATAAACTGATTAGCTGCCCATGGGTTGTGGTTTTTCTATGAATTGTTAGAAACTTGGCCTAGTTAGGCAGAAAACCTGAAGTCTGTAATGGAGTTGGACTAGTCAAGCAAAGTGGGATCTCTGAGGTCCTTAGGGTCCCAAAGGGAGGGTCCTCTCAACTCCTTCTACTTCTACACTTTGTCTTAACTAACTTTCAACTCAAAGTTCCTCCTACTCTTTAAGCCCTGCTAGCTGGTTTCTTGCTCTCCCTCTTGACCTACAGTTGAGTTTATTAAATCCTGGGTACAGATAGCTCTCGGATTAAGGGTGCGTGTAACCCTTAGGCTTGTTGAAGCACACCTTAATCACCTGTTTACAATAAACAGAAAGTTCTTGGATTAGAGGTGTGTTGGGGCTCAATAACAAGAAACAGGGATTTACAGATCAATCTCAACAGGATCAAAGCTAGGTTTTTACAGTTCACAATCTCAGGAATCACACTGAGATCAAACATCCTGCCACAGTGCAGCACTGGAGGAGGAAGGCTGACAGAGACCTATGGTCCACCATGCCACAAAGAATGTGTGGGTAAAGACACCCCCAGACCTGCCCTCCCTCCATGGCAAGGTGTACCACAGACACAGAGCCCTGCCTACAACAGATCACCATGCCACCCACAGACCTGCCCTTCTGCGCATGTCACATGGCAGGGACAAAGGATGTTATCCAGAGGCCAGCCTGCAGCAGGGGCCACCACAGTGTGCAAGTATGTGGTGGACAGGTGGGAAAGAACAAGAAAGTGGAACAGCTTGCACATTGTGAAGAGAGAAGGGACTGGAGACTCAAGGGCAGAGAGAAGCAGCCTGTTGTGAGTGGCCAGCCCAGCCCAGCCAGGCCATGGTGAGGTCTCCGTCTGAGCTGCTGCTGTGGGCCATGTCTGGGTCCATGTCTATGTATCTTCAGGGGTTAGAGTCAGTAATGAAGCACTCTGGAGAAGTGTCCCCACTTCACACCTGCTGCAGCACACTGGAGCTATCCCTGGCCAAAGGAGGGTGTGGGAGAGCTGACCCCGCCAATCACTCATCTGCTGTGGGGTGGCTGTGGTGCAGATACCCCCAGTGGTACTTCCAGGCCTTTGTCACCTCCCACCTCCAGCAGTTGGGAAAGTTTCCCACAGGGACACAAGCATGGGAGAGCTAGCTCTGCCCCTCACCAGCTGCAGCACTTGAGAGAATAGGCCCTATACTTTGCCTGGACAGCACAGCAGAGTTGACCCTGGTGAAGGGGGTGCAGATGAGCCAGCCCAGAGGTCTGAGCTTTAGGAGAGCTGGCCCTGCCACTCATCTGCTGTGAAGTGATGTGGGTGTAGAGGTGCGGTCCCCTCCCACCATCTCTCACCACCTGTGGCAGTTGGGAGAGCTGATCCCAAGGTCGTGAGAATGAGTGAGCTGGTCCTGCCCACCACCAGCTATAGCATTTGGGAGAGTGAGCTCTTCACCTCACCTGGGCACCACAGTTAGGTGGCCCTGGTCAAGGGGGCATGGGTGAGCCAGCCCAGAGAGCAAGAATGAGAGAGAGCTGGCTGCACCACTGTCATGAGGTGACGGGGGTGGGGGTGGATTGATATTCTTCCTCCCTCTCCTCTTGCCACATGTAGTAGTTGGAAAAGATGGCCATGAGGGCATGAGAGCAGAAAAGCTATCCCTGCCCCCTCACTGGCTGTAGCACTTGGCAGAGAAGGCCCCACACTTCACTTGGGCAACACAGAGGACCTGGCCCTGATGGCAAAGGCACAGATGAGCCAGCCCTGAGGACATGAGAGTGGGAGAGCTGGCCCAGCATCTTACAGGCTACAGCACTTGGGTGAATGGGCCCTGTGGCACAATGGAGCTGGCTCTGGAGGCACAGATCGAGTGCTCTGAGTTGGCACACCCCAAAATCTATATCATCTGCAAACAATTGGGACTGATAAAAGGGCCAGTCCTGCCGATCCAAAGCTGCAGGATCTCCATGACACAAGGCAACAGGTTGACTGGGAGTAGCCATGGTGAGGATCTAATATTAATGATGTCACAGAAGCCAGGTATCTCCAGACCAGTGTCTCGTTGCAATGAACATTTACAACAAAGAAGGACACACTGTGGGACACACTGACATGCTACAACTTCAGTGATGAGACGGTTTCTAGGCTTTGTTCTTTGTTAGTGTGGGGCTTTTTCTTTGTTTTTTGATGATGATGAGGGGGTTGTAAGGGTAAAAGACAGATATGAGAGGATGGGAAGATGAGTGAAACTGGAGTGCATAATGGGAAACTCACAAAGAATCAAGAAAAAGTTTTTTAAAAACTTGAAAGCTTCAGCAACAAATGAATTTAACAGAAAATTTAATATCTTAACTTGAAGACATGTAGTCTGAAATATTCCATGTACCAAAAGCAGGAAGGGAACGGTAGATAATATACATACAAGAGAGAAAAGTGAGACTTTGAGGGGGGCACTAGACAAAAGAAACACTCTTAGTTTGGTGATACATGAAGGCAAGGAAACATAGGTATTATTTTATATATATATATGCAGCTAATGATGCAAAACCTAGATTTATTGAAAAAATAACCCTGAGTTGAAAAGGGAAAAAATAGATTCTAGTGCTGTGGTAGTTTTAATGGCCCCATAGGCTTATAAATTTAAATACTTGGTTGCCAGTTGGTAGAACTGTTTGGAAAGGACTAGGAGGTGTGGCCTTGTTGGAGGAGATGTGTTACTTGGGGTGGGCTTTGAGGTTTCAGAAGATTCTTTCCATTTCCAGTACCTTTATCTGCCTTGAGGGCATAAAGATTGTGAGCTTTCCACTCTTCCTGCCACCATGTGTTTGTCCTCCATCATGGACTCTCACTCACTGAAACCATAAGCCAAAATTAAATACTTTCTTTTATAAATTGCCTTTGCCATGGTATTTTATCACATCAGTGAATATAAAAATAATTAAGACAAATACAATTGTGGAAACTTTACAAGGCTATGATCATTCCAACAACAAACATACCATCAAGGATACATGAGTTAATTTTTCTAAAAAATGCCCTTCACAGTTACCTTAAAATTTTAAAATATTTTACCTTAAGGCTATAAAAGACACTTTTAAGATTAACATATAAGCATTCTCTAGAATAGAATATACATTGAATCTCAAAACCCATCCTGATAAATTAAATATATCAGAAATCATATTTTTTAAAATCACACTGGCATTAAGATAGAAATAAATTACAAAGAAACTTTAGGAATCATATATTTTTTTTCTTTTTTTTTTTTATTAATTTATTCTTGTTACATCTCAATGTTTAGCCCATCCCTTGTATCCTCCCATTCCCCCCCCCCCCATTTTCCCATTATTCCCCTCCCCTATGACTGTTCCTGAGGGGGATTACCTCCCCCTATATATTCTCATAGGGTATCAAGTCTCTTCTTGGCTACCTGCTGTCCTTCCTCTGAGTGCCACCAGGTCTCCCCGTCCAGGGGACATGGTCAAATGTGTGGCACCATAGTACGTGAGAAAGTCATATCACAATCTCCACTCAACTGTGGAGAATATTCTGACCATTGGCTAGATCTGGGAAGGGGTTTAAAGTTTACCGCCTGTATTGTCCTTGGCTGGTGCCTTAGTTTGAGCGGGACCCCTGGGCCCAAATCTGCCTATCATATTGTTCTACTTGTAGATTTCTAGGACCCTCTGGATCCTTTTATTTTGCTATTCTCCCATGCGTCTCTCATTTAGAGTCCCAGTAGGATGCCTTCCCCTCTGTCCCAGTTTCCTGGTAAGTGAAGGCTTTCGTGGGACATGCCCCTTGGGCTAGTATGCAGATATAAGTGAGTATATACCATTTGATTCTTTCTGCTTCTGGGTTAACTCACTCATTATGATCATTTCTAGCTCAATCCATTTATCCACAAATTTCGGGAATTCCTTGTTTTTAATAGCTGAGTAGTATTCCATAGTGTATATGTACCACAGTTTCTTTATCCACTCTTCTACTGAGGGACACTTAGGCTGTTTCCATGTTCTGGCTATCATGAATAAAGCTGCTATGAACATGGTTGAGCAAAGTTTCTTGTTGTGTGCTGGAGCATCTTCTGGGTATATTCCAAGGAGTGGAATAGCTGGGTCTTGAGGAAGCCCTATTCCTATTTTTCTGAGATAGCACCAGATAGATTTCCAAAGTGGTTGTACTAGTTTGCATTCCCACCAGCAATGAAGGAGTGTTCCTCTCTCCCCACATCCTCGCCAGCATGTGGTGTCGCTTGAGTTTTTGATCTTAGCCATTCTGATGGGTGTAAGATGGAATCTCAGAGTTGTTTTGATTTGCATTTCCCTGATGACTAAGGAGGTTGAGCATTTCTTTAAGTGTTTCTCAGCCATTTGATACTCCTCTGTTGAGAATTCTCTGTTTAGTTCCAAGCCCCATTTCTCAATTGGGTTATTCGGTTTGGTGGTGTTTAATTTCTTGAGTTCTTTATATATTTTGGATATTAGACCTTTGTCAGATGTAGGGTTGGTGAAGATTTTTTCCCAGTCTGTAGGCTGTCGCTTTGTTCTCTTGACTGTGTCTCCTGCCTTACAGAAGCTTCTCAGCCTCATGAGGTCCCATTTATTAATGGTTGACATTAAGGCCTTGGCTGTTGGTGTTCTGTTCAGGAAGTTGTCTCCTGTGCCAATATGTTCCAGGCTCTTTCCCACTTTTTCCTCTAAGTGGCTTAGTGTCTCTGGTTTTATGTTGAGGTCTTTAATCCACTTGGATTTGAATTTTGTGCAAGGTGACAAATATGGGTCCAGTTTCATTTTTTTACACATAGACCTCCAGTTAGACCAGCACCATTTGTTGAAGATGCTATCCTTTTTCCATTGAATGGATTTGGCTTCTTTGTCAAGGAATCATATATTTTACTGAAAACAAATATGACATTATTGAATGAGCAACAGGTCAAAAAAAAAAAAAAAAAAAAAAAAAAAAAAGGGGAAACTTTAAATACCTCAAACAAATAAAATTAGAAATATGATATCCAAAATTTATGGCATACTTTATAGTAATAAGTGTCTGTATTAAAAATACAAAGATTGCAAATAACCTGACAGTGAATATCAAGGACATAGAAAATCAAGAACAAACTGTGCTCTGAATTAATAGAAAAACAGCAGAAACAAAACCAGAGATGAAATGAACAAAATAGAGACTAGAATATATGAAGGAGCTAGAGCAATGGCTGGGCTGCTAAGAGCACTTCCTGCTCTACCAGAGGATCCAGTTTGGTTCTCATATCACTCTCAACAACCTGTAACTCCAGCTCCAGGGGGATCTGAACCTCTTTCTGGCTTTGGTGGACATTGTCATACATGTGACATATGCTTGGACACGAACATATGCAAGTAAATAAAAATCAATCTTAAAAAAGAGAGAGACCTGGAAATAAAATCTATACTCTCCTGAATACCTCTGCTGGCTGTCCTCGTTAATCTACAGGGGATTTTATCTCCATCCCAGGAACATTCTGTCCTAAAAAGTGTGAATGATGTTTTAAAGCAAGTCTTCCGTACAGAATTTTAGACTTGTAACAAAAAACAAACAAACAAAGAAACAAAAAAAATGCCTGAAATTCTTTGACCTTCCTGGCAGCCACATCCTGGGCAATGTGTCTCTGGCTCTTCTTACCAAGAAACAGGAGTCTGTTTCCCTAGCTCTTGAATCTGGATTCGTTTTGAGACTTACCCTGGCTCAAAATGTGATCAAAGTGGCAGTGTGCAGTCCAAAGCTTAGCCCACTAGAGACCTTGCATATTTCTCTATCAGAGTCAAGCCATCACTATGTAAACAAACCCAGGCTAGCATGCTGGGTAATGAATGACATGTGTCTTGGCCACCCATTGATGTTAGCTGACAGCCAGCCAACCACTAAATATATGACAGACAGTCACAGAAACAGCCATCTGATACATGGAGAATATTTACAAGCTAGGGTGTTTTTCCTACTTTAATCTATACTTCTGATAATTAAATTCTACTTTCAGTCAGACAAAGCTCTCAATTACTTTCATCTAAAAATTCCAAAGGGGGAAACGAGTGAGCTCATTTCATATTTTTCATGACACTGACTTTGAGAATGGACTCATAAGACTACTTTCTGAAGTGTTCAGATTTTTCAGAGCCCGAATACTTGGAAGGTATTGGAAAAGGAATGTACTGTTAATCACTGCACACCAAAGGGCCCACAAACTGCACTACAATTGAATAAAAAGAAAGGTGCAAGCATGCACACATTTGCAAGGCTGATTTACAAAAGTAACATCATGCGGGTCAAAGGTTGAATCCAGTATAAGCAGAACTGTGTCATTTTTAAGTTAGAATAATAAATGTTAATAAGTGAGAATTAGGCTCAGCTGTGAGTGACAGACAGCCTCAGATAACAACAGCTGAAAAACGACTGCAGTTTATTTTTCTAAATCAACATTCAGGGGTTTTTTCAGACTGGGTTCAGCATAGCACTGGAACCCAGATTTTATCTTATGGCCCCCATGTGCCATAAGAGCAGCTATGGGCAAAAAAGCAAGACAGGAGAAGGGATAAAAAAGAAAAGCCAATTCCTTTGGAAGGCATATGATACTTCAGTAAACCAACAATAATGCTATGCCAGTCATTTTGTCCTGTCTCCACCAGGCTGCAAAGAAGGCTCTGGGAAGAAATCTGTGCCCAGAAAGGCCACATGCACAGATTATGTTGGATGGTGATAGAACTGGGAAACAATTAGCAATCTTTGTCACAGAATATTTGGTGTTGAGCTAAATCTCTACTATGATGTGGCAGTTTGAATGAAAATAGCCCCCATAGGCCCATAGGGAGTGGCACTATTAGGAGATGTGGCCTTGTTAGAGTAGCTATGGCCTGCTCTATAAGAAGACGTGTGTCACTGGGGATGGACTTTGGGGCTTCAAATGTCCAAGTCAGACCTAGTAGTGTCTCTCTTCCTGCTGCCTGCCAATCAAAACGTAGAACTCTCATCATCTTTACTATATCATGCATGCCTGCATACTGCCATGCTTCCACCATGATGATGATGATGATAAACCCCTGAACCTATAAGCCAGCCTCAATAAAATGTTTTACTTTATAAGAGTGGCTGAGGTCATGGTGTTTCTTCACAGCATTAGTACCCCTGACTGAGACATTCTTTAACTTCCAAGTCAGTTGGGTTCCAGGCAAAGTTATGGATCTTCTGTGTGTGTGTGTGTGTGTGTGTGTGTGTGTGTGTGTGTGTGTGTTTGTGTCTGTGTCTGCGTGTCTGTCTATTTGTCTGTGTTTGTGATCCACAAAGCAATTCTTCACTGGAACACTAATTTCTAATGGCTACTTCTATAGCTCAAGAAACAAAATCTGTGGGAACATACAGTGTCCTTGACAAAGATTTTAATCTATACTCAATACTCTGTCATTCCTTCTTCTCAAAGAAAAAAAAAAAGAAACGTTTACAATGAGTGCAGGTTGTCTGTCTCTACATGCTTGAAACAGCCAGAGCGAAAGAGGAAGAGGTCTGTCCCATTAGGCCATGATGGTACCCTACATTGAAGAATAGAACCTCCTTTCTAAGACATGGCCCTTCTCTAACATTCTCATCTGTAGAGCACAGACCATCTGCAGGAGAAGAAGGACCAAGCCCAAGTTCTTATCCTTTTATGGTGGCTCCATGCTCCTGGAGACCATATGCCCCTATAGACACATAGAACCAAATGAAGGGCAGTGATGAGCCCAGGGAAATCCCTCAGCTCTGGCCCCAGCTTTCTCAAATGCTCAAACAGTCCTCATGGACACAGGCTCTGACCTTGTTTACAACTGGCCTTACCTGAGGAGTCGCTATGTGTGAGACAAACATGTTCATAGCTCTGGAAACATCCCAGGAATAGAGACAAGAACAAACAAAGGCAACAAAGGGGTGAAATTTGAAAACTGACAGCCATTCAGTTGTGTCATTTTTATAGACTTAAATCATCAGCTACAAGACCATGAGCCATTGCAACAACAGGGATCTCTGGAATGATTTCATTTGGCAGCTGATGCTACTTTCTGCTCCCATCAAGCAGTTCACTATTGGTGACAGATGTCTTCCGTGATTATTGCTGGGAGCCTCTCGTCTCTGAATGCTATTGATTAATGCATCTGTCTTCTTGGCCTTGGAAATGTCTTCCCTAGGCTACTTGGAAAGGCTGATTTAAAGCCCTTCTTCCTAATTCCAAACTCTCTGAAAGTCCATTTTGTTCTATGTGGACCACACAAAGGGGGAGGAGTTTCTAGGGCAGGTTCTAATGGGCTTGACTTCCTTTTCTGCCTGCTATTCAAAATTCTGCTTTGCTAGTTGGTAAAGTGATATAACAGCATCGGTTAAACTCACTCTACACAAGGAAGGGTAGAGTGGCTGCTTGTCTGTGTGTTTCATTTTAGAAGCAGTCTCGACTGGGATTTAACTCAACTTCAGCCACCTCGGTGTGTGTGTGTGTGTGTGTGTGTGTGTGTGTGTGTGTGTGTGTGTGTTCCTCTGAATTTTTCTTTGTCTTGTATACAAAATGTCTTCCCCTATTCTGTTTCAGTAAGCTGGTAGCCACCAGTTTAAAAAAATCATCCATGCATAACCTCCTGAGCCACTTCCCGTAGGAGGCTGGAACACTCTGGACACCTCCTAGAAGACAGGAACAGTTTGTACAGATCAAGTGTTAACTTGTGTGAAGGCTTCTGCTCAGAGCAGCTGGTTTGTACAGTACAAGATCCAGCTGTTGCCAGCAAAACTCAGAATCTCCTCTTCAGATGTCAGATCTACAAGACCTGGCCATGGTACTTTGAACCCTTCCTCCCTTCTTTTGTGCATTTAATATCCTCCAGAAAAGCCCGTGCTTACATTCTAATGCCTAACCCTCCTCTCTGCTGAAGAATTCAGGGCTATTCAAAGCTATGTCCTTTAAAACTCAGAATGTATCCATCTAGCTTATTTTAGCAAAATTTGTTATTTGGTTCTGTCCCCTTAACCAAAAGGGCCATGTTTGTAAAAAGGCATAGGGACAGCAACCATTAATAAAAATTCATGCTTGGCAGCGCATGAGTTCTGTTTCCCTTTGTTTTTGGTATCATCAGTTTCAGTCTGCAGTGCCTCATCCCATTGTGTGGCTGTGTGGGAACATGGCAGACCCCAGCGGAGCTGAGGATGTAGCTCAGTTGGAGAGCATTTGCCTAGCATGCATGGAACCAGGTTCTTCTCTCAGCATTGCATAACCAGGCATGGTGGGGCATGGCGAAGGCAGGACGATTGGGAGTTTAAGGTCAGCCTGGGCTACATTTGACCATGTTTCAAAAGACAAGAACAATGAATAAACATCATGAGGAGGACCGTTTAGCTTATGGAGGCCAGAAAGAAAACTTAGAGAGGAAAGGACTAGAGACTCAACATCCCCATCAGGGCCAAATGCAACTTCTAGACCCACAAGGAACTGCTTCTCAGATCTTCTACTTCCTTCCAACAGTGCCGGCATCTGGGTGGGTGTAAGCCTACCTTCTTCCTATTTCCAAACTCTCTGAAAATCCATATTATTCTGTATGAGTTTTTGACTGGCCATCTATGTCTAAGCTATAGCAGGGGAGGAAAAGAGCCTTGCTGAGCAGAGAAGCCTTGCTTACTCTAGAATAAGATAGAGGAAAGATTCATGATGATGTATTCAGAAGCTACTGGGGATGGCAGCATCCAACTCTGAATGCCTACCCTATCTGGCCTGGCTTCTGATCTCAACTGTGGGCAGGTGATACCAAAAATCCCATGTAGTAGCTTGGGTAACTCAACATCCTCATTCTTGGCTGTTCTGCATTACTTCTTTCTTTTGATAACTTGCTTCCACATGGTGTTGAGCACAGGCCATTACCTGTTTCCTAGTAGCACTATCTTGATAACATGATTGACAGTTCTAAAGGTAGATGCCTTCCTAGCTTCCATTGATTATAGCCTCCATCCTTAAATCCATCCAGAATTGAAGACATTGGTTACCCAGGAGCAGTCTGTTGCATGATATGCTAGTACAGAAAGGGGCCCATATTCACTGAGGGAAGATGGCAGAAAATGTGGTCAGACAAGATAGAGAGAAAACGTACAAAAGAGGGAACAATAGAAAAGAATACCCAGAAAGAACAGAAGTGCAAGAACAACCATGAGACACTACCTTGGCTTTCCTAACTTTGCCAAGATGAACTCTTCATGCATTGCTGAGGTGCTTTCCTGGCCTGCTCTCAGCCACTGTGACAGGTTACTCCACTGAACATGACTCAGCAGCTATTTTTGGTAGCCGTGAATTTGATTCCAGTCTTCTCCCTCATAAAGATTATTCTAATTGGGCTCATTTTCTGGGTTTATTCATATAAAATATTCAATTAGTATTACCATAACCCATCATCTTTAAAAGAAATAATTATGGGTATGTGTCTGCATAGGTTTGTGTGCACATGTATGCAGGAGCCTGAGCAAGACAGATGAGGTCATCAGATTCTCTGGAACTGGTCATTGTGGGTGCTGGAATGTGAACTCAGGTCCACTTCAAGAGCAGCAAGTACTCTTAACCTCTAAGCCATCTCTCCAGTCCCAATTCCTTCTTTTGAATCTCTGTTCCTCCTGGCAGGATTTCTTTCTTGTAGTTTTTCATTTCTTGCCACTTGCCCTAAAGAACCACGGGGATCCGGATCTATAAATTCAATGATAATAATGATGGTGGCTAATATTCATCCAGGACTTTCTCTCTGGCAGGTGAGCTTTCTGGCCGTTAGCATGGTCTTCTTAGTCTGGCAGTGTTGTCTCTAGACATTCAGTTCAAGTAATGTGACAGAACGCCCTGAAGAGCTTCCTCTCCTGAAGTGACCAGCATGGTTTAGAAGAGATAGAAGCTTTTAAACACAAGTCACAGCCAGTGAGAAAGAGAAAGAGTACCCAGGAGCAAACACCACAAAGACAAAGCTGAAAAGTACGGTGGCCAGCGTGAGTGGCTTTGGCTGCCAGAGGGGTCCTCAGCTTTATAACCAAGACATTTGGAAATTAACAACCGCTTAGGAAAAATCTAAGCCTTCAGCCCTCCTTATGGTAAAAAGGTGAGGCTTACATTCCAATTTCAGTATATTAAATAAGAAATGAGGGTAAAAATATCATAAGCTGAATGGTCATTTTGAGAAATAAGACAAGGAACAACCAATGAAATCCAAGGACAGTTGAGCAAAAGCAGTAAAAGCAGGAAAACAAACATGTGCATGCCTCCTAAGCAGCAGCCCTTGAAAATATACAATTTCAATGGAAAGAGAAAGCTAGAAAAAAAATGTGTACTGCCTAAGGGGGACTACAAAGAAACTGGCCTGTTTGAACCAAATTCTAGGTTGAGGACAAGAGATACCCATGTGATTTATATGCACAGCCCTCTCCGCGAGTGATATTCAAGCTACAGAGAACCAAGAAGCACAGAGTCCCAGTTTGGAAAGATCCCTGGAGCATATGACAGAAGCAAGGACAAAGCTTTGGACAAAGGATGCATGACACATGGACAATGCCCACTCACTGTCATAAGTGGGCACTGATAGCTGAGGCCAGTCACGCCTGTGCTCACAGCAAGCTCACACCATCCCTTGGAATACTGCTTCTCAACACATGGTGCTGGAATCAATCCAACAGCATCACCTAAGAGCCCCCCTGAAACCCACAGAATCCGGCACTTCTTGTTGGCATCCCCAGCCGGGGTGTTAAGTTCTAGGTGACTTGGATCGGCATTCAAATTTCAAAAAACTCTACCCATTCTTCCTTCTTTTCATTTCTTGCCATTGGCCCTAAAGAACCACAGGGATCTGGACCTATAAATATAATTATAACCACAACTAATAAAGACACAGTAAACTGTAGAATTCCTACCCTAGATTGTAATGTGTCTTCTGCCCATCAAATCTTTTGTAAGGCACTTATGAGCTACTCAGTGTGGACACTGGGAACCAAACTCAAGTCCTCAGGACAGTATGAAGTGTTCTTAACTACTGAACCATCTCTCTAGTACCAACAAGTAGAATTTTTAGAACATCAAAGTTTTTCATTTTAAAACACCAGAATCTACATCTTATCACTCTCCTCAGGTTTTACCTAATAAGACAGTAGACCTTTTAAACAAGTACAGTTCCAACTAGAAAATGAAATTCTCTCTTTGATTACTTATAATCTATTTACATGATAATTAGCACAAGACTAGGAGATACAAATTACCTTCACATGAATAAGGCTTCTATTTGCATAAATTATAATGCTAATAATTTTCTATTTTCAGTCCAAAATTTAGATATGTACAGAATGATGACTGAGTCTGCTGCTTTGGTGGCATAGGTAATTTTGAAATTAGGACTTCTTTCTTGGAACACACAAAATCATTTGACAACCTTTGGTTCCTCACTCTCAAGTTATAAGTTCTTATTGTTCTGTGTAGTCAACTTCCTATAGGCCTAAAATAGCAAGAGCTCTTATTTAAAAAAAAAAAAAAGAATATTTATTTCATAGCATATTGTTACTGGAAATTTGGGAGCATCATGGCAGAATTGCCTCATATATCAAGGGAAACTGGGGTTCCCTTGTAGGGTTCTTAGTATTGTTGATTAAAAATAAATCAAGAACTCAAAATTAATCCAGGGGACAATTAGCTTAAAAGAAAAACTCCAGGGTAACAAGCCTGAAGGAGGGAGATGGAGGAGAAAAATCTTTGCCATTTGAGTTATACATGGAGGCCAGCCACCTGAGGGACAGACAGCAACATGGTGGAGGGATAGGGCACTTCAGAGAAAGAGTGAGGCTCTTCCTCTGAAGTGTTAGAGAAAACATGCTTAGAAAAAAAAAGAGGAAGACATGGAAAAGTTACCCTTTTTTGAGTAATTTAGAAAAGTAGGTAGACTTATAAAAGCTACCTACTGTGGCTCTGTAAGCATCAAAGAGCAGGATTCTGGGAAGGAAAATAACACTATCTCATGAAAGGGACAAGTGTTCTGCATAGCTTTTTAGCATGACTTAAGGTGATCCACCTTCCTTAGGGATGTTCTCTTAGCCAGATAATTGACTTGCTGGCCTGGAATGTTAGGGTTCAGGCCAGGCCACAGACTCCCTTGACCAGAAGGAAGTATTCCCTTAGTGTGCCCTTACTGGAAGTGTAATACTGTGACAACATGGTTTGTCTGTTTAATCTCATAAATTTTTTAACCTGAAAATATTTGAACTCATAATTTGCCTGTGTCCTCTTATAATAGAGATTATGAAGAACTGGGACCAGTACTGCAAACAAGGCCTTATTCACTCAATTCTTTGGATCTAGAATGCCAGTGGATATTTTTAAAAATTATCAGACTCTATCTGATTATTTGGAACAAAATACACAGAGTCACAAGCACCTCTGTGTCTGCTCTGAAGAGCATGCCTTGTCTAATTTCAAAATCTGCAATCAGCATGGCCTCCTACACCACCCACTTCCATTCTTTCCACATAAGAACAGGAATACCTCCAGTTGACATATATGTGACAGAAGTAGGAGCAAAGCCACTCTAAGTTATGCTACTAGTGAAAAAAGAATGCCTACCTGTATACCACATGCTCTGCCCAAGCAGTGTTGGCTAATGACTTCACTGCCACCCAGGTCCCTTCCATCTATATCACTCCTACATCACCACTCTGTCAGTGTCCTCAAACATGTCTACAGGCCTATTTGTCTTTGCTGAGAAGCCAAGGTCCCTAGGCATCCAGGCCCCTGTCATTTCACACCAAGTGACAAAGTGATAAGCCATTGTGAGAACAGTTCCATCTCATGTATCAGAATGAGACCTATCCCACACATCCCACACATCCCACATTCACTAACAATCTCTCTTTCATTTGAATTCTTCTATCTTCACCATCATCAGCACCTTCACTAGCACCTCAGTCGGTCCTAACCCCAACACAAGGGCTATGACCCTGGTTGCTGTCTCTACATCGGATGAGTAAGAGATGACATGGTGCATCAGGAAGAGCAAAGGAGCTCAGAGACCAGGAGGGAAAAATAATTTCAAATCAACGCTATGGTTTTCAGTATTTGTAAGATGTTTTCACTTAGAATGTAGTACTTGCATATAAAGCAGGCATGATGCCTTTTCTGAATGGTATTTGCCATGCCTCTCTTCGGTAAGTATATAAAGAAGCCATGTGGATGTTCGATGAATATGGAAGAAATGACTGACTGACCAAAGTTGGAGAAAAAGGGAACATTTCATCTGAGCTAACTAATTGTAAATGTTCCATGGTTGTTAGTAGCCCAAGCCTATCTTAGAGGCAAATCTCATGCTGAAAGCCAACAGTGAAAAAAAGAAAAACTTCTGATCTGCGTTAGCTAAAGCAACTCCGGAGTCCTGTGACCCCACTCCTACCTCCACCCCCTCTGTCCCACTCATCACTACACACCACTCACCCTTGTATTTTGACTTGAGAACACAGTTGAAAATGCTACAGACTTGGGCTATTTATCAAAACTAAGATATTCTTTATGTTCCACATATTTTTCTTTAGTTCTACTCTTTTTTTAAACAAATAATCCAAATAATATCTTTATTATGTCATTTTCTAACTTGTACTGTTGATGAGGCTTTGTAAAACTTTTTTGATGGTAAGTTTTTGAAAAACTCTTCAAGCTTTGTTCAGTTTATTCTCCTGATGTTTTTCTACTATACACTCATGATGGTTCAAAGTGATGGTTTTTATGGCCTCCTATTTTTTGTTCTTCCTGTTTTGGTAGATGCACCAGAATTTCCAAAATAGCTTTAATTAAAAAAAAAAATCTTGATGTGCTTTTTGTTAGTCCTTTAACCTAATCAATGATCTTCTAGTCCAGAAAATCTTGTTTTGTCTAGAGTCTCGCCCCCACCCCCAAGACTCTGGTTTATTGGGTTGAAATACATCTCAATCACTGGTAGTTTTAAATATTCCTCAGATGTTTTTCATGTTCAGAAGGCAGAGACAACTTCAACTCAAGTAATTTACCATGAAATATGAGTCTATTTAGTAGGCATAATCCTTCTCTTGCTTGGAATGAGTTTTCTATTCCTGGCTACTTAAGATTTCTCTGGTTTTGCCATAGAAATTATGTTGCAATGATCATTGCATATTTTACATAGTAGTAATTAAATATATAAAAATGACAAAATTTTAAGAACCCTGCTGTTATTCAGTTTAATTTCATTTGGCTATAAAATTAATTCCTTCATTGCATTATCCTTCTCAGTTTTCACTTATAGGTAGTATTTAAAGCAGTGGCTTTCAGCCTGTGTGTGGGGTTACTACCCCTTCAGAGAATTGAACCACCCTTTTAGAAGGGTCTTATATAATATATCTTGCATATAAGATATTTACATTACTATTCATAACAGTAGCAAAATTACAGTTATGAAATAGCAATGAAAATAATTTTATGTTTGGGCTACCACAACACAAGGAACTGTATTAAGGTGTTGCAGCATTAGGAAGGCTGAGGACCACTGGTTCAGAGTAATGTCATTTTATGTATTCTCTGTCCTGACTCAATAAATTGAATCATAAAAGGATTAAAAATCTTGCCAAAGACAAACAGCTGGAACTTGGAAGAGAGCTTTAAACTTGAGCATCTTGGCAGCTGAGGACACACTTGGGGCACTATTTAATTCTCCGTTTTACCATGTGCATCTTGTGTGACATTAGGTATCAAATTCTTAGCCCTCCCTTCTTCAGTTTCTGATCTGTAAAATGAGAATAATTGTTATCCCTTCTTCATAGAGTTTTAAGGGGATTGTGTGGATTAATATTGTGAAACCGCAAGACCTTTCATGACATTCAGCAAGAATGAAGTAAGTGTTAATAGGACCAAGCCAAGCAGTCTGGCTCCCGAGTCTTATTCCTGCTTCTAGTATCAAGGTTATTGTAATCTTTTGTGCTCTAGTGCCTTGAGCATCTTTCATAATCACTGGTCTTAGAATCTTATTTGAAGAAATTAATTACTTCCAACAAATTTCTCCTATAGATTAGAAATTAGCTTTATGCTTTGTTTCAGTAAATTTTACTCATTTATATTTTCTTAAAGTTTATTTTCTATTTTATTAGCATAAGCATGTGAATTTTATAATTATAAACTACATATACTATATTGATCTTTTAGTTATGCAATTTTGCTTTATTTTCTGTTTATAAAATACAAGCTTAAGTTTAAAAATCTTGTTTTGGAACTCCCCACACCAATAAACTGGTTCTTTATTAATTTCTGTATGCTATTAGTTTCTAATTTCACAAATAAGTTCTGTTTTTTCATATTCATCTTCTTGAACAGAATGCTTCATTTAATCTACTTTAAGCTCAATCATTTGAAATAAAGGAAAGAATCCAACACTGAATTTTTCTAGGTATACCTTGGTCATGCTCAGTTGGTTTCATTTGTTAGTCTCCTGTTGCTGTGATTAACCATCATGGATGACAACGACTTATGGAAGAGGTTATTTTAGCCTGTGGTTCCAAAGGGAGAGAACATAATGGCGGGAGAGGAATGGCAACAGGGCTCCAGAGCAGAAAGCAGAGAGCACACTTTCCATCTCAAATACAAAGGAGAGAAAGTGAACTGGAAGTAGGGTCAGTCTGCAAACACTCAGAGTCCACAAATGATGCACTCCTCTAGCAAGGCTCACTGCCCCAAAGGCTCCAGAACATTCCCAACATCAGCACCAGGGACCAAGATTTTAAATATGTGACCCCATGGGGCTCGTTTCTCATTCAAACCACCATAAACTATTTTGTTGTCTGGTCTTTCTCCTTTGAAGCAGATATTCTCTTGACTTAGTTCCTCTCCTTGCACCATGCAGTAATTGTGTATTACTGCAACAAAGGTGAAGAGACGAGAAGGTGCTGATCTAGTTACAGGAGCTAGATTCCCAAAGAGACGACTGATGGTCTTCCCACACTCATCATAGGAGCAGAAGGAAGGAAGAGGAGGAAGAGGAGGGAACAAAGAGAGGAGATACTGGAACCAAGGGCAACACAATAAACTCAACATGAACTGCATAGGAACTACATAAGAAAGACTTTCAGCTAACTTTAGGCATGGGGTTGGCAATACACATCTGGAATCCCAGCACCCAGTAGAACACCCAGGAGGTGAATCCAGGGTAATACACGTTCCAGCCCAAGCTAGACCATATAAGCAGTTCCAGGCTCACTTGAGCTACATAATGAGAGCCTGTCTTAAACAAAAACACAGCCAGCAACAAAAATATGGAAACCCCTGAAATCTTAAAAAGAAGAAGAAGAAGAAGAACATTTTGATATTTATCTTTTTTGGGTCTGTGAATTGTAGCATATCCTGTGCTATGTGGCTAAACTCTGCTTGTAAGTGAGTACATACCATGTGTGTCTTTCTGGGTTTGGGTTACCTTACTCAGGATGATCTTTTTTAGTTCCATTAATTTGCCTACAAATTTCATGGTTCCCGTGTTTTTAATAGCTGAGCAGTATTTCATTGTTTAAACGTACCACAATTTCTTTATCCATTCTTCAGTTGAGGGACGTCTAGGTTGTTTCCAGATGCTGGCTATTATAAATAAATCTGCTATGAACATAGTTGAGCAAATGTTCTTGCCATGTGGTAGATAAGTAACAAGGAGGACCCAAGGGAGGGTGCTTAAATCTCACACAGAAGGAGAAATAGAGTAGACAGTGAAAGCAGTTGAAGAGAAGGAATAAGGTAGGGAGGGGAGCACAGAGAGAAATGAGGATGGAGATCATACCTGGAGAGAGTGGTAGCAGGAGGACAGAGGACCTGCAGAAGGAAGAGAAACTGTGACTGGGAGCATCTCTATGACAAACCAGGTAGGCTTCTGGGAGGATACAGGGTGACTCTATCTGAAAATCCTAGTAGCAGGGGTCATAGAAACTGAAGAGGACACCCTCTAACAAGAAGGACTCCTAGTTATAAGGAGGAGAACACCAACCCACCTGCAAAAACTTTGACCCAAAATTTACCCCACATACAAGATGTGCAGGGATAAAGAAAGAACAGAGACTGAGGAAATGTTCAACCAATGCCTGGCCCAACCTGAGACCCACCCTATGGGAGAGAACCAACCCTTGGAACTATTAACGATATTCTGCTATGCTTGCAGATGAGAGTCTAGCAAAGCTGTCTTCTGAGGAGCTCCTTCCAGCAGTGGATCAAAATAGATGCTGAGACTCACCGCCAAACATTGAGCAAAGTGTAGGGGGTCTTGTGGTAAAGTGAGAGGAAGGGTGACAAGAGCTCCACAAGAAGACCAATAGAGCCAATTAATCATGGCTCAGAGGGGCTTGTGGAGACTGAAGCACCAACCAAAGAGCATGCATAGGGGACCTAAGCCCCTACACAGATACAGCTGATGGGCAGCTTCAGCTTCGTGTGGGACCCCTAGTAAGGGGAAAGGGGGATTTTCTCTGACATGGACTCTGCTGATTGCTTTTCAATCACTTTCCCCTGGTGGGGCTGCCTCACCAGGCTACAGGGGAAGAGAATGTGCTCAGTACTGATTCCACATGATGTGCTGGTGTGGGTCAGCGGGGGACATCTCCTTTTCTGAGGAGAAGGGGATAGGGGATGGGGGAAGATAGAGAGAGGGTGGGACTTGGAGGAGAGGAGAGAGGGGGCTACGATTGAGATGTAAAGTGAATAAATAATTAAATATAATTAATTAACAATAAATAAATAATTTAAAAAAGAACAGCTTGAGGAAGTAGAGAGCTTTTCCTTTAACTGGAATTTTTAAAAAGCTTATATTATAAGATTGTCAAGTCCCCTCTAGATGAGTATGAAAGTTTGTTGCAACCCCAAGAAAACATTAATTTTTAAAAATTGGAGCAGCTGGTTCAAGATTTTTGTATAAATATAAAAATTTAAAATTTGCCAGAAAAATTCAGCAAAGGAAGGATAATGAATCAATAAACTGGCAAGTTCTGGCACCTAATAAAGAACATTATGAAGTAAATGTGATTAAGCTATATTCATGAATCATGATAAAGAATCCAGACTAACTGCAAATACATATGCTAATTTAGTTTGAGACAAAGGTGACATTTCAAACCAAATGATACTCAAATAATAGTGATACTGCTCATACGATTATATTTTATTCTCTAAAATGTTGTGAATTTTGTTGTTGCAGACGTCTTCTATGTTATATATTTTATCACATTTTATATTTTTGTATAGATGAATTTGTTAAGTCCCAAGAGAAGACATGGGGGATTTTTTTTTTATATTAAAGATGTTGGGCAAAGGTCTTTTTTAGTGTTTGCTAAGTACTGCTGCCAAGTGATTTTGAAGTACTTTGCATATATTTATTCAAGTAATGCCTACATTGTATTATAAGACCCCTTCCAGATGAAACACCAAAGTACAAAATGTTAAAATAAACCTGGCACTGGGCCCTGTTGCTCCACAGTAGAGGCATGGGGGTGCAAGCCAGTGGATTCTGATTCGAAACTTCCTTCTGAGCCATTACTACAAGCCACTCACTGAGGCATCAGACAAGCTCCAGGGCAAAAGGACATGGGGTTTTAGCTCATCTTGTTGGGAGCCAGACTTTCTTAGACACAGCACATGGCCATACTCCACTGTCTAATCTGGGTGGGGCATCCTTAGTATGGAATGGAATTCCAGCACACAGCTGTGTAACCTGGGTACCAAGAGCAAGATTGTTCTAGGGGCAGAAGAAACTGTGCTCACTCACTACCTGGAGATCAGCGCTGTGTGTGTGATATGTGAAAAGCAGTTGGCAACCTGGTGGGGTAATGACAGGACCTTCACCTAGAAGCCAAAAAGCCACCAGCAACAGGCTGTGTCTGCCAAGGTGTGGGAGGCATAAACCACATGGTTCCTAGCATCGAAAGACTTGCTGTTGTCAGCCTCTATCAAGTTTTCTGCAAAATTATTTCACTGTGTTCTTTACTATTTACCCCAAATTAAATTCCTTCTAGATGGAAAAAGTTTAACTATAAACCAAAATATAAATTCCTAGGAGAAAACATGGGTTGTTTTTTATAATTTAGAGAGAAAAAGATCTTTCTTTAATTTTATATTTATATACAATATAATATTTTATACTAAAGATGTGTCTCTAATATAAACTTCTCATGTGAGGCCTGTGGCATGGTATGACTTTCTGGCATTCCTTGGCTCTAATCTGCCAAGATACCCTTTCTTCCACAGCAAAATCCTAATATTAATGCCAAGATCCAATAGGATGTCCTGGTGCCTGTGTGTCCCCACAAGGGGGGTCAGTCTAAGCCACACTGGGACCCTATCATTTATCTGTCATCCACCTGCAGCAGACTCACTCTCCTTCTCTGGCTCCTTCTGTCTCTTCTCCCTCTCAGGCAACAGGCCCCTCAAACCACTCCACCCTGACACCCACTCTTGCCCTCACCCCTGCTACTTGCTCCTAGCCCCACAGCAGGACCCCCCTATCTCTCTCTAGCTGGCCTAACCTGGCCCCAGTTCCCCCTTTGTAGGAGGTTGCCAGGAAGGATGGCCTGATCAAGGTTTATGCCTTCACAAAGGCTCTGACAGATGGAATACCAACAAAGACCCTGAAAACCCAGAGGATAAACAACTCCTCATGACCTATTTTCCCAGAGTTTCCCCTACATTAGGGACAACTTTAAGCACTTGAAGAGAGAGGACCTATAACCCCACAGGCAGAAGTCTTAGCACTAGCCTTTAAGGTATACTGTGGGAGAGATGAAAAAGCCTGTAAATAGAAATACCAAATGCTGACCAAGGTCATTAAGGCAGCTTCGGCGACTGCCTGGGCTCCCTTGCCTCCTAAAAACCTCAAAGACTACTGAGCTCCTGCTTTAAACGTGGTCAGGAGGGTCACTGAGCCCAGGTCAGCCCTAGCTCCTGCAGGCCACCCAGCCATGTCCCAAGTACCATCAAGAAGGACATTGAGCTGTTGACTGCCCCCATGTCCCTCCTGACACAGAGACATCAGACCTGGATTACCCCCCAGCTTGACCTCTTAGGCCTGGCCATGGATGCCTAAAGGGACCTAGATGGACTTCTTTGGCCTAACCACTGTCATCTCTAACTAGGAGGCCCAGGTAGTTATGTTATCAGGACAACCCATCTCCTTCCTGCTGGACACTGGGGCCACTTATTTGGTCCTAATGGAGTTTTGGGAACTCACCTCTCCTTCTTGTTTTCCTCTTATTGGGGCAGGCACAGAGCTTACCAACCTCCCCAGACTCTACCACTCAAATGCATTTTCAGGGGTGTTCCTCTCATTCATTCTTTCTTGATGGTACCAACCTGTCCCATCCCTTTACTGGGAAGGGATCTTCTAGCCAGAGTGAGAGCCTTTATTTCCTTTGTTATTACCATTTTCCTGACCCCAAATCTCACCAGAAGCCCCCTTCCTTATCCTCCTAGCCATCCAACCTACTGGTTCCAATATGTCATTTTCCTTGACAACCCCCAAAGTGAACCCCCAAGTCTGGGACACCCAAAACCCTCTATTGCCAAATACCATTCTCCACCATCATCCAATTTCAGGACCTTACCTGGTAGATCATCCAAGTCCAGTACTAACTCTAGCTCCAGAGCCTTAGGGGACTTACACCTATTATCTCTGACCTCCTGTGGGGGAAAAACTACTTTGCCCACATCATCTTTCCCCCTTAACACTCATATATACTTGCAGGTAAAAAGCCCAATGGGGCCCACTGCCTGGCTTAATCTCCAGCTCATCCGTGCTGTAGGGGTTCCCCTCTACCCTCTTGTGGATAATCCTTACACAGTTCTTTTCACTACTCCCTTTGGGACTTCCCATTTATCAGTCCGGGACTTCAAGGATGCCTCCTTCTCTATCTGCCTTGAAACACAGTCACAAAACATCTTTGCTTTCATCTAAGACTAATCCTGACACCATCCTTCTCTACTCAACTCTCCTGGACCATCCTACCCCAGGGGCTCTGGGACAAGCCACACCTCTTTGGCCAGGCTCTGGCCTCTTATCTCTCTTTGTCTCTTCCAAACCTAAACTCATACCATGTGTAGACAATCTTATCCTCGCAGTCCATTCCTACAGAGGAGCCAACCTGACATCTCTGCTCTTTTAAATTTCTTGTCCAGCCAGGGCTGCAGAGTCTCACTGTCTGAGGTCCAACTGTCCACCTCTCAGGTCACCTACTTGGGACTAACTATTAGCCCAGCCCACAAAGCTCCTTTTAAAAATACCCTTATCATTTGTGCTTTGTCCTTTTGCTGTGGCAGAGAGAAAGAAAAATGTCAAAAACAGAGCTTTGGAGATAACCCTGCTGTTTCTTTTGTTTTTGACAAAGTATCACAGCAAGAACAGTATTTCTAACTCACTGTAGATTAGCATGCAGCCTGAAATCCAAGAAAATTAGAGGCAAAAAACATAATAAATATTAGGGAAGATTTTAATGTTAAAGAGACAGATGTGAGAGCCTGCATGTTTGGATGATTACAAGATGGTGGCAATGAAGATGTACGGTATCTCATCTTCATAGAGGAGACTCACAGATGCTACTGCTACAGGAAGCCATGGATCATGGGAGCTGAAGATCACTGTGAGAGAGATCCACACAGTGTGGACCATGGGCGAGTCTGACCTCTGGCCATCTAGTGGCCCATGGAGGATGGCAGCCCACTCCCCAGAGCCTGGACTGGACCTTGCCTATGAGCTGAGAACTGTGGCCTTGCTCAGCAGTGTGGACTTGGTATATGGGACTGAAATCATCCTGACACTGAAGCATCAGAGTTCCTGGCCGAGGGAAATCATTGGGAAATAGGTGGATCTGTCCTCAGATCTCCACCAACCCACCCACCCTGCACCAGTCCAGAGAAAGCCCAGGGGGCCCAGATGGCTGTGGACAGACACAGTGTCCAGCCACAGCAGCGCTGTCTGAGCAAGGCTGGGCAGAAGCCTAGCTTCCAGCCCCAAAGGACTCTCCTGGCACAACTGGACCCAGACTAGCAAGGCTCCACAGCCAACTAGGTACTCACACACTCTCAGGAGAGGCTGGGCAGGCCAAAGGGGATAGGACAGAAATCTAGTCAACCAACAACAATCAGAAGGCAGTAGCTGCTCTCTCCCTGGCAGGCAGAACCTAGGCCTCACTACCTGGTTAGAGCAAGCAGAAATTTAAACAACTACTAGAAGCCAGCAGGGATTCAGGCACTCTAGTGGGATCTGAGCCTAGGACCCAAAGCCCCAGGCCCAAGGGCAGGGTATTCAAAGCCCAGCTGAAGACAGGATAACTGGCTCTACATACACTACCTCAAACCGATACTGGAGCTGCAGAGCACAAGCACCTATCTCAGCTTACCCACTGAGAAGCTCAGGGTGTGGAACAAAGTCTCCAGGAGCTACAAGCAGGTCACCTGCCTGTCCCAAGGAGGAGTTCCCTGATCCCCATAGGCAAAGGCCCTCGACCTATAATCCCTCACCAAGAAACTGATCTCAATGACCAATGAAGGACACCAGAAGCTACCTCCCAATATCAGAGACAGCAAGATGAATAAAGGCCAGTGTAAAAACATAAACAACAAAACCAAAACAATATGGCATCTCCAGATCCCATCTATCCCTAAGAAAGCAACCTGTAGAACTCAAACACAATTGAAATACAAGAAAATGAACTCAGAATCTTAGTAATGAAGATGATAATGGAATAAATGAATAAAATCCATAAACAAATGCAGGAAGATGCATCCAAACAGGTGGAAGACATAAAAGAGGCCTATAGAGAGGCACTGGAAGAAAATCAGGAATATACAAACAAATGATAGGTCATGAAACATAAACTAAACTGAGAAATAACAACACTAATCAATGTTATGAATCAAATGGATCTAAGTGATATCTACAGAACTTTTACCCAAATTCAAAGGATTATACCTTCTTCTCAGCAGCCCATGGAACTTTCTCCACAAATGATCAGATAGTAGGTCACAAAGCAAGCCTTAATAGATACAAGAAGATTGAAATAATACATTGTATCCTATAAGATCACCGTGGTCTAAGGCTGGACTTCAACAACACCAGAAATATCAAAAAGCCTACACACACATGGAAATTAAACAAATCTCTACTTAATTACACTGGGTCAGGGAAGAAATAAAGGAAGAAATTAAGGACTTCCTGAAATTCAAAGAAAATGAAGGAACAACATACCCAAATGTGTGGAACACACTGAAGGCAGTGCTAAGAGGAAAATTCATAGCACTAAGTGTCTTTACGAAGAAATTGGAAATATCCCATGTAAGCATCTTAACAACACATCTAGAAGCCCTAGGGAAAAACGAAGCAGAAACACCGAAGAAGAGTAGACATCTGGAAATAAACAAACTCCAGGCTGAAATCAATAAATTAGAAACAAAGAGAACAATTCACAGAATCAACAAAACCAGGAGCTGGTTCTTTGAGAAAATCAACTAGATGGACAAACCATTAGCCAAAGTAACTAAAAAGCAGAGAGACACTATCCAAATCAACAAAATCAGAAGTGAAAAGGGAGACATAGCAACATACAGTAAAGAAATACAAAGAATCATAAGATCCTACTTTAAAGCATATATGACACAAAATTTCAAAATCTAAGGGAAATGGACAATTTTCTTGATAGATTCCACTTGTAAAAATTGAATCAAGGTCAGATAAACAAATTAAGTAGTCCTATTTCTCCTACAGAAATAGAAGCAGTTGTTAATAGTATCCCAACCAAAAAAAAGCCCAGGGCCAGATGTTTCAGCACAGAATTCTACCAGATGTTCAAAGAAGAGCTTACACTGATACTCTTCAAGCTACTCCAAAAGATAGAAATGGATGGAACATTACCAAATTCATTCTATGAGGCCACGGTCACATTGATACCTAAACCCCACAAAGACCCAACAAAAAAGGAAAACTTCAGACCAATTTCTCTGATGAACATTGACCCAAAAACACTCAATAAAATACTCACAAACCGAATACAAGAAGATATCAAAGATATCATTCTCCATGACTAGGTAGGCTTCATTCCAGGCATACAGGGATGGTTTAATATATGGAAATCCATCAATGTAATCCACCATATAAATGAACTGAAAGGAAAAAAAAACCCATATGATCATCTCCTTAGATGCAGAAAAAGTATTTGACAAAATCCAACACTCATTCATGTTTAAAGTTTGGAGAGATCGGAGATACAAGCACATACCTAAACATAATAAAGGCTATATACAGCAAGCCAATAGCCAACATCAAATTAAATGGAGAGATACTCAAGAAAATCCCTCTAAAATTGGGAGCCAGGCAAGGCTTCCCACTTTCTTCATCTCTCTTCAATATAGTGCTTGAGGTTCTAGCCAGAGCAATAAGACAACAAAAGGAAATCAAGGGGATCCAAATGGGAAAGGAAGAAGTCAAATTATCCCAATTTGTAGATGATATGATAGTGTACATAAGTGACCACCAAAATTCCACCAGAGAACTCCTACAGCTGATAAACACCTTAAGCAAATTGGCTGGATACAAAATTATCTTTAAAAAAGTCAGTAGCTTTCCTACATACAAATGACAATTGTGCAGAGGAAAAAGACAGAGAAACTACACCCTTCACTATAGCCGTAAGCAATATAAAATATCTAGGATTAACTCTAACCAAGCAATCAAAAGACTTGTTTGAAAAAACTTCAAATTTCTGAAGAAGGAGATTGAAGATAACACCAGAAGATGGAAATATACCCCTTATTCTTGGACCAGGAGAATTAAAATAGTAAAAATGGCCATTTTACCAAAAGCAATTTACAGATTTAATGCAATTCCTATCAAAATACCTACACCTTTTTAAAAGACATTGAAACATCAATTCTCAACTTCATATGGAAAAACAAAACAAAACAAAACAAAACAAAAAAAACAACACCAGAATAGCTAAAACAATCTTATACAATAAAAGAACCTCTGGAGGAATCTCCATACCTGATCTCAAGCTGTACTATAGAGAAACAGTAATTAAAACAGCATGGTACTGGCACTTAATTTTTGACAAAGAAGCCAAATCTATGCAGTGGAAAAAGGATAGCATCTTCAACAAATGGTGCTCATCTAACTGATGTCTACATGTAGAAAATGCAATTAGACCCGTATTTATCACCATGCACAAGCCTCAAGTCCAAATGGATTAAAGACCTCAACATAAAACCAGAGACACTAAATTGGTTAGAAGATAAATTGGGGAAAGAGCCTGGAACACATTGGCCCAAGAGACAACCTCCTGAACAGAACTCCAACAGCCTAGGTCTTATATCAACAATTAATAAATGGGACCTCATGAGGCTGAGAAACTTCTGTAAGGCAGGAGACACTGTCAAGAGAACAAAGCAACAGCCTACAGACTGGGAAAAGATCTTCACCAACCCTACAACTGACAAAGGTCTAATATCCAAAATATATAAAGAACTCAAGAAATTAAACACCTCCAAACCAAATAACCCAATTGAGAACTGGGGCTCAGAATTAAACAGAATTCTCACCAGAGGAATATCGAATGTCTGAGAAACACTAAAGAAATGCTCAATGCCTTAGTCATCAGAGAAATGCAAATCAAAATGACTCTGAAATTCCATCTTACACCCATCAGAATGGCTAAAATCAAAAACTCAAATGACAGCACGTGCTGGCCAGAGTGTGGAGAAAGGGGAACACTCCTTCATTGCTGGTGGGAATGCAGAATTGTACAACCACTTTGGAAATCAACCTGGTGCTTTCTCAGAATTCTGGCAATTGGGCTATCTCAAGACCCAGCTATTCTACTCCTTGGAATATAGCCAGAAAGTGCTCCACCACAGAACAAGGGCATGTGCCCAACCATGTTCATAGCAGCCTTATTCATAATAGCCAGAACCTGCAAAGAACCTAAATGTCCCTCAGTTGAAGAATGGATAAAGAAACTGTGGTAAATGTACACTATGGAATATTACTCAGCTATTATAAACAAGGAAACCCTGAAATTTGTAGGCAAATGGGTGGAAGTAGAAATGATCATACTGTGTTAGTTAACCCAGACCCAGAAAGATTAACATGGTATGTACTCACTTATAATTGGACACTAGCCCAACAGGGATTTCCCCTGAAATTCTTCACTTACCAAGGTGATTGCAATAGATGCAAGGACCTCCTATCGGGACTCTAGGTGAGAGAAGTATGGGAGAATGGGGAAATAGAAGGACCCAGAAGGTCCTAGAAACCTACAAGGAGAGCATCATGATGGGCTATTTGGATGCAAGGGGGTCTGTTCAAACTACTGCACCAATCAAGAACAATACATGCAGTCAACATTGAACCCCTACTCAGATCTAGCCAAGGGACAGGAAATTATCCACAGTTGTGTGGAAAGCGGGGACTGACTGACATGAACTCTGGTGCCCCTTATTTTACCCTTCCCCATTGGAGGGGAGGCCTAGTAGGACTCAGAGAAAGAATATGAAGGTTACCAAGATGAGACTTGATAGGCTGTGACCATATGGTGGGGGAGGAGGTCCCCTTCTGTCAAGGACCTGAGGGAGGGGAATAGGGTGAAAGAGGAAGGGAGAGAGAAATGGGAGGAGACAAGCAAGAGGATAACAACTGAAATGTAATCTGAATAAATTAATAAAATAAATAAATAAATAAAAATACCCTTGTCAAATTGTCACAAGAACATCACCCTGATTGTGTAAAGCTCCTACTGCTGGCCCTTCCTAGGCCACAGGCTCTCCCCAAGCAACTTTTTTCATCTCCATGTTTGAGCTCTTGTACAGGCAACCAGTTCCGATATCTGCTTGTTTACCCTAATGCTCATCTCTTCCTGATCACCTACTCACCTTCTAACTCTGTCATCTCTGCTCCCTATTATGGAAACTTACTGACCACTACCTACCTCAGCCATATGCCAACTCTTGTCCATCCCTAATCAACATGGAGGATCAGGTCTTTCTCTCTCCTCCAGACTTAAGTCCTTCATCCCTTTCCCCTAAATGGCAGGGGCCCGTCAAGGTAATTCTTATAACCCTCAAAGCTTCTAAGCTTGAGGGTCTCCCTCATGGACTTTACCTCAAGCACTTGCTGTTCCATCTCAAGCCCTTTACTCCTCTGCCTTAAAGATAACTTCCCTTCCGACATATCAACCTCAACAGGAATCCTGTTCTCTTAAGTTCCAGAGGACACCAAGATCAACCTCACTGTCTCTGGTTCCAGAAGAATGAAGCTTCACCCTGGCATCTGTGTTCTATTCTACTGGATTGGACATAGACATGTCTCTTTCCCCCTGTGTCTGCTTTTGTCTAGGGCTCTCCATATAGGGTTAGAAAGGTGTTCCATAGCAGCCTGTCAGAAGCCAATTAAAATTCCCATCACTTCTATATCCACCCTTTCTCCTTTGTGTACTGACCCTTTGCCTGCTTCTTCTATGACTAGGCAGAAGGCTATTGTAAAGACTGGTCAGATATTTATGAAGGCTGCACATACTGGTCTTGCCAATGCCAGGTGCCACATGTGCATCCTAGCTTTGATTTCTTTTCCTCTATTGACAAAATGGCACCCTTTAATTCTGTGTCATGGGCCCATAGGATTCCAGGTAGGAAATGGGTTTTCTCAGTAAAGCTCTACCATTTCCTCAACCCCTGGTACACGGTGAGTATGATTAAAGTCCAGAGAAAATATATCCCAACTATTCAACACCAAAAGGTACGAGGGGTAGAGGAGGTGATTCAACATTCTCCCAAGGTCATAAGCCCTTTAACATGCCCTCTCTTAAATAGCACAAACCTGTCACTTTTGTCTTCTGCTTCAGACTCTGACCTTGCCCTACTCCTTCCTTAAAGTCACCCAGCTTGGCCATTTGGGGAACCACTTGCTATGTATTGCTCCTGAGACTAGCTCAATACTGCCACTTACAGCTTCTCCTGTAACCTTGTTAAATGACCTTACCTCACCATTTACCAACAGCTCCTGTGTTGCCACAACTCCCTATCTTTTTCATATCACCCTCTTTGGCACGGTAAACTGCTTTAAGGCAGTTTTGTAAGAGCTACATTTCTTTATTTTAAATTAATTTATTTATTTTATGTATACAGTGCTCTATCTGCATGTACACCTGCAGGCCAGAAGAGGGCATCAGATCCCATTACAGATAGTTGAGAGCCACCATGTGGTTTCTGGGAATTGAACTCAGGACCTCTGGAAGAGCAGACAGTGCTCTTAACCTCTGAGCCATCTCTCCAGCCCATGAGCTACATTTCTTAGACTGCAACAAAACCTCAACACTCAACACCCCATCTTAGTGCCAGTGCTCATCTACAACCCCTTAATTCTTTGCAGTACTCAAGTTAGCATTGACTGCCTGTTAGCTGGTCAGGAGTTCATGCACTAGTGTTTCTCTTCCCTAAGTTGGAGGTGATACATAGAAAAGATCCCCCACTGATTTCAGGTCTGAACTCACCAGCTGCCTGACATAATAAGAGGTAATTCAAATCTTGTTCCTCTGGCTGTCACAGAAATAATTGCAGTGTCACCAGCAGGAGGATAATGGGACTAACCACTTCCCAGACCTTGTATCATCTGTTTTCTTTCCAGTTCATACTAGACCTCCAATAGGTAGCCCAAAACATATATTTACCCTTCAAGGACACTTTGAGTCCTTGGCAGCTGTGGCACTCCAAAACTGACAGAACCAGAGCTTCTTACAGCTGAAAAGGGTGAAGTGGAATTTGCCTCTTCCTCCAGAGGAATGCTGCCTCTATGTTATCCAATTGCATATAGTAAAAAGCAAGCAAGCAAGCAAACAAACAAAAATCCAACAAATTCAAACTGACCTCAAAAAACATAAGGAACAACTTGATGTCCCAGCTCCAGGCCCTTTGAGAACCCCATATTAAAGTGGATACTCACTGTCTTGACCTCCCTCCTTCTTGTTCTACTTTTACTAATTGTAGCCTGCTTTATCAATTTCTTCTCTACATTTCTCCAATGGCACATTGAAAAAAATCTCTAATCTAATGATTAATCAGCTATTGTTACAGGACTACCAACCGCTAGCCACAGAGCCATGTGATTACCCAGTATGTCCTGACTGTAAGGATCAACAGTGCCCAAAGATGTCAATGCCCCCAGACAGCAGGAAGCAGTCAAAAGAGCACAGCGCTCCCATTCCCACCTCACCAGTTATGCCTAAATATTTCCTCACCTTTTATAATAAAGAAGAGCGAGGAATGTTACAAAACCCCACATCCACACCCACCTTTAGTATCCCAGCAACAGCAGCCACTCATCACCAGCTGCCAAAATGTGATACATCTCCACTGTTACCACTAGTCACATAGTCTCCCTATGAGCATGTGTGATAACCCCTTTATAAAAAGCCAGTGCCTTTATGACCCACCCTCTTTTTTCCCTTCCACCCTCACTCAGAGGCAGCCTCTGTATACCTCTCACCCCCAAAAAAGCTCTTTCATGAGGTCTGTTACCTGGTGTGAGTTTGTGGTATTTCTTGGCTCCAATCTGCCAACTTTCCCTTCCTTCTGCCATGAAACCCTTATGCCATATGCAACCCTGGTGCTGGAGGAGACCAGAAGAGGGCGTTAGATCCCCTGTGACTGACGTTACAAACAGTTGTGAGGCACTGTGCGGGTCCTGGCTACCAAACTAATGTTCTCTAGGAAAGTAGCCAGTGTTCTTAACTTGCGAGCCATCTCTCCAGCCCCATAGACACGATATATATCTTGTCTTTAAAATTACCTATCCACCTGGAAAATATTTATGAAATTCCAAGTGTTTATACTTTTGCACCTATTAAATGTTATGATTGGGTTCAGCTATAGAGCACAAAAATTAACTACATATCAAATTTTAAAATTTCAAAAATAAATGCAGTCCGGTGGTATGGCTTTTACTTTGTGTAACTCTCAGGAACCTGCTTTCTTCCAACCAGAAAGCATCATCCAAGTGATGTGGCCCTGGGCAGATCTGAAATATACTATAGGTAATAAACTATACAAGGGACAACGAAACAAGTCAGCTGTCCTCAGACAAGTCGTGACACTTCCTTTTACATTACTTTGTTTACAAGGAAGTCTGGGAAATGTAGTCTTAATTCTGAGGAGCCATATGCATAATTAAGCATTACATTCTCCTGGGAGAGAAAGGCCATCATTGGGAGCTCAAGGGAGTAATTTGCTGGTTCCTTCCTTCTCATTGACAATGAAATTTTACTCCCAGGAACAATTTATAACAGATTTGTGGTATATTTGTGTAAAACCACATCATACTGGTTATTTTCCAGTGAGCCAGATCTGTTTTCAGACCTGCTCTGCCTGGCCTGAGCCTCACAGGCTGACGGCCTCTCTTGGGCTTGCTCCTGTTCAGGCTTCCACTTGGACACAGTGGTTAGGAGGGACTAGCAGGAATCCAGGGAGCAGAGAAAGCTGCGATTGGATGTTCATTCTCCCTGCTCCTACAACGCTGTCACCAGCCTCCAGTAACACTGTGCCCTCCCCTGTCCCTTCATGCCTACAGTTGGCAAATGTTTCTCACTGTTGCTAGGTCCCAAGGGCTTAGCTGTTTATTATTGGTTCCGTTAATCCTGCCAGCATTTGTGTAAATAGCCTCTCCATTATAAATCTCTTCAGTTATGTTTTTGGATGCACCATCTGCTTCAGCCGGACTTTGGCTGGTCACATATGCACGGGGATTCTCACTGCGGCATCACTGGAAATAGCAACAAACTAAAAGAAAATTAAATATTCACCAGCGGAGGCCTGGCTAAATATCATGAGCTTATATAGTAAGATATTCTGTAGAAATTAAAAAAAATAATGACTCACTGTGCTCTTAAACATTTAAGAATGTATATCGCAAGTGTTCTGACTAGAATGAAAATTTTAAAATGTCTCTATGAGCTAGAATAGAATACTCAATGATATGATGCAGCCCACTATGCCTAAACACACACACACATATACACTTTCTTAGTCTTGATATATTCGCATATGTGTAGATATATTTGCACGTCGTACTTATAGCTAGAAACTTATACTCGTGAAGAACAACAGAGGTCTAGGATAAGACTCTACTAAGGACCTTTTAAATTACTGAAGTTCTGCTACATACCTATATACATACACATGCATACACAGTATATATAAATGTACACACACAAATATGTGTGCCCACACACATAGACACATTGTGCATAGTATTTTCCATAGGGCACATGGGGTAAGCACATGAACAAAATGGTAGCATTCCTTTGAAATTCCTATACTCTAATTGAAATTCAATCACTCTCTTTGTTACTCTCTGCCCTTCCATATCCCCTTCTCCCACACAGAACAGTGCTTCAACCTTTAGGGTTTCTGTGGTCCTTCAGTGGCGTTCCCAGCACACTGCCAGTAGATCCAAAGCAGAAGTGGTTCAGGGGTCTGTCAAGGGACAGATGGAGAGGACCCTGGGAATGTGGACGTGAGGCAAAGGGATGCCTGAAGCTTGAGAACAGAGTGGCAGCCCTGTGTGAATCACTCAGCAGAAAGTCTGTTTTGCTAACTGATCTCAGCTGGCTGCTTCTGATTGGCCACACTTACCCTTTGCATTCTTGGAGTATGACCTTTTCCACTGAGCTGGGTTTTACTTTGCTTGTGTAAGAGCTCAGTGTGCTAAAGTGACATCACAGCCTCCAAAGTAACGATTTTAACTCCTTCAAGGTCCAGCTCTTAGTAAATTAAGCTACTGCTCAGGCTTCTATAAGACGTGTGTTCTCAGATTGCAGCTTTTGGAACACAGTGATGGCTCCTAAGATTGCTGCTCAAAAAAAAAAAAAAAAATGCTGCTCAAACCCAAGACTGGGATTTTTGCCCTAGGCTGAATTCAGACATGTCTTTGCATCAAGTGTTGTTTGTTTGTTTATTTGTTTTTCATCCCATTCTTCCTACATTTGCTGACATGAGTTAATGGAGTACCTTCTTATTAGAAACTGAGTCAAGATTCTAGAAGTTAGGAGAATGACGGTCCCTGCGTGTAGAGAGGATAAGCCCCACAGAGGGAAATAAAATCACAAGAGTTATAGACAAAGGAGCAGAGAGGTATTTTATAATAGGGTACACACAAGGAGTGTCTGAATGTGACTCAATACTCTACTGGCTGACTCTCTGAAAAATGAGATGTGAGGTGATTGCAATGAGAGGCAAAGAGCAGAGTCCTGGGAAATAAATAGACATTTAAAGCTTCAGGGGAAAATATAACTTGAACCAGGACATTTAAGCCGACTTGATATGAGATTAAGACTCTTGATATGAGATTAAAATAGGATCAGTTTGTTGAAGGTTGTTGGTGTCACCATCATCCTTCATAAACTAAAAGGGAAAGCTAGAAGGATGGGCTGAGAAAGCATATTATATGACCAAAGATGAGTTAGCTATCAGGTGACTGCTTCTCGCTACATTAAAAATGTGTATATTAAAATATGGTGTAAAATCCGGACTGCTGGATTATGACTTGAATCCCAGAACATGGTAGACAGAGGCAGGTGGATCTCTGGGAAATTGAGGCCAGTCTGCTCTACATGAAGAGTTCCAGTCCAGCCAGGATAACAGTGAGACCTTGCTTTAAAAAACAAATAGTGCCATGAATGTTCTTACACTTATAGGGGAGATATACACAGGCTTGAAATAAAGTGCTATTCCAGGGAATGTGTTGATAAATTGTGCTAGAGTCCAGGGACACAGTGAATGGTCAGAGAATAAGTACTATAAAACGGGGACAGAGGTTGTATGACAAAAGTCTTTATTGTCCTGCTGGAATAGCAAGCCAGTTGGGGCTGGGCAGGGGTGCAACCAGTTGCACAGGTTAGACAATCATTCTAGGAAGAGTGCGAGGGTGAGGTCAATTGTGAGCCTATTGGACCAACCCTGAGTAGAAAAGAAGAGACACCTACGAAATGCTGCTGCCATAGAATCAACAGAAGATAATTACAAGTGAAGAAGTGGGTAAGGGAACAAGAGGAAATCACAGAAGTCAGAATTTCTAGTGACCAAACAGATAGTAATATTATATTCTAGATGAAATGAGAAAAAAATATTGAGGATGGTAAATGTGAAATTATCTGTGGAATGTGTCAAACACCATACTCCTTTTCTCTCTCCTCTTTCTCTTTCCAGTCTTTGGCTTCCTGTCTCATTCCTCTAGCCATAGAACTCCATAGTTAATGGTTGATCTTAGTGTAAACATCGGGTCAAGCAATATCCCAGCCGGAATGCCCCTCAGGGTGTGATCCTTCACCTCCTTTCCATAAGGGTTGAGTCAGGCAGCTTTATGTACCTCAGTCTTTAATACAGTGTACATATTCCTATGGTTATAATTTTATAATTCATCCATATGTTCACTTACCTAGTTTAAGTCCCTTTTTTATTTTTCATGTAGTACAATGTTTATTGTCATGTAGTAAGCCTCAACAATGCTTGAATTCAGGTCTTCAGTATGAGAGAACACTTTGCTTTCTTACTAGGATGGAAAGGTTGGAGGACACTGATGGATATGGCCATTAGTGTCTGGGTGAGAATTTAAATTTATCTATAATTTAAGTTCTATATATGGGGTAAGAGTCATTTCTCAGGGGAAAAATGAGGTGAGGAAGGTGGTTGCAATATGAAAGAACTATTGCAAGGGGGAAATGGTAGATAAGAAGAACTATTTAAGAATATTAATTACTATTGCTCTATAGTACAGCTTGAGGTTGGGTATGGAGATTCCTCCTGAGGATCTTTTATTGTATAGGATTGGTTCAGCTATTCTGTTTGTTTGTTTGTTTTTCCATATGAAGTTGAGAATTGATCTTTCAATGTCTTTAAAAAATTGTATAGGTATTTTGATACGGATTGCATTGAATCAGTAAATTGCTTTCGGTAAGATGGCCATTTTTACTATGTTAATTCTCCCAATCCATGAACAAGAGAGATCCCTCCACCTTCTCATGTCATGTTCAATCTCTTTTTTTAGAGATTTAAAGTTTTTTTTTTCAAACAAGTCCTTCACTTGCTTGGTTAGAGTTACTCCTAGATATTTTATATTGCTGGTGGCTATTGTGAAGGATGTAGTTTTCCTAATTTCTTCATGGTACTGGCACAGCAATAGGCTGGTTGATCAATGGAATAGAATCAAAGACTCAGAAATGAATCCACACACATATAGTTACTTGATTTTTGACAAAGAAGCCAATTCTATTCAATGGAAAAAGGATAGCATCTTCAACAAATGGTGCTCATTTAATTGGATGTCTATATGTAGAAAATGCAATTAGACCCATATTTATCACCGTGCACAAAACTCAAGTCCAAGTGGATTAGAGACCTCAACATAAAACCAGAGACACTAAATCAGTAAGAAGAAAAAGTGGGAAAGAGCCTGGAACACATTGGCACAGGAGACAGCTTCCTGAACAGAACTCCAACAGCCCAGGCCTTAACGTCAACAATTAATAAATGGGACGTCATGAGGCTGAGAAACTTCTGTAAGGCAGGAGACACTGCCAACAGAACAAAGCGACAGCCTACAGACTGGGAAAAGATCTTCACCAACCCTTCATCTGACAAAGGTCTAATATCCAAAATATATAAAGAACTCAAGAAAGTAAACACCTCCCAACCAATAACCCAATTGAGAAATGGGGCTCAGAATTAAACAGTATTCTCAACAGAGGAATATCGAATGTCTGAGAAACACTTAAAGAAATGCTCAACCTCCTTAGTTATCAGGGAAATCCAATCAAGATGACTCTGCGATTCTATCTTACATCCATCAGAATGGCTAAGATCAAAAATTCAAGTGGCACCACATGCTGGCGAGGATGTAGAGAAAGAGAAACACTCCTTCATTGCTGGTGGGAATGCAAACTGATACAATCACTTTGGAAATCTATCTGGCACCTTCTCAGAAAACTGGAAATAGGGCATCCTCAAGAACCAGCTATTCCACTCCTTGGAATATACCCAGAAAATGCTCCACCACACAAGAACATACGCTCAACCATGTTCATAGCAGCCTTATTCATAATAGCCAGAACCTGGAAACAGCCTAAATGCCCCACAGATAAAGAAGCTGTGGTACATTTACACTATGGAATACTACTCAGCTATTAAAAACAAGGAAATCTCGAAAACTGTGGATGGAACTACAAATGATCATATTGAGTGAGTTAACCCAGAAGCAGAAAGAATCACATGGTATATACTCACTTATAATTGGGTACTAGCACAAAAGGGACGTCCCAGAAAAGTCTTCACTTACCAGGAGATTGGGATAGATGTGAGGACATTCTACTGATCTCTAGGTAAGAGAAATATAGGAGATAGGGAAATAGAAGGACACAGAGGGTCCTAGAAACCTACAAGAAGAATATCTTGACAGGTGGATTGGGGCCCAGGGGGTCTGCTCAAACTATTGCACTAACCAAGAACAATACAAGTAGTAAATGTTGAACCCCTACTCTGATCTACCCAATGGACAGGACATTCTCCACAGTTATGTGGAGAGCAGAGACTGACTCTGATATGAACTCTGGTGCCCCATATTTGACGACCTCCTCTTGGTGGGGAGGCCTGATGGCACTCAAAGAAAGAATACGCAGGCTACCAAGATGAGACTTGATAACTTATGACCATATAGTGGGGGAAGAGGTCCCCCTCGGTCTTTGACCTAGAAGAGGGGAATAGGGTGAAAGCAGGAGGGAGGGAGGAATGGGAAGATACAAGTGATGAGATAACAATTGAGTAATAATCTGAATAAATTAATAAAATTAAAATAAAAAAGAATATTAAGAAGCTTGAAGGGTTTGGTGACCAGTGATGCCAATGGCTACTTATACTTACAGAAGCTCAATGAACCCAGAACAAGTGAGAAGTAGGTGGGTTCAAGGTCCGGAAGCAGATTCATCAAATGACAAAGAACGATGTACTATTGGGTCTAGAATAAAACAGCAAAGGTGAAGGGAGCCACAAGGGGGAACATATGAAGAAAACTATGATACATAATGGAGTTAAAGCCTCCCACTAAAGTATGAAAGGGAAGTAGTTGGGGAAGAGAGTAGTGGTCCAGTAGACCCTGAATGATGGGGCTAGGGACCATCACCAAATGTAAGAGAAGCTGCCAAGTCAGGGAGACACTTTGAGAGAATAGGATGTTATGTGTCACATTATAGAGTTTTAACTCTTCTTCTGGGTGTTATAATAAAGTATAGAGAGAGTGCAGCCACAGAAGGCTGATAAAGGGACCTGGGGGCTACAATTGTAGGAATCCAACACTGGAAAACTTGGAAAAGAGCTAAACAAGGATGTTGAAGTTTCCTGTAATTGAGGAAGAGTAGGTACCAGAGTTGATTGAATGCCGAGATGATGGATGGTATCCAGGAGATTAGTCATTGGAGAAAGAACAGTATGGCCCTGTCTTAACAAACAAACAAACACTTAAAACTTAAAAGATGACTAAGATAGATATAAGCAGTCAACACTGGGAGTTAGAGTCTGTTAAAGAAAAGCTACTTCCTTCCAACATCAAGATCTAACCGCTTATTGTCTTGCAATTGTTTATGTCCCCAGTGTGTTAGAAACTCCCCCAAATATTGAAATGATGTACTGGGTTGATCTCCTTGACATACAATTCACAACCTGCGCATGGCAATACCAGCAACTGCCACCTACATCTACAGTCAGGTCAGCAGCTCGCCGCCTCTCACCTTCTGTAGAATTGCCAATACTTTAATCCACAAAAATCACATGGCTGAAAAAGTAGGTCACAGCATAACTCTTGGCTCACAAACAATGAGAGGATCAGGAATAGGAAAGAACCCATGATAAAAATCTTCCACAGAAAACTTCTACAAGTAGAAAGGCCAAGAAAAAATATTATAGCTGCACTCTTTTTACCTTTAACCCATCCTTACTCAGCCTTTGCTATGTTGTCCATGCTCTAGCAGAATGTACAAATCCCACAGAGATTTATAAAAAAATATGTACTATATAGTATATTCTTATTCATAAAATGATTCCAGATAGATGGATTCTTTTGATCTTCAAGAAGAACTCTATAGGAGTAAGCATTTATCCCTATGAATTCAGACTCAGGGTATATTTCACTCCACCACTAAAGCACCCACCCTCAGGCAAAGGGTGTCCTTTACTTGTAAAGCAGCCAAGTCTGGTCCTATATGTCACCACACTTTTAGTTTCCAACTCTTCTGCCAACCAATCCTTTTGGCTAATTCTCTCCATGGAATTCAATTCAGTTCAGTAGGCAGACAGTGTATGCCAACCAGGGGCCACCCACCATGCTGGCAATGGAGACTGCCAAGTTGACAACCAAAGGAATGACCAGCTTGGAAGACGGGAAGCAAATTATTGCAACCTGGTGACTATGATAACAGATGGATATACACAGTATTTAATCACTCCACAGAGGGAGTAATTAACTAAAGATGATAGGCTTAAGCATCACTTTAGCCTGAAGTTGAAAGATAAGTAAATAGAAAACGCAGGGCATTATGGGCAGATGTAAAAGTGCAAAAGTAAAGGAATGGGGAAATGTAAGCATCATGTTAACCCTCTTCTCGGCGTGTCAATACCTGGAGAGAAAACTGAAAATTTCTCTGCAAAACTTTTATTGTTCCTAACATTGTCCTGTCTCTAATCTGGTCCTCTGTCTTATGATTTCATTGAGAGAACTGAACTGTGAGAAAGAGAACTTGTAAAATTGCTCCTTCCACTACGTCTTGCACCCTAGCTACAGCCATTACCTGTACACTGCTCTTTCCAACAGTGGTGGAGGCAGATTGCTTCTGTCTCAGCTCTACATTGGACAATAGACAATCTTGGCTTTTCAGTCACTTTGCTGCAATAAGTTCTGCCTCCACTCTCCAATATCACAATCTTCATTTTTACCTCACAAAAGTGCTGTCTCTTGTTTTAAAAAATTCCTGTCTTGGTCTCAGTTCTACCTCCATCCCATGCAGCTACTCAAATTCACAGCCAATCTCTTTAAAAGAATTGTCCTATCCACAGTCTATAGTCATCTTCTCTAACCCTCTGCTAAACACACTCATTGGGGTTCTCTCCAATGCTAATAAAACTGATCTTACCGTGAGTGTATGCACTCCACATTACAAAATCCAATGATCACTCTTTTGACCTAGTTGCATCTGATCTGGCATCAGTGTTTGACATGTGTTCTCTCTCCCTTTTAAAAACATATTCTTCACTTGTCCTGGAGAATTAGTGCCTTAGAGTTTTCTCTCCCCCATCCTTGAATTTCTCGGTAGACTTTGCTGATTTCTCTGCACACTCCAGTACTTTTAGACTCAGCCCTTGGATTGTTTCTCTTCTTTGTCTAGTCTCATTCCTATATGATCTAACCTCATAGTTTAAAATACACACACACACACACACACACACATGTGCACACATGCACACATATACATGCACATACATAATGTAAATAAGTTTACTTTTTTTTAATAGAGGAGACATTGTCATGAAGTAAGAGGTGACAGATGCTTCAGAGATTCAAATAAGCTCTCAGGTATCACTGCAATAGAACAGGTTTAGAAAAGAAGCGGACCAGGCTCATCATGTAATAGAAATTGCCTTTAAAAAACTGTGAATGGTGTGCAGATATAAGTGACTATATACCATTTGACTCTTTCTGCTTCTGGGTTAACTCACTCATTATGATCATTTCTAGTTCAATCCATTTGTCCACAAATTTTGAAAATTTCTTGTTTTTAATAGCTGAGTAGTATACCATAGTGTAAATGTACCCCTGGTGGCACTCAGAGGAAGGATAGGAGGCTACCAAGAAGAGACTTGATACCCTATGAGCATACACAGGGGGTTGGAAGTCCCCCTCAGTCACAGTCATAGGAGAGGGGAGTAAGGGGAAAATGGGAGGGAGGGAGGAATGGGAGGATACAAGGGATGGGATAACCATTGAGATGTAATATGAATAAATTAATAAAATAAAAAAAACTGTGCATGGGATGATTTGTGTGTGTGAGAGAGCAGGCACGTGTGTGTCATGCATGTGTAAATCCCCTCCTTTCATGTTTGGGTCTTGTTCACCACTGACAGCTGGACTTTGGGCTACCAGGGATTCTCTTGTCCTTACCTTCCACTTTGTCACAGGAGCTGGAACTACAATCACTGCCTTTGACCTTACATGTGTTCTGGTGATCTGAGTCAGCAAGTGCTTTCACCACTGAGCCTAGAAATCACTTTATATTTAAGCAACAACTAATTCAACTTGTGGAATTGGATGCCCATAATGCCACTGGAAATGTGCAATAGGCACTGTGTAGGACTGTCCTATCAATCAATCCCAGCCTCTACTTTGAGGGAGATCTGGAAAGAAGATGGCTACTATGAGACCCATTGGCTGCAGTCACTGTGCCCACTGGACCACACAGGCTAAACAGGCACATGGCACTTGGCTACTTCACAGCAGTGACTGGGCCCTGGGTCCCTATTAATGAAGTCACAGGAAACACTATACACAGTCATTTTTTGTCTAGTGGCTAAAATCACCCACCACTGGTACACTTTTGTGGGTCTAAAGTGTAGGGGGACTTGGTCTGATTCTGTCTTTGGGCATCACCAGAAGGAAGTCAAGGTGGCAGTAACCTGGGTTCTAAGCTGGAGGCTCTCAGGAAGAATCTCCTCCTGTCTTTTTCAGCTTTGTCAGAATGCGGTGCTGTGATTTTGGAGGGCTATATGAAATGTCTGGCACTGAGCTGAGGTTCTCTCTTAGTGAAACTAGTCACAATGCCCTGCAACCCACATCTCAGCTGGAAGAAGAGTTCCCATGGGGAATCCACTGCACACCAACACTAGCTATTTATTTCCTTCACTGTCTTCAGTCTCAGGCAAGTCCATGGGCTTGCAGGTAAGGTTAGCCCTACCCAGATTACCTGTAACTTGAGCTACTATGCCATGTGGCCACATAATCACAGTCACATGTTCTGTGATTAGGATAAGATTCTTATATGCCAGAAAAAGAAAAAAAAACCAGTAAAGCCAAGATATCAGGAAACAGTATCAATAGGTAGAGATTGATTATAGGCATTGACTCCCACAATTATGGAACTGACAAGTGTCAAGCTGTACTCTGACGACCCTATAAGGCATATTTTCAAACTAAAGCCCAATAGTATGTAGAACAAGAATTCGTATTTTGTGTGTCCAAAGTTAGTTAATGAAAAACCATGTCTGTACCAGCTGGATGGTAACTAGGCAGTAAGGATTCTCTTTTCCACCCTGCCCTAATCAGACTTGTAATTTCTGAGATGAAGTGCACGCTGACATTAGGCAAGGTGATCTGTGGCACTGCCTCTGATTGAAGTGTTAGTATGCCAAACCGCCCTCACTAGAGTGCTTAACCAAATACCTAGACACTCCTTCCACATCCTGAATAAGTCCATGTGGCTGGCAAAACCTCTGCCCCATCCGCAGACTGAGGACCAAGAAAGGCAGTCAGATAAGGAAGGTCTTTCGAACATTTGATCCTGTCCATACTACTGAACACATACCTCATTACATGTATGACAACATGAAAAGGCAGGAAACATTTCCTGTCTTCACTAAGTGTAATGTAAGCTGGTGGTGTATGTTTATTTTCTTTTTAACTTTTCCAGATTTGTTGAGTTATAATTATTCAATACAAATACTATGTATTTACAGTGGGCACTTTAACAATTTGATTTATATAAATTTATGTTGTGAAATATGTTCTATTTCATTTTAAACTATGCTGATCTTGATCCTCTAAATGATTACATAAATTTCCACTAACATCATTAGGAAGGTGGACTGATTTGAGGGCAATTCTACTGTATCTACTACAAGAAACTTGGGGAAAGAAATTTTCTTCATGTATCTATTTTCTAAATGATTGAAAAATGGTATGTTTTCTCCATTGAATTTAATGTACACAATAGGGTTTTAATTCAAATTCAAGATACACTAAGAGAAAAATATGCATCCTTTTCCAGGGTTGGTCCCTAAGTGTATCATAAAATTGTAAATGGACATCAGTGCTCTTGTTTTGCATGGACAAAATACACATACATACACACACGCGTGCGCGCACACACACACACACACACACACACACACACACACACACACACACACATATATATACATACATACATACATAGATGCACACATACATACAACAGCTAAATTTGTAAGTGCTAGAGTATATAGAACCCATTTTGGTGACAGGGCAAAAATACTCCCAAAGAGGGGCATGTCTGTGTGAGAAATGAGAACATGGTTGGATGTTTTAAATAAGTATTAAAGAATATAAATTTTTTTAGCTTTGGAGACAATTGTATTCACAGGCATAACAACTGAACTGCTTAGGGACAATTCTGGGAGACTGCTATCAACACAACCCTGCCCTTTCAACAATTCCACAATTCTCTGCTTCAGTGTCTCTTCCAACTCATCTATGTCCATTCTTCATCTTCACCTTTGCCCCCCCCCCGCCCCGCCGATGCTGAGCTGAGTTCCTGGAAAAGACAGAAAGCAATGAAGTCATCACATTTTCACCATTCAGTCTTTCTTGCAAAACTCTTTATGGGTGAAATAATTTGTTTAAGTACTGGATTGGGTTATCTGAATAAGCAATAGATCAAGCCATGAGCATAGCATTTCCATCTAACTCTGACAACCAAACCAAACTCATTTTTTTTGGTTGCCTCATAACTATGGAGCTTTGCACAGACAGAATTCATTCTAACACTGTAGAATAATTTTAATCCAGCAACATGGCTACTCTGACAGGAGATCGTATCGAAAGACCTGGGTCTATGTGATCCAGCTGGAATACAGACATGCCCTTAGTATATACTTTTAATCCCTCTGGCTGGAATACAGACATGCCTTTAGTCCCAAACAATGGCATCTAGTTGAGGGACAGACAAAGTGAGAAATAATCAGAGAAATATTTGACAATGAGTAAGAGATAAAATATGCCCAAATCACACAAGAAGAGACAGGAAAGAGAAGCTACTTAAGAGCAGAGGAGGAAGGGGGGGTAGGGAGGGAGATAGTAGAGTAGAGTTCAGGAGTACAGTACAGTTCAGTTTGTGGAGTTCAGAAGCAGTTTTTCCAAGCAGAGCAAGTCAGTCAGAAGGTGAGAGAAGCCAGACTGAATCAGCAGTATGAAGAATATTTGAACTAGACAGGCAGACTTCAGAATGAACAAGAAAGGACGAGTTTATTCAGTAGTAAGTCTCAACGTCTGAAAACATTCTAGGCCTATGTTAGCAGAAAGAGCCTGGAAGCTGAAGCCTTCAAGGTCCAGGCTTGCAGAAGATTAGATTGTACAGAGGCTAGAAGCTTCTAGACCTAGGCCTAAGGTTAGTTAGATAGAAATGCGCTGGGCTTGTGTATGTCTCTCGTTATCTGAGGAAATAAAAACTTTTACATAATATTGGAAGTTTGGGATCCCAGAGTAAGAACCATAATATATAGTTTTCCTTGTTTAATTACACAGGAACATGAAGGGGCACTAGATAATATAGGAAGTCCCGTTTGGGGGCCAACTCGGAGTTATTATAATAAAACTGAAACATCTTTTATAGAAACTTGAAACCAGTGATTTGTGATGGCTTGGAACATTTTATCATCAAAACTGTTATTTTTTCTGGATAAATCTTCTACACAGGAGTAATAAAACCTATTCATTAATTTAATAAAGATTCAACAAAAACCTATTATGATATATTTATAACTATATAACTGTAGAAGCTATCAAAATGATCAAGTCTCATGCATTATATATAAGAGAGAGCAGAGAAAAACCGGGGGGGGGGAGCAACTAGTGAATGCACAAGGTAAAGGTCAGATTGGAACGTCAGCATCTGCTTGGAGCAAACATGGATTGCACCTCCCATCTTAGCTATGGACCATAGTTATGGAAACAATGTACACACTGTTGGCTGTTACACAGTGACTACTAGAGCATCTCCCATTCTTCCAAATAATAGTTACAAAGAAAAAGAACAATTGACTGGAAGTATACTGGAGATTCAGAGAATCTGTGGACAGTGGAGGAACAGTTCTGGAAAACTGGACTGTCTTGAGTGGAGAAGAAAGCATGCTTTATGTTTTTATCACAGGCTTTTAATTGGTGTGTATTTACTGTACATAGTGTTAAACTTTATAAAGACTCTTGGGTACATAATATATTCTGCTCACATGTATCTCCTACCTTCCTACTACCTTCTCACTTCCTCCTCCTGTTTGTTTCTATCTTTCTCACTTTTCTTTCTATATCCTTGTGTCTGAGTCAGAGTACTTATTGCTATGATGAAACATCATGACCAAAGCAACTTGGGGAGGAAGAGATTTATTTGTATTGTGTATCACAGTCTATTGAGGGAAGTAAGGCAGGAACTAAAGTAGGACAGGAACCTGGAAGCAGGAACTAATGCAGAGGCTATGAGGAAATGCTGCTTATTGACCTGCTCCACATGGCTTACTCAGCTTGCTTTAGAAAAAAAAACTTTTTTGGGTATATTCCAAGGAGTGGAATAGCTGGGTCTTGAGGAAGTCATATTCCCAGTTTTCTGAGAAAGCACCAGATAGATTTCCAAAATGGTTGTACAAGTTTGCATTCCCACCAGCAATGAAGGAGTGTTCCTCTCTCTCCACATCCTCACCAGCATGTGGTGTCACTTGAGTTTTTGATCTTGGCCATTCTGATGGGTGTAAGATGGAATCTCAGTGTCATTTTGATTTGCATTTCCCTGATGACTAACGAGGCTAAGCATTTCTTTAAGTGTTTCTCAGCCATTTCATATTCCTCTGTTGAGAATTCTCTGTGTAGTTCTAAGCCCCATTTCTCAATTGAGTTATTTGGTTTGGTGGTTTCTCAGAAAAATGGGGAATAGGGCTTCCTTAAGACCCAGCTATTCCACTCCTTGGAATATACCCAGAAAATGCTCTACCACACAACAGGGACACATGCTCAACCATGTTCATAGCTGCCCTATTCATAATAGCCAGACCATGGAAACAGCCTAAGTGTCCCTCAGTAGCAGAATGGATAAAGAAACTGTGGTACATTTACACTATGGAATACTACTCAGCTATTAAAAACAAGGAATTCCCGAAATTTGTAGACAAATGGATTGAACTAGAAATTATCATAATGAGTGAGTTCACCCAGAAGCAAAAAGAGACAAACGGTATATACTCACTTATATCCAGACACTAGCCCAAGGGGCATGTCCCATGAAAGACTTTACTTATCAGGAAAGTGGTTCAGAGGAGAGGACATCCTATTGGGACTTTAGGTGAGAGAAGCATGGGAGAATGGGGAAATAGAAGGATCCAGAGGGTCCTAGAAACCTACAAGAAGAACATTATGATGGATGGATCTGGGTCCTGCGGTCCTGCTCAAACTATGGCAACCAGCCATGGAAAATATAGGCAGTAAACTTCGAACCCCTACCCAGACCTAGCTGATGGGCAGGACATTCTCCACCACTGAGTGGAGAGGGAAGTTTGACTTTCATACAAACTCTGGTGCCCCATTTTTGACCACATCCCCTTGATGGGGAGGCCTGGTGGCACTCAGAGGAAGGATAACAGGTCACCAAGAAGAGACTCGATACCCTATGAGCATATACAAGGAGAGGAGGTCCCCCTATGCTTGTGACTGAGGGGAGTAGGGGGAAGCAGGAGGGAGGGAGAAATGGGAGGATACAAGGGATGGGCTAACAACTGAGATGTAATATGAATAAATTAATAAAATATTTTAAAAAATAGAACTCAGCATAACCAGTCTAGGGGTGGCACCACCCACAATTGTCTGGAACCTCTCACATTAATCAGTAATTAAGAAAATGCCCTAATGGTTTGCCTATAGCTTGATCATTTAGAGGCATTTTCTCTATCGAGGTTCCCTAACTATCAAGTTGATACAAAACTAGCCAGCACACCTTATATGTCTATATGAAAATCTAGAATCCACATGTGAGGAAAAACATGCACTATTTATTATTATTTATTATTCTGACCTTGGCTTATTTCAATTAATATGGTTATCTCCAGTTTTCTGCAAAGAGCACAATTTCATTATTTTTTATGGCAAACAAAGTGCATGTGCACACACGCACACACACAGTGCTTTTTTTTTTTTTAATTGACTCATCTACTGACTGACACCTAGACTGATTCTATAAGTGATCTACAGTTAAATGTGGCTGTGCAGGTTATCTCTGTAAGATATTAAAATAGATATATTGAGGTATATATATGAATCTGTGTTTGCTTAAAGTAATCAGTCTGGTAAGTTCTGACACATGTGTATATCACGTGAACATCTTTATGTCAAGGTAAAGGATCAACAGTGAGCCTCAGAAACTCCTCCTATCACCTTCGTTGTTCCTCTAGTCACACTTACCCAACCTCCAGCACTATGCAATCACCCATCTGTTTCTATCACTATAGATTTCTTTACATTTCCTAGAATATTATATAAATCTAACAATACAAGGCATTTTCTCTCCCTTTCATAACAATAATTCATTACTGTGTTTTCATTAACAAATCAATAGATACCAGCATTGTTTCCACATCATAAGTAAGACTTCTGTAAGCATTCCTGTATGGACATATGCTTTAAATTCTTTCGTGCAAATACACAGAAGTAGCTTGGGTCATATGCTAGCTGCTTGACATTTAAGAAATTGCAAAGCTGATTTCCAAAGTCACTGTGCCCTTTAAACTGTCACCAGCAATGTAAGAGATTCCCAGGTGTCACACCCTTACCGCCATTTAATAAGACACTTTATATATTATATGCTCAAGAGCATTTAACTGTCTCATAATTGTATTTTCCTTACCTAATGTAGTGTAAAGTGCAACATCAAGGAAGCTTCAGTTTTCATCCTTGTAGTGACTCATGCTCTGGGACCTGTAGCTAAGAAATCTTTCCCTCCTCCATACACAGAGATACTTTTGAGTATTCAAAGAACATTGCTCCACTCTACCCAAGGCTACATCAGCTCTGATGAGAAATCTTTCATTTGTATGATTTTCCTTTAGCTTTAATCTTTTTTGCTTCCCTCTGTATTTAAACATGGTGAACAAAACGCACCTTGGTATAGTCTCCCTTGTGTGTTCCTGTGTTTGGAGTTCACTATTTTTTATATTTTTTTTTCCTAAAGTATGGGCTCATAATTTACACTAACTTTAAAAGTTCCTGTCTATTATTTTTTCAATTATTTGTCTTCTATGCATAACCCAGTAGAGGATCCAATTACACATGTATTAGGTCACTTAAAGTCTTACTTCTGTGTGTCTCATTTTTAGTTGTTTTCACTTGTTATGTCTTTAAGCTCACTAATCTTTTCTTCTGAAAGCCTATCTCCTGTCGATCACTTCAGGCATCTGAGAGTAGTTTTTTCTTTTCAGTCACTGTAGTTTTCAGCCCCAAATGTTTAGTTATGGTTTATTATTTGCATGCATTTCTGTAACATACTCAGGCTACACTCTTATTTCTTAAACATATGAGATATAGGATTAATTACCATTTTAATGTTCCTACCAAGTCTCTTGCCATCATTCAAAGTTCACTTTCCTGTCTCTTGAATGCTTGGCAATTTTTTTTTCTGGTGGCAGACATGAATTTTTACTGTACTGTGCTGGATATTTTTGTATTCCTATTTTTAGTTATTGATTTTTTTCATGGAAATAGTTATTTTGAAGTCCTTGAGCCATTTGGTTAATATTTTGGGGCATTTTGCTCAGGACAAGAACAGCATTTAATAAAGAGACATTTTCCCTAATAATTGAGGCAAGGTGTTCTTTTGAAGTCTACCAAATATCATGTGTTTTATGGGGTCTTCCATTTGGACTGCTGAGAATAGGTTTGGTATAGCACTAGGTAGTATTACCTCTAATCTCTTCAGCTGTTGATTCCTCTGACATCAAAAATTCCCTTTTACATTGAGACATAAATGTTGAAAGCCTCACTAAACTATTGACTCTATGTTCACAACTCAAGAAACTTCTGAGCTGTGGCTGGTTCCTTCCTCTCTGTACCATGGTCTGGAAAATGGTCCCTTAGTCATCTTTGGAAATGGGAACTGCTCCATTATTTCCTGTTTTTAAAAGATCACTGTCTTCTATTGGCTGCCATCTCATGTTGTGATGGAAGTTGCTCGCTATAAAAAAGTATGTTTGCCATTTCAGTTATTCCCAATAAGTATGTGTCTCTGGCCCCTTTTGATAAATTTTGGTTGGAAGTAGAAGTGTTAATTCCAAAGTACATTTTAATGTAGAGCCTTATTTTCTGTATTTTTTTTTCTAGGTGGTGGATTTTATGTGGACATATGGGGAATGACAATTGCTAGACATAGGGAGAAATTAAACAGAATGAACTGACAGATGGAGAAAGTGATTAAAAAAAAGAAAATTAGAAAATGGAAAGAATCAGAGATGAAATGAGAACAAGAATGAGACCCCAAAGGAGGGCGTTGACAGGCATCAAAGCCTATTCCCACCCACTGCTCCCTTCCAACACACCCTAAGCCTGGCTACAGAGGCCTCAGGTCATTCTCCTCAGCTGCTTTGATCTGTCTGGAAGATTTTACTGATGTGTGTGTGTGTGTGTGTGTGTGTGTGTGTGTGTGTGTGTGTGTTCTTGGTTCCTGGTTTTTTGAGACAGAGATTCTCTGTATAGCCCTGGCTATCTTTTAATGATTTTTACTGGTCCTCCCAGAAAACCAAGAAAGAGAAACCCAGTCAGTGGTCCTCTCTCTTTCTCAGAAAGACAAACAACAAAATTGTTGGGTAAGTGATAGACCACCCACTCACTCAGCACCTGAGTGTAAGATGGGAGATTATGTGCATACTTTGTACTGCTCTGTCTAAATAGTTATCTAAATACTATTCAGAAAGAGATGTGGGCCAAAAGGAGACACATTGGACATTCCTTTGGAGTTAAGGCCTATAGCCCCGGCATCTGACATCTTCAATCTTGAGGAGGCCCCTTCACTTCACCCTAACCACATGTTCTTACCTGGAGACTGGAAGAGGAACTCCTGTAGGAGGTATTACTTTGTGTATTAAGCAAGATAATGTGTGAAAAGTTTTAGAGTGCCCAATGCCTAACATGAATGCTTTGTGCAATGTAATAGCTCTTCTTGGGGGCACTCATTCAATTATTTTCTCCTGGAAGAATGTCTTAAATACAGAAAAGAATTAGCAGCTATGGACTATCAAATAAAACAAAAACAAAAACAAAAACAAACAAACAAACAAACTGACATATTTACTGAACTATTTATTTCTTCTCATCATGACATACCAGCTCTGGATCCCTACCAACTAAACAGAGTCAGAGGGCATGAGATTCACCACTTAGAAGTTTCATATTATTTAGATATCTATGATTCATTGGGTGTTTGTTTGCATTGTCAAGCACTCACTAACCTCTTTGCACACAGTGTCATCTAGTCTCTGCATATTTATTTTATAGAAGAGGCAGCCAAGATGCAGGAAGGTAAATAGTGTAAGAATGCAAACAAGCCAAATGACGTGACTGGGATTGGCGCCAGCTGCATTTCGATGCCAATGTGCACATTCTCATATTCTCACCTGTGCCCTGTGTTTCCTTCACACCTGTGCAGTAAGTGGTCCAAGGTTCCACCACTTTGGACCACTTTGAATGACTCTCATCATTCTCAGGAACTGATCATTTCTGTGTCTCCCTTCATCCCTGTCACCTCCTACCAAGGCCACCTGTCCCTCTTCACTTGCCCCTGACTTCCAGTCATTTGCCAAGCACATTCTTGCCATCACCTGTGTAACCTCAACATCCCTCCTCTCCACCCTCCTAAAACTGGAGACGTATGATTCTGAGTCTTGCCTTCACTTTGGGCCACTTGAAAAGGCTGCTGTAAAGTGGAGCCCACCTCACTAATGCGTACCTCTCCCGCTGATTATAAGACACCTGTCAAAGTGAAAAAAAAAAAAAGGACTGAAAACTGGAGGGGGAAAAAAAGCAAAGCTTGGCCAATCCACTTACACGTTGAGAAGTGTATCTCTCCTCCCATCAGCCTCTGTGGTTGACCTGCGGCTAGACACAGCATTGAACTCTAAAATGGCAATGGGAACAGAAATGGAGGGAAAACTTGCCTCCAGTAAATTTTCTTCCTTGTTACTTCTCTCTTTCTCCTCTTCAGCCCTGTTCTGACAGCAGTCTAGGTTTCAGGGCAACATTGTCATAGAATGGACACCTTAAACCCAATGGAAAATTCATGACTCTGTGAGAGTGAGGGGAATCTCTTTCCAGCTGTTCTCCAGCTGTTCTGCCTCAGGCATGTGAGGTAAGCTTGGAAACGTGAAATAGCAGCCCAACCAATACTCTGCAATAAATCCTACTCATCAGCCAATCAGGGATGGGGCCCTTTCAATGTGGAATTATGCCTGTAATTCTAGCTACTTGGAAAGATGAAACAGGAACAATGCAAGTTCAAAGCCAGCCTGAGCTGGCCTCCAGTCTCAAATTAAATTAGAAAGGGGAAGGGATGTAGGAATGTTAGCTCAGTAGTGGAGGACTGCCTAGCACTCTGGGCCCCTAGACTCATTACCCAGTACTGGAAAAAATTTCCTGTGAAATATTAAAAAAAAAAAAGTACTTAGAAATAATCAGTTTAACATGGTCACAGAATATAAAACCCTGACACTATTTTTTAAATAGGGTTATTTCTATATGCTATCAATGAACAACTGGAATATGTATTTTTAAAGTATTGTTTAAAAAAAAAATCCCAAACCCCAAACAATTCCAAAGCTACAGTGGTTTGACTATGACATGCCTACCACAGGCCTTTGTATTAGATGTTTGGCCTCAGATGGTTGTACTTTATTGGGAATTCTAGAAACATTAAGAGGTAAGACTTAGTTGGAGGAAGTGTTATGAGTTCTGCTTATATGCAACATAAATCAAACACCAGGTCAGTGCAGATGACAAAAGTTTATTGTAATCAAGCTGCTACTGACCAGTCAAGGCCATAGAACAGATTTAGGAGCTAAACCGCAACCCAAAGCCAGAATGTTTCAAAATGTTTAAACTTGAAAACCACAAACATCTCTGTCTGGTTATAATTACAATTTCCCACCAATCAGGATTTAGGGAATAAAGGCTTTCCCTGTGTGGTTGGTCTATTTCAATTGAAACAGAAGGTAGCTTTTACAGCCCAACCAATCAAACCCATTGGTTCTTTTCTGGTCAGGAATAGTCATTATGTTTTGGGGAACAAAAGATGAATAATAGAAGCTTGTCAGCTACTGGGGAGTTCCCAGCCTGGGACCTAGAACTTAGGTTTACCTTATGATTAAAATGGAGTCTGAAAAGAAAATGGCAGTACTTAGGGCAAGTTTCTTTTGCTTGATCCCAAGTTTCTTTTGCTTCTAAACAGAAGTAAGTTACTGAGGACATCCCTTTAAGAGTTCTGAGTGGTCTCTAGTGCTGTCATGCCTCTCTGCTTTTTGTCAGCCATAAGATGAGGAGCCACCATTGTCACATGTTCTCACCAATTTTCTGCCCAAGTGCATGAGCTCAGGCAGCTATGGATAGAAGTCTTTGAAACAGAGAGTCAAAAGAAATCTTCCACTGTTCTCTGATACCCTTGTCACAACCATGCAAAACTAATACACATATAAATCTAACATGGCAGTATAGGCTCTGAGTGCTTCAGCTACAGAATATGCACAAGGTAAATCAACCAAAACAAGCGGGGGTGGGGCTTCCACACACACACTCATAGATGGAGCATTCAAATCTGTTAAGATATCATCTTTCTCAAACTAACCTATAGATCCAATTCCTACCAAAATGTTAGAATAATTTTATAAATATCAACAGTGAAGTAGAAAAAGAAATAGAATAACCAAAAAGGCAGAGCAGGATGTGAAAGATTCGAAGTTATGTTCTATAAAGGACACTCTTAATAGAATGAAAGGGTAAGCTGAATACCAGGAGGAAATATTTGTAGAAAATTAAATATCTGACCAAATGTTTGCATTCAGCACATAATAAAAACTCTATAAAATCAACAGTAAAATCAACAACAGCAACAACAAATCTGAAGAGAAAATGGGTGGGAATTGAATAGACACATCACTGAATAATTTCTATATATGACAGGTACATACCCAATAGTTGCTTATTTGCATTAGTCATTGGGGAAATGCAAAGCCAAGCTACAAGGGTGGAGGAGGAGGAGGAGGAGAAGGAGAAGAGGAGGAGGAGGAAGAGAAAGAAAGAAAGAAAGAAAGAAGGCAGAAAATGACAAGTGTTGGCAAAAACCTGAGGAATTGGAATCTTCATGGCCTGCTGCTAAAATTTCAACACTTTGGGAAACATTTTGGCATATCCTTAAAACATAAAGCATAAAGTTGAACTATTACCTAGTAAGTCCACTTCTATGTGTTATGTCAAAGAAATGAAATCATACATTCATGCATACATGCATGCATACATACACATACATACACAATATACAGACACACAAGCACACATATACACACAGACAAAACTTGTTTGTAACATCATTATAACTAAAATGTGGGAACAACCCAATGTATATCAGTTGTGGGTATAAAAGAAAACCTAGTATAAACATAAAATGAAATATATGTCAGTAAAAAAAGAACAAGTATGAAGCCCAAAAGAACACTGAAGTCATTAGATGAAATGAGATTCCAGCTTTTAAAACCACATCTTCCAAGATTTTCTTTGGAGATGATAAAATTCATCAAGACCAGTTACAAGTTACTTTTTACACATACACACACACACACAAAATCTGCTCAATGCCACTGAATAATGTTAATTTTATGTTACACAAATTATACCTTTTTTTCTTTTTATTCTGGAATTGAAGGCCAATCATTTTAACTACAGTCTCATCGATACCTATAGTTGACTTTCTCTTTGATCATCTCTACTGGCTTGGACAACTCCCAAGCTTTTGCAGTGAAAAATTCATGGTTATTATGGATTGCCCATCTCTGAGATACCTTCATTTTTCTTTACTACAATAACTAAATCAACTCTCTGCCACATAGTAGGTGCTCAGTGTGTTGAGTTAGTGAATAGACAGATGGTCCCTCTCCATCCTTGTACAGGTCATTACTACCAGATCAGTATCTACATCATCTCATCCTCTCCTTTCTGCCGCTAATGCCCCTGTCCCCCAGCTAACTTCTTACTGTTTCACTAGCAGTACAGTCCCTTAGCCCGTTCACAGTGCATGGTGGGCATTTATTCTTACTGCTCCTTGCTTCTCCTGTCTTGGCAAGCCCACACCCACTCTTCAGTACCTGTATCCATGATCCCACAGCCTTCCCAAAGTTTCCACTGAATCCACCTTTAGATCTGATGACATCTGGGAAGTTTTTGTGAACTCCTGGGAAGGGAGGTTCAGTGAACATACTGAATTGAAGCAGAAGAAAGAGAAAATTGCTGATAATGCCTTAGCATTGTTTACTTCCCCCTTGTGAGTGGACAGGGGGACATTACATGGACCACACACACTGGATTAAATGAAGAAAATGTGTAAAGTCATTGCCTTTTCTGAAGGTCATCATGAAGGGTACCAGCAAAACTGTGAATCATGAGATGATGCTCCTCTTTTCTGTGTTATTTTTTTCTCTTTTGGAAATTATCCCTCCCCATCCCCAACCCATGATCTTCATGTTAATATTCAGTAGCTTTTTATGTCTGTTTAAAAACATTTTAAATGTTTGTATTTTAAGGTATTAAATTTCTTAACTTTAATTTCTAATACAATAAGTATCTGCAGACAGAATGCACAAAACCCACTCTTTGCAGCCCCCAGGAATTACAGAAGGAGCTCTGGAGCTCAGCAGTGAGTGGCTGCCTTGCAAGGTTGCAGACTGGGGAAGAGTGCCTGGCAGGAGGATCCTCCATCATGTGTCCACAGTGTAGCTGCCTTAGATTTTTCCGGAGAGAGAACAGGGAGTGCCCTGTCTAGCTGTCCGAGACTGTGGCTCACAGGAATGGCTGTGGCTAGAGAAGGGTAAGCTTCTGGCTTTTCTAGATCCTTGGGATAAACCTGTTGTTTTGCAAGAACTGGGAAGATTGTGAGGTTTCTTAACGCCAAACTTCCTTTTTCTCTACAAATCCTCTTCAGAGCACTTTAATTCAGCTAATTATGTGTTTTAAATATCTTCCAAGATCCTTACAGTCTAGCTCCTGTGTTTAATGACACAGAATCGCTATTTGCCTTGAAGAGATGGTTTGGCCAGCGAGATGTTTCTTGGTATGACAAGGAGTATACATCAGATTATAAATCTCCATACAGCTTAGATACTCAGAAAGGATTCCCAGGAAAGAGGGAGGTGGTAACAAAGGTGGTGATACATTAATTAATACAGCAAATTCATTTTTAATATTTATTTTTATTTGTGTGTATGTGTTTGTTTATCTGTGTGTGTACATATGCATGAGGGTATCAACAGAGGCCAGAAGAGGGCATTAGATTCCATAGAGCTGAGATTAAAAGGGCTGTGAGCTAAATTTGAGTCTTCTGCAAAAGCAGCAACTGCTCTTGACCACAGCTTCCAATCTCACCTTTGTTGTTGTTGTTTTAAATTGCCCCTTATCTTGGCTTCATTGATTGATGTATGATTCACCATAAAACATTCATCCTAGATTATAATATCCTGAAGTACTCCCAAATAAACTTTTTTTGAAAGCCACTTCCTTCTATTGTCCTAGGTTGACAATAGTGATAAATACTAGAGGGATAAAAGTAAATTTTGAGGAATGACGAGGAATTGGGCTTTTGTACATAAAGCGCAATATTGGGGGGGGGTGGGCGTCAGAGAGGATTCCACTAAAAAGGTGACATTTGAAAAAATACCTCAAGGAAATGAAGGAGTCACTAATAACAGGAGAAAAAAATAATGCAGGGGAGGTCTTGGTGTATTGATAGACACCAAAGTCAGTGTGGTGGAGTGGAGAAGCCAAAGTAAAGGGGGAAAAAAGAAGGATAAGGAGAGGAGGGGGGTGGAGTGGGGAGAAAGGCTTGCTGAATCACCAGGAAGAAAGCAGCAGTAAGACTTGGCTGTGTGAGCCCCACCCACTCCACCCCACCCTAAATCCTAAGCCTGTTTTCTCCACCCAGGTAGAGAAATCTTATTCTAAACATCTTATAGGAGAATGAAATATACAATCAGCAGTGGAGTTCAAAGGCATTGCCCTTTAAGATGCATAACTCTGTAGAACATCAGGACCTGAGAATGCGTTTATGTCACTAAATATAAAAGGCAAAAGGCAAATCAGTCTAGCAAATTTCTTTTTAAAGCATATATGTATGTATTCCTCACCTTCTTATGTATGCATTCCTCACACAATATTTCAAAAAGCACTCACAAGAAAATGGCTAGATTATGAACATTTACAATTCTTTTATTGCTTTCTAACTTTTCTAAAATAAAACCATTACTCTTAAAATCAGAAACCAATCAATCATGTCACCTTCAACAACACTTCTCAACTTGTATTTATTAGAGGCCTCTGAGATAATTAAGGGGTTTTAAATAGATTAGCACTATTAAGCTCTATATTCAAACATAAGCCTATAAGGCACTGTCACTGTTAAATAGCATCTATGGCACTGTGCCACATTCTGCTTGCTTGAGATGGATTAAAGAAAGTAATAATCTTAGACCTCACTTACTGGAATTATTGTATTAACTTCAAAAGCCGGTTTACCCAGAAGGTTATATTACAGCAAAGAGGAAGAACTGGAAGAGATTTAAGGCTCACGATGATAAATGTTACTGTAAACTCTATTTTTAAAACAAATATTTTCCCTCAGATATTGATATCATAGATAGCCCCTTCAATTACTGCAGTCTATAGTACATATTAAAATTATAAAACAGTCTTTTACATTTTTGCTTAACTTTTGGTTAAAAATTTTGAAAAGCATTACTAGCTCCACAGAGTTTTCCCTAATTTGCTCACTCCCAGCCATGGCCCTTGGCTCTCTCCCCAAACTAATATACTGACTTAATAAACTACGTTTGAGGTGCTGAAGCAAGAAGTCAGTGAGACTGAGACTAGTCTGGGCTGTGTAGTGAGCTCAAGGCCAACCTGAGATGCCTAGCAGCATCCTGTCTATAAATAAGCAAGCAGGCAAGCTATAAACTAAAATTATTTGCGCTTACAGTTCATAAAAGTAAACAAAACTCTGTGTTTGTTTGCATCTGGCTTCTTTCATTTAACATGATGAGTTTGTTTGTGCTGTTTGGTACTGCAGTGACTCAGTTATTTTGTTGCTATATTCTATTGCTCACATGGGTATGCCACCATTTAATTATCCCTTCTTTGGGACAGACATCTGGGTGGTTTCTTGGCAGAAGCTATATAATGATGGTTATTAGGAGCATTCCTACTACTGTGCTGAGGTGGAAGCATGCCAGTTACAGCATGTTAATTGGTGGGTTACGATCTTTGTTTTAAACATCAGCTGTGCTACATAATAAGGATGCTGTCTGGAAACCAGTTCTACATGTCATTCTAATCTGAGCAGGGGTTAAATACCATTGTGCTACCCAGGTGTGGTGGTGCATGCCTCAAACTCCAACACTTGGGAGGCTGAGGCAGAATAATCATGTTCAAAGCCAGCCTGGGCTACTTAACAAGGCCTTGTCTCATAAATCAAAACAAAAGAAAAGGAACCATTGTCCTTCCGTATTCAATAGTGAAACCTTTGAACAAAATCAAAACTCAGCATGTTCAACTTGTTCAGGAGGTAGAGCATGAGAGTCCTTAAAATTAGGGGTAATTTAGTCTGGAGGATTTTCAGTTAGTTGATCTCCAGAAAGAGGACATTTAAATGCAGTATAAGACTTGTGTTATATCTATATTGAATTTTTTTTTAGCTTCAGGCTCCTGAAGAAAAGGATTGTATTTACCACACTTATAATACTACAAGTGACTTTAAAGGCTTACCAAACTTACAAAGCATAATATCTGTAGACATGTGTTAAAGATGAATGTGTTGTGATTGAGTTGGCTTTGGGTGCAAGATTAGGTTAGTAAAAATGCAGACATATATTAATTAGTAGTTTGATTAATATTGAGACTCCAGAGAGGCAAGTGTTAATGATACAGGGTTCACTTCACAGCCAGGAATTAGCTGAGCCCCATTTAGTTGTTGCAACTGAGAAGTTTGTTGATATTATTTAATTCCTTGGCTTCTTGGAACTGCTTTTGGATCAATGCCCAGGAGCTCTCTTGATAAATGTATTTCAGAGAATAAAAAACAAAAACGGACAATGAGGCTCTAGAAAGTACAGCAGCAAATAGCACAGAAACACTACAAAGTGACGAAAAGGGGGCTTTCTTTCACTTCATTCTCCAAATGTATTGGCAGATAGAGGGAAATAGAAGCTATAAATAAGATTAGTTTTGCCATATATATGGACTATATTATCATTTTATTTACATGTAAGTCAATGTGGCCAAATGTCTCTAACTTGAGTGTGATGAAGGATGTTCTAAGGTCCTACCTGACCCAGAATAACTCTCTCACTTCCCTCCCCACCCCTTGCCTAATTTCATATGAACTCTCCATTTGATGAAGAAAATTATTGGAACTTTGGCCATGTGACAGGCTTCTTGCAAGGTTCTGTAGTGCCTAAAAGGATCCCATCCTTGATTTCAAAGAGCTTACAGTGTTTTTGTGTGATTGTAAGGCAAGTATAAGGCAAGAGGCCAGTGGGCTGGTGATCATAAACACCTGAAACACCAAGGATGCAACTAGCTCATCGGGTCCATATTCCAGAGTGAAAAGCTCTTAGAGCCAGCAAAGAGTTAATGGTGTTCTAAACCCAGTCATGGTGGTTATAACTAAGCAACTGAACAGAAATAAACCAATCAAGACAAACCTAAGCAACAGTCTCTAAATTTATGCATTAGTACAAAGTATAACAACAACTGAAACCCATACAGACTTCAGACCATGTTTACCACACCAATGAGAGTGCATACCTTTCCACTGCTCCATGAAGAAACCTAGAGAACATATTCCTTATCACATCCCTCCTTTGACATGTCCACCATCAAGGGCTCTCAGCCCTCTGTCTATTTCTTTCTGCCCATTTCCGCTGTATGCTGGCAATATGCTATTTTCTACCTTCCATCTGTTCTCCCATTTCCTTTCCTAACCTTCATGTTCCACCCTTTCTACCTGCTATAGAGTTTGAACATGCACCTAAAAGTTCCTGTGTTAGAAACACAATGCCAAGGTCATGGGTCATGGGCTTGCTAATGATATTTGGATGTAGGACCTTGTGGAGTAGTTAGGATTTAGATGAGGTAATGATAGTGGGATATTTATGATGTCATTAGTGAGTATGTAAGAAGAGGGAAATGGACCCAAGATAGTGATTGCCCTCTCTCCCCAAGTGACACCCATCACCATGATGTTTTGTGATGAGGAAGTAAAAATGGCCACAGCAGATACCAGCATACCTAATCTTGAGCTTCTCAACCATCAGCACCACTGGTCTACTACACAACCCTAATGTCAATTTATTCTTTATACAACAGTGGGAATATCATTTAAAGATATTGATATTCATCAGATAACTCTGCTTAAAACAAATCTCTAATCTCCACTGTATCATGGATCAAAACCAGAATGTATGACTTGGTAAACTCTTTGTTTACCAAGACTGGAGACTCTTTGTCTTTTATTTCATAACTGTTACCACTGTTTATAATAGCATGTGTGGCTTTCGTAATTTTGTTGAACTTTTAAGAAACATGAATATTTGGGACAAGTATATTTTGTTTACTGTGTACCTAAGCCAAGCAGAACTTGATATCTAGTCAATCAGCAGTAGATACAACCATACAAGAAACAGAATGGCAATGGATGGAGCCCAACACATTCTAGTATGTCTTCTGTGTGTGATCTTGTGTTACGGATTCCAGTTCAGACCTGAGCATCAAATTTAGTAAATAATTTGATAAGTTACTTGTAGGAAGTCCTTACTCATATATTAAAAGAGTTAGTTACCCCAAAGGGAGTCAGGAAGTATTGCATTTTTAGATAGTTCATATGTCACATAGATGACATTTTAACCTACAAAAGTCCCCACCTTTAGAGACAGTGACAAGCAGAAACAGTGAAAAAATCTGTTTGGAATAGAAAGCATAATTATATAGTAAACACTGTGTGGAGTGCAATGCGTCAGGCTGTCTGCTACATCGACTGCTTATTCCAACATGCGTCAAAGTAGGACTATTCCTCCATGTTTCAGATAGTGCTACTACCAATAATGATTCTAGCAACAACAACAATAATAATCTTTGAGAGACTGTCTGCCCACAATCACAGAGCCAGGAAGGATGGGTGAGCAAGAGCATCACTGTGACTCTCCCAGTACAACCTCTTGGAAAGTGTTTATTTTTTGTCCAATTCTCCATTCAATTTCTTTTTCTGGCATTTTGAAATGACATTTATAATGCTTGTTTTATTTTTCATAAGAATTATGCATAATAAAGGTAAAGGAATAATAAAGACTATTATTCAGGAGTGGGTACTTTCTCACTTTCAAGTTTCGTTTAGAGAGACTTTAGGATTTATTTTCAGTCCTAAAATCAAAAATCAAAAATCAAATGTGCTTATAGACAACATGCGACTGACTCAAACAAGAAGCAGTAGACTTTGACCCACATACCGGGAGATGTTTGGCTGCCTGGCATGTGTCACTGAGTTTGCAGGCTGAGGGAGCAGATGTTTAAGCGTGAGTAAGAGTAATTATGGCTCTTTGGTCACTCTCAATGAACTAAACCACAGGTAGCCGAGGAGATGGATCCCTGTAAGAGAGAGACTGCCAAGATGGGCTAGCTCTAGGTGGAGGCAGCAGTAGCATCAGAAACCTCTTCAAATATGGATATTTTAAAAATCCTGAAAAAAATGAAAACCAAAACAAATAAGAGTGAGAGAGGATGAAGTATGAAGGGAGGATCTGGATGGAGTTGGGGGCGTGGAAAACCCGATCAAACTATATCATATGATATCATACAAAAAATAATTCAAGAAATCTGGGGCGGGGGGAGGAGGCAGGAAGAAGAATCCTGGAAAATAGCTACTAGGAAAAACAAGAGACCTTCAGGGAAATCTGGCTAGGAGCATAGTTAAATTCCTTTCTTTACGGGCCTCAAAATTCTAAACACCACATACTGGGCTGTTTTAGAGAGTAATGCTACATCTCTAATCAAGGAAAAGACCATCCTATATGAGATATACAGGGGGAGGAAGTCCCCCTCAGTCACAGTCATAGGGGAGGGGAGTAAGGGGAAAATGGGAGGGAGGGAGGAATGGGAGGATACAAGGGAGGGAATAACCACTGAGATGTAATATGAATAAATTAATAAATTTTTTAAAAAAAAGAATAAAAGAGAGTAGCTGGGCTGTGGTGGTGCATGCCTTTGATCCCAGCACTCAGGAGGCAGAGGTAGGCGGATCTCTGTGAGTTCAAGGTCAGCCTGGTCGACAAAGTGAGCCCAGGACAGCCACAGCTACATAGAGAAACCCTGTCTCAAAAACACCAGAAAAGAAAAAAAAAGAGAAAAAAAGAAAAAAAAGAAAAAGAAAAAAGAAAAAGAAAAAGAAAAGGAGAGAGACAAAAAGAATAAGAAAGAGCTAGGTGTGGTGGTATGTGCCTGTAATCTCAACATTCAGGTGTGCAAGCAGGAAGATCAAAAAGAAGGTCAAGGTCATTTTCCATTGGTTAGCAACACTGAGGCTAGCCTGAGACACAGGAGACTCAAAAAAAAAAAAAAAAAAAATTAAAGGGGGCTGTCATACCAACAAACTAAGAGAAACAGAAAATATAGCCAAGAGTTTAATCCATTTTATTTATATGTTATGTCAGCTTTCCAAAATTGGGTTCATTTCTCACAAGCAGGAAAACTGTGGCCCCCAAACTTTCACTAACTTACCCACAGTCACATAATTTGTAATGGAGTTGTTCTGAATCTAAACGTTTCAATGACAGATCTTCCTTCTTTTGTAGCTAAGGAAAAACTGGTAGATTCATCATCTACTGAGGGAAAACTACAGAATCTTGGGACCCTAAGGTTGAACACATGATTTCAGTACAGTGTGCACCCATCTTCCTAGCTCCTTCAGCACCCAGTACATCACAGATACTCTGTGTGTTTGTAGAATGATGGATGAATAAACTGATGAACAGTGGGCACATAGCTGCTTGAATGACCTATTCTATGGACTGGTGAAGTTGACTGATTTTCCCAAATTGACTGTAGGTAGAAGACAACATGTGAGTGTCCTTCCTCAGTGCTGGGAACCCAGGCAGGTAAAATAGAAAAAGCATTCTTTAGCAATCTGCCACTAATTTCTTAGCTACATGTTTAGGTATTGGGGGCGTGTTTTGTTCTCCTAAAGTTAAAGCTAGGGGCTGGTGAGATGACTCAGCAGTTAAGAGCACTGTCTGCTTTTCCAAAGGATCTGGGTTCAATTCCCAGCACCCACACAGTAGCTCACAACTGTCTGTAAATCTAGTTCCGGGGATTCTAACACCTTCAGACCAATGCATATAGAAAAAAAAAAGTTAAAGCTATCTTGGCTCTATTTCGCCACTTGCAGTTAAGGCAGCAAGATGCTTTTTACTTGTAGCTGCTTTCATCTAGCACATGCTGGGAGGACCACACCTCTCCATGCCAAGGTGTCCTAGGGTGTTTCTGGTCTCATTCATCTGACAATTTCTCAAACAGTGCATCAGTCCTGAAAAGCTAATATCAATTTCTCTTTAATTTAGTCTCACAGCTTAATCATTTTCCAAAGCAGATCCCAAAATGTGCAATGATGGTAAAGTTGTTTACATGGGATTCAGGAAGAGTCATCATGTCTGCAAAGGTGCCTGTCAGTCAGATATGAATATAAGTGCAAGGAGGAGAAGTGTGAAAAGGAGGAGAATTGGGAGTAGCATTTTCACTCTGGCCTCTGTCCCCTTGGTGTACACAGGGCAGGTGTTCTTAGCACCTTTGCCATTGTCCGTGTGACTGACATGTGTCCCCATTACCCTTCTTTCTTCCAGATAGAGATCTTATTTCATATTGACTTCTTCAAATATTTAGGTTCTTCCCCGGAAGTGCTTGAGAATGACAATAATTAGCATCCTCATGCCTTCTTCTAAAGAGGTCCCAAGCCATAAATCTAGGATGGTGTGAGTAATAATTCCTTTTAGATATCAAGTGCACACTGGCCTTTTCATACAGTATTAGAAATTCATCAAATGGCCAATGCCATGGCCAGTGACAAGATGACTAAGCAAGTCCCTCTAAACAGCTGCACATCCCTACTGCCATTTCCTATAGAGCAAACAAACAAAACAAAGCAAAAAAAAAAAAAAAAAAAAAAAAAAAAAACACATGCCCATGGTCATTGCCAGGGAAGCAATTGCCTGGAGTTAGTTGAGAATATTTTTCCATAAAAACCAGGGGAAACATGCTCCATAGGGGCATTTCCTATTTCAGACCACTGTGCCTTAAGGACTGCAAATAGGAAACCTTCTTTGAAAAGACAAATCATTTAAATCATTAAATTGTTCAGTTGGTGAAAGGCATAAAAATGAATTAAAAGGCAGCAAAAGATAGCTTAGTGGGAAAAGGTATTTTTCACCAAATCTGATGACTTGAGTTTGATTCTTGAAAGGCAAATCCTAGATGAGAAGCAACTCCTACAGAATTTTCTCTGATACCATGCTGTGTGGACACATGTGTGAGTGTGAGTGTGAGAGCCTTTGTAAGAAAGCTGTGAATTTACGGTAAACTATGGACAGGGCAGAGTGCAGAATTCTCTTCCCATAAGATGGCTCTCAAGAAAGAGTTGCAGCAATAAGACAACAAAAGGAGATCAAGGGGATCCAAATGAGAAAGGAGGAAGTCAAATTATCCATATTTGAAGATGATATGATAGTGTACATAAGTGACCCCCAAAACTCCACCAGAGAACTCCTACAGCTGATAAACACCTTCAGCAAATTGGCTGGATACAAAATTAACTAAAAAAAGTCAGTAGCCTTCCTATATACAAATGACAAGCATGGAGAGGAAGAAATTAGGAAAACTACACCCTTTACGTTAGCCACAAGCAATATAAAATATTTAGAAGTTACTCTAACCAAGCAAGTGAAGGACTTGTTTGAAAAAAAATTCAAAACTCTGAAGAAAGATATTGAAGATGACATGAGAAGATGGAATGACCTTCCTTGCTCATGGATTGGGAGAATTAACATAGTAAAAATGGCCATCCTACCAAAAGCAATTTATAGATTAAATGCAACCCCTATCAAAATATCTACACAATTTTTAAAAGACATTGAAAGTTCAATTCTCAACTTCATATGGAAAAACAAAAAATCCAGAATAGCTAAAACAATCTTGTACAATAAAAGATCACCTGGAGGAATCTCCATACCTGATCTCAAGCTATACTATAAAGCAACAGTAATTAAAACAGCATGGTACTGGCACAGGAATAGGCTGGTTGATCAGTGGGACACATATGGTCACTTGATTTTTGACAAGGAAGCCAAAAATCTATCCAATGAAAAACAATAGCATCTTCAACAAATGGTGCTGGTCTAACTGGATGTCCCTGTGTAAAAAAAATGCAATTGGACCCATATTTGTCACAATGCACAAAACTCAAGTCCAAGTGGATTAAAGACCTCAAAATAAATTCAGAGAAAAAATGGGGAAGAACCTGGAACACATTGGCACAGGAGACAACTTCCTGAACAGAGCTCCAACAGCCCAGGCCTTAAGGTCAACAATTAATAAATGGGACCTAATGAGGCCGAGGAGCTTCTGTAAGACAGGGGACACTGTCAACAGAACAAATGACAGCCTACAGACTGGGAAAAGATCTTCACAAACCCTGCATCTGACAAAGGTCTAATATCCAAAATATATAAAGAACTCAAGAAATTAAACACCACCAAACCAAATAACCCAATTGAGAAATGGGGCTCAGAACTAAACCTCAGGAGAGGAATATCAAAAGGCTGAGAAACACTTAAAGAAATGTTCAACCTCCTTAGTCATCAGGGAAATGCAAATCAAAGCAACTCTGAGATTCCATCTTACACCCATCAGAGAATGGCTAAGATCAAAAATTCAAGTGACACCACATGCTGCCGAGGATGTGGGGACAGAGGAACACTCCTTTATTGCTGGTGGGAATGCAAACTAGTACAGCCACTTTGGAAATCTATCTGGCGCTATCTCAGAAAACTGGGAATAAGGCGTCCTCAAGACCCTGCTATTCCACTCCTTGGAATATACCCAGAAGATGCTCCAGCACACAACAAGAACATTTGTTCAATCATATTCATAGCAGCCTTATTCATAATAGCCAGAACATGGAAACAGCCTAAATGTCCACCAGTAGAAGAATGGATAAAGAAACTGTGGTACATATACACTATGGAATACTACTCAGCTATTAAAAACAAGGAATTCCCAAAATTTGTGGACAAATGGATTGAACTAGAAATGATCATAATGAGTGAGTTAACCCAGAAGCAGAAAGAATCAAATGGTATATACTTACTTATGTCTGCATACTAGCCCAAGGTGCATGTCCTATGATGTCTTCATTTACCAGGAAAGTGGGTCAGAGGGGAGGACATCCTATTGGGACTCTAGGTGAGAGAAGCATGTGAGAATGGGGAAATAGAAGTATCTAGAGGGTCCTAGAAACCTACAAGAAGAACATTATGATGGGTAGATCTGGGCCCAGGGGTCCTGATCAAACTATGGCACCAGCCAAGGACAATACATGCGGTAAACTTTGAACCCCTACCCAGATCTAGCTAATGGACAGGACATTCTTCACAGTTGAGTGGAGAGTGGGGTCTGACTTTCACACAAACTCTAGTGCCCCATACTTGACCACATCCCCTGGATGGGGAGGCCTGGTGACACTCAGAGGAAGGATAGCAGGCTACAAAGAAGAGACTTGATAACCTATGAGCATATACACAGGGAGGAGGTCCCTCTTAGTCACAGTCATAGGGGAGGGGAGTAAGGGGGAGGGTGGGAGGAATGAGAGGACACAAGGGATGGGATAACAATTGAGATGTAATATGAATATATATATGAAAGACTTGCATAAGCTAGTGAATGCACTTGAAAGCAAGAACATGAATGGCATATTCTGGAATATCCAGATTATCTCCATGGGAATGGAATATTCTTGAGGGAAATATTCTCAGCTCTTTTCATATGGCCAAAGTTGATAAGACTTTTAACACCATGGGTATTTCCTCATTGTACTTGTATTTGATGAAGGTAACTGTAAATGTTTAACTTCATCTTTAGCTTGCTTTTATAATAAAAAAGAGAAGTGCTTTGTTTGCACTACTCTTGAACTCAAAAGCCTGGGATGCCTTGTTTTTTTTTGTTTGTTTGTTTGTTTGTTTTTTGTTTTGTTTTGGTTTGGTTTGGTTTTTGGTTTTTTTGGGTGGGTTTTTTGTTTGTTTGTTTGTTTTTTTCACCTACACAGATCTTTGGAACATATCCTTCAATCCTCAAGACTTAACCTCACTGGCCACCAAGGTGGCTGAAGACATGAGCATTGGAACACATGCATACACACTAAATAAATGTAAAAAATGTCCAAGATAATACTATGTTTGAAAACTAAGAGTGGGAGTCACCTGGTGTGGGGGGGGGAGTGTCTTAAGCAGGAAATAAAAACTGTATGATTTTATAGTATGTGTGATAGTAACAGTAAAGGGGTCTTCAAAACATCACACATGGTGTTCCTGAGCCTGAAGGCAGAGGGAGGAGATCTTTCAGTTAATTCTAGCACCAACTATCAATGACATCTTCCTGGTAGGTCAGCAGCTTAGTTTGAAGAGCAGTGCCACAAAACAAAAACAAGCAACAGCAACAATAAACACCCCATCAAAGTCCCAGCCCCATGTCCCTGAGAATAGTGACTTATTGCCAGTGTAGTTAAGGGTCATGAAATAGATTTTAACACAGAGATTCTACAAAGGAGATCACAGCACATTGGAAGCAGCCAGTGGCATTCTGCTGCCACGGGTGAATACCAATAGCTTCCAGCAGCCACCATAGCCCAGAAGGCAGACTCACGGGAGAACCATCCTCAGAGACTCCAGGGAGAACTAACTCTGATGACCCTTAAGACTTTACAATCTGACCACCATCACCCCCAGAAATGTGAGAATAAATGTTTGCTCTTTTAGGCCACACTGTTTATGTGCATGTATTGCGGCAAACCTAAGAAGTCAACACAGTCCTTTGAGTGTGAGCATAAAAGTCAATCAAAAATGACAGACAGGAAATAGCACTTCAACAGGCTATAGGAACCAGCTTTTCTATGATCTAAGTGATTGAAAGAATGACCAAGCAAATATGTTTGCATTCTAGGACTCTTGCCTGAAATCTCTATGAACTTAAAAGTGCGGGGACAAAGGAAAAAACCTTCACTCATACCCTTGAGGAAAAGAATATAGGCTCTCTGAGTAAGGAGAACCAGGCTTTTGCTTGCAGGCAACTATTGACAAGCCTCATTGGGCAACACTTGGGTAGAGTCAGTCACTAGTCATCCTCTGGAGTACAGTCTCTACATGGGAGAAGAAAAGATGCTCCTTCCTGTACAGGATTGCACTCAAGGTAGAAAAGGAACTTATGCCAGGAGAGGCGGGAAGGGGACAGCCTTATCCAGAAGAGCTCAGGGCAGAGTTGGGAAGAATGTAACACGGTGTGATATGATTTATCTTACTTTCTGACCCTCCCCTGCATCAGAAAGTTGGCAGCAGACTGAAATACAAGTCAGAGGGTTAGCTGAGGCCTCCAGTGGAGAAGAGGCTACAAGGGAAAAATCTCTGTGAAGAACTGATTAGCTGGTGGAAGGAAGATCATTGACCCACTTTTGCTTGATTGTTGTTGAAGCAGAACAAGAAATAGTCATAATTCTGGGCAATAGCAGCCATGTTGGATGCTGGTTCAACAATAAAGTTATAGCCATGTCTAAAAGGGATATCCCAACACTGACCAGGAAAAAGCAAGAGCAGGAATATTGTTATGTGGTACCCTAAGAAAATCATCTGCACCCCTTAATTACATGGGATGGTTGAGGTTGGCGGTGACTTTATTTAATGAAGCCTAGGGCCAGAGCCCCATGATGAATAAATATGCTTCTCAACTTGATTGGATTAAGAAATGCTTGGGGTGCTGGTGAGGCTCACCCTCTGCTGGGGCTGTGTAGGCATTTCCAGAGAAGACTCACTCTTCAGAATGTGGCCAGCAATCAGACCCAAGCATATAGCAAGAAGTTCTATCACCCCGATTCTTTGTCTCACTTTGGAGTTGCTTTTCTATAATCTTAGGCTAACATTTTTGTCTCCAGGGAGGATCAAAAAAATTTTAGCACAAAATATATCTTGGCTCCTCAAACTAAAGTGGTCTCTAAACTGCTCCTATATGCAAAATTTTGAGAAATTTACGTTGCTTTTCTTTGCTTTTGTTTTCTGGGTACTAGGCATTCAGTCTAAGGACTGGCGTGTACTAGGCAAGTACTTCACAACTCGGGTACACCCACACCCACATCCACTCTGATATAGGGTCTTATTGAGTGGTCTGCACCAGGCTTGGACTCTGTGTAATCCAAGCAGGCTTTGAAATTGTCCTCCTCCTGCTGGGATCACAGGTCTGTATGGCCAGGGCTGACTTACACTGTGTTTTTATCTTCTGCAAAGAAAAGGAAGTTTCCTTGGTGGGGGAAGGGGAGAAGAATTCAAAGGCAACACAGATGGAAGAGTTTTGAATCTGAACAATTGCCCATAATGCACTTCTATAATTTAAAAAATCACTCTTTCACAACAAACACAAATCATATTAATTTAAAGTCCCATGCCCCAGTGAGAATTTACCTGCCTTTGCTATACAACATATTCTGCTGATGAGGCAGAAACATAAACTTTCTCTGTTTGATATTAAGGTTCTTGGGGTGAGGTTAGGGTGAGGGTTAGGTTAGGGTGAGGGTGAGGGTTAGAGTTAGGGTGAGGGTGAGGTTAGTTTAGGGTTAGGTTGGGGTTAGGGTGAGGGTTAGGGTTGGGGTTAGGGTTAGGGTTAGGGTTGGGGTGAGGGTTAGGGTTAGGGCTAGGGTGAGGGTTAGGGTTAGGGTGGGGTGAGGGTTAGGGTAAGGGTGAGGGTGAGGGTTAGGGTTGGGGTGAGGGTTAGGGTTAGGGTTAGGGTGAGGGTTAGGGTTAGGGTTGGGGTGAGGGTTAGGTGAGGGTGAGGGTTAGGGTGAGGGTGAGGGTTAGGGCGAGGGTGAGGGTGAGGGTTAGGGCGAGGGTGAGGGTGAGGGTTAGGGTTAGGGTTGGGGTGAGGGTTAGGGTAAGAGTGAGGGTGAGGGTTAGGGTTGGGGTGAGGGTTAGGGTTAGGGCTAGGGTGGGTTAGGGTTAGGGTTAGGGTGAGGTTAGGGTGAGGGTGACGGTGAGGGTTAGGGTGAGGGTGAGGGTTAGGGCGAGGGTGAGGGTTGGGTTAGGGTTAGGGTTAGGGTGAGGGTTAGGGTTAGGGTGAGGGTGAGGGTTAGGGTTAGGGTTAGGGTTGGGGTTGGGGTTAGGGTTGAGGTTAGGGTTGGGGTTAGGGTGAGGGTTAGGGTTAGGGTGAGGGTTAGGGTGAGGGTTAGGGCGAGGGTGAGGGTGAGGGTTAGGGCGAGGGTTAAGGTGAGGGTGAGGGTTAGGGTTAGGGTGAGGGTTAGGGTTAGGGTTAGGGTTAGGGTGAGGGTGAGGGTTAGGGTTAGGTTAGGGTGAGGGTTAGGGCGAGGGTTAGGGTGAGGGTGAGGGTTAGGGTTAGGGTGAGGGGTGAGGGTTAGGGTTAGGGTTGGGGTTAGGGTTTGGGTGAGGGTGAGGGTTAGGTTGGGGTTAGGTTGGGGTTGGGGTTGGGTTAGGGTGAGGGTGAGGGTGAGGGTGGGTTGGGTTGGGGTTCGGGTTGGGGTTAGGGTTAGGGTTAGGGTTAGGGTGGGGGGGTTAGGGTTAGGGTTAGGGTTAGGGTTAGGGTTGGGGTTGGGTTAGGGTTTCGGGTTAGGGTGAGGTTGAGGGTGAGGGTTAGGGTTGGGGTTGGGTTAGGGTGAGGGTGAGGGTTAGGGTGGGGTGAGGGTTAGGGTGAGGGTTAGGGTTAGGGTTAGGGTTAGGGTTCCTTTGTAGTACAAGCACACATTCATCCTTGCTCCATCTTTCCTGCTTGAGTCACTTCCTGTTTGCCTCCAGTCTCACCTACCAACTGTAGAACTAGTCTAATCAACAGTCTTTCCTGGATGGGTTTCACACCCACAGATTCAATCAGGGGCCAAAACATTCATAAAAATTATTGCATCCGTACAGAACACAGGCACATTCTTTATGTCATCATTCCCGAGACAATGCAGTACAAAGCTATCTGCATACTCGTAGGAGTAATGTACAGATGGGTCAGGGTACACGGGGGGGGGGGGGGGATATGTCAAGTTAGATATAAACTCTACCTATTTAGATAAGAGACTTTAACATCCAAGGGTTTGGGTACCCATGGACATCTAAGACAAATGTCCACAAGTACTAAGGGGTGTTAGCTTCCTATTCCTGCCATAACAAAATGCTATCAACTTAGTGATTTGAAGCAGTATGTGGTTTGAGGTATCATAAATCTGAAATGACTTATATTGGGACAAAAATCAAAGTGTCATCAGGCCTATGTTCTTTTTGGAAGCTCTAAGGGACAATATATTTACATGCCGGTTTCAGCCTCGAGGCTACCAGAATTGTATGGTTGTTGCTTCTTCCTTCTTTAAAACATATGACTCCAACTTGTGCTTCTATGATCCACCTCATTCTTTATCTTTTGATTCTTCTGCCTCCCTTGGATAAGGCCCCTTGTCATTGCAGTGGGCTTGTCCCGGCGATCTATGAAAATCTCCTGTCTTAAGATCCCACCAACTATGTGACCTGAAGCTTCCCAGCAGAGCAACAGGCTAGGCATTTTCTCCCTTCACTGTTTACTCATCATGAGCTAAACAGTTCTCCCCATCACAGTCTTTGTTCTCCTGCATCCTCAGCATACATATGGCTTTGCAAAAAGGGTCAGTCACTATATGTGTATCAGGTGACCTGAGATGGAGGCATGTTGAATGGGGATGGGTCTTCAGTCTTCAGTCACTGGTGTGTTTACCAGACAGAGATGTTGACCCCGAGACACACAGGAAGGAGGCCCTGTAACAATAGAGGTGGAGCATGGAATGACACAGCTGCAAGGCAAGGAAGGCAAAGGTGCTGTTGATGACCAGAAGCCAGGAAAGAGCAGGAAAGAGGCTTTTCTCTAAGTTTCAGGAGAAGCATAGTCCTGTCAACAGCTTGATATCAGACCTTTAGCTTCCAGAACTGTGGAAAGATACTTTTATATTGTCTTCAGCTGTCAGTTATGGTGTCTTGGCAGTCCCAGAGTCCAATCAAATGTGTGGGTCATGAGACTACTTTGTTCATGGTCCAGATTTTGCACGGAGGCAGTTTGACTAGCTAGCCTACTCCTAAGAGCTTCCTTTTTTTATTTATAGCACACACGGATCTTTGCAGATTATTGACTCTGTGCCTGGGGTTTCTTTGGTTGGGAAGTTTAGATGGTCTTCTAATATATAAGCAATCAAGAAATGTATTAATCAGGTATTAGGAAATATTCAGGGATAGTCAATGTTTTCCGTTTTCTGGACCAAAAAGCACGCTTTTTTCCCCAGACAAACTTTAAAATACAGTAACCGGGGAGTACTGCTTTTTAAATATATACGCCTAGTAATCGGAGGGCACCTTTCTCTGAAATAGATAGCATGTCACCAAAGTGGGGCTCAAATGTGATTGTCACTAACATCTTCTAATGTTACCAGCAATGAGAATTCACTCCACTGAAAATTTCAATTCAAAGGCAAGTGAGCAGTTCATCTTTGACAAGACCTTAAGTAACACTAAGTACTGATGTAAACTCATGAGCATATTTTAATTGAGCATAATTGACGGTCTGAAGGGCACATACAGAGCTCTGTTAAATTCCTCTCTCAATATAGATCTGTTAGCTTATCATCAAGTTGTAGATGAATGACTTCAAATTCAAGTTTAGGTGAAAGTGCCTCAGTTTTTCAATGAAAAAGATTTTTAAACTAAGGAACTTTCCTTTGCCTATGTAGTGAGATCCAACAAACAACAAAGCAAAACAAAGCATTTGGTCTTTATACACCACACTACAAGTCTGCACACAGGCTTGTAATTGAGTGCAGATTCCACTTTTTTATTCAATTTCTCCTTTGACAACACTTGAAATGAAGACGTATCCAACCATTGAAATGACTGTAGTTGCTGAGACTTTACCACAGCCTGTTTTTCATATGAAGACTACTTGGACTAGTAGTTTCAAGTTAAGATTTATAAAGAAACACTAACAAACCTGTGTCAAAACTAATTTCCAAAGCTTTTCAGTAGCAGTCATGGCAGAGGACAGTTCTCAAAATAAAAATTGTCTGAACCCTGAGATCAAAACATAGCCCAACTCCAGCTTTATTAAATGCTCAATGATTTAAAAAGAAAAAGCTATATACCTAACTACAGATGTGTCCTTGGGAGTTAAGCATTAAGTGTTTCAGTACTGCACCTACTGAGTCAATGGTATATAATAGACTGTCTGCTGATAACACCATAAAGAAAAGCACAAACTTTAAATTGTTTCTCGATTTGCAAATTCACCCACCATAGGTTTTCATTATCTCATACATGTCTCTACTGCCACTGAGTTTGTCATAGCATTTTCCACCTCAGGTTGTACTCAACTGGTGCTTTTTTCCAATTTCTTTGAAAGTATTCTCATCTCTACTTGCTCCATGCAGGCTATTTATAAAGGTCAATCTCTAATCACTTCCAAACGAGCTCTGAGTCCCCAAATTAATACAAAATGGGCAATTTCAGTTGAGTCTGTGAGCTGGTCAAGAGATGGCAGTCACTTTAAATCACTTGTCTTTCCTCTGAATTACTATTAATGCTGCACTCAGTGTCTCCGACTCTGAGCAAGTGTCCTCCCCCGGAGCAGGAGTCTCTCTAATGCTGTTTTCTCAGCACAGCTCTGTAGCTGCTGCAGTCAACGCAACTGAGTTAACTTCCATTGCTAAATATCTTCCCTTGCTTGCCTAGTGAAAAGCTGCTCCCAAAGTTTTTGGTTTCAAACTTTTTATTTATTTTTGTGAGGAAAATGGCCATAGGAGAAATCTGTTTTAGATTTTCCTAATCACTGCTTTCCCATGATCAGGGAATTTGAGCGTATTGTTTAGTCTGGTTGTGCTGATGGATGCTATGGGGTTTACACATGCTCCTGTCACTAACAAACACGAGACAGGTTATGCTCCTTTGTATCTGAAGATCTAATATTAAGTGAATAGTTCTTTCTTTTTTTCTTTGTCTTTCCTTGATGTCTTAATAGATTTTACTGACTTCATTAACAAGAAACCCCCCTCCCTCAAAAAGCAGGGGTGGGGAAAACATCAGAGAGTTTGGAATGAGGGACAGAAGAGGTAGGAAAAGAGGGAAGAGAAAGAATGGAGAGGCATATGTGTAGGCTTTGAACCTTTTCAAATTTACTTTATTTGGGGTTCTTTAATGCTTACACCTCCATTCCAATCCACCTACCCTAGATAGGAGAGAAAAGAGGTTAAAAGAAACAAAAGAGATAGACGTTTTTATGCTCAGTTCCTTGGAGTTATTCCACTGGCATAGTTGGCAGAATTCCAATAGACCAGTTAAACAGTAAACCAGCAATTCAGTGAAGGTGACTGTAACCACAGCTGTTGGAACCTGGAGCACCAGCCAGAGCCCAGAGCAGCAGTTGGAACAGTTCTCTCTAGGAGTGACTTGAAGTGGAGTGATGAACAGCTGGGACCAAAAAAGCCCTGCCTCTTGTTTTGTGCTCATATATATCTCCTCTCAGAGTCCACACTAGGATGTTTATCAGTTGGCAAAGACCATGCCCCCACATGAGGCGGTTCCTCTTCCAGTGGACAAACATCACTTGTTCTCTCACAAGTCTGTTTTCAGCAGAAAAACACTGCACACACTCACACAAGTCTGTTTTACAACCCACACTTGGGATAAAAACAAAAACATGTTTACATCCACTACATATCCCCTTTTCTATTAAAAAACTATATACAGTAAGAATAATTATAAGAATTATCCAATAAGAGTTACATTTACAAGGTCCAGTACATTTGTACATTTGTATTTGACAATCTTGAAGAAATTAGTCCACTGCCTATCCTATCCTACTGAGTCCTATCATAGTGTCGAAAATTTTCCTAAATGACTTTATCATAACTTATGTTTATTAACATATAAACATGTGTTTAGATCCTGAACAACTTAGCTTAATTTGGGTTATACTATGGCTGTCTAGTTTTCAACCCCATCAGAGACTTAAGAAGGAAATATTATCTAATATGAAGGAAGTGCAGACACGCAGATTCCAAAAGTATAGACATGGCAGAAACAGTTGACTGTCTGGACAGTCACCAAAGGTTTGTGTGTATTTTGGGGGCATCCAATCTTCAGTCTACCAGCCCAGAATATCTGACAGGCTTTTCTATGAAGCAGGAATTTTGAAGGACTGGCCCACCTAGTCTCTGCAAAGTTGGGCAGTCAATTTCTCAATGTCATGTTTGATCACAGTTTGGACGGTCAGTCTGCTATCAGCAGTAGAGACAAGAAGTTTTTCGGTCCAGTGGGTATTCTACCACATTTGTTTCTTTCACTCTCATCATTTTCACTGAAGTAGATTGGAGGTGCTTCCAGGAGCAGATATGTCTCTCTGTCAGAAAAACCCATTCTTATTAAATGCCATATTCTATAGATCTTTGAAGTGTTTGAAGACCATCTATTTATTTACTATAGTACACAATATTATATATATATTTATATATTTATCTATGTATCCATATCTATCATTTATCTATATATCTATGTATCTACCTATGTATCAATTGGTCAACTTGTCTATCTCAGTATATCTAAATAGACAGCATTACTTGTTTCCAGCTATGTACTATCTGCTTAACCCTGGAAACATATACAAGAGTCTAAATAAAGCTTATTCTGTAATAACTAAGCTAGTATCTAACAATACTACAAGTAAGATTTATAGGTAACTAACTACTAACTTGCATCTCCAACCATCCTGAACAGTTTACAATAGTTAGTTTTCATAATTTACTTTACATCACATTTTCAAATGAGTTGCATATGTACAATACATTAGGCAAAAGTTGAACAAAAAATCTTAAATTTCTATCAATATCCAATACCAATGTAAAATATTTGAGGCTAGTAGATTTAGTAACCTATCTTTTATCCTATAATTTCAAATCCCCCTTTTCTCATTCCCTTTCCCCCTCCTTTCGCTAATATTACATAGGATAGAGAGATAAGAGAGAAAGAAGGATAGAGGGGAGAATAAAAGAAATCCCTAAAATGTAACCTCTGCTAACTTATAACCAACTCCCCAGATAAGAATAAACATTGGTAACCCACCAAAAACACCCACCCCACCTATTGGGAATGGGGGTATCATGTTCTCAAAATTACTTTTTGCTGTCTGAGGGTAAAAACATCTTTTGCGTACCCTTAGAAAAATAAGATACACCAAGGAGGAAAACCTGAGTAGGAAAAATAGGAGATCCTCACAGAAACATGAAACACTTTGGGTGTGGCTTGACATGCCGAACCTTGAACCTGCAGACACCTTTTGGAATCGAAGACCCTGATATGAATCCACACACATATGGTCACTTGATTTTTGACAAAGAAGCCAAATCCATTCAATGGATAAAGGATAGCATCTTCAACAAATGGTGCTGGTCTAATTGGAGGTCTATGTGTAAAAAAAAATGCAACTGGACCCATATTTGTCACCTTGCACAAAACTCAAATCCAAGTGGATTAAAGACCTCAACATAAAACCAGAGACACTAAGTCACTTAGAAGAAAAAGTGGGGAAGAGCCTGGAACATATTGGGACAGGAGACAACTTCCTGAACAGAACACCAACGGCCCAGGCCTTAATGTCAACCATTAATAAATGGGACCTCATGAGGCTGAGAAGCTTCTGTAAGGCAGGAGACACTGTCAAGGGAACAAAGTGACAGCCTACAGACTGGGAAAAGATCTTCACCAACCCTACATCTGACAAAGGTCTAATATCCAAAATATATAAAGAACTCAAGAAATTGAACACCACCAAACCAAATAACCCAATTGAGAAATGGGGCTTGGAACTAAACAGAGAATTCTCAACAGAGGAATATCACATGGCTGAGCACTTAAAGAAATGCTCAACCTCCTTAGTCATCAGGAAAATGCAAATCAAAACAACTCTGAGATTCCATCTTACACCCATCAGAATGGCTAAGATCAAAAATTCAAGCGACACCACATGCTGGTGAGGATGTGGGGAGAGAGGAACACTCTTTATTGCTGGTGGGAATGCAAACTAGTACAGCCACTTTGGAAATCTATCTGGTGCTATCTCAGAAAAATGGGAATAGGGCGTCCTCAAGACCCAGCTGTTCCACTCCTTGGAATATACCCAGAAGATGCTCCAGCACACAACAAGAACATTTGCTCAACCATGGTCATAGCAGCCTTATTCATAATAGCCAGAACATGGAAACAGCCTAAGTGTCCCTCAGTAGAAGAGTGGATAAAGAAACTGTGGTACATATACACTATGGAATACTACTCAGCTATTAAAAACAAGGAATTCCCAAAATTTGTGGATAAATGGATTGAGCTAGAAATGATCATAATGAGTGAGTTAACCCAGAAACAGAAAGAATCAAGTGGTATATACTCACTTATATCTGCATACTAGCCCAAGGGGCATGCCCCACGAAAGCCTTCACTTACCAGGAAACTGGGACAGAGGGGAGGACATCCTATTGGGAGTCTAGATGAGAGAAGCATGGGAGAATGGCAAAGTAGAAGGATCCAGAGGGTCCTAGAAACCTACAAGTAGAACATTATGATAGGCAGATTTGGGCCCAGGGGTCCTGCTCAAACTAAGGCACCAGCCAAGGACAATACAGGCGGTAAACTTTAAACCCCTACCCAGATCTAGCCAATGGTCAGAACATTCTCCACAGTTGAGTGGAGAGTGGGATATGACTTTCTCACGGACTCTGGTGCTTCACATTTGACCATGTCCCCTGGAGGGGGAGACCTGGTGGCTCTCAGAGGAAGGACATCAGGTTACCAAGAAGAGTCTGGATACTCTATGAGCATATACAGGGGGAGATAATCCCCCTCAGGAACAGTCATAGGGGAGGGGAATAATGGAAAAATGGGAGGGAGGGAAGAATGGGAGGATACAAGGGATAGGATAACCATTGAGATGTAACAAGAATAAATTAATTAAAAATTTTTTTAAAAAAAGAAAGAAAAAGAAGATATTGACCAAGTGCTGGAAAACCTAGCTGTATCTGTTTTTGTCCAGTCTTCTTGGTATCAATCTTTTGGGTTAGCCCTTTTAAACTTGATAAGCATTCAAATTCTTGAGGAAACAGTAACCTCGGCAGTCTCCAAATTTGAATAACCTAGGCTACTTGCTTTGTCTTCATTATTATCTGGTCTTTTGCTCTGAAAATAAGCAGACTTTCAAAGTATTAGTACAGATATATACTATATCTGTATATGTTGATAACTATATATACCATATAGTATACACATATATATGGAAAATTCAAGGTGTACAAATCATCTAAAAATAAATTTCTGCCCTAGTTTTGAGCAGGTGTAAGGTATCAACTTTATATGTTGTATAAAGCTATAATGTCTATGCTGTATGAAAGAATGGCATGCTACAAGGACCAAGTGGCCTGTAAGATTCCCTTGCTATACAAACACATTCATGTTTCAGATAGTAATATGTCTTCCCTTGTCAGATCTTGTCTTTATAAGTTTTGTTGGTAACCATATTTTTTCATTCCCTGTAGATACATAAACATAACCATGTCCCCATCTCAAAACTACTGCAGGTTTCCATTCCATTGTCAACAAAAAATTATAGTATATTGGTTGTCTTGGTTACTCACTTTTTTCTATAACCCAATGTCTTTTAGCTGTTGTTGTTCATTTTCACCAATATTTAGAAAATTTAAAGTAAACAATGCATTATTGAATCTGTCCCCGGGGGTCTTTATACTTCCTTTTTGTTTAAGAAGCATCTCTTTGAAAGGCATGATTAACTCTTTCTATAACTGCTTGTCCTGTAGTACTGTGTGGTATACCAATAATGTGCTTTATATGGTAATATCCAAAATATCTTATTGGATACATGTAGGAGACTTGTCAGTCTTAATTTGTTCAGGTATAACCATAATTTCCATTATTTTCAATAAGTGTGTAATTACACAATCAGACTTCTTAGAACTTAAAGCAATTTCCCATTGGAACTCTGATTATTTATCAATGGTATGATGTATGTACCTTTGTTTTCCAAATTCTGTAAAATGAAGCACACTCATCTGGCAGATTCCATTCATTTTGGTACCCCTAGGGTTACTTCCAGCAGGTAATGGAGTTTCGTTATACAAAGAACATGTAGCACACTTTTTAGTTATGTCTTTGGCCATTTCTATGATCATATATCATTTGGCACACTGGAGAGTGCCAGCCTCATGCCAAGCCACAGTTCAGAGTGATAAGTGTGCCACACATCCTGTGCCTCAGCTATGCTATTCTGCCACTCCAGTCTGAAAGCACAGAGAGTGCTGTAATCATATTTCTTTTTTTTACCTACTCTTTGCTGATGCTATATTCTCTAATAGCTCCTAACCCCACTGATGGTTCTTTTAAGAGACGTAAACCACTGGACATGGTGGCACACACCTGTAATCCTGGCACTTGAGAGATAGAGACAGGAGAATAACTACAAGTTCAAGGAAAGCCTGTTCTACACAGGCCTGGTCTATCAGGCCAGGCCAGGTTCCCAGGCTCTCTAGCTATGTAACAAAACCCTGTCTCCATCCGTTTCTCCAACAACAACAAAGTTCTAAGACACATTATTTTTCAGGTTTTGGGAATGTGGAGAGAAGTTAATTAAGCAGGGTAGCAACAGGGATGCTCAGGAGCAACAGAATCACGTGTCTCCTAATGATAGGGTCAGCCACAAGAAGCTGTTAACCACAAACGAGGCCAGGCACCTCTAGGGGGAAATATCCTCTACTAGTTCCCAACTGAAGTATTTGGAGAACACTGAACATACCTAGAGGTGTTCCTTGTTCATCCATTTTATGACATGAGATAAACCCAAAAGGGAGGCCCCAAAGTGTTCCTGCCTCCTGTCTTAAACTGTCAAACACAATCTTCAACTATAGGCTCATAACTGTGTCCACCATCATTCCTTTAGGGACTATGACCTTAAACTAAGCATGCTCAAGAATGAAATTATTAACTGAGCATGTTTGAAAATATGTCCATCCCTAAAGTGCTTTTCTACTTAATATGTACAGGCCTCTCAAACAAAATCTTTAGGCTCTATTTTTTTTTTGAAGTGGTCATTGTCTTGTAAATAATGTTTTGTTCTTCTTACCTGTTATAGATAATAAATCTTTCCCAGTGCTTTTTCTTGTTGGCTGCGTTAATTTGGGGTTTTACATTAATCAAGATATGAGCACAATCATTTAGCTATAGATTCACAGCTTAGGTTGAGACATTCTGCTCGAAGGTACTGAGGATTTGTTTCTCAACCCCTAGCAAGACAGGCAAGAAAGAAGGGTAGCATGACTCAAGCTGTCCCTGTTCTGCCGGAAATGTGGCTTGATCCAGTGAGGAAACATTTTCTTAGGGGCTGACTCCCTGGTTCTACTGTGTCATCATGCTTCTGTGAGAACTTAGCAGATGCTCCAAACCTTTTGTTCAGAAGTTTCCCCCAAACCAATGGACAATGCTGAACACTTGACTCAGTTAACAGTCATGTTAACACTGATGATAACACTGAATAGGACAGAGAAGCATGCAAGGCCAGCCATGGACCCAAGACTGCATTTTAGTCTTGACATGTAGGGGTGATGGTTCTTTTGCAGGGCTTTTACTTTTACACAAGACACATACACATGCATGCACACAAGCATGCACAGGAACCCCTACTCACCTGGTATCAGGAACTTATAAGAGACCAAAGTAACTATTCTATCAAATGCCAACATGGTAACATGGCAAAACAATGAGTTTTTATTGAGGTTGATTATAGTAGTGTGGGTGAATGGGTTACTTAAGAGAGCAAGGATGACTCAGAAGTAAATGAATCACCCAAAAGTCCACTCTGACAGGGTGACGACTCATAAAAACCTGCAACCCTAGAGTTATCTGTGTGACTTACCAGCAGCTCAACCAGGCCAAGACTCTCTATTCTCAGCAGTTCAGCTGATCAAAGTCTCCCCCATTCCACCACCTGCAAATATTTCTTTATAATATCTATACCTTACTTGTCGGGGTGGAGAAGAAGAGATCTTATTTCAGCTTCCTCCACCTTGTGACATTGTTTCCTCCTGAGTTTCATGATCTTCCTCCTTCCGGGAGGGGGAGGGTGAATGTTTCCATTGAGAAGAAATGACCATACAGTGAAAGTAAAATATAACCTCCATGTAGGCTGCCAATAGTCCAGAAACTGTAGACTCCCTCTTAATAAAAGGGACACTTGGAAGAGAGAGCTGAACATAAAGAGCTTCAGAAGAGGCCTGATAAATTAAAAGATATTGAAGTCCTGGTTGCCAGAGGTTTCAAGTTTGGGGTTTGGGAAACTACCTTGGAGATGTGATTAATCTGGCAGGGAGGGTATGGTCCCTCCAGGTCAGCTTTTATATCCCGGAGTCCACAGGTATGTAGTGCAACAGTTTCAATGCTGTAAAAATGCCAGAACAAAAATTTTTATCTGTGTAAATAATGGAGTCTTATTTTAACTGGGCTTTTTTTAAAAAAATAAGGAAATATGTTGTCATACTGGAGGAGTTTCTCCCTCTATTATTGTCAGATTGTGACTCTTCAACAAAAGACAGACAGACAGATAGACAGACAGACAGACAGAGAGGACAGAAAATGAATCACTGGAAAAGGTACCTTTGGGTATGAAGAATGCCTTCTCATGTCCTATGACTGATCTCCTTGGTCTCAGAGAATGAGCCGGATAATAATGTTGACCATATTAAAACTTATTATGAAAGTGACATCCATTTATACGGTGTTTCCATATCTAGTGTGTGACACTCCGTTTACAACAGTCCCATAGCCAATAACAACTTATGTTGAGAAAAAAATCAAAGCTATGCTGTAGACTCAATTTTCTTAACCAGAATATTTTATTAACAACTTAGTGACCAAGCCTACATCAATTATAACTTGATTAACCAAAACAGTAGGAAATGAGGATTAATGGACACAACAACAAAACCTTAAGGATATCAGTTCCGAGGAACGATTCTCCAGTTGGGAGCTGCAGGATTTCTTCCACTGGAACCTGGGGTAACAAGACCCCAGAGCCTTAGCAGGAGCTGGAGCTCTGAAGCCTTCCCTTGAGCGGTTTTCTCTAGGAGCGTCTTGAAGGGCAGTGATAAATAGCAAAATCTATCCCAAGTCTCCAATCTGTGCTACTGCCAGGTCTGGGCTCATTTATATATCTCCTCCCAGAGTCTGTTCATGGGATCTTTTTCATCTGGTAGCAATTAAGCTCCTGCACTAGGTGGTTGCTCTTCTAGTGAATTAACATCACCTGTTCTCTCACTAGACCGTTCCAATCCCACACTTGGGATCCTAAAGAACAGGTTTCTCTCCTTCACTATGCCACTAAAATTAGGAGCAAGACAAAGTGGTCATACACTCCATACCTATTCAATAGAATACTTAAGTCTGATCTAGAGGAATAAGACAACTGAAGGAAATCAAATTGGAAAGAAAGACAACAAACAATCTTGAATAGTAAAAGAACTGCAGGAGGTATCACAGAATGGGATTTTACCAGCTACATATCCAATAAAGGACTGTTATCCTCTATATAAAGAACTAAAACCACTAGATATTGGGGCCTTGATAGTTGCTACAGAATCTGGCCTGCACCCCACCAGGCCACAAGCTGACCAACTCAGCTTCTAGTTGCCCCCTCCAGATCCAGTGCTTTGAGTCATCTCCCCCTCCTCCTGCTTCTCCTTCTCCTCCTCCTCATCTGTGTTTCTCTTCCTTTTTCTCCTCCTTTTCCTCTTCCTTCTCCTTCTCCTCCTCCTCTTCCTCTGTCTTCCTCTTCTCCTTCTCCTCCTTCTCTTCCTCTGTCTTCCTCCTCCTCCTCCTCCTCCTTCTCTTCTTCTGTCTTCCTCTTCCTCCTCCTCCTCCTCCTCATCCTCCTCCTCCTCTTTTTTGGAGTGGAATGTGTCACAAGGGTGGGTGGGCGGGCCTGGGAGGACTGCTAATAAAGTATGCTTGGGGTTCATGATATGAAATTCCCAAATATTCTATAAAATATAAAAAACACTAGATATCAAAAAACAATCTAATTAAAAATGAGGCATTGCTCTAAGCAGAAAATTCACAAAAGAAGAAACTCAGGTGGGTTGAAAGCACTTAAAGAAATATTCAACATCCTTAGTCATCAAGGAAATACAAATCAAAACCACTTTGAGATTTCATCTTATACTAGTCAGAATGCAAGATCAATAAAATAAGTGACAGCTCATGCTGGCAAGCATGTGGTATAAGAGGATTATTCACTCATTGCTAGAGGGAGTGCAAACTCATACAATTAATCAGTACAGTAGTTCCTGAGAAAAAATGGGAATCCATCTACTTGAAGATCCAGCTCTACCACTCTTGGGCATACACCCAAACGACACTTCATGCTACCACAAGGCACTTGCTCAATTATGCTCATTGCTGCTTTATTCATAATAGACAGAAATTGGAAACAATCTAGATGCCCTTCAATAAAAGAATGGGTAAAGAAAATGTGGTACGTTTACACAATGGAATATCACTCGGCTGTTAAAAAAAAGAGGTAAAGTCATAATAGTCTCAGGCAAATAAATAGAACTAGAAAAAATATTCTGAGTGAGGTATCTCAGACCCAGACAGACAAATATGTAAAGTGTCTGCTTATATATGGATGTTAGCTGCTAAGTTGCTGCTAATCAAGCTACCGTCCGCTGAACCATAGAGGCTGGGTATAGAGGAAGGGACTAGAAGCTACAGATAGACCTCATTAGGCAAGGGAGATAGAATAGACAGTTATGGATGGATGGAGAGGTAGCTTGAACAGGAGGATCAAGTGGGGAAAGGGTGAAGAGGCAGACAATTGAGGTAATACAGGAGAGACAGCTAAAATTAAGGGCCATTTGAGGGGTAGTATGAAAACATAATGTAGTAGAAGCTTCCCAAAATATGTACATATATGAAGGTGATCTAAATGAAATCACCACATAATGAGGAAGACAGAGTTGCAACTGACCATCTCTTGTCACCAAATGACGCTTTCAGTACCAGGACTGAATTACACCTAATTGAGTTGCTGGCCAAAGGGGTCCCATGGGAAACTTCAAACAACTCCGGCTGCTGGCAAGAATATAGGTCCACAACTGAAATCAAGGCCACTTTGCTGGAAACAACACCTACACAGTTCATTAAACACAGAGAGATTGAGATGGTGCTTACATATGGCCCTCATCCCTATGTTCTATCATTTTTAGTATAGGAAGGCACTCTGTACTAACCTAAACACCTACCCAGCTACAAGCCTTCTGACCTACAATGGTATTCTGCCTGTAAGGTATGCTAGGGCACAAAGCTTGTAAGGAATAACCAACCAATATCTGATTTGACTTAAAGCTCACTCCATGGGATGGAACCCATACCTGACACTGGTTAGGTACTCAAGAACCTGAGCCTAGATAGCCCAGGCACATAAGGTAAAACCAAACACTACATTCTGAAAGAAAGAAAGAAAGAGAGAAAAAATAGCAATAAAATAACTCCTAATGACCTTCTACTCTTAGATCAGTGCCTTGCTCAGTCATCATCAGAGAAGCTTCCTCCTGCAGCAGATGAGAAGAAACACAAAGACCCACAACTAGAAATGTAGAGTGTGAGAGACCTTGGAACCAGCCCTAAAAGAGTTGTCTCCATCAAATCCCCTGAGGTCTCAGGGGACCCATGCAAGATAATGCAGAAAGAGGGTGAGAGCCAGTGGCAAAAAAGAATACTAAGAACACGTGGTACTCTAAATATACATGAAGAAAGCTCATATGATCCCACAGAGTCTGAGGCAGCATTTACAGAACCTGGATGGGTCAGCAACACACACACACACACACACACACACACACACACACACACACGCACACGCACACGCACACGCACACGCACACACACACACACGCACACGCGCGCGCGCACGCGCGAGAACAAATGGATCTTTGATTGTCTTGTCCAGCTCTGGTGCATTAGCTTTTGATTTATCTTATTATATCTTATTTTATTACATTTTATTATTACTCCTTAGAAGCCTGTTTGTTTTCTAATGAGTGACAGAAAAGGAGTGGAGAAGAAGGGATGTTGGGAAGAGTAGAGAAGAGGGAGACCATAACCAGGGTATATTATGGTATTATGGGGGTGGTAAATAAAAGGTAAAAAGCATTCAAAAGTCCCACTGATGCATGCAAATGTGTATGAAATAATACAAGACTAAAACTAAGATATGTTTTTAATAAGAAAAACTTTAAGACACAAATAATGTTCTTTTACTGAATAAAATATGATTTGGTCTAATTTAAAGTCTTGTTGAAGTCTTGTTTTAAAATACAAATTTAGGGGAAGTATCAAAATAAGTGTCAAAAATGACCCAGTAAAATCATGGGTAGGCATGAAGAAAGTTATAATCATGAAGTTGTATTTTTGATGAGGAAAAAATTCTTTTTTTGTGTGAGACAAGGTTTCACTATGTGGCCCTGGCCATCTTGGAACTCACTATGTAGACCAAGCTATTCTTTAACTCACAGAGATCCCACTGTCATTGCCTTCTGAGTGCTGGTTAAAAGCATTTTCCGCCACATATATCAATGAAAGAAAATATTAAAGAATTTTGTATGAAGTGATCCAAGATGGAGGCGAGCAGTGTGGACCGCGTTTGGAGGCTCCAGTGAACAATTCAGGGAATTGCACAGATTTCTGAGCCAGGAGCACCAAGGTCCGAACATCACAGCAGCGGGAGTGCTCCATGGTTCGGAGGGACCAGGGTGCGGAGGACCTTCGTGCCCCTGCACACGGGAGGAGCGTGGATTTTCTCTGATCGGAGCAGCAGCGGCAGAGGCAGCAGCACCAGCAGCACTAGCAGCGGTGGCTGAGGTTTGCAGCTCATAGCCTTCCAGTGGAGGCGATTGGTGTGGTGGTTGGTGGGAGTTGCTGCGGGAGAGGGGACTTGGGGCAGGATTTGGGTCGCGTGGAGCCTTCAGACCCAGACTGGACTCGGCGGACAGTTCGGCCCCAGAGTCCTGGGTACTGGCCCAGCCCAGCAAGCAATTCTGCCCAAGGCACTAACTCAGCATGGCCACAGCTCCCCTGCTGAGGCGCAGGCTTAGTTGAGCACACAGCTCCACATTAGGCAGCACCTCAGCTCAGCGGCAGCTCCCCTGCGGTGACACAGTCTGGGCAGAGCACTTGGTTGAACCACAGGCGATAACTCAGAGCAGCCGCAGTTCTCCTGCTGTGGCGTAGGCTTGGCTGAGCACTCAGTTCCACCCTAGGCGCCACCTCAGCTCAGCGGCAGCTCCCCTGCAGTGACACAGTCTGGGCGGAGCACTTGGTTCCACCATTGGCGCTAACTCAGAGCAGCCGCAGTTCTCCTGCTGTGGCGCAGGCTTGGTGGAGTGCTCAGTTCCATCCTAGGCACCACCTCAGCTCAGCGGCAGCTGCCCTGCGGTGACACAGTCTGGGCAGAGCACTTGGTTCCACCACTGGTGCTAACTCAGAGAAGCTGCAGTTCTCCTGCTATGGCACAGGCTGGACAGAGCGCTCGGTTCCACCAGCTCTAAGACTCTGGTTGGACACAGTGTGCAGTTTGAATCCAGAATTCCTGGCTGAGATTGGTGGTCAGTTCGGGCCCTGAGTCAATAACTGACCACAGCACACACTTTGGGCCAAAAGGCCCTAGCAGAGCTTGGTGCGTAGTCCCAGACCAAAAATTCTGGCTGGACCCTGTGTGCATTTTGGGCCCAGATCCCTAGCTGAGCATGGCAGATGGTTCAGGCCCTGAGAATCTAGCTGAGTTCAGCCCGTGGTTCGGGCCCAGTGCTCCTGGCTGGACTTGGCAGGGAACACAGAAGGCTGTGGATACCTTGGCCTGACCCAACGCTCATTCAGAGACCCAGAACAATTGCAGGATCCATAGCACAAGGGGGCTGAAGATCACTGGCTGTGAGAGACCAAAACAACAGGGCTAACCTCCTAACACCCACAGCAGTGAAGCATTGAGCTCGCAGCTTAGGGAAATCGTGAGAAAACAAGTGAATCTATCGTCAGACACCCTCCATCCAACACTGGAAGCTACCCAACAAAAACAAAGACGGCAAGATGTCTAAAGGACAACGAAAAAGCATACGCAAAAAACCTCAAAACAACATGGCGTCTCCAGTTTCCAGCTATCCCAAAGAAAACAACCCAGAGAACTCAAATACAATGGAAATACAAGAAAATGACCTCAAATCCTTAGTAATGAGGATGATAATGGAGGAAACAAATAAAAGTCGTAATCAAATGCAGGAAGACACAGACAAACAGGTGAGAGACATAAAAGAAGCACATAGAGTGGAACTGGAAAAATTGCAGGAAAATGCAAACAACCAGATGAAAGAAATAAATAAAACGGTTCAAGCTCTGAAGACCTATAAAGAGGCAATGGAAGAAACTCAGGAATATACAAAAAATCAGATGAAAGAAATCAAAAAATCAGTTCAAGATCTGAAAATGAAAATGGATTCAATGATGAACACACAGACTGAAGAAAAACAAGAACCTGAGACCTCAGAGAAGAAGGAGAGCAACACAGAGGTGAGCTTTTCTAACAGAATCCAAGAGATGGAAGAATGAATCTCAGGGCTAAAAGATGCAATCACAGATCTTGAAGCAACCATTAAAGAAAATGCCAAATCTGGAAAACTCCTGACACAAAACATCCAAGAAATTAAGGACACCATGAAAAGAAGAAATTTGCATTGAAGAAAGAGAAGACATCAGACTCCAGGGCCCAGAAACTATTCTCAACAAAATCACAGAAGAAAGTTTCCTCAATCTAAAGAAAGAAAAGCCTATAAACATACAAGAGGCCTACAGAACACCAAATAGAATTGACCAGAAAAGAAAAACTGCCCGCCACATAATAATCAAAACACAAAACATGCAGAACAAAGAAAAAATTTTAAAAGTTGCAAGGGAAAAGGGCCAAATAACATTTAATGGTAAACCTATCAGTATTACACCCGACTTCTCAGCAGAGACCACAAAAGCCAGAAGGGCCTGGACAGAGATCCTGCAAACCCAAAGAGACCACAGATGCCAGGCCAGACTACTTTACCCAGCAAAATTATCAATAACCATTGATGGAGAAAACAAAATATTCCATGACAAAAACAAATTCAAACAGTACCTATCCACAAATCCAGCTTTACAGAAGGTACTAGAAGGAAAACTCCATCCCAAAGGGTCAAGCTACAACCAAAACTCCCCAGGAAATAGATAACTATCCCATGGCAAAAACACAACTACACAAACACTCGACTGGAAACAACATCAAAATTAAGACTCTTAACAGTCACTGGTCATTAATATCTCTCAACATCAATGGCCTCAATTCTCCAATAAAAAGACACAGACTAACTGAATGGGTACATAAACAAGATCCAACATTCTTATGCATTCAAGAAACACATTTCACCCATAATGAAAGGCATTACCTCAGGGTAAAAGGTTGGAAAAAAATATTCCAAGCAAATGGTCACAAGAAGCAAGCAGGCATAGCCATTTTAGTATCGAACAAAATAGACTTTCAACCAAAATTAATCAAAAGGGATGAGGAAGGACATTTCATACTCATCAAAGGTAAAGTCAACCAAGATGACATCACAATTCCGAACATCTATGCTCCCAATACAAGGGCACCCACATTTGTAAAAGATCTCCTAAAAAAGCTTAAACCACACATCAATCCCCACACAATAATAGTGGGAGACTTCAACACCCCACTCTCACTGAAGGATAAGTCATTGAAACAGAAACTAAGCCGAGAAATAACATCATTAACCAATGCCATGGGTCAAATGGATCTAACAGATATCTATAGAACCTTTCACCCAAACAAGAAAGAATACACCTTCTTCTCTGCACCCCATGGTACCTTCTCCAAAATTGATCACATCGTAGGTCACAAAGCAAGCCTCAATAGATGCAAGAGGATTGAAATAATACCTTGTATCCTATCAGATCACCATGCTCTTAGGCTGCAATTCAACAACAACAGAAATAACAAAAAGCCTACACGTACATGGAAACTGAACAACTCTCTGCTAAATGACACCTGGGTCAGGGAAGAAATTACGAAAGAAATCAAGGAGTTTCTGAAATTCAATGAAAATGAAGAAACAACATACCCAAATTTGTGGGATACATTGAAAGCAGTGCTAAGAGCACTTCATTCATTCCACTAAGTGCCTTTAAAAAGAAATTGGAAACATCACACATAAGCATCTTAACAACACAACTGGAAGCCCTAGAAAAAAAAGAAGCAGAAACACCCAAGAGGAGTAGACGCCTGGAAATAATCAAACTCAGGGCTGAAATTAACAAATTGGAAACTAAGAAAACAGTCCAAAGAATCAACAAAACCAAAAGCTGGTTCTTTGAGAAAATCAACAAGATAGACAGACCAGTAGCCAAACTAACTAAAAGACAGAGAGACAGTATTGAAATCAACAAAATCAGAAATGAAAAGGGAGACATAACAACAGACACTGAAGAAATTCAAAGAATCATAAGATCCTACTTTGAAGGCATATATGCCACAAAATTTGAAAATCTAAGGGAAATGGACGATTTTCTTGATCAATTTCACTTGCCAAATTTGAATGAAGAACAGATAAACAAGCTAAATAGACCCATTTCCCCTACAGAAATAGAAGCAATCATCGATGGTCTCCCAACCAAAAAAAGCCCAGGGCCAGATGGTTTCAGTGCAGAATTCTACCAGACCTTCAAGGCGAGCTAATACCGAAATCAAGCTACTCCAAAAGATAGAAATGGATGGAAAATTACCAAATTCATTCTATGAGGCCATAGTCTCATTGATACCTAAACCTCACAAAGATTCAACAAAGAAAGAGAATTTCAGACCAATTTCTCTTATGAACATAGATGCAAAAATAGTAAATAAAATACTTGCAAAACGAATACAGGAACACATCAAAGATATCATTCACCATGACCAAGTAGGCTTCATTCCAGGCATACAGGGATGGTTTAATATACAGAAATCCATCAATGTAATCCACCATATAAACAAACTGAAAATAAAAAACCACATGATCATCTCCTTGGATGCAGAGAAAGCATTTGATAATATTCAACACCCATTCATGTTTAAAGTTTTAGAGAGATCGGGGATACAAGGCACTTTCCTCAACATAATAAAGGCTGTATACAGCAAGCCAATAGCCAAAATCAAAGTAAATGGTGAGATACTCAAGAAAATTCCTCTAAAATCGGGAACAAGGCAAGGCTGCCCTCTCTCTCCATATCTCTTCAATATAGTACTCGAAGTTCTAGCCAGATCAATAAGACAACAAAAGGAGATCAAGGGTATCGAAATGGGAAAAGAGGAAGTCAAATTATCCCTATTTGCAGATGATATGATAGTGTACATAAGTGACCCTCAAAATTCCACCAGAGAACTCCTAAAGCTGATAAACACCTTCAGCAAATTGGCTGGATACAAAATTAACTCAAAAAAGTCTGTAGCCTTCCTATACACAAATGAGAAGCTTGCAGAGAAAGAAATTAGAAAAGCCACACCCTTCACATTAGCCACAAGCAATATAAAATATCTAGGAGTTACCCTAACTAAGCAAGTGAAGGACTTGTATGAAAAAAATTTCAAAACTCTGAAGTAAGAGATTGAAGATGACCTGAGAAGATGGCATGATCTTCCTTGCTCATGGATCAGGAGAATTAAGATAGTAAAAATGGCCATCCTACCAAAAGCAATCTACACATTCAATGCAATCCCTATCAAAATACCTACACAATTTTTTAAAGACATTGAAAGTTCAATTCTGAACTTCATATGGAAAAACAAAATACCCAGAATAGCTAAAACAATCTTGTACAATAAAAGGTGCTTCGGAGGAATCTCCATACCTGATTTCAAACTGTACTATAAAGCAATAGTAATTAAAACAGCATGGTACTGGCACAGCAACAGGCTGGTTGATCAGTGGAATCGAATCGAAGACCCAGATATGAATCCACACACATATGGTCACTTGATTTTTGACAAGGAAGCCAAATCCATTCAATGGAAAAAGGATAGCATCTTCAACAAATGGTGCTGGTCTAACTGGAGGTCTATGAGTAAAAAAATGCAACTGGACCCATATTTGTCACCTTGCACAAACTCAAATCCAAGTGGATTAAAGACCTCAACATAAAACCAGAGACACTAAGTCACTTAGAAGAAAAAGTGGGAAAGAGCCTGGAACATATTGGCACAGGAGACAACTTCCTGAACAGAACACCAACGGCCCAGGCCTTAATGTCAACCATTAATAAATGGGACCTCATGAGGCTGAGAAGCTTCTGTAAGGCAGGAGACACTGTCAAGGGAACAAAATGATAGCTTACGGACTGGGAAAAGATCTTCACTAACCCTACGTCTGACAAATGTCTAATATCCAAAATATATAAAGAACTCAAGAAATTAAACACCACCAAACTGAATAACCCAATTGAGAAATAGGGCTTGGAACTAAACAGAGAATTCTCAACAGAGGAATATCAAATGGCTGAGAAACACTTAAAGAAATGCTCAACCTCCTTAGTCATCAGGGAAATGCAAATCAAAACAACTCTGAGATTCCATCTTACACCCATCAGAATGGCTAAGATCAAAAATTCAAGTGACACCACATGCTGGCGAGGATGTGGGGAGAGAGGAACACTCCTTCATTGCTGGTGGGAATGCAAACTAGTACAGCCACTTTGGAAATCTATCTGGTGCTATCTCAGAAAAATGGGAATAGGGCTTCCTCAAGACCCAGCTATTCCACTCCTTGGAATATACCCAGAAGATGCTCCAGCACACAACAAGAACATTTGCTCAACCATGGTCATAGCAGCCTTATTCATAATAGCCAGAACATGGAAACAGCCTAAGTGTCCATCAGTAGAAGAGTGGATAAAGAAACTGTGGTACATATACACTATGGAATACTACTCAGCTATTAAAAACAAGGAATTCCCAAAATTTGTGGATAAATGGATTGAGCTAGAAATGATCATAATGAGTGAGTTAACCCAGAAACAGAAAGAATAAAATGGTATATACTCACTTATATCTGCATACTAGCCCAAGGGGCATGTCCCACGAAAGCTTTCACTTACCAGGAAACTGGGACAGAGGGGAAGGCATCCTATTGGGACTCTAAATGAGAGATGCATGGGAGAATAGCAAAATAAAAGGATACAGAGGGTCCTAGAAATCTACAAGTAGAACAATATGATAGGCAGATTTGGGCCCAGGGGTCCTGCTCAAACTAAGGCACCAGCCAAGGACAATACAGGCGGTAAACTTTAAACCCCTTCCCAGATCTAGCCAATGGTCAGAATATTCTCCACAGTTGAGTGGAGAGTGGGATATGACTTTCTCACATACTCTGGTGCCTCACATTTGACCATGTCCCCTGGAGGGGGAGACCTGGTGGCACTCAGAGGAAGGACAGCAGGTAGCCAAGAAGAGACTTGATACCCTATGAGAATATATAGGGGGAGGTAATCCCCCTCAGGAACAGTCATAGGGGAGGGGAATAATGGGAAAATGGGGGGGGGGAAGGAATGGGAGGATACAAGGGATGGGATAAACATTGAGATGTAACAAGAATAAATTAATAAAAAAAAAAGAATTTTGTATGAAAAAGAATCTGTTTAGATTTTGTCCTAATGTATAATAACGTGTGTGTGTGTGTATACATAAATCAAAGACCCACAAATAGACATACACAATGGAGAGACCTTGGAACCAGCCCTCAAAGAGTTGTCTCCATCAACTCCTCAAATCTCAAGGAACCCATGGAAGATAAGGCAGAAAGAGTGTAAGAGCCAAAAATATGTATGTGTGTGTGTGTGTGTGTGTGTGTGTGTGTGTGTGTGTATGTGACATGTAATGACCAGATCACCTTGTCCTTGTATCCAAAGAAAAGGCCAAAAGCTAGCTAAAGAGTCAGAGATTATCTTTGAGGTGTGCAGACACACAGTTGAGAAGGAATTCAACAGTGGAAAGCCAGCTGCCTTGCTGGCAATCCCCTCTAGCTAACCAGAAGGAAGAAGACACCTGAGGCAAGAGTCTCATCACCTACCGGTAACACTGAGCCACGTTCAGCATGCCTTCTGCAATCAGAAGGGACACTGAAAGACGGAATGCACAAACCATACAGAGATGGAAGGTATAGAAAGAACTTGTGTTTCCTGTTAAAATGGTGAGGATTGACAGCAACAGCTCCCCATTTAGCTTCCTGTAGTACAGCTTAGATTTTTTCTGAGGAGCCTTGGGCTCTGTTAGTTACAACTGGAAGAAAATATTGGTTTTCTTCGGTGTGAGAACCACATACTCTGTATTGACTACTGAAAAGACATTCTACCCAAGATGGGATATAGTAACAACACGGTGGGGACACCAAAGAAAGAAGAAGCAACAGGTTCATGAGCCTCTGACCTGTGAAGTAAGTTCAAAGACTTGAAAGCACTCAATTGTCTGTTCTCATTCTCTTTCAGAACAGGATCTGTCCAATGAGCAGCCACTGGCACTATGGACCCTATACCAGGACTCCAGTGTTGTAGAAACAAAAGAAGAAGCAGTGCAAGGGTTACAGCACCTGGCTTCATAAGTAGGTGCTCCCACCTGACTGTAAAAACCACTCACTCAACCTCGTCATTCTGCTGTGATGTCATGGCCTTCTAATTTGTTTTTTAGAACTAATGGGTCAAGTATATTCAAGCAACAACAACAAAAGCACTTTCTGATTGACTTCCTGCCAAATGCGTAAAAGCATAGATTTGAGGTCAGAGGAACTGTCATCCAGGGGTCAGTGTTGGAGTGTCTATACATTAACCTCTGAACACTAACTAGTGCAGAAGCTCTGCTATCTGAATTTCATCCAAATGCTGATATAATATTCCTGACGCTGCACTGGAATTATGAATAGGGAGGCTATGAACTGGTATCCATACTCGAGGCATACCTTCACAGTGTCTCACCATCATGGTACAGTCTGGGAAGAGATCTTCTTAATGCCACCAACAAGGAAATTAGATAGGAAAAAGGATACCTTAGCCTTAGAGGAAACTATGACAATATCCCCTTTGCCTTACTCTTTCGGTTGACCTGTTGACACTCTGACCTGGATTCTCCAGAACATTACGTTTGTGTTTTCTGGCCTGCAGACATTACTGATGTCAGTTTTACTGATTTGGTTGATGGTTTATGCCATAATTGCCTATGCCTCAAAATGAAGCAATTGTGAAAGGTGTCAGATATGTCATTAGACTACCCTAGTGGACCCAAAATGTAGCTCACTTCCTCATCAAGGGAGAGCTCTAGGCAGTTTCTGAAGAATGACTCACCCTCCCTCCAGGAAGAAAGAGTGTGGCTACTAAGTGAGATTTGCCTTTAGGGGCAAAATCCTATATTAGCACACCTTCAAAACGTCCTTTTCTGTGTCTCAGTTCCAATTTCTTGCTTTTATGATTAGATCACCATTGAACACAGTTAAGCAAGTGTCCCTGTGGTAGGATGAAGCATCCTTTGGGTACATGTGCTTGGGCATTTAAAAAAAATTATATTTCAAAAGTAAGTAGTTGGGGTGGGGAAGCTGCAGCACTGTCTGTTCTGTCCCCTCAGACAAGATAAAAACTAAAGTCAATAGTTTTTCATAAATGATTCAGAAAAATCAAAGACATGGTAAAGAGCCACCCTCAACGTGACATATACAAACCACAGAGAACAGCAGTTGGAATCAATTTGTGTGAGTGTTTGCGTGGTCCAGGGACCTCTCCCCTTGCTCTGTACCACCATATCAACAGAGCTCAGATCCTCTTCTTCCTCCATACTCCCACACCACTGTATCAACAAGCTCCAATATAACAGTAGTTTCCGCATGAAAACGACACAAGTCACAATTCCTATTTAAGAAATTCTCAAGGAAACTCAAAGACAACAAGAACAAAAGAAACAGAGTCCTTTGTTAGAGGAAACATTCCACACAGATGACCTCCTAGATTCTGGGACCTAGAACAACCAAAAAAGCTTCACACCGAAAGTCTATTACCAGATTTAGCATATAGCACACCCTACTTTCAAAAAAGATAATACAAAGTGCACTGAAAGACCAGAAAGATAACAGTCTAACCAGACAAAAACAGACTCCAGAACAAGAATCATGTATTTTATCTAGTGTCCCAGGAACACAGAAATGGTTTTGCATGCAACTCCCCAAACCTAAGAGGTTGAGGAGCTAAGGTGTACCTAGTAATAATGGGGGAAAAGAGGATAACCAAGGGGGTGATTCTGAAGTCTTTCCTCAAGTGGGTAGAGATCTTCCAGGAACCCAGATGCTGACTTCTTCTTTCTCTTTTTACAGTTTAGTATTTTATCATAGTATCTAGTGTCTTTAACCTTGAAGTGGGAAAGGGCTAGGCAAGTCTTGTTCTGAAACAAAAAAATTACAGTTCTGAAACATATGTTTCTTGGATGATCAACATGTCCTTTTGAAGATCTCAGAGGGCTGTGATGGAAAGATTAAGCCTCAAGTGATAGACAGCATATAACAGCAAAGATGCCAACTCACTTTATCCTGTTCCAGTCACTGCCGGACAGCTACAAGCCCAAGTGCTAGCAGTAAAGCCAGCCTCCAAGTCCCTGAGAATCACCCTAGGCAATGGGTTACCATAGCCCACATGGCAGAGGTGTTATCTACATCAAAGCTAGTGGGAGACTAATAATGTACTGAGTAGCTGTGTTATCCTGGCTAGTTTTATGCCAGCTTGGCACAAGCTAGCATCATCTGAGAGGAGGAAACCTCAACTGAGAAAAATGCCTCCAAAAGACTTGGCTGCAGGCAAGCTTTTAGGGCATTTTCTTAATTAGTGACTGATGTCAATGGGCTCAACCCATTGTGGGAGGTTCCATCCCTAGGCTGGTGGTCTTGGGCTGCTGTTAGAAAGGAGGCTGAGCAAGCCACAAGAAACAAGCCAGTACTGTAAGCACCACTCCATCACCTCTGTGTCATCTCCTGCATCCAGGTCCCTGCTCTGCTTGAATTCCTGTCCTGAGTTCCTTTAGTGACAGACTATGGATGTGGAAGCATAAGCCACATAAATCCTTTCTTGCCCAAGGTGCTTTTGGCCATGGTGTTTCATCACAGCAACTAACACTAAGGCAGATGTTACCTCCAAAACTAGCGGTTTGTAAATTAACTGAGAAAATGAAGATAGGTTTATTTCCATTCTTCCTCATTAATGATTTGGCACAAAGTGCTAGGTACTTAGCTTTGTTGAATCCCTGGGTTCAAACCTGAGTACCATATAAACCGAGTGCTGTAACACCAGGAATCAAGACAGGGAGGCAGAAGAATATGAAGTCCGAGGCCACTCTCGTCAACATAGAAACCTGAAGACCTGCATGGGCTATGTGAACTATTACCTCAAATCATTTGTAAACTGACACAGAATTTGGAATTATTGTATTTAATAGTTTGGATTAGTCTGGCCCACACAGACCATGCTTCTCTCCCAGTTGGTGGAACTGTTAGGGACGAAATAGAAGATGTGGCCTTGTTGAAAGAAATTTGTCATTGAGGGCTGTTGGAGGTTTCAAATGACCCATGCTATGCCCAGTGTGACCTCTCTGCCTTCTACTTTTGGTTCAAGATGTGAACTCCCGGTTGTTCCTGTTGCCATGCCTTTGTTCTGATACCATGGACTTTAATCTTCTGAAGTCATAAACCCAGTGAATGCTTTCTTTTATAAATTTCCTTGGCCATGCTGTTTTATCACAGCAATAGAAAAGTAACTAAGACAGTACCTATAGAAAAAAAAATGTCAAGAACTGCTTAATAGTAGTCCTCAGATAACATGGTTTCAAGAGGGTAAAGTGACTATTCGGGGCTAAATAAGGAAGAAGCTTACCAAGCTAGACCCCTATACCCAAGAATTACATAAAAATCCACTAAGTGACAAATTAAGAATGTTTAACTCCTATCTGACAACATTTATGTTATTTTTTATCAAAAACTCATATAATATATTCTGATCATACCTTCCTTTCCCCCATTTTCTCCTAAATCCTCCCCACCTCTCCACCAACCCAACTCTGTACTTTCATTCTCTCTCTCTTCAGAACACAGACATAATAAAAAATAATTTTAAAAGGAAAAGTACAAGATACACACATACACAAAGAAAAAAGCCACACAGAAACACAAAATTCAAAGCCATATATCCAAGCAAAAGACCAGTAATTTTAAAAATGCACAAACACATATACCCAAAGGATGCTTCATCCTACCACAGGGACACTTGCTTAACCATGTTCATTGCTGCTCTATTCATAAAAGCAAGCAATTGACAACAACATAGGTGTCCCTCAGTAGAAAAATGGATAAAGAAAATGCAGTGCATTTACACAGTGCCCTATTACTCAGCTCTTTTTCAAAAAATGACATCATGAAAATTTCAGTTAAATGGCTAGAACTGGGAAAATTATCCTGATTGAAGCAACCTAAACCTAGAAAGACTAATATGGTATATATTTGCTTGTATCTGAACATTAGCCACCAAATAAATTATAAGCAAGCTATAATACATAGACCCAGGCTAGACATAGAAAAAGAGATGTTGGGGGTGCTCATGGATCTCCCTGGGAGGGAAAAATAGATTTTATGAGTGTACTGGAATGGGGCAACAAGAACAGGAAATCAGCTAGGAAGGGGTAAAGGAAGATAGGATTAAGGAAGAAAGTTGGGGGAGAGACAGAATTGAAGAGCATTTGAGGAGCATTTAAGGGCAGAATGGAAACCTAGTTCAGTGAAAACTTCCTATAGTATGCAGAGGTGTTCTTACTGAGGTCTCCAAACTAAGAAAGATAGAGCCTTACTGGCCATCTCTTGTCACCAAGGAAACTTCCAATATTGGGACTGGGTTTCATCCGGTTGAGTTATTGGCCAAAGAGGTCTCATGGAAATCCCCAAACAGCCCACGCTGTTGCCAAAAGAGTAGGTTGCTGTCCTCAAGGTCCCATTGCTGAAGACAGCACCTACATAAAATTGAACATGGAAGGGTAGAGCTGGTGCCTAAATAGAACCTACATAGATCTAGTGTCTATGACATAGAAAGGTACTCTGCAGGCTACCAAAAGAGAAAAGTAAATACCAACCCAACTATAAACTCTTATATCTACACTCTGTCCTGCCTGCAAAATATGCTAGGGCAATAGTGGCACAAAACTTGTAGAAGGAACCAACTGACATCTTAAGGCCCACGACTATTAGATGGAACCTATACCTGACAATGCTTAAGGCAACCAAGACCAGAGTCTAGATTGCCAAGAGACCTAAAATCAAATACTACTGGTCTTAAAAAAAAATTTAAAAACCTAGTAACAATAGGGAGGAGCACTGAGAGTTGTAACGAAGAGTAGGGGAATGGAAGGACCCAAAGGGCTCAGGAGCTTCACAGGGAAACTATCAAGGCTGGTGGATCTGGAGGTGGGGGGGAAGGTAGGGGTAGTGGCGGCCTGCACAAACTGATAGACCAGGCAAGCACAATGCATGGAAAGAACCTAGACTCCCTGTTCAGATTTAGCTGATGGACAGCTCGTCCTCCGTGTTGGGGGGTGAGGGCAAGCAGGCACCACCCCTGACATAAACTCTGGTGCCCAACCCCCCGCCCAATTTAATTGCTTCCCCTTGGCAGGGAATGGCACACAGAGGAAGGGGATTCAGGCTGTCAGGATAAGACCTGATAGGCTGTGATCAGAGAGTGGGGGAGAAGGGCCCCCTGACAGAGGTCTAGGGGAGGGGAAATAGGGCAGATTATGGACAGAGGGTAGAAATGAGAAGATACAAGTGAAGGGATAATATAATATATAATCAAGATATAATATAAATAAGTTATAATAAATAAAAAATGGAGAACAGACAAAAAGAAAAGATATATAACAATAAAATGACTCCTAATAATGTTCTGCCATATTAATATATTGGTACATTATTGAGCCACCATCAAAGAAGGTTCCTCCTGCAGGAGATGGGAACAAATAGAGAGATCTACAGCCAGACATTACACACACAAGAGAGAGAGAGAGAGAGAGAGAGAGAGAGAGAGAGAGAGAGAGAGAGAGAGAGAGAGAGAGAGAGAGAGAGAGAGAACATCTTGGAACACACAGCTATAATGAGCCATCACCATGAATTCCTTCCCTCAGAACTCAAGGAACTCCAGGGAAGAGGATGCATAAGGATGAGGTAGACAGAGGGCACTAGGAGAACAAGGCCCTCTGACAACTAAGAAAAGTTCATATGAAAAAAAAAAAAAAAAAAAAGAAAAGAAAAGTTCATATGAACTCAGAGACTGAAGCAAAATATGCAGGGCCTAGATGAATATCCACCAGGTCCTCTGTGTGTACACTATAGCTTTCAGTTTAATACTTCTGTGGGACTTTCAATGTGCAAATGAGTGGGTCTCTGATTCTTGTGCCTTCTCATGGGGCTCTTTTATTTTTCTGTTGGCTTGGCTTGTCCAACTTCGATAGGATAGTTTTTATTGATATATATATATATATATATATATATATATATATATATATATATATATATATGTTTTTCATATATATATGTGTGTGTGGTTTGTTGTTATCTCCTGTTGTTATCGCCTGTTCTTCCTAATGAGAGACAGAAAGGGAGTAGATTCAGATGGAAGAGGAGAAGGAGAGGAACAGAACTGAGAGGAGAAGAAAAAGAAACTGTATTCATATTATATTGTATGAGAAAAGTATCTATGTTTAATAAAAAGGAAAGGATAAAAGAGAGTAAAGAAAAAATAAAATAAAAAGACTGATTTCTTTTAAAAGCCAAAACAAAGCAATATGAAACCAAAAGTGCCATTGGGTTTATTTTGTGTTGGTCATCTGCTAGATGTGGGGCCTACCCTTAAGTGTCACAGGCTCCTTTGGATAAAACGAACTTTTCACATAAAAAATGAAATAAAGTTTAAGACTTATGTTATAAATGTTAGTTTTCAATCCCTGCTAGTGTTTTGTCATGTTCACATCATCTCTTTAGAAAAGAGAAATAAGAGTTACAGATAATATGAAGTCTCCCTAATGATAAGGTAATTCTGATACCTACTATGGCTTGAGAGTTACCAGTGTCCACAGACTGAAGGAAAAGTTATAAGCTGATATCCTAACTTAGAGAGAATAACTACCTAATCGCCAAGCACTTGTCAGCAATGAGGGAAATTCAATTCCTTCCTTCTAGTCCTAGTGTACACTTCATTCTGTTTTAACAGGAGCCTTCCCTAACAGGGAGCCACAATCTAATGTCTTCTAAACTCAGTGCAGAGCTCATGTTTTAAAATAATAGCAATACTAGCAACAGCAAAGATTGCGTGTAATAATACTACATGGTTACAACACAGACATACACTTTACATACACAGAGAGGAGCTGGGAATGCTTGCTCCTGTTACTCAGATCACCTGTGAAGCAAGTTGGCATTATTTGAAAGTAGACATAGGCTAGTGTTAAGTATGTACTGCAGATGCCAGGCATGCAACTAACTGAAGAAAATAATTATAATTGACACGCTGAGAGAAGAAAGAAAATAGAATTGTGTGAACTGCTAAATTAGAATCAGAGAAGGCAAAGGAAAAAGAGAACTTTTTTAAAGTTAGATATTAATCTAACTATATAATTACTTCAAATGCACACAGTCTAAATATATTAATTAGAATTCAAGAATGTCAGAGTGCCTTTAAAAAGTCAAACTCAATATATGCTCTCTGTAAGAAAGCCACTTTAATTAAAAGAACAGGTAGGGTAAAAGTAAAGAGATGAAGTTAAGTTTGCCTTGCTAACACTTATCAAAAGAAAGGTGCATAAAGAAAGGTGTATCATTTCAATTAACTTGTAGAAAAGATCTTTTTAGAACAAGAAACCTCCTGAGTGATAAGAGTACATTGAATTTTCTGAGACAACAACATAACACTTACTAAGCCACATAGACCCATTAAGAGATGATTAATATGCTTGAGATGAAACTTTGATAGCGATCCAAGAGAAAGAATTTATCGCTATTCAAAATTCTCTCAGTAATGGACAAATACAGAAAATATAAAATCAGTAAAGAGTTGGCTGAGTAAGACAGAGCCACCAGTTGACTACATCTGATTGGTATTAATGGCAAATTTCAACAAAAATAGAATAATAATTTTCCTCTGAACTTATACAAGAGTCACCAAGAAAATCTTGGCCATAAAACACTTCTGAAAGAACTTGAAAGAATAAAAATTATACCAAGTATACCTTATTGGCATATTTTTAAATCTATTTTATTGGGTTCTTAAACTTCTACCTGCCTTCCAACCTTTATTCCACCTTAATCCCTTCTTTTTTTTTTATTAATTTATTCTTGTTACAGCTCAATGTTTATCCCATCCCTTGTATCCTCCCATTCCTCCCCTCCCCCATTTTCCCATTATTCCCCTCCCCTATGACTGTTCCCGAGGGGGATTACCTCCCCCTGTATGTGCTCATAGGGTATCAAGTCTCTTCTTGGTAACCTGCTGTCCTTCCTCTGAGTGCCACCAGGTCTCCCCCTCCAGGGGACATGGTCAAATGTGAGGCACCAGAGTACGTGAGAAAGTCATATCACACTCTCCACTCAACTGTGGAGAATATTCTGACCATTGGCTAGATCTGGGAAGGGGTTTAAAGTTTACCTCCTGTATTGTCCTTGGCTGGTGCCTTAGTTTGAGCGGGACCCCTGGGCCCAAATCTGCCTATCATATTGTTCTACTTGTAGATTTCTAGGACCCTCTGTATCCTTTTATTTTGCTATTCTCCCATGCGTCTCTCATTTAGAGTCCCAATAGGATGCCCTCCCCTCTGTCCCAGTTTCCTGGTAAGTGAAGGCTTTCATGGGACATGTCCCTTTGGCTAGTATGCAGATATAAGTGAGTATATACCCTTTGATTCTTTCTGCTTCTGGATTAACTCACTCATTATAATCATTTCTAGCTCAATCCATTTATCCACAAATTTCGGGAATTCCTTGTTTTTAATAGCTGAGTAGTATTCCATAGTGTATATGTACCACAGTTTCTTTATCCACTCTTCTACTGAGGGACACTTAGGCTGTTTCCATGTTCTGGCTATTATGAATAAGGCTGCTATGAACATGGTTGAGCAAATTTTCTTGTTGTGTGCTGGAGCATCTTCTTGGTATATACCCAGAAGATGCTTAATTCCTTCTAAGCCCCAACACTAGGTAGGAGAGAAAGAAGGTCAGAGGGAAAGGAGGAGTGCACCTCTATAGGCTGCTCCATGCTGATTACGGCCACTGGGGTTCTTGGGGGCAAGTCCAGTCTTCATCTTCAGAATAGCCAGCAGTCGGCAAGCCAAAACACCAAACAGCCAGCAATCCAGCAGTAGCAAATGCAACAACAAACACAGCAGCAGGAGGGACCAGCAGCAGGGGCAGCAGCAGCTACTGCAGACCCTCTGGGGTCTCTGCCTTTATACCCTCTCCAGAGTCCCCAGAATTAAACTGTCTGCAGCTAGCAAAGACCATGACCCTGCTAGTGCATGAGACAAATCATAATCACCTGCTATGAAGCAGCCTCTTATCCCATACCTGGGATTAAAACAAAAACATATTCACATAATATAACTAGGTTCACTACAATACCTAAGACACAGAGGAATTACACTAGAAAGTAACTACAGAAAGATGGCTGAAATTTTTCCAAAACTTTTAGAGATTAAACAACCCACTGCTAAGTGACAAATAGATCAAGGAAGTCCCAAGAGAGATTTGAATTTCTGAAAATTAAATATAATTATTAAAAAGATATATGAAAGCACACAGCAGGGTTCAGACTTGTGATATTGTGATAGAATTGTGTCATGTGCCAAGCCCACATTCAAGAAATACATAATCAAGTTACAAAACTGAAGTTGAAAAAGACAGAGAGGGCGGTTCTCTCTCCCTGATAGAGAACATCTACTGACAAAGACAAAGTCCTTCAGCCAGATTGCATTTAATGGCAAGTAACCACATGCCTTCTAAAACAATAATTATGAGGGACTTCGATAGGTGGATCCTGTCCATGACGATTATCTCCCTGTGCCTCATTATAAAAAGAAAAACAAAGAAAAACCAAACAAAAACGTGTTAGTTCTTTTCCTGTGAATGTCATCATTTCTAAGATTGTCCTTCAAATATGTCAAATTCATGGCAGTCACAGAGACATTCCCATACATACCTATAGCATGAACTGACTATGTCCATCCACATTTCATCTATACCATCTCCTTACTCCCATCTCCCTATTACTAGATCTTAATTGATCCTTTTCTATTTTCAGTTCCCATTTCCCTCCTTAAGCTTCTACTTATGACATAAAACTTAAATATGACTTCTAGTCCTTTCAATTTTCCCGTTGACAATACAATTTTGCTCTGCTTTATGGGAGAGTAACTCTTCCCCTCTCACTCTCGTGTGTGTGTGTGTGTGTGTGTGTGTGTGTGTGTGTGTGTGTGTGTGTGTGTGTGTGTGATTTTCCTCATACATGCAACTCTCCAAGCAGCAGTTGACTATACACTTGGGCTGATACCATAACTTGGCTACTATGAATGAAACCATAGTAACTGTGGGTGCGTGGGTATCTATTCTATACGCCTTTCTTTTCCTTTACACTTAAACCAAGAAGTTACTAGCTAGATCACAAAGCAGATCTATTTTTAGAGTTTTGAGCAATCTTCACTGTGTTTTCTGCAGCACTTGTATTGCTTGACATTCCCACCAGCAGTGTATAAGGGTCCTTCCTCTCCAGATCCTGCCAGCCCCTTGCTATTTGTGTTTGTTTTACTGTGGCCAATCTATTTGGGGTGACAAAGAAGTTCATTGTAGGCTTTTATTTCCTTTTTCCTGATGGTCAATGATTTCAAGTAGTTTTCCATATAGTTATAGGTCATTTGTATTTCTTCCTTTAAAAAGTGTCCACTTAGATCATTTGCCCACTTTTCATCGGATTGCTTGTTTACTATTATTTTCAGCTCCTTACATATTGTGGATATTAATCTTTTGTTAAATAAGCAACTGGCAAAGATTTTCTCCTATTTTTTGTAGATCACTGTTATTGATTTTCTTTGTTGTTCGGAGCTTTTTACCTTTGGTGGCATCTGTCTGTCCATTCTTGCTTTGGTTGCTATTCCTTTGGAATTTTATTCAAGAAAGTGGTGGTTACAACAATACCTTGAAATTTCCTCTAACAGGTGCAGAATTTTAAGACTTTGTTTGGATATCAAGTTTGATTATTGAAGAGGTTACTTTCCAAAGCACTTTTCAGGTTTCTTGGCTGGTGTTTTGTTTGTTTCTGAACATGTGTGGATTTATTTATTAATTCTTCACTTTACATCCTGGTCAAAGCCCCTTCCCGCCTCTTGCCCAGATCTCATCCTCCCTCCCTGTTTTCGTCCCCCCTCTCCTACTCTGCAGAGAAGGGGAACCCCACCCACCTGGGAACCCCACCCACCCACCCCAGCTCATCAAGTCACATCAGGGCTGAGAGCATCCCCTTCCTTTTTTTTTTTTTTTTAATTTTTTTTTTTGTTACATCTCAATGTTTATCCCATCCCTTGTATCCTCCCATTCCTCCCCCCCCCCATTTTCCCATTATTCCCCTTCCCTATGACTGTTCCTGAGGGGGATTACGTCCCCCTGTATATTCTCATAGGGTATCAAGTCTCTTCTTGGCTACTTGCTGTCCTTCCTCTGAGTGCCACCAGGTCTCCCCCTCCAGGGGACATGGTCAAATGTGAGGCACCAGAGTACGTGAGAAAGTCATATCACACTCTCCACTCAACTGTGGAGAATATTCTGACCATTGGCTAGATCTGGGAAGGGGTTTAAAGTTTACCTCCTGTATTGTCCTTGGCTGGTGCCTTAGTTTGAGCGGGACCCCTGGGCCCAAATCTGCCTATCATATTGTTCTACTTGTAGATTTCTAGGACCCTCTGTATCCTTTTATTTTGCTATTCTCCCATGCGTCTCTCATTTAGAGTCCCAATAGGATGCCCTCCCCTCTGTCCCAGTTTCCTGGTAAGTGAAGGCTTTCGTGGGACATGCCCCTTGGGCTAGTATGCAGATATAAGTGAGTATATACCCTTTGATTCTTTCTGCTTCTGGGTTAACTCACTCATTATGATCATTTCTAGCTCAATCCATTATCCACAAATTTCGGGGAATTCCTTGTTTTTAATAGCTGAGTAGTATTCCATAGTGTATATGTACCACAGTTTCTTTATCCACTCTTCTACTGAGGGACACTTAGGCTGTTTCCATGTTCTGGCTATTATGAATAAGGCTGCTATGAACATGGTTGAGCAAATGTTCTTGTTGTGTGCTGGAGCATCTTCTGGGTATATTCCAATTATGTGGCCCAGTGAAGCAGGCCTGCCAGAGGAAAGCAGGAAGCAGTGTCCATTTCAGAGCCAGCCCCCACTTCCCTCACTAGGGTACCCACATGATGACTGAGCTGCCCATCAGGTGCATTTGTGCAGGGGGTCCATGACTATGGATTTGTCATATACATCTATTATTATATTGAGATATAATCATTGTATACCTAATTTATTCAAGGTTTTTAGCATATGGGTTGTGAGCATTCACCCAGTGCTTTTCTGCACATACTGATGACTGTGGTTTTTACCTTTGATTCCGTTTATGTGCTAGATTACACTTACTGGTTTACATGTGTTGAATCACAAATCCCTGGGATGAAACCAACTTGATCATGATAGAGCAGCTTTTAAATTGGGCTCTTGAATTCAATGTGAAAGTACATTGTTAAGCATCTTTGCACCTGTGTTCATCAATGATGTTGATATATGGTCTCTGTCTGTCTCTGTCGTCTGTCTGTCTCTCTGTCTCTGTCTATCTCTGTGTCTCTGTCTCTGTCTCTGTCTCTCTGTCTCTGTCTATCTCTGTCTTTCTGTCTCTGTCTCTCTCTTTGTCTCTCTCTCTCTCTCCGCTCTCTCTCTCTCTCTCTCTCTCTCTCTCTCTCTCTCTCTCTCTCTCTCTCTCTCTCTCTGTATGCTTTTCAAATTTTTTGAACAGTTTGCTTTTTGCCTGTGGTATTACATGTCCACTCTTTCCAAACCTTCATCTTTCAAAGAACACACATCCCTATATGTTTTTCTTTGCAAATTTCACATGTAAATTGGACTCATTCCAAAAATCAATTCTATTGTGGCCTCACTATATAAAATACAGTCTGGCTTCAAATGTGACAAACAAGCCACTGGGGAAAATGTCCTCACTTCTACCACAGACAGAATTCTGTCTAAAAAAGAACAAGCGTGGATGCAAGCAGAGTCAACAGCCAAACTCTGCCAAGACAGCATAAGCAAGTCCTCAATAGTTCCTGCCTCACAAATACGTCTGTTAGGTATATTGGACCAGAAGGCTAAAGACGATGCTCCAACATTATGGAGAGTTTTGGGGGACTGCTCAGGTAGGAAACTGTCTCTGTCAAATTTTTATTTAGGAAGCTACTAACCTTCACTTCCTGTCTATGCAGGTAATTAATTTTATTCCTTCTCAAGTTTCTGATGAGGTTGAAGATGAGGTAGTTTAGTTTTACAATTAAGCTTAGTTGTTTAGGGGTTAAGATGTGTTTAGGTCTAGATAGATGTTTTAAGTTAATAATTAGGAGATACGATAGATATTGATTTACATTCAAATTTTAGATGCACCAAAATAGGAAAGAGGTTTTCTTCAAGGCTACGAAATACAAATAGCTAAAACACTACGAATGTAACATTCATATAATTCCTGATTATTTCATTGTTCGTCTTGCTGTAGGTAGTTTATTGTATATATGTGTAATAACATCAAAGTATAAGTAAAAAATATTTAATAAAAAGAAAAATAAAAAGGAAAAATAGAGCCTAATTTGAACAAAAGAAAATACAGATGGATGGTCTAGATAGACGTTTTAAGTTAATAATTAGGAGATACGATAGATATTGATTTACATTCAGAATTTTAGATGCACCAAGATAGGAAAGAGGCTTTCTTCAAGGCTGCCAAGTACAAATAGCCAAAACACTAAGAATGTAACATTTATATAATTCCTGATTGTTTCATGGTTCTTCTTACTGTAGGTAGTTTATTGTATATATGTGTAATAATATAAAACTATATGTAAACATAAAAATATTTAATAAAAAAGAAAAGGAAAAAGGAAAAATACAGCCTAGTTTGAACAAAAGAAAATACAGATGGGGTGCCTATGTCTCTCTCCTCCTCCTTCTCCCCCCCCCTCTCTCTTTCTGTCTCTGACACACACACACACACACACACACACACACACACACTTTTGAGAATGATTGCATGATGGATATGATGGCAGAGCAGCTCTCTTAGGGAAATTCTGTTGCCTTTCTGGTTCTATTCTGCCACTGTTGAGTAGTAAACAGCTTTCAATCTCATCTCTAATTGGAATAGGAAGGTATAACTAATCAAATATCCAGAATATGAACTATCAGAGGATAAATGTCCTGAAAAGGTCAGAGGGAAGTCAAGTGCTGCCTCAGAACTAACTTTCTCCTTATTATATTTAGTCAAAATATTATCTGCAAAGTGGTATTCCCATTTTTATCCTGTTTGCATTTGGCTCCTACAGGGTTAAATCTGGAGATACATAATTGACGGGCAACACCATCATTCTGTTTTTAGCATTTGTTTAGACCTGTATGAGCTTCAACGCCATGCTGTCTAGACAGCTAAACTTGACTAAAAGCAGAAAACGTCTAATGTACACAAACGTGAGTTAGTGGAAAGAGTCAGCCAAGGACACATGCCTGAAGTACACTGCTGGAATCCCAAGAACAGACCAGAAGCCAGGTGAAGAGTCAGGGGGAACTGGTTAGCTTTCGACTCTTCATTAGCAGGTGTTTTAGGAGGCCTTCATTACTGATTCCAAATGATACTCCATTGAAACAAATCACAGCAAGGTGGCAATCATGTCCAGTAGAGAAGATGCCAGAGATGACTTATGCAGTACAGGTGGTACACTTTTCAAATCAAGGGGGTCTGATTTGCACTGAATTCTATATGAGTAATCACATATTTTTGGCATATTCATGGCACCTAAGTCAAAACTATTCATATTTTATCACATATTAATCCTGTGTACACTTCTACAACCATGAGTGGGAAACCTGAAAACGTTTTGGTGTTTGTATGTAATAAGAAATGTGCATAGCATAGAGCAGAGATTTCTACGATGACTCATTCACCCCACTCTGAAGTATTAACTCTAAAGAAATGCCCACTTATACTCACACAAACCCTGCATGCAAATACTTAAACCAGCCCATACAATTAAAAAATGGTTCAGAAAGAAATTAGGAAGGAACAAATTATAAGAATTCATTTAATATGAAAATAATGTATATGTATCTCAAAGTCATTTTGCTGAATGAAAAAAATCTGGTCTCCAATTATGAAGCTCTATTTGTATGACAGCATACAATAGCTGTGATTATCAACTGACACAATCTAGAATCATGTCAAAATCTTAATGAGGGATTGGGCATGTCTTTGGGGGTGGTCTCGATTGCCTTAATTGATGTGGGAAGATCCCACCAGAAAGTGGGCAGCCCCAGTCCCTAGTTTTAGGCTCTGGACTGTGTAATAAGAAAGAAATCGAACTGAGCACTACGTATGCATGCGTTTATTTCTCTCTGCTCTTTATTGTGAATTTGGTGTGCTAAATTCTTCAAGCCCCTGCTGCCATGACTCCCCTGCAGTGATAGCTTAATACAAAATTGTAAGATAAAATAAACTTTTTCTCCCGTGGGTTGCTTCTTGTCAGGACATTTCATCACAGGACTAGAACTAGAAGAGTATAGAAAGGTCAAAACTGAGAGACGATCAGTGGATGTCAACCAGGACGTTGATGGACGATGCCTTGACTACAAACATGAGTGGCCGAGGAGGCAATGCTATGACTATTCTAAATCTAAGCTGGGTGGTATTTTCCTGACTCCAAGATACACATTGGCTCCTAACACTGACCACAAAAGAGCTTAGCTTTGCAGTTTATTAATCAAAAACCAAACAAGCATCAAGCTGTCCTCATCTCTACCCCCAGTCTCCTCCCTTTTACTTTTCCCTCCCCTGACTCCTGCAATGGACCCCAAACTACTCTCTCTCTCTCTCTCTCTCTCTCTCTCTCTCTCTCTCTCTCTCTCTCTCTCTCTCTCTCTCTTTCTCTCTCTCTCCCTTCCTCCCTTCCTCCCTCCCTCCCTCTCTCTCCTTCTCCCTCTCCTCCCTCTCCTCTTCCTCAACCTCTCCCTCTCGGAGCCATGGGACGCCTGCCAAAGAGAGCTGTATACAAGAAATGGAACCAGCCCAAGAAAGAGAAGTGTATTGTACTCAGCAAAGCTGGAAAGGAAAAACCATCTGAATCCTTTGACATTGCATATAGAGCTCAGGCTTTGGAGTTTGCCTTGCTGGGTTTTGGCCTTGCTTTGGCCTGAGACTTCCTCATTGTGCTCTTTTCCTTCCCTTTGAGAATGATTATATATGTTTCGTGCCACAGTATGATAGAAGTACGTAATTTGCCTTTAGATTTTACAGGTGGTTACAATTAAGGAGTTGATTTGAGTGTCAGAAGAGACTTTGGACTTGGAAACAATGTTGAGACTGTGGAAGACTACAGAGGCTTTTGAAGTTGGACTAAATGCATTTTGCATTATGATACGGTAGCAAAGCCTATGGAGACCAGGAAGTAGAATGTGGTAGTTTGAAAGAGAATGATCCCCATAGGCTCATACTTCTGAATGTTTGGTTCCCAGTAGGCGGAACTCTTTGGGGAGGATTAGGAGGTACAGCCTTGCTGGTGAAGATGTGTCACTGCGGATAGGCTTTGAGGTTACTTCCCTCCCCCCCCCATATGAGATTTATCAAGTGAGCATGTGGAGGAAAAGGAAATGGGGGGATACCTCAGAGAGAGACAGAGATGGGGACAGAGGAAGAAAGGAAGAGAGATTAGGGGGTAAGAGAAAGGAAGAAGAAGAGAGGAGGAGGCTTGAGGTTTCAAGAGCTCACATCATTCCCAGTTCTCTCTGTTCCCTTCTCCCTCTTCCCTCTCCTTGAGTTTGTAGATGAAGTACTCCAGCACCATGCTCCCTGGCACTATGGTCACAGACTCACCCTCTGGAATGTAAATCCTGGCAAACCCTTTCTTATATAGCTTGGCTTGGTCATGGTGCTTTGTCAAACAGTAGAGAAGTAACAAAGATAGCACATGTACTGTATTGTATTATATACACCATAGTTTAACAAAACAAAGCATACTTTATTGTATTATATGGGAAATGGAAGTCTTTTGTTGTTTGTTTTTAAATAATTGTACCAAGATTACTTGACTCATTTATGCCCTAGTTTCACTTCTCCCTATGTCCCATGCCTGCTGCCTCCAGCAGCTGCTCCATTAATCTTAGCTGAACTGAGTTTCTAGCTGTTTCAGTTCAGGAGCTTCCATTGCCTCTGCACTAGAATTAACGTGCAATATTGGCACAACAATCTTTTTTTTTTTTTTTTGGCACAACAATCTTAACATGCCAGAGATAGTATCTATTAAAAAATTAATTGGCTATTTTAAAAACCACAGCCAAAAAATAGAAGAAATAGAACTTCCTTGTGAGATGCTAAAAAAGTTGAAAGAAAAACAAATAAATGTTTTTCAAGTGCAGGTACTTCTGGACTAGCTGTGAGGTGAGTGATTTCAAAATAAAATTAAAAAAAATAACAAAATATGCACTGGTGGAAAGCAGCAGATAGAGCTATGGCAGAATACTCCCTTTATTTCATTAGCATGGCCTGGCTACCCAGAGGAGCCTCATTTACTGCTAGTAGCTGATACTCAGGTGCTACTCCTAGTTTATCACCAAAACCAATTAAGGGTATTAAATAAGGAGGTGGTAAGCTGCACAGGGAGACAGAGATGTTTGAACAGATGGGATGACTCGTGGCAACATAAAACAAGAAGCCTTTGCTGCAAAGTGAACAATTCGCCTGGAAATTGAGACCCAAGCACCGCCCGCCCTCCAGGTCCCCACACTGGTGCTGGAGAATATCAGGTAGCAAAGAGAAAAGCCAAGTTATTAGGAGCTTACATTACTTGTTGAGAGCCTTTCCCTGTTCTAGAAGAAGGTACTGGAGCTTAAGGAGGCTTTGTAATCTGCAAAGGTTACAAAGTTTAGCTCATGGAGATGATCTCATGCAAGCTTTGTAAATCCTCAATGCACAGCTCTAACCGTGACAGTGTTTGCCACAGTTTTAGTCAGCCTCTTGTCAGGGCTCCATTGACTTGGGGCCTAGGAGGAGGCAGCACATCCTGGTGGGAGCACATCCTGGTGGGAGCACATCCTGGTGGGAGCACAGCAGAGAATTCTTATGGCAGCCTAGAAGTAACGGGAGAGGGAGAAGTGGGTGTGGGGGGCCCAAGATCCTTTTCAAAGACCTTCTCTCAATGATTTCACTATGTGCCAGCTCTCTTAGGTTCCAGTACCTCTCAATGGTGCCATAGGTTGGGGGACCTTTGGGGCAATATTCAGGTTCTATTAGAGCATTCAAATATGGAAAAGCACACTTTGGGGTCCTTTTCTCATGTTGCTATCAAGTTTGATAGATGCAAGCTTTAACCTGTGTTCAGAAATTAGTTTCTGACATCCCTTTCTCTTTACCTCAATTCAGACTTGTGTGATTTTTAGAACTCTATCCTGAGAGTAAAAATAATCTTAATAATATAATTGAAAATAAATACCTGAGTAAATATATTCATATGTTATCACATGATTTTAGCAATTTATCCACAGTTATCAGGACTATAATACAAGGACAGAAGTCTTAGCTCTAATTTCACACAAGGAGGCCAAATTGTAGAAAGTTGGGACTAACTAACTTACATTCTTCTTCGCTGCTCTCATCCATCTGCACCTCATGAAGAATGGCCTGCTTTGTCTGGGAGGAATTGCTGGTTTTCCTCAAGTTACAAGAAACAGAGACCCATTGGAGTTTCCTTTAGTAATGAGAGGGTGTGAAAAAATACAGGGTTCTTAACTCCTGGATCTGACCTCATAGAAAAAGGGGGGCCACATTAGAGCAAGTCCCCTCAGACACTGTGAGACATCTCTGAAAAGAGCAATGGGTGACAGAGTTATTGCTAACAGTATGTCCTGGTGACCGCTCTCCTGAAGCCAGCTGCTCCCAGTCTCAGCTTCTGCTGTACTTAAGCTTACTAGTACTCTCCATCATGTTGTGTCTGTTCACACAATGGTTCTATTTGCTCATGCCACTTGTAATAGCATGGAAGACGTAGAAGGCAAAAAAGCAAAGTGCCCCACCCCCACCCCATGTAATGATCCTCAATATTTTCCCAATATTTTCCTGTTCATCAGATGATGTTAGAACTACTGTCTGCACAGAAAGACAAAGATCTAACTTCAGACCAGGGATAAAAATAAAATTAAAGTGTGCCAGAGACATAAAAGCAAAAGGTGATCCCAGAATATCAGTTTGATTTTGCTGTAGTGAAATATCCCTGAGGTCACTAAGGCATATGACATCTTCACCGGCTGTGGCCAATGTACCACGCTAATATTAATAATAGGACATGCTGGACACTGAGTATATTGGAGCTGCTGTGTTGTGGTTAATGTTCTCTATAAATCTAAGAATACTCTAAACCAAAAAGTATATTTGAACAGATCAGTCATTAAATTAAAAATGGAGAAACTGAGTTATACTTTCATTCTTTGTGGAACCATAAAAAAAAAAAATCTAAATATTGTATCAAAGCACAAAATCCTCAGCAGACAAAACCAACCCTTAGCAAAGAGCACAATGTTGGAGGCACCTGATACTGTGATATAATAAAAAGTATATTGCAGTCTCTACCAAGAACAGAGTGTGGTACTGGCACAAAGACAGGACTGATAGACAGAATAGAGGACCCACAAATTAACCCACACAGTTACAGCCATGAACTTTTGATGAAGGTGTCAAAACACACCCTGAAGAAAAGACAATCTCTTTCACAAACTGTGCTGTGAACACTGGGTTCCCACATACAAAAGAATGAAACTAGACCCGTGTCTCTTTACCCTGCACAAAAATCTATTCAATGAGGATGAAAGACTTTATTTTAAAAATCTGAAACACTGAAAATTCTAGAGGAAAACATTTTGAGATCCAGGCCTAGGCATAGGAAATGAGGTCAGGAGTTAACAAATGGGGCTACATAAAATCCAGAAGCTTCCATACAAAGAAAGAAAACACCCCCAGAGTAAAATACAGGCTACAGAATTTGAAAAAAAAAAGTTCACCAACTACATGCCAAGAAAGGAATATATAAGGTATAATAAAGAACTGTAAAAATTCAACAAACCCTACAAAATTAAAAAAAATAAACAAACAAACAAAAATCCTACAACTCATCCGATAAACAAACGGGCTAATGAACTGAACAGATCTCAAAAAGAAAAAGTACAAAGAGCTAAATTAGTACCTTAAAAAAATATTCAATGTCCTTACCAATCAGGTAAGTGCAAACCAAAACTTTGAGATTCTGTCTCACCAGAGTCAGACTAATTAGCATTGAGAAGACAAGTGCTTGCAGGGAGAGGAGCCTTGGTCACTGCTGATCAGAACGTAAACTTGTCTAACCATGATGGAAGCCAGTATGAAGGTTCCTTAAACTCTTGAAGCTAGTGGTCCAATACATTTCATGACAGCAACCCAAACAGACAGTGGTACCCAGTGACTGGGATTAGAGGAACAGTGACAACCAACTACAAAGAGACAGGAGGAGACTTCCATCTTGATTGTGGAGATGACCACACACCTTGTTACACTTTGCTTTCCTCCATTTGTGTTGCCCCCAGCCCTCCCTTGTTTGTGAAGACCAACCAAAGCAAGTGGCCACAAAGCAAGACTGTATGTAAGTTATACCTGCACATGTTATATTTCACAAACTGAACCTGGCATGTCTTCTTGCTATATTTATATTACTTTTCTTTTTCATTTAATGCCAGAGACAAAATAGACCCCCAAAGCATTCTTTCATGATGAGGTGGCATTTCTCTGTGTGAGTACGCTATAACTCATTTGAACCTTGTCTTCTTACTGGACACTGTTTCCTGTTCTCATATGCAGGTTCTTAGATGAACATCTGTGTGTGCTATTTCGGGCTTTTATCTCCTTTATTGCATCAGAACAAAGTCAAGGCGTCACAATACTGAGTCAAGTGTATGATCAGTTGATTATGGTTCTGGGTATTTACTGTTAATTTCCTTCACCCTAAAAGTGGAACCAGCCTCCTGTAGTCAGAGGAGTGAATCTGCAACGGAAAGCTTAGCTCCACCTTTTTGACTATGGAATCTTAGTAGTGGAAAGTATTCAAAATATTTGTGAGAGATGGTATCATAACTAAGATCTGGGCACCGGCCTAAGGCACGAGGAGGAGATCTGGGTCAGCGGGGAATGGAGCAAATCCAGACAAGAGCTTTGTGAGTTTCCAGGGTCCTTTCACACATCCAGGGTGAAGGCTTCCTTGAAAGGCATCTCCCCTCTAGAAGGGAGATTATTTTCCATTTTAGCTCATTACTTTGCATAATGAAAGGCAATTAGCAAAATAATCTACCCAAACCCCACTTACACTTCCAGTTTCAGGGGCAATCATTTATTTTGGCTAAGATGCCCCCTCTTTATATTTTTCAATCATCGAAAAAGAATATTGGAATTTTTGCCAACAACTATCATTCAGTGTTATGTTATATTAAGAGAAGAACCCAGCTGTGTATAGTTGTCCACATGGTGGTCTTCATATTAAGTTCACACTCTGTGCTACTTAAGGACTCTTTTAGCAATTGAAACAGGGCAACTTTCATCATTGATTGTCTATTAATGTTCACAAGTTAGCCCCATTATAGCTAAAATAAACATTTTCCTATTATTTTAATTAGAAAGTGGCCAAAGAGAAAAAGAGCTAAGTCTTGACCATGTTAAATTCTGTTTCAAAACACCAGCATAGAAAAGAAATAAATGTCTAAGCCTGGGTCACGTGACTCCAGAGTTCCCATTTTCCATTAGGTGAATGGCATCTGCTTCCACAGCTCTGTCAGAAGCCCTCTTTGCTGACTACTCGTGTCGGTGAGGGCTGTGCTTCTACAGATTTATACAGAGTCTCTTCAGAATAGAGGCCCACTTGCTCCACCCAAGCCTCCAGCTGACTCAGGTGAGCTCAGGTTTCACCCCCCAAGTCCCCAGCCTCACCTACTCTATCTTGCTGTCTGCTCTGTCTTGGCAGAGGTAACACATTCGATCAACTGCACCTGTCTGAATTCTCCCTAGAATGCCCAGTCTGTGGAATGAATTAGAATCACACCAGTGAAAATTCTATTCCAAATGATCCTGAATATTCCAGTATACCTTCCAGGACAACAAAGCCAACTTCTGACAGGAAAGAAATACATTTGGGACTTTTAAACAAAGGATATTGTGTCAGCGTCTAATTTTCTTATATTACTATTATTTTATTTGAGTGCTTTTAAAGGAAAATGCCATATTTTTGGACATGCAGTAAAAGTAATTATCATATTCTTCCATGTGATTCCACCCCTCACCCCCATCCCCATCTCCCTCTCTCTCCCTTTCTTACATGTATATTTCTCATAGACATTTGGTGGACTATCTACCAAAGGACTTAAGATGTCACCAACAACACCCTGATGATGTACAAGTCCTTGCCAACCAACAGTCATGCTAGGAACAACACCAAGACTGTCCTTTCGAACCTGTAATGCCCTGCAGGGCATAGCAGTTCTGCTATTATTGAGATAAACACCTTCTTTCAAGGACTTGGCTAGCCAGGCATGTTTGATAAGGGCAGTCTGAAGCCAAACTATAGGCAGAGTGCCCTTTCGGCCCACTTTGCAATGCCAGCATCTAGTAGTCCTGTCCTTGCAGGCTCCTAGCCTCTTACTTCTCACCCTCCTCCCCCACAGCAATTGTCTAAGAATCCTGCCTCAGGCTTGATTTCTACCTAGCATGGACTTTTAAGACGTGCTAAGCCATCCCAGGGCATTGGATCAGAAGAAAACACTGGAAGTTATGGAGATGCTCTCTGGGATATGACAGTGAGAGGTAGTGTCTGGGTTAACTTGCTTACAGAGGTTATTCAGAGTCACACCTTTCAGGGTCCCATAAAGCTACACTTTAATTGCAATAAAGAGCCATAAACCATTGAAGTCCATGTATGGTTGTGGCAGGTACTCCTGGAAGCAGTATCCTCTACCACAAACTTTGAGAGCACAAACTTGTACTCTCAAACAACCATCCTGTTCCACACTACACTCAAAACCTACAGTCTGCTGCCCTTGGGTTTAGGCAGTTACCCAACTAACTTGCCCTTTGACCACATAATTCAGTGAAAAGCCACTGGGTATTCCAGGTCCTCAGGGCATTTTGATGGAATTCTGATTTGTTGGGTTTTGTTTTGAATGCATAGCTTTAGAATGAGATAGATTTAGGGTAAAAGTTACAAGCATAATTTACCAAGATAATAGACACATCTAGAGTCCTCATCCCTGGGTTTTAGATTCCACCTTATCTACAATTAAGAGAAAAGAGGCCAGTAAAATGCCTCGGCACATAAACTCTTGCCATGTGAAACTGGCAAAATGAGTTAAGTCACCAGACCCCACGTAAAAGGCAGGAGAGAACCCTAAGGTTTTCTTCTGTGATACTTTGAAATAGAAAGGCCCCTCCCAGCCCAGAAGACATATGAGAAATTGTCCTTCTTTCCTGCTTGCTTTCACTCTTACTGGCAAGTTCATCTACCTTGTTGCAGCAGCAGTCCTTTGTTGTTATTAAACACGGCTTCTTCCATCTAACATGTAGACTGAGGACCATCAACTCCCCAGGAACTCTGCAGGCCTTCAGCACTGTATCAGAACTGCTGACACTGTTGGCCTTCCTGCTTGGAGGGGAAGGACATCTTGAGACACGGGAGCCCAGGTACCACACAGCTCTGGGATGGGAAGGTATCCCAATGGAAGGGCATCCTGGGGGCTTAGGAACTACACAGCTCTGAAGTGGGACAGTGCCCCAAGAGAAGGACATCCTGAGACATGGGAGCCAAGGAAACCTCCTCAGCAGAGATGTTGCATCTCCCAGGGGAGAGTATCACCATTTGACCTGAGGAGCTCAGGAGCCTCAGCCCCTCTCCTCTTCTTCTCTTCATGGCCTCTTGGCTTCTTCCACTGAGAGAGTCACACCAGGCAGAAAATCACATAAAAGAAATTTATTGGAGGGTCCAGGTAGTGGAGGAACAAATCCAAGAGTAGCTGCCACTGCTCCCAGGAAAAGACAGCAGAGAAGAGAGCAGACACACCCTTTAATATAAAGTTTCTTAGGGAGTGGAGCTTTCTAAGAGATTTCCAGGGTGAGGATTGGTGGGACTTCAAGTCCTGAGCTTGGGGAAGCTTAGGGATTGGTGGGTATTCCTGTACAGGGATTAGTGGGGTTTTGTTCAGATTTTTTCACCTAAATTTAGCATAATCTGGGAAGGTTCATCTGAGGGGCTGGAGATGAACTTTGTGACAGTTACAGGGGCTAGAAATGCTAGTATGGCAGTTACAGAGGTGTGGGGGAGGGGCCTATTGACTCATGCCTCAAGGGGTTTTCCTCAACTAAACTGGTTTATTCCAGGGGCCAGGTTCCTGGTGCTGGGCCTGGCTGTTTATACATTGTTGCCACAAAGGTGGTGATGGAGCTCACAGACTAGCTCCAGTTGGACACACATCCCTCCCAGAGTTCCCTGTCAGCAGTGGCCTCGCTTACCGCTGCCTTCTCCATGGCTGCAGCTTCTCGGTTTCTCTTTTTATTTCACTTTGGATTTTACTGTCCTAGGGGAAGACTGCTCTAGGAATTATTCCACTTTCTTTAAAAATGTTATAGAGATGGGTGGAGCATCCTCAAATCCCAGCTCTGTTCTTAACCTGGGTGATATCCAGTACGGTTCTTAACCTCATCTATCAAATACGAATAATCCCAGCTCTTATCTTAGGGCTTTTTATTTAGCTTTTGCTGTCATGAAACATCATGGCCAAAAGCAAGTTGAGAAGTTATTTTGCTTATAGTCCAAGGAACAGTTCATCTCTGAGAGAAGCCAGGTCAGGAACTCAAACAGGTGAGGAACCTGCCTCCAGAGGTCACTGAAGCAGTCAAGGAGTGCTGCTTTCTGGATTGCTCCCCATGGCTGGCTCAACCTGCTTTCTTATAGAACCTAGGACCACTAGTATAGGCTGTCTCCACTCACAATGGGATGGGCCCTCCTTCACAGATCACTAATTAAGAAAATGCCCTACAGGTTTGTCTACAGCCATATCTTATAGAGGTATTCTCTCATTTGAGGTTCCCTTATCTCAGATGATTCTAGCTTGTGTGAAGTTTACATTTAAAAAAAAAAAATAGCCAGCACAATTGCTCCCTCATCAACTTAGCATACAAACATGTCACTGTTATGCCATAACTTTCATTTCTTGTTCATCCCAAAATCACATATTAAACACAATGTAAAACATTCCAAAATTTAAAAGTCCCACAATCTTTTAAAATTCAAACAGTCCAAAGTCCAAGATATCTCTCTCTCGCTCTCTCTCTCTCTCTCTAAGTAAATAATCTGGTCTTTATTTTATTTTATTTTTTAAGATATTTTATTAATTTATTCATATCCCATCCCTTGTATCCTCCCATCCCTCCCTCCCTCCCATTTTCCCCTTACTCCCTTCCACTATGACTGTGACTGAGGGGGACCTCCTCCTCCTGTAGATGCTCATAGGGTATCAAGTCTCTTCTTGGTAGCCTGCTATCCTTCCTCTGAGTACCACCAGGCCTCACCATCCAGGAGACATGGTCAAATATGGGGCACCCGAGTTTGTGTGAAAGTCAGACCCCACTCTCCACTCAACTGTGGAGAATGTCCTGTCCCTTGGCTAGATCTGGGTAGGGGTTCAAAGTTTACTGCATGTATTGTCCTTGGCTGGTGCCATAGTTTGAGGAGGACCCCTGGGCCCAGATCTGCCCATCATATGTTCTTCCAAGATCTCTTTAAAATAGTTTTTTTTTAAATCTGTCAACTGTGAGGTCCTATAAAACAACAACAACAACAAAATAAATTACTTTCTTTCTTCAAGAGAGATGAACCAGGACACAGTCACAATCTGAACCAAACCAAGCCAAAACCCAATGACGTAAATAACTCTCTGTCCAATGTTGAGGATCTTTTGGGCTCCCCCAAAGGGCATGGGCCACTCCTCTGGCTTTACCTTCAGCAGCCCACACAGCTTGTCTCAGGCTGACTCCACCCCAGGGTGGTGGTTGTTCTTAGCTGTGTCCCATAGTACTTGACACTCCAAAATGCCGGGAAATTCCATTGCAGCTGGGCTGCACTTTCACCAGTATCCTCTCCTGGGCTTTCTTTGTGAACTTCAGACCTGGCACAAGGTGCCAAGCCTCAGCTGCTCTCTATGACCCCTTCATGCTTCGAAATCAATACCACCTGGGTGACTCTTACATTATCAAGTTGAGCCATCAGCACAAAGTACAGTCTTTGCCACCTCTGGAACACAGCTCTCCCCTCCTCCTCCTCTTCCTCCTTCATCTTTTTGGGTTTTGGCTTTTGGTTTTTTGAGACAGGGTTTCTCTGTGTAACAGCCTTGGAACTCTCTTTGTAGACCAGGCTGGTCTCAGAACTCACAACGATTCGCCTGCCTCTGCCTCCTGACTACTGGGATTAAAGGCGTGCACCACCGTGCCTGGGTGCTAGCCTCTCCTTAATCACAACTGGTTCTTCAGCATCCTTTGTCCCACAAAGGCTTTATTTTAGTGATTCTGCTACCTTGTTAATCACAGCTGACTCTTAAAGCTCCAGCTGACCAACACCACAAATTCTTCACATGAATGAACTGGTAGAACCTTCACTTCCCTCTGAAACTTCACAAGCCAGGCCTCCATCTTCTGCACTGCTCTCAATGTTCTTATCTTCCAAGCTCCTGGAGAACAGCCCACTGAGCCCTGAGCACTCAATGCCTTCCCAGTCCAAAGTTCAAATGCCACCACAATCCTCCCAAAAACGCAAGAAGTCAGGTTTGCCATAGTAACAACCCACAATCCTGGTACAAATTGTTCTCTTAGGATTTTTACTAATGTGATGAAACATCATGGCCAAAAACAAGTTGTTGAGGGAAGAGTTTATTTTGCTCACACCTCCACATAACTGTCCACCACTGAGGAGAATTGGGGCAGGAACTCAAACAGGGCAGGAACCTGGAAGCAGGAGCTGATGCAGAGGCTATGGAGGAGTGCTGCTTACTGGATTGTTCCTGTGCTGGCTAATTTTAAGTCAACTTGGCAGAGCTAGTGTCCTTGGAGAGGAGGGAGCCTCAGCTGAGAAAATGACTCCATAAGATACAGCTGTAGACAGGCTGGTAGAGCATCTTCTGAGTCAGTGTTGGTGTAAGAGGACCCAGCCCGTTGTTGGTTGTTCCATCCCTGGGCTGGTGGTCCTAGGTTCTATAAGAAAGCAAGATGAGTAGGCTAGAAGAAGAAGCACTCCTCTATGTCTTCTTCACCAGCTTCTGCCTCCAAGTTTTCGCCCTGTTTGAATTCCTACCCTGACTTCTTCAATGGTGAACAGTGATGTGAAAGAGTAAACCCAATAAATCCTTTCCTCCCCAAGTTGCTTTGGGCATGGTGTTTCATCACAGCAATAGAAACCCAACTAGGACACTCCCTGTGACTTGCTCAGCCTTCTTTCTTGTAAAAGCCCAGGGTTTGGTACCACCCACAGTGGGCTGGGCCCTCTCCCATCAAGTCACAAATTAAGACAGTGCCCTATAGGTCTGTCTAGAACTGGATCTTAAGGAGTCCTTTTTCTCAGTTGAGTTCCCTCCCTCCTCTAGCTTGTATGAAGCTGACACAGAAGCTAGCCAGCACACTAGCTTACAAGGTTTTGGCTTAACACGTGGCAGATACTCAAATGACCGTATCTTGATATACTGCTTTCCGTAGGCCAAAATGTCAGCGTGTTCAAAATAAATGTTCCACATTCATGTCTGTGTTTCAGAATTTATTTCAGGGAGTTTTACAGTCATCCAGAAAGTTTTTCTTATTTCATCTCCCATGCCTGATACAAGCTGAAGTTTTACTTCACAGAAAAAGAAGCAACATGGACATCTTGGTGCTTGTAATCCCAATAGCAGGATGTGAAGAAGTTCTGGGGTTCAAGGTCATCATGACTACATAGCAAGTGTAAGGCCATGGGTTACTTGAGACTGCCTCTAAAGGGGCAATGGGGAATGCATGGGTATCCACAATAGTACACATGCGATTTAAATAAACGTTAATTTGTTTTGTTATGGATTTCCAATCATTTGATTATCACTTCCTGCTGACTTTTGGCCATCATCATTCCTTACAAACATACAACATTTTTACAATTCCAGTGATTTTTGAACCCATTCTGCAATACCAGTTGACTCTCCTTGACATTTTATGAACTGATTTTTTTTTTTTTTGGCTTTCAACACCTACCAATATAAGATTTTCAAGTGAGAAAACTGAGATGGTAGAACTATTTTTTTTTTTAACATTTTCTACTAATAAAAGTTGACATGCATTGATTAAAGCTAACCAGGTTCCACCACTGTATTTGACATGGGTCGCTTCATTTAATTCTCACAAGGGCGCGTAAAGTAGATATTATGGTGTGCCTGTTTTTACAGCTGAGTAAGTTAAGGAATGGAAAGGGTAAGTTTCTTGCTAGATCAGATAAAAGGAGAGGAATGAAGGATTTGAAATGTAGGTGGCTGGACTGTATCACTCTTAACCACTGCACCACACTGCCTCTTGCTGAGACTCAGAGGTAACACTGAAGAACTTGAATTGGGTTGCAAGAGACAACAGTCTTCCGACACACTATTCAATCACATGGTGCCAGGTCTGTCAATGGCTTACTTGGTAAAGTTTGGGGGGGGTATGTGTGTGCGTGCGTGCGTGCGTGCGTGCGTGCGTGCGTGTGTGTGTGTGTGTGTTGCATGTGTCTATAGCTCTGCTGCCATTGTTGTTATGCAAATTGAAACAACACACTATGATTTCTGTAACTTTGGAAGATGGTGCTCCAAGTTTCTATCTACTCCATAAACTTGATTAATTTGCTCAGTGCCACTGTACAACAAGCACATGGTAGCAACATTGTGTGATGCAAAGATTAGAGAAGAGTCTGCCTCTGAGAAGGTCACCTTAGGATTTCTATTGTTGCAACAAAACACCGTGGCCAAAAGTCAAGTTGGGGAGAAGGGGCCTTATTTGGCTTACACTTCCAGATCATAGTCCATATTGGAAGAAGACAGGACAGGAACTCAAGCAGGGCAGGAACCTGGAGGCAGGAGCTGATGCAGAGGCCATGAAAGGGTGCTGCTTACCAGCTTGCTCCCCCATTGGCTTGCTCAGCCTGTTTTCCTATAGAACCCAGGACCACCACCCAGGGATGGCATGACCCACAATGGGCTGGGCCTGCCCCCCATTGATCCCAGCCTTGTAGGTAGCTCTAATGGAGGCATTTCCTCAACTGATGCCCCTTCCTCTCTGATGACTCTAGCTTGTGTCAAGTTGACACACAAAACCAGCCTGTACAGAGATATAGATATATATGGACGCAATCACAACCTAACAATCCTTGACATGGAGAAGTCCTGCAGACAAAGGGGAAGTAAATATCACCCCCCGCCCCCAAACCTCCTACTTAGAGGAATGAACCTGCTTTATAGCTCTTTGTGTTCTGTTCTTATGGGTTTCCATTAGCCTCATTCAGCCAACCCTGTGCCCGGCAGAGCTTTCCATTTCTCAGCTTGGCTTCATCCAGACAGAGGCATGTTTCACTTATTCAAAGCCTCCCTCTCCTGCCTTCTTACCCCTCAATGCATGCTTTCTAGAATAATCCACATATGAAGTCGAGTCCATCAGAGATAGTCTCCACTCTGTCATAGAGAACTACAAAATATCACAATGGAACCAAGACAGTGACTTGAAGGGACATTAGGAGACACGTTGGGGCACTCGAAGTGCTTTCCTGTGGATGAGCTTCACAAGCACACAGAAATTTTTGAAGTACATCAAACTGTACACTTATGAGAAGTATATCTTTATATACACGCACTTTGCTTCCATGCCTATTTGAGACTTAAGATCAAAAACCATCCTCCCAGGCTTTCACGTTCTTCTAATACTTACAACATTTAAAGGACGGATACTGGAACTGGGCATAGTGGCATGCGCTTGGCATCAAGCCCTTCAGGGGAAGAAAGATCAGAAATTCAAAGCTAGCCCTGGCTACGTAGCAAATTCCAGGCCAGCTGGGGCTATCCAAACCCTGTCTTAAAGTGTATTTACACAATTCACTCAGCTACTTAGATTGATGAATTTAACTTGTCTATGAATACGTTCAGAAACACATTTATCTGGTAACATACTTATTCAAGTTTGCTGGGCAATTATAGTTTGGCACCATTATAATAAAGACCCGGGGCTGCTACATCATTATAATCATGGTCAGAGCATTTACCGAGACTCACAGGAGCATGGATGGTGAGCAGTCAGCTTCTGTGACGTGTTCTCAGGCCCTTGCCCTCGCATGCCTCGATGCATTTTTCTAGGCAATGCTTTGTATCAGCTTTAGATACTGCAGTTTTGATCTGTTTGCCAACTCAGGAATTCCTTGTATTGAAAGGAATCAAAGCTAACTCCTTCTCATTACACCCATCATCTAAAGCTAAGTGTGCCGAGATGAGGGGTATTTTTGCACACAGACTTCACACAATCTGACTTCATCTCGGCTCCGTGGCCGTGAGTGAACATGCAGTTCTCAACCTGCCTGTCTCAATCACTTTGGAGGTTGAACACCCTTTCACAGGGGTTGCATATCAGATATTTTGCACAGCAGATTATTTACATCATGATTCATAACAATAGCAAAATTACAGCTATGAAGTAGCAACAAAAACAATCTTACGGTTGGGGGGTTGTTGGCACATGAAGAGCTGCATTTAAAAAAAGGTCGCAGCGTTGGGAAGGCTGAGAACTTTAAGGGCTGGAGCAATCTGCTGAAATTACTTCAAGTGAAGACTTACGGCAAAACTTTTATGGGTTTTGGATCAGCAACTTTAATTTACGGTTTGTAAACTCTCAGGTACTTTAAAATACACAATGACACGTTTTATGTCTTTCAGAGATATTGTCAAAGACCCAACTTCAAAACGTAACTTCTAACATTGAAATCTGTAACAAACCCGACTTTTGCCCTAATACTTTCAGGAAGCTTAGAAGCATAATTTTATATCATTTTTATTTCCCCCATGAATTACTTCTCCTTAAATTGTCTTGTAACTTTCTAGACCATAATCTGACCTTGGTGGAGATGCCAATCAAACTGGAGAGCTAAGTCCTCATTACTCTACACTATAGTGAGTCTTCATACTTCCAATTAATAGCATTTATTAGGCACTCTCCATATCTCCAGAACTAACATCCTTTTAAGCCCTTACAGTAGTCCACTAGTTTATGAAGCACGTTTGATAATGGAGGACGCCAAGGCACAAAGTCTCTTTACCTCGAGTCCCAGAGCTTGAAGAAGATGAAGCTGGGTGTGGCCATTCTTCTCCAGGCTGTTCCCGTTGCTTCCTCCACAAACTGATAGGCTGTGGGTTGTGAGGTAATACAGTCCACACAGCATACGCATCTGCCCTTGCTGAGGGCTGCGGATACTGCACTCCAGTCCTATAGACCGCAGTAAAAACTCTGCCCGTCTTTGTTCTGCAGTCTGCATGGCTGCTGATCACGGGGCACTTTCATACTACGAAAAAATAGGAACTTAGCCCTTCTACCATCACCCCACTGGTTTTCAGAGGCCAGGACTCAGAAGCCTGAATTTGAATGCATCTTTTAAAGGCTATTGCAGGCAAACTGAGTTGTGGTTTTGGTTTGAAGCATCAGTCTAGAGGCTAAATTAAGAACTGACAGGTCCTAAGACCAAACACAACACAAACCTTGAGATTTCCAGCTCAAGTGCACAAAACATCAAGATTTATCGAATTTTTAAGAATTTAAGATGTTTTCTGACTCACATGCATACATAAAGTCTCATGTAGAAAATTTTCAGTATCATTAGGAAAGCCAGACACTATATGCTCTAAAATTTATTTACACTTAATAAGTTAAAAAGCAACACACAACCAAATTGTAAATCTCATTCATATGCACATTAAACTGTCCAGGGAAACACTTCAGTTCATTACAAACCATTGCTTTCTAATGCACTTAAGACATAACAGTTTATCAAAAAATATCTGAACACACCAATAAGGAAATGTTACGTATGTATGTTCATTAAAAATCACCGATTTAAAGAATGCCATAGCAACCCTTAAAACAACAAAAACCTTCAAGTTCAAATTGGTTATTTTTTTATTCAAATACTTTTAAAGTTTTTTTTATAAAGTTTTTTGAAAAATAGTATATGTACACATGGCAAATCAATAGGTATGAGCTACCAGCTTAAGTTACACTTGTCCATAGAATACCAGGACAGACAAAATAAATAGGCACCACAACAGCAACACTCTGCACTATCAAAAAAGGAAGCTTGCCCTCAGGGACCGCCAGGCTACTGGCCTGGCAAAGTAAAAATAAGTTGCTGGGTGATTGGGAGAAGGGTGTGAATGGCATGGGGGGTCTAACAAGGTTGCCTTGAGGTGTGCGTCACCACAAATAGGAACTCAAAAGTCAAAAACTGAGTGAAAGTTTATCGAGGAGATGCCTTCCCTCCCAGCTGACCTCTCTTCTTGTGCCATGAGAGATCAGAGAGGGCCAGAGAAGAAACGGGAAGCCTTTTCAAACTACCCACAAACCAAGCTAGACTATCTTTCTAGTACAAAACCCAGATGTTTCACCTTAAAGGCCACAATGCCAAGTTTCTTTCCACATCCTGTCCAAAGGTACCCAGGAAAAGTTCCACTTTCTTATAATAGACTCATCAGCTACATTAGATGCGTCTTCCTATTTTTAAAGTTGCAACACAGGTTTTGCTGCAAAAACTTGGCAAAATAAAGGTTGTATTTTTGAACCATATCAAACGCAGAATGGGCAACTAAATCTAAGCTTCAGTCAGTCGGATCAATAAGCCAAAGAAGCATTTAGGCATAAGGTCAACTGCGTTGAAGTAGCAAGGCATAAGAGAAATAAATGTCAAAAATCTCGGTAAAAATAAACCCACGGTGTCATAGGTCACATGTCCACTGTGTGCTGAGAACAATTATCCCCTCAGCCATGTCTACAGTTTCAGAATCCTCTGGGAAGTATCTAGATAAATTTCATGTTGAAATTACATTCTAATATGGCCATTGGATTTGTTTCTCAATTGTTATAAAACTATATACAAGTGAAGTGGTACAAATGCATTTTCATCAGGTGCTGGTTAAGCTATAAAAGTTAACAATATAATTTGGGAGGGGGGGGGGAGAAAATCCCATGTATCTGAAATACATTTGGCAATGGAAGCTAATAAACAAGACTGTCTCAGCTTCCCAGAAACAACTCTCCTTCTCATAATTACCCACTTTTTATATACTCAAGTAACAGTGTAACAATGTATTATCATCACGTAGTGAATAAAAGATTGAGGCTTGTGGGAAACTGGCATAAAGTCATATATGTATATATATATATATATATATATTATTTTTTACAAAGCAAATGCACTAAAATTAAAGTCACAACACTCCTTTCATGAACTACTAAAATTAAAATACTTAATTCAGAAAGCTATGCCATGGAATTCTAGGAAAACAAGAGTCAAAACTGCAACTCTCATTATTCTAAGAAACTGCCAAGCAGAGATAAGCCTTAGCGTTGAGGGCTTAACCAGTTGCAGCCCAGCACGAATGTCCGATGGCAGAACACCTAAATATGAAATAACAGTGGTAGAAAAACACTATTTGACCCTTTAGGTATTGCAGAAAAAGCTGGCTGTGGCACCACTGGCTAAAAAAACCACCAAGTCTTGCTGCCACCAATGACCAAAGGCACTTGGATAATCAAGAACTCCACTCTGGGCCATATGGTATAGACACTATTATGAAAGTGTCAAGGGTCAGTACAGTGTGGCTCGATTGTTTGATTCCTGTGGCCTTCAGCTATCAAAGATTGCAAACACAGTTATGAATGGGAAGAAGAGAAAAAGAAAACTTATAGGACAGAAATTCAACCAATTGTCATGGTTCTGAGAAATATACAATGAGTATCAACCTAGGCATTTCTTGTTGTCCAACAAGAAAGAAATAAGATGACCTATTTTTCTACCAAACAACTTCAACCAGTTATATGGTACCAAGAAATGCCCCTGCTCCTCCCTAGAGATCATTCAGAGTTCTGGGAATTCTAAAGGGTATTCTGTGTTATCTGTTTATTCACAATGTCCACACGAATTGATCTCTCCTAAGCAACTTCCATCTTAATTCTCTTCCCATAAACAGCCCTGGATTTTATGTTAGATCAGGACATGAGGCCAAATCACCTCCAACTGGATTCCAGTCATTCTTGCAGCCAACATATTCTTCAAAATTTATTCACTTTTTATCACAAGCCATGTGGTTCCAAAACATTCAAAAAGAATAAAGTCAACTTTTATTAAACAAAACTTTTAAGGAATAGTCTACCATTTTCTTTAGGAGCTCAGTAAATATAAATATTAAATTTCAATATAAAACTTTATATATAAACACCTTATTTTTTTTAACAGTTGTACTTTGCATCTCTTGGTAATCACTGAGCTCGTGAAATTCAAAGCCATATAAATCCTTACATTAACAGTCATTCGCTTGAAACTCTTAAAAGACAACCTCGATCAAAGCTTTGGAATCCAGTAAAAATTAGGAAACGAGTGGGCTTCAGAATACCCTGAGCGTACACCAGCACTACACCAGAAAACATAGTTGCTCTTCTGTCCAGAAAGTGGGGCTGACAAGTCAAAAAGAAAACAGAAGGGGGGAGGGGCGGATAAGGAACAAGTAAATTTCTGGCTTTATTACACAAGCACGAAAACAAATTCCTTTGGAGAAAAACAAACAAACAAACAAACAAACAATTTTAAAAGTCTTCGGAGGACTTCCAGACCGGTGAGGTAGAGTCCGAGAGGCAGAAAATGCACGTGTCCCTCCAGTGCTGGAGACGTCCGCATCCGGGTTGGGAAGCAAAGAGACTTTTCTGCTGCGGGCCGGGTCTGGCCGCGGGCGCGGGACCGCACCTTGTCCCGATCCCGGTACCGCGGCGCCGCACCGCATCCGGGGACCTAGTTCGCGCATAAAGTGCACCAAGGGGGGGGGGGGGGCCGGTTCTGTAAACATTCGACTGACATTAGTCCCTTCCAGAGCGCTGAAGTTTTCCTCGGGAGGTGGCCAGCAGGAGGCGCCGCAGCGCGCGTCATGCACGGGGTACCGGGAAGCGGCGCAGCTTCACCACCGGGTCCAGGTCCACTCGCAGGACTTGGCGCGCCCTGCGCCGGGCCACCGCCAGGCTGCGCTCGTCCCACACGTCGTCGCCGACGCGGATGGTCGGGAAGCTGGTCAGCGTCGGGGTGGCCGCCCTCCAGATCTCCTCCAGGGTGCGGCCCCCAAAGCAGGACGCCGGCGGCCCGGGTTCAGCGGCGGCGGGGCGCGGCCCGCGGGTGCCCACGGCGGCCCGAGCTCCACGGCGCCTCCTCCTGGGCGTTGCGCGAGGGCGCTGCCGACGCGCGGGGCGGCTGGCGGGCGCCGGGGGGTCGGGCACCAGTGCCCGGCACGAGGAGTAGCCATAGACGTCCTTGCTGCGCAGGATGTGCGGGGAGAACTGGTGCTTGAGGCTGCAGAGGAAGCTCCAGAGCTCCGCTTCCGAGCTCATGAACTCCGTGCTGCTGGGCATGAAGAGCTTGAAGGCGTCGCCCAGCGCCTCGGTGCTGCCGGCCAGCGACAGTTGCGACCGCGAGTACACTACCTTCTCCTCCAGCGCCTCCAGCCCGGCCCCTCCTTCCACTCCGTAGCCGCCGCCGCCGCCGCCGCCCCAGGCGGCCCGGGGCCGGCGCCGCCGCCTCTTCACGCCGCGTCGCATCGGAGGCCGCTCAGGGGCCGCCCGCCGTCTCCGCCCGCGCCCGGCTCCGCGGCGCTGCCTTCTGCTGACGCCTTCCGCCCCGGCGCGGCTCGCTACTTTTCTCGCCTTGCCGCCCCTCCCCCACCGGGCGGAGGACGCGCTGGATGTCCTGCCGCCCGGCTCAAGATGGCGGCTGCGGCGGGCGCCCACCCCGGGGCTTTGTCATTGGACGGTGGTGCGCCCCTCCCCTGGCTTCTCTTTCTTCTCTTGCCTCCTTTCGCCCTCTGCCTTTCTTTAAATGGGTCCGCCTTAGTCCCCGCCCACCGCGGCTCTGGCTCCACCCATTGGGTGCTCTCAGAAAGAAGGGCAGGGACTGCCAGGAGGTTGATGAGGGGTTTGGGTGGGGAGGCCAGTTCCTGCAACATGGTGGCTGTGGTGGGTGATGGTGATGGCCTTGGAAGGCCAGTCAACCATTGGGTGGGTCTGTCTAGAGAAGGAAGAGGGTGGGTGGGTGTGAGCTCCATGTTTAGGGGTGAAGTGGATGGTTGCGTGCAGCTGTGGGTTGAGCTGGGGAAATCTACAAGTCTGAATAACAGAACCCAAAGACTTGATAGTAGAACAGCCAAGAGATCTGGGTCTAAAGCTAGAGGGGTCTCTTCTAAGTCCTCAAATCCTGCCTTTGGTGTCTTCATACTCTGCCTCTCCTGATCCCATCTTAATCAAGAAAACTAAACCTTCAGGCATTTATGGCAGCTTCCTTCTGGGCTATGGGAACCATCTTGGCACAGTTAGGAGGCACCCGTCATTGGAAAGAAAAGACTTTAATATTGTATGGAACTAGCAAGTCTGCTTAAGTGGGACAAAAGCAACAAAGCCATTCTGCTGAAAGAGAATATTTTTAAAATCAGAGTTCTATTACATATTTCATTTGGTATTAAATTGTCCCTTTTCAGCACCATCTCCATCCTTGAAGTAGTATTCCATATAATCAATAAGTTTCCATGGAGAAGAATGCAGCCTTAAGAAAGAAGTACCTTTTGTATTTGGGAAGACTGTGGTGGACATTCTTTGTGTCAATTTTTCTTTCCACGTTCAACTTACTGCCTATTCACGTAATAGACACTGAGTGCATTCTGAGTGAATGTGTGATAGATCACTGGCTATTTGAAATGGAGTGCCATACTTAAATTGCTTAGAGCAAAATATATATTTTACCTTTATATTGCAATTTTCTTTGAAGTCCTTTAAACTTTATTATTCCTCATGCTGGGGATAGAACCCAGAGCCTCACACATCGGAAGACAGCACTCTACTACTGAACTCTACCCTCCAGCCCACAGATTTCTTTAAAATTTTTTGGTTTTGTTTTTTTAATGACCTGGTTCAAGGACTTCCATTCAATAAACATCTTATTTTACAACAGACAATACAGTGCAAAATTTTTGTGATTTACATACAGTTGATAGTTCCTTTAAATAGTTGAACCGAGAGACACCTTAATTCAGTCTTGTAGTGTCACAAATGAAGACGTTTAGACCCACAAGGGTTCATTAATATAGCTTGCTAATAGCAGGGCTGGTGCTGTGGGTCTTTGTGTTCCTAATCTAGAGATCCTTATATTTCACAGGTGGTTTTTCACACTGTGCTGTGCTAACTTAATTGAAATGCTCCATGAATTTGCAGTGAAGTGACCAAGGGATAAAAGTACCCCTTTTTATACTTCCCACCCACAACTGAGCAATTTTAATCTGTCCTATATTGGACATGGATAACTATTTTGTTTGAACCACATACCATTTTTTTTTTGTTGTTGTTTCAATAAAAACAAACAAAGAAAAAGAAAAGAAAGAAAAAGACAGAAAAGATAAACTTGCTTTTCTGTATTAAAGCACATCCTCCATATAATAGGCTTATGGCAAGAATAAAAACTATGACCATGAATCAGTTCTCCGCGGACCAAATGATGGCAGCTTTATAAAGAGAAGATCATTTTCCCAGAAAAGCATACTTTGCTCTCAGAACAAGATTATAGAGACAATTACCAGCTTCCTAGCTCCTCATAAAGGCATCAGGTTGCAACCACTGTATTCATAGCTAGTTCTCTTAGTAATTCTGAGAACATAATGTAAAACTTTAATAACGTCTATTGGGACACAATAGAATACCAATCTCTATGTAGATGGACACAAAATCCCACAGTAAGCTAGTAGACTATGAAGAGGGATTCAAAAGGATAGAAAGGGATAAATTAGGGTACATCCACTTGAAGGAGAGATAGACATGTTTTTTGTTTAGATCACAAGTTGGGGGATGAGAAAAGACTGTGAGAGAGCAGGTGATGTTTATCCCCTTAGAAGTCAAGCTGGTTATTAAGCAGCTGAAAAATATCCTTGAACAAATTCCAAGAGGAGGTATAAAAATGAGCCAAAAACAAGAGGCGGGGCCTTTGGCAACTTGGGATAGTTTTGGCTGTTCATCACTCTACTTTGAGACACTCCTAGAGAGAGAACCACTCTAGGGAAGGCTTCGGGGCTCCAGGCTCTGGCTGAGGTTCCGGGTTCTGGTTGCTCCAGGTTACAGCAGAAACACTCTTGCTGACTATGCCAGGAGAATTGTTCCTCGGAAATGATATCCTTACAGTTCCATTATTGTATTCTTTAATCTTCTTTTCCTGTTGTTTAGGTTAGTCCGGTTATAAGTGAGTTACTCTCAGTTAATAAGTTCGTAATAAAATATATTTGTTAAGAAAATTGAGCTTACATCCTCTATGTTCTCCCTTCTATATTAATTATGGACTCTTTGGGTCTTGCCACATAAATATATACCATACGTCTACATTAAGAAAAAATTTCCAGCAAAACTGTAAAAGAATCTAAAAGATATGATTTTAATTAGTTATTGAGCAACCAAGAGTTAATTTTGTGAGTCAGTACACGGAATTTAGCTAAAACTATTTTTTATGGAATTTAGGACTCAATATCATGTTAAATGGCTTAAATTATCTTACACTTTTCAGTTTGATTCTCTTTACATCTATACATACTTATGTAATTGATTTCAATTAAAATGTGTTTTCAGCAAAATGTAAAAATTCTAAGGAGATACAGATTTCAGTAAGTTATTGATCAATCAAGAATTTATTTTGTGAGGCAGGACACAGAATTTAACTAAAACTATGCTAGAGAATTTAGGGATCAGTTTTGTGCTAAATGCCTTAAATTATTTAACACTTTTTAATTTGGCTTTGTTTTCCATTTTTTCTTTATGTCTTATGCCCTTAGCCTCTACTTTTTGGTTAACTCAAATAGTCTTTGTACAGACAACTCCTTATCCATTTTTCTTAAGTGAATAAAGCTCACATCTAATGATAATATAATTCTAGTTCCCAAGACCCTATATGATTTATGGAAAGATAGCAAGTTAAGTTTTTGTAGCTGTTTATAATCCTCACTTTATTTCTTTATCTCTCAGGAATGATGTTTCCTATATCTGACAAAATGTCAGATAAGAATAAGCTAATTGTGGGCATCTATTTCCTATATTTACAATTTATGCTGAAAATTAATCTAAGCAAAATAAAGTTGCTAGAGAAACTAACAACAAAATATCTCCTAGCTACCTTTATCTTTGCTTTAATATCTCACTTCTTTAAAATTAATTCTTGAGTGGTGGCCAAAAACAATAAATAGTACATAATGTAAACCACTTATAAACATCATCTCTGGAGTAAAACAGACTCAGCATCAAATATATCTTTACAATTAAGAATGCCTAGATGCTGCCTTTTACCTTTCTGCATCCATTTTCTTATCTACAAAATGAGATATACCCTACACTTCAATAGATTATTTATTAGATATTTTTCATATTACATATGCTATAGTATCTGAAACATAGTTAAAAGCATTTAATCAACAATAGATATCCTTATTTGTCTTATTTCACTTTAAGAATTTTATTTGGACTAACCAAAATGTTTCAAGCACTATATTATAGAAAAATCTAGAAATCTGGTGTGGTAGGAGTGGGAAGGGGTGTTCTGTGAGGAAATTTAAGAGATTGTCTAACAAATACCAATTTTCATTCAGCTGGGGATACTGAGACACTAAGGAGTCTGCCCAAGGCCACTGAACAATCCATAAAGAGACTGGACTAAAGTCTAGGTTTCTGTCTGCTGGCCCAAAATTGTTTCTAGCACTCTAAATGTGTAATTACTCCAATGAACTAATATTAATACTTTATTTAAATGATATTGAATATAGCATGATATGTCAAGAATAAAATACATTTCATTATATTCATTTTAAAGTAATCTAACTTTTTCTACAAAATGATCTCAAAGCTCCAATATGCTCCCAAACTGCTTAATATATAATATATAATGACCATATAATACGATAGAACATCCCCTTCTTGGAAGATGGAAATTATGTACTTTCCTGATTGTTTCTGGAAATTCCAACTAAATCTCTAGGCATCACATATCAAACACAAAAAAAGGCTGAAAAGTGGAAAGAACAGGCTGCTGCCAAAGAAAGGTGAGACTCTCTGGGTTTCCTTTCTACAAAAGTCTAAAACTGGGTGCCAGAGAGGCGAGCAATTCAGAAATGTCTACATATCAAACATAAAAACCCTCAACAAAATCTCACTCTAGCCATGGAACCGAAGAAGGGCCAGCCTGGAAAAGTGGGATGTTTTCAGCTAGGGAAAAACAAAAACAGAAAAACAACAACAAAGGTCACCCTTGCCATGCTAGAAGAAGGTACACTACCTTTCTATATCCATTTCCTGCACCCCACCTTAATGTACCTCTGCTGGGATAGCATTATAGAAGTCCAGATAGGAATTCTCAACTAAGCCAGAAAAATGGAATCGCCAATCACTGTCAATGAGACAAGTCAAGACTAAAACCAAGACACCCCCCCCTTACCCCTCATTTCCCTGGTGGGAAGCCAGAACTCCTACCACCATCATCCTTTAATGAAGAGCCACTCCCCAGCACCCCACTTCACTGGAAACAGAATTAGAAAACTAAACTGCTTTTCTGCCAGTAGTGAGGCAGTTTTGTCCCCATGTTGGAACAATGTCAGAGAAAGCCAACTGAAAGAGATAAATATGACTCAGGAGTCACTAATGCAATACCTTAAAATATGCAAGTTTCAATTGGGTGTCATTTACTAGATAGTCTTAGCTGAATGAAAAAGAAAATCTGTAGGTGTTAACAAGATGAGAACAACATTAGGATTGCACAGCAAAATGTTAAAGTAGCTCTCTTAAAAATACATCAAATGAGTAACTGTGAACATCTTAAATCAAGTGAGGAAACAAAGCTATAGCAAGGAAATAGAAAATCTCACTAAATATAGAAGAGATACAAATTTTAGGATAGAAAATCAGCAAACATCAGTAGTTGGCACAATATTAGAATGGGTGCTAGGGGCAGGGGGCGATCAGGAAAGAACTTGGTGAACTTGAAGATAAAACAGTAGGTGTAATCCACTTACTACAGAGAAATAGTAGGCAGACCATAAGATTGAGCAAAGCCTCAGGGCATAGAGAATTTTAAGATCTAGTATTTGCCTCATTGAAATCTGGACAGAAACTGGGAGTGAGGACAGATGAAACAGTAGCAGAAAATCAATTTACAAAGATGCAGCTATGGAGATTCGGGAATAAGCCGAGTTAAAAACCAAAGAATTCCACATTGAACCACTTCTGAGTAGAACTCAAAATCAGAAGCTATCAGAAAAAAAATGAACTCAGCTTAAGTATAAATTAATATCCAGCAAAACCCACATGTGCATGAGCATACACAGATGACTTACAGTGGAAGACCAAAACAATTTTTCCCTAGAAACCTTGGATGGGGGGCCAAGAAAAGTACTTCGATCTCTTCCCCCTTCCAAGTGTTTGTTTCATCCAGTGAAAACTTCCTCTACAAATGAAAGGGGGATGCGGATATTCTCACACCAAGGAGGATAGTTTGTTGCTGGTAGACAGACTCTAAAAATTAGCAGAAACAAACTAAAACTTCAATACCTCCTCCCTCCTCTCCCCCCCCCCCCCACACAAAAGAATAGCTAAAGGCCATTTTCTAAATAGAAACAATATGAAGCTTCAGGTTCTTAGCACATTGGGATCAAAGAATTCTGCAGGCAAAAGTATGTGTAAACACCAAGCCTTTCTCCTCTTGAGTTCTCTAAATTGTGATTAGTGGCTATTATCAATGGAATGTTTGGTCTTCCAAAAATTCACAGGCAAAAGTGAACTGTGCATGAAGCAATTCCTGAGAATTCTGTTTACTGAGATAAGATGGAAAACATAAGCAAAAATAGAATTATATAATTCAGGTACACAGAGAGAAAAGGAAAATAAACTAATGGGGAACAGACAACAAATTGAACAGAGGATAAAAATAAAAAAGAGCGAATTCTAGCATTAGTATGATATAGGTTGCTATGCTGGAGGCTCTTTCTGTCTCCAACCCTGGCCATGCTGGCAAGGACTACTTCGTCCCTCCTGACAGCATCGCCAGGAGCCAACATTACTACATTCTGCCTTTGCATGTGAGCACACCGGGAACAACCATTAACACCTGAAACCTTTTCGGCTGAGGCAGCTGACCAAAGCCCTTGCTCTCTACCCGCTCTTTTTGATTTATGAGGGCCAGAGGGTTTGACTTTTAAGTCCTCCGCAGCATAGCTTCTGCTTTACTGCTTGCTCCTTGCTGTCATTGCCCAGGACCACCATGGCTAACAGGAAGTTGTTATTTCTCCCAGTTGTGTCGAGACAAGTTGCAGAATATCACACACATGGCAAGGACACCTCGCTCACCTTTTTATTTATCATATGGAGCAATACTTTTGTGTTACCTACGCATGAGTATCTGGTTTGAACCCCAAAGAGTCACATGACAGCAACAAAGGAAAGGCTGTTCTTCTCATTTACAGACAATGAAGCAGAAACAACATGAGGGGAGCTGCTGTGTTCAAAATCAAGGCTGTGTCCTAAACTTGGATTCCTCAAAGGCCACAACTCTTTCCTCTTCAATCTTGTTTCACTTTAGTTAACAGAAAAAAAAAAAAAAACACTTAACAATCATTTCTACATTTTTTTTCATGTCCAAAGTGATGGGCTCTTCTGTGGTGATCTTTAAAGTTTACCCTTTCACTTTTCATCTTTTTTTTCTTCTGATTTTATTCCTGGCATGAACAAATGAGATGGATGCCTTATTAAGATAGCATACCGCTTTTGGGTTGTGCAAACAGAAGACAGAGATGAAAAGAATTCTTAAAAACAGGGATTCTTATAGAGAGGAGACCTTTATAAACCAGTGCTTCTCAACCGTTTGGACAACTGCTGTAAGGGCTGCCCTAGTCTGTGCTCATGGGCCTCTCACAGCTGGATCCATCATGGCTGTGTCAACCTGGAAAAGTGCTGCAGGTGCTCGGACTGACCCAGGGGTCCTCAGCACTGTCTTTCTTCGGGCAATGACCGTTGTCTCCTGGCCTGAGTGCACATATGGAAGAGAATTCTCAGAATAATATTTGATATGGGAAGGAAAGGAGAAGGCTAAATCTCAGCTTTGTGGTGCTCTGAAGGAACCAGCAGCCTTAAGCTAGGCACCAAGCCGTCTCAAGCACTGATCTGCGGGGAACGCCTACCAAATGCAAAAGAGCAAAAGCCATTCACTTAACTCCTTTCTTACTTTATTTTCTTCAAAGCCACCCAACACATAGACTTGTTCCTGATTAACCAAACACACTTTCTCAAGCTCTTCTGGAGAAAGGCCATCTTGATGAACAGTCATAGTCAACTTAAGGGCATTAAAAATCACAAATGAGACTAGCCTCCAGGCACATCTTCAAGGGGTTTTCTAGATTCCGTTACTTGAGAAATACCCATCCTAAATGTGGACAGCCCCGCATTTAGCTAGAGTTCCAAACACCTGACGCTTACGACACACCACTTGTTATTTTAACTTTGGACTTGAGAATGACATGCCATTGATGCTGTATCCCATGGAAAATCCTCTTGCATCTACAAAGCCAAACCCTGAGAGTGAAATTCAAGCTGAGGATACGGGGAAAGCTAGAAGGCAGCCAGATCCTCAGCAACTTATATTGTGCACGTTTAGCCATCTAATTAAGGAGAAGGTGAAGGTCCTCATGACTTAAATTACTGGGTAGTTGCAGCAGAATACATCTGATACCACACCCATGTGATTGTTACATGCATTCCTGAGATGGTTTGAATAGGAGTGACAAGATTTTTAAAAATTAGAAAGGATTAGAAGATATGGCCTTGTTGGAGTAGGCGTGGCTTTAAAGGTTAGAGGAAGTGTGTCACTGGGGGGGGGGTGGGCTTTGAGGTTTCAAAAGCCCATTCCAGCCCCATGTTCCTCTCTCTGTCTCTCTGCCTAAGGATCAGGATGTAGCTCAGCTACTGCTCCAGTGACCACCTGCAAACTGCCATGACCCCTGCCATGGCACTGAACTAACCCTCTGAAACTATAAGCAAATACCAATTAAAAGCTTCCTTTTATAAGAGTTCCTGTGGTCATGGTGTCTCTTCACAGCAATGGAACAGTGACTAAGAGCACTCCACTCTTCCAAAGATGTCCCTGACCATACCATCACCCAAATGACTCTCAGTGTCACAGACTTTGCCAATATCTTTTTAGATTCTTAAGTATGTATGTGGAGGAATTTTAATCTTGCAGTGTCTGCTCTGGCAAGGGATCACATCCAAAGGCCTTCCAGTTCTATGTGATTTGGCTGGAATGCGCGCACGCGCACACGCACACACACACACACACACACACACACACACACACACTGGATTACAATATTATCTGGCTGGAATACAGACATGGCCTTTAATCCCAAACAATGTAGGTAAAGTTAGTTTGTAGAAGGAAACACCAATTTTTGAAAGTGACATCTAATTGACAGGCAAAGTGATAAATCAGAGAAAGACTTGACAGAATAGGATATGCCCAACTCTCACAAGGACAGAGAGGAAAGAAAGATGACTTAAGAGAGAACAGTACAAAGGGAGAGGGAGGGAGAGGAGGCAGTCTTACCTGGATAGTTTTAAAGAAACAGGATAAAGAGAGAACAAGCTAGACACAGGTGAAGAAAGAACCAACGAGAGACTGAAAAGGAGCAGGAGATTAGAACAGATGGCTAGAGTTAGTTTGAGGCCAAGCAGAGCAATTCAGTCAGAAGCTGAGAGAAGCCAGATTGAATCACTGAGCTTGGACAGGAGTTTGATCCAGAACAGCTGAATTGAACCAGCCAGCAAGAATTCAGAAAGGGCTAGATAGTGTGAGCTTATTCAGCAGTAAATCTCAGAGGCTGAAAATATTCTAGGCCTGGATTATATCTGGAGAATAAAAGTTACTTTTACATATGTAGAAATGACTCATTTGAGAAACTTCTAGATATCCAGGTAGGTCGTCATAAGTCATTGCTCTTCATATAATAAATACATGATTAATCTAGGAAAAAATGTTGGAGAAGAAAAGACCAAAGAGACCACAGGGTTGTGTCATTTGCAAATAATTTCTATTTAAAGTACTTAATTCGTCTTTCAGAAGCTTCATAGCTAAATTTGTTGTAACTATCTTCCCCAACCATTGACAGGACTGCCTCATACACTGTCTCATCAGCCATCCATCTCTCACTCTGTCTGATAACTAGATTGTAGCAGTGCAAAGATACCATTCTAAATGAGGAGTGTCACTATGTGGTCTGGCCTCGATTTCCTAGTATTTCTGTCTCAAGAAAGAGTGACCAAAGGCAGGTGTGGTGGTGCCACTCTTAATTCCAGCAGTTGCAAGGCAGACGCAGGTGAATCTCTGCGAACTTGAAGCTAGCCTGGTCTACAGAGTGAGTTCCAGGATAGTCAGGGCTACACAGAGAAACCCTCTGAGAAAAAAATAAGGTAAAAAAGAAAGAAGAAAGAAAGGGGAGAAAAGAATAAAGAAAAGAAGGAAGAAAGGAAAAAAAGTCATCAGGGTCTCTCCCTCATCATTTCTTTTAGATTTTTTTTTTCCCTAACAAAGATTTTTTTAAAAAAATTAGCACAATATTTTTCTGTGGTAAGAAATGTTACTATAAAATATAATTGTTGTGTTTCCAATTTTATAGTAATGACATTAAGATAATATCAGTATTCAATACCCATTTCATATTTTCTTTGTTCTGATCAGTTTTATGTCACTGCTTAGTTACTTTACTACTACATAAGTATTTCTCTATAGTTTATATAATTTTGATACATTTAATTCTAGTTCTTCACCATAAGCTAATTTTTATCTTAATATTTTAATATACTATCTAGAGTTTAGTTAAAGCATTGTTTCTGGCTTTTACAGATTAGGAATTATGTTCAAATGCATATTTTTGGCATATTTTCATTGCTTCCCTCTTATAAGTTTCCTGGGCCAAAAAAACCAAGAGAGGCCTATGTAAATTCTAAACATGTATCGTTGCACAGACTTCTAAGCACCAAAGTCCTTTACTTTAAGCAATATATGAGTATATACAATTTCCCCTTAACCTTTCCAGTGCGGGGCGTTTTACATATATTAAACATTCTATCACTAATCATACCTTATATTTCAGTACCAATGAGAGTGATCCATTTCTTTTCTGTTTTTTCCTTTCATGGTGTCTCATTATCCTCTGGTTTTTGCCCTTTACATGGTTTCCATCTATGCTTTGCGAAAGATGACAGAGGACTGAATAAGGGTAGAGCAAGCTTACCAGATTCAGAATGCCTGTGATGCAGCAAGAGAACAAATATCCCTCCTGAAATACCACAACCAACAAACCTTATCTAAAAACGCAATCTCAAAGAAACAAGAATAAGGCCTAAACTGGGGGGGGGGGGGGGATCTAAAACCTCAGTTGCAGAAAGCACCGTGAAAGAGCTACATCATAAAACAGCAGCGATGCTTACGCTTAAAACTAAGGGGATTCCATTTAGCAGTGGACTCCAAATGAGTCATGGTAGGCATTGCTTTGCCCAAGGCAGCATGAGTTTACAGCTGTATTAATAATCACTGTATTTTGCACTCCCTAGACCAGTCCTGGAACATGTGGTTCTGAGGCCTTGGAACACTGAACTCTATCCTGAGCATTGATTAGGAAGATGAGACAACTCAACACTACTAGGTCATGAGAAGAATGGATAGATGACTTAGGATGTCTCACCTGGAAAAGAGGCCTGCACAGGAATGTTATCAATGGCCTGCAATGATTTTCAACAAGAATGCTCCTGAGCTTCTAAACACAGCGGGTTCTATCCGTAGCCATTATATAATCCAGATAATCACTATCACCACACAGCAAACCCAGTCCCTGCTGGTTTTGAGAGTATGTTTTTGTTGGGATAAAGCCACACATGTACTCATATTTAGCGTCCTTCCTTGCTACCATAATAGCAGACCTGCAGAGGGGGACTGAACGCTATATGACACATAATGCCAAAATGCTCAGTGCCTGGCCTTCACAGAAAAGATTTTCAAACACTGATCTACAATGGTTTAAATAGTCCATGTCCTAAAACCAAGATCTAGCATGGGAATGTTAAGGATTTTATAGTTAAGGGGCAACTATTTTTAAGCTTTAAGGTAGTGCACAAGTCTTTCATTCTCATGTCACCATTACACATGCTAGGGCATGTCTGCTGTTGAGCAGCTCCATTTTATCTCAGAAGAGTTGCTTGCTGTCTCTGGGAACCCAATGTAGAGAGTACAGGTCAGCCTCAGAAAAGACCCCAAGCAAGAACCGAGCACTGAACACCATCTGAGTACTGTGGCTACCATTTTCTATCTTGACCTCTCTCTGTGCATCTTTTCTGGCTTGAATGTGGTTTTCCCACAAGAATTCATGCAGGTGTTTATTGGGTCCCCAAGCTGTTACACTGAGGGGACTAGAAAGCTGGAAAGTTATTCCCACTGAATTATAATACCCAGGTCTGTATTGCTTTGGGGAAGTGATTAGATTAGGTTAGATATGGCTATTAGATGATAACCTATGATTGAATCCTGTTTTGTTTTGTCTTGTTTTATAAGTCAAGGAGTAAAAATAGATACACGCACGATGTGATGGGACTGACGACTGGAAGTTACTTGTAAGAACTTGTGTCATACCTGGACTTTAAACCTTTAGGATTATGATTCTGAGTAAACCACTTTTCCTTGTAAAGTAGCCTGTCTCAGGTATCTCACTATAGTAATGAAAAACTGATAAAGATGACATCCAATTTATTTCATCTTTTTGATGACTTCTTAACCAAAAGATTACACTAATATAAGTTTGTTTGTTTGTTTGTTTGTTTGTTGATACCAGTCTTATGATGCAACCCCTTGAAGGCCTGAAACTTGGTACATGCATTAAGCTGGATTTGAACTTACAGTGATCCTCCTGCCGCAGGCTCCTGGATGCTGAGATTACAGGAGTGAGCCACCAAACTTGAATGTTCATATGGTAGGTTTTCTGTTGTTGTTGTTGTTGCCGCTGATGTTTATTTGGTTGGTTTGATGGTTTATAGTTCATATGATTATACAACTCCTAAACAAACAAAGAAAAGAAAAACTGATAATTGGAAAATTTTATGCTCTAAAACTATTCTTTCAGAAAATAACTTGCCATGAGGTGACACTATCATAAGCAATTCATATTCAGTTTAGCCATACATTTTAGGAGCATGTAGATTAAAAACTGCAGATATCAAGGCATGTAGACTGAACGCCTGCTACAGCAACACAGAAGAGGCCAGAGAAATAATGGGACTATGCTCTATAAAAGCACATGGCAACTGATACTTTCAGAAAGAAAGAAACAAAGAAACAAAGAAAGAAAGCATCCAGCAGTTATCAAGATTCATAAGCAGAATTCTATTCTATTTCTAGACCTGTCTTTGCCCTTTTCTCTTCCTCCTCCTCCTTCTTCTTTATCTTCTTTGTCTTCTTCATCTTCTTGTCTTCATCGTCTTCTCCTTTTCTTTTCTTCTTCTTCATCTTCTTCTTCATGTTCATCTTCTTCATTATCTTCTTTTCTTTTTCATGTTCATCTTCTTTATCATCTTCTTCATCTCTTCTTTGTCTTCATCATCATCATCATCATCATCATTGTCATCTTCTTTGTTTTCCTCATTCTTCATCTTCTTTTTCTTCATAATAATCTTCTTCTTCTTCTTCTTCTTCTTCTTCTTCTTCTTCTTCTTCTTTTTTCTTCTTCTTCTTCTTCTTCTTCTTCTTCTTCTTCTTCTTCTTCTTCTTCTTGTTTCTGTTTCTTTTTTCCAATACAGGGTTACTCTGTATACAGTTGGCTGTCCTGGACTCACTATGTAGAACAGAGTAGCTTTGAGCTCACAGAGATTGCATGTCTCTGCCTCCTCGGTGCTGGGATTACAGGTATGCACCATGGCACTTGGCTTTAGTATTGCTCTTATTTTAGATTATAGATAACAACAAATGGGGGCACTTTGCCCTTTTTAACATTTTTGGCCTGCAAGAACACCTGGAAATTCTGAACATAGAGATTTTGAAGATAAATTTCTTACATGAGAATATAGTAGCTCACTCTTTTCCAAGGTGACTAAGTTTGATTATATGGTCTAATTTCTTCCTCCTTTCCTTCCTTTCCATTATTGAAAATATTTTTCCATACAATATATTTTGATTATGGTTTCTCTTCCCCCAATTCCTCCAAGATCCTTCCCACTTCCCTACCCACCAAAATCACACCTTTTCTTGAGCTTTCTCATTAGAAACAAAGCTGGCATATAATAATGCTGCTGCTGCTGCTGCTGCTGCTGCTGATGATGATGATGATGATGATACCAGCAGGTATATAATAATAACAACAACAGCAAAATAAGGTAAAATAAAAGCAAAGAAACTAGAATATGACAAAACAAATGTGAACAGATTTTAAAAGAGCCAAAGGAAACCACAAGAAATACACATAGACACAGAGACACACATTCACACACACAGAAATCTTATAAAAATACAAAACCAGAAATCATAATATATAAGCAAATTACCTCTAAAGTTAAAAATAGTAAGAAATGAAAAGCATTACAAGACAAAAATACAAAAATCAAACAAACAAAAACCTCCACAAATACCATTGAGTTTGTCTTGTGTTGACCATCCACTGCCCTTATATGTGGTTTGTATACCCAATGAAACTCTATTTTAGAAGACTAATTTTTTCTTTGTGAGCAGATCAATTAGAGATAGCTTCTCGGTTAGAGATGGGAGCATGTGTCCACTTCTCCTCTCAGTGCCAGGACCCACCTGGCCCAGATCTGTGCAGAGGCTGTGCATGCTGTCACAGTCTCCATAAATTCATATGTGCTTCAGTCCTGTGGTGTCTAGAAGGCCTTGATTCCTTGGTGTCCCCCATCCTCTCTGGCTCTTACAATCTTTCCTCATCCCCTTCCAAAAAGTTCCAACAGCTCTGAAGGGTGGGACTTGACGGAGGCATCCCATCAAGTAATCACTGTCCCAAGGTCTCTCACTCTGCACATTGTCTTGGTGTGTGTGTGTGTGTGTGTGTGTGTGTGTGTGTGTGTGTGTGTGTGTCCGTATTTGTTCCTATCTGTTACAGGAGGAAGGTTCTCTGATAATTGTTGAGCAAGACACTGATCTATGAGTATAGCAGACTGTAATTAGGAGTCACTTTATTGCTACATTCCTTTAGCAACACAGTAGTCTTTGATTTTCCACTAGGTCGCTTGGCTATCTCATGGAGGGGCCGTATATTCAATCATAGGGTGGGTTTGTCACACCTACAGTCTCTGTGCCACTATTGCACCAGCATCATCTTGCAGGCAGATCACCACTGTAGTTCTAAGGTTTTACAGCTAGTTTTATGTTTATCCTTTTCATCTGGAAGCATACAGAGTACCTTTCAGTATCATAGACACCATTAAGTAGGAGTGAAGGCTCCAGGTAGGCACCAGCTTGACTTCACCATGTTAAATGAATTATGGCAATTAAGGTGATAGGGCCTTACCATCATCTTGTAGAAAATAACCAATAGCTTGGAAATAGCCTGCTTTGAGGAGGTTTCCAATGGGACCCTTTCAGTCAACAGCTTAATTAGACATAACTCATTCTGAGCACTAAAGGTGTTATTTGGTGGTGAGATATGTCTAGTTGGAGCTTTTTCTCACCCATTACTTGTTGATTTCACTTAAATTTCTATCATATCCATATTTTAAGAAATTTCTACTGTATAAGGTTTCCATATGATCCCTCAAATTGCTTAGTTTTAACTGTACCTCCCATATTCTTTCCTTTATCTGCCTCTTCCTTCCCACTAGTAATTTGATTCTTCCATTCTAATACCCTGCACCATCCATTCACAACAATCTATTCTGTTACCCTTCCATAAGGACAGTCTTCTCTCCCTTCTGGCTTCTTACTTGAGATCTACTTTCTCTGTTTATACTAATTTTAGCCTCCTTATGAAAGACTTGACAGCTAATACCCACATATAAGGCAATACATACTATAGCTGTCTTTTAGGGTCTAGATTACCTTACTCAGAATGATATTTTTCCCTAGATCCATTCATTTACCTAAGAATTTCATTATTTGGGTGAAGTTTTTTGTTTGTTTTTAACAACTGAGTAATATTTCATTGTGCAAATGTGCAATATTTTCTTCATCCATTCATTTGTTGACAGACATCCAGGCCATTTCCAATTTGGGGTATTAGGAATAGAGAGGCAATGGACATAGTTGAACAAGTGCCTCTGCAGTAGGGTGAAGAGTCCTTTGGGGCTGGCTATGCCATGAGTCATGTATCTAGATCTTGAGGTAGATATATTCCACTTTCGTGATGAACCGCCACACTGGTTTCCATAGTGGCTATACAAGTTTATACCCCAACCAGCAAAATGGATGGATGTTGCTCTTACATTCTCACTACCATAGGCTGTTATATGTTTTATTGATCTTATCCATTCTGACAGGTATAAGATGAAATCTCAAAGTAATTTTGATTTGCACATCCCTGCTGACTAAGGATGTTGAATATTTCTTTAAGTACTTCTCGGCCAGCTGAGTTTCATCTTTTCAAGAACTCTCTGTTTAGATCTATACCTCATTTTTGATTGGCCTATTTGTTTTGTTTTTCAGTTCTTTATGTATTGTAGATATTAGTCTTCTACCAGATGTGTAGTTGGTAAAAAAAAAATGTTTTTCTATTCTATAGTCTGCTCCTTTGTCCATATGATAGTATCCTTTGCTTTACAGAGCCTTTTGGATTCATGTGGTCCCATTTTTTTATTTTTGATCTCAGTGCCTGTTTCTGTTCAGGAAGTTGTCTCCTGTGTCCATGAGTTCAAGGCTATTCCCCCACTTTCTCTTCTATCAGAGTCAGTGTATCTGGCTTTATGTTGAGGTCAGGATAAAGTCTAATTTCAATTTAAGATGTTTTTCCTGATCACTGTTGAGAGGCCATATATGTCTGATCCCCTGTCATAGAAGAGGCTACTGAGTGTCCAGACAAGTCTACCATAGAAGGGGAAATGGGATTCTCTGTAGAATGTGACACTTTGTGTAATTGAGAGGTATGCCAGAGTTGAGGATTTCATCTGGGCTTGCAGTATTATCATCTTTAGATACTTATCATTGGGATTTATATGCAATGATGGGACCTTTGTTCATTAAAACTCTACTTATTTAGCCTACTTGTTTCTGTTATGGTATAGAAGGGAGAAGGCTAAAAAGATGCCATTTGTTACTTAGTGGTGCCAACTGATAAGCAGGGTGTTACTACATTAAGGAAAGTATGAAAAACAAGAAGAAATAACCAAAAACTTTGTGGATTTTACAATGTAGGAGTACCCTTCAGTGAAACTATGTATATCGTCCCATTTTTAAAATTGTGTTTGTGAGTGTGGGTGCATGCAGTGTGTGTGTGTGTGTGTGTGTGTGTGTGTGTGTGCGCGCACACGTGCACATGCGTGAGCTCCCCATGTGTATTCAGGTACCTGTGGAGACCAGAAGAGACTATAGGATTCCCATAACAGGAGTTACAGGCAGTTGTCAACTGACAGATGTGGATGCCAGGAACAGAACCTGGGTTCTCTGCAAGAGCACCAAGCACTCTTAACCACAGAGCCATCTCTCTAGCCACTTCTGACTTAATATAGGACAGGCCTTAGCTGGGAAAGAGGGTGCAAATCCACAGAAATGCTTTGTTTGAATGTGCATTACACTTTAATAATCAGCACAGTTTACAAGACATCATGAATACCAGCTGTCCTTTGAAAGGTGCTACTTCTGTCACTGCTGGGTCTCATTACAGTATAATCACTGGTTCATAGCTGAAAAGTGCTTTGTACTCTGTGTATCCCACTAACACAGCACAGTCTACAGCCTGAGATGGCAGGACTTAGCTAAGCACAACCATAATCCTGAAAGCATTTTATTTGAACCTCTTTATACCCTTTACTATCTATCTGGATTTGGGTAACTCCAGGAACAGAACAACATTTGGGATCTTTGAGAAACATGCTTTATATTGGAACTAACAGGACACTGGTGCCTGCTCTCCATAGATGCACCTTTTCCATGGCAATATTAGTACATCCCCATGTTTTCACCCTAACACCTTGAAACTGGCTATTTGTATTTATTTGTTTGCAAAGAAATTTTGTGTTTAGTTATGAGGTAAAAGTCCCTAAAAGCCATCTGTTCTTTTAAAAATGAGAACAGATTGAATGTTAAGACCATTCTCTTGGTAGGAAACCAAAAAAGAGAGAAAAAAAAAGTAAAGAAAAGCTTTTGTCTTAATACCATCTAAATGATTGGTTTCTTCGTGTGTGTGTGTGTGTGTGTGTGTGTGTGTGTGTGTGTGTGTATACTGCTATCTTCTCTTCAATAATCAAATAAATTCTTTCTTTTCCTTATAATTAATTAAAGATAGTTATTATCAACATTGTCCCATGGAACACTGTAGAGCAAGGTGCCCATGACCCTTACATAAGTTACTGTTGGTATAATAAGCATGGAAGATAGATTGTTAGTTGACAACACCAGGATTTAGGGTTAGTTTCCTCTTAAGGTGGGAATTCAAACTGGCAAGGACAATCTTCCTGACCAGGTAAAGCTCCACCACATGTGAAGAACATTACAACCTAACCAAGCCTCCTACACCCTGAAAAAAATGTCACTGAAATTCCAGTATAGTTGCTTAAAACAGCTTGGGGGAAATAAAAAGCTAATTTTCCCAAGCCAAGCCATCTGGATCTCCCATTTAGATGACTGGCATCATTTCTTACCAATGCCACCAGGTCCTTCCTATGTTGCTCACATGTTGAATAATAAGTGACTAAGCATGACACATGCTAGTGATATCATAGCTACCATGTGAATGCCTAGTTTCCTGCAAGCCTAAGTAGCTGCATGTGGCCTGTACTAGGGTATAATGCTATAGAAGATGATAAATCTATTCACTAGAGTTTCAGAAACATGTTTATCTGGAATAAAATCAGTCAAGGTGTCAGAGAAATTACACTTCCTTGGCTGGAGAGATGGCTCAGTGGTGAAGAGCACTAACTGTTCTTGCAGAGGACATAGATTTGGTTACTACACTCACGGAGGGCAGCTCACAATCTCTTGGACTTTCAGTTCCAGGGCACCCTCTTTTGGCCCCCAAAGGCACCAACATAAATGTACAACAAAAGTCACACAGGCACACATACACACAAATAAAAACAAATAAATACTATTTTAAACAAGAATCATACTTTCTATTGTTTCAATAAATGTGTGAAGACTTCTGCAGTGTTTTAGTTAACGCATTTCTACTTTGTATTAATAATAGCATTTAAAAATTTTTGTTCAAATTGTTTTTTCAAATTCCTACCACTATAGAGAAGAGGGTATATAGGGAGGGGAAAAAAAGAGTCAGATACACAAGCAGAAAGCAAAATCCTGATAGCTAGAAAGAGCCTGAGGGTTTTACATCTGGACAAGTTGAGCTCCCTTATGACCTAGAAAACAGAATTTCTCTAAACTGTGTGGATGGTTTGCAAAGGATACAGAGAAGCAGTGATTGGACAAATTTCTCACTTGATGTTGACCTGGAACTTGTAAAAGACTCAGATCCATCTGTTTGCATGCTTGAAATTATACTGTCCTTCCCAGATCTAAAGTTCCAGATATCTACAAGTAAACACCCCAAACACACAGGAGCTGCTATAGACAGATAGAGTACATCACTGAAAAGTGAGAGGCATATCCCTGAACTGAGGGAACACACAAATCTTCTAGGGGTAGGTATAGGAGTGGCAGGAGAGTCTGCATCTGTGATGTTGTCCCAAGTGACCTTAATTTTGTCAGTTTGCACACCACACATTAGGTCACAAAGAGGAGTATGTGGAGTAAGATTTCACTCTGAAGCCTCTTGTTCTGTTCTCTTTAAAGTAAGATGACATTTCTGTGACACAAGTAATTTTGGATAATTTGTAACTACAAAGAATTGTATCCACTTTGATAAAAGCATACACAGTCATTGTTTAATGTTATGTAACACTGAGGCAGGAGAGTGGTAGACGGTGAGTTCCAGAGGACCTTACACAAATGCTGCAAAATTAGCATAATAGAAAAATATTTCAAAGGCTCCAAACTGGCTGCTGGAAGCCAACTGGAAATAGCTGGAGTCTGGGACACAAGGCATTCAAGAAGGTCTGGAGGTGACTTGTGGCTTGTTATAATGCTAAAACCAAGATGCTGGGTGGAGAGTTAAGGTGCTAATGAGACATGTGATGCATTAGGCTGTATGTGGGAGAAAGTGTGAGCCAACCAAATGACCCCATGTGAGGCATGAACATGAATTGTTTGCTCAAAATAACATTGACTTTCCACCCAGGGTATAGATCCTCCATGATCAGGAATCTGCTGCTTGGGATTACATCACCAACAGGGATCTATGGATATAGTGTGATCATAGCAAGCCCCCTTAATAAATGTAAATGTATATAGAACTCTGCTCACCATGTTAAGATCAGAGAGGTTACTCATGAGAAAATAAATCCTGCCCTGATTCTCAACAGGCTAATCAAGAACTTTAGAAAATGCAGGCCGTCATCTGGGCCTCCATGCTGTTTACTCACATTTTCACTGCTTTTGATTTTTACTAGGCATCCCCTTGTATTTTCTCGTATTAGTTGGACCCTGTGTTTTCAAGACTGAAGTTTTCTGTGGGGAACTGCAGCTGTGCTTGTGTTGAACATGACTTGTTTTTGTCTGCAATTGAAACATTGTGCTCCACTGGTTGCCTTCATTTCCTTCTTTTGAGTCTCATGATTTGGCCCTTGGTTTGCTTCCTCTTGTGGACTTTCACAGTGCTGTTAGGTGTTTTTCCATTGCTGGTTTCTCCCCTATATAAGCAGCTCTGTTACTCTCAACAAACGGCATTCTTTTAGCATGAAGGACCCATTGTTGTGTCGTCTTTTCAATTAGCCTAGACTAGTGGCATGGGCGCTACAGTTTTCTACCTTGTTTCTAGCCTTGTCTTTAGAAATACAGGTTTTGGTTTAGGGATCACTTCCTATTTATGAAGGAAGTAATCCCATCAATAATTTAACTTTTTGAAAAACTAACAATAATACATCTAAATAGAAACTACAAAACCTGTGGTTTAATTGGGCAGATAAAGCCTGGCCGGGCCAGTCTACACAGTTTGGCAAGATCTCCCACACTCTTAAGAGAAGCTGGACAGCCCTGAGGGGTCTCAATGGGGGTCTGAACAGTAGCCACTACTCAGTGGGTTTGAACTGCCACAGTCATGCTGTCTGAACAGGTCCAGGTGGGAAGCTATTTACCCTCCACAGCGGTGCATGCCTGCACAATTGGGCAGATAAAACCCAGCCTGGCCAATTCTCGTGGACCGGCGGGGTCCTCCACGATCTTGGGAGAGGTTGTACAGCCCTTAGGGGTTAGAGAAGAGGTCTGAACAAAGGCCACAACTCAGAGGGACTGAACGGCCAAAGATGCGCTATCTAGACTGGTCCAGGACAGGAACCTGACAGCAGGCCACAGCAGTCAGGGCCTGCACAATTGGTCAGATAAAGCTGAGCCTGGTTAGTTTATATGGACCATCAGGGTCTCACATGCATATAAGAGAGGCTGAACTGCCCTGAGGGGTCAGGACAGAAAATAAAACAGTGGCCCCAACATAGCTGGTCTGAATCGCCTGAGTAGCATGAATGGGATGAGGCAGAAGCCTACCTCTGCTGAAGCAGTCTGGAGCATAAGGTGTAGAGCAAAGTCTCCTAGAGGAGAAACCAGGTCACCTGCCTGTTCCAGGGAAGAACTCCCTGATCCCCACAGGCAAGGGCAGGTGACCTATAATCACTCACCATCTATCCGCTCTCAACAACCAGTGAAGGACACCAGAAGCTACCTCCCAACATCAGAGATACCAAAATGACTAAAGGACAGCATAAGAATGCCAACAACAAAATGCAAAACAATTTGGCATCTTCAGATCCCAGCTATCCCAAAGAACACAACCCTGAGAACTCAAACACAATTGAAATATAAGAAAATGACCTCATATCCTTAGTACTGAAGATGATAATGGAAGAACCGAATAAAATCCATAAACAAAAGCAGGAAGATGCAACCAAACAGGTTGAAGACATAAAAGATGCCTATAGAGAGGCACTGGAAGAAATTCAAGAAAATACAAACAATCAGATGAAGGAAATCAATAAAAACAGTTCAAGATCAGAAGATGAAAATGGAAACAATGATAAAGGCACAGACAGAAGAAAAACGTGAATGAGAGACCATAGAGAAGAAAGCAAGCAACACAGAGGTGAGCTTCTCTAACAGAATCCAAGAAATGGAGGAATAAATCTTGGGACTAGAAGATACAATTGTAGAACTCTAAGCAACCATCAAAGAAAAATTCTAAATCTGAAAATTTTCCAACACAAAATATCCAAGAAATCAAGGACATCATAAAAAGACAAAACCTGAGGATAATAGGCATTGAGGAAAGAGAAGACTCCCAACTCCAAGAGCCAGAAAATATCTTCAACAAAATCATAGAAGAAAATTTCCTCAATTTAGAGAAAGAGATGCATATAAACATACAAGAGGCCTACAGAACACTGAATACAATAGACCAGATGAGAAAATATTCCTGCCACATAATAATAAAAGCACAAAATATACAGAACAAAGAAAAAATATTAAAAGCAGCAAGAGAAAAAAGCCAAGTAACACATAATGGCAAACCTCAGAATTAAACCCTACTTCTCAGCAGAGATCAAAAAAGCCAGAAAGACCTGGACAGAGGTCCTGAAAAAACTGAGAGACCACAGATGCCAGGCCAGACTACTATACCCAGCAAAACTATAAAGAACCATTGATGGAGAAAACAAGATATTCCATGACAAAAACAAACTCAAACCGTACCTATCCACAAATCCAGTCTTACAGAAGTTACTAGAAGGAAGCCTCCAAACCAAAGGGACAAGCTACAACCAAATTTACATGGGAAGTAGATAACTACACCATCGCAAAAACATAACCACACGAACACTCTACTGCAACCAACATCAAAAACAAGGAACTAAATAGTCACTGGTCATTAATATCCCTCAACATCAATGGTCTCAATTCTCCAAAGGTACAGAGTAAATGAATGGATGCATAAACAAGACCAAACATTCTTTTGCATTCAAGAAACACATTTCAGCAACAAGGATAGATATTACCTTAGGGTAAAAGACTGGGAAAAAGTATTCCAAGCAAACAGACTCAAGAAGCAAGGTAGTGTAGCCATTTTAGTATCTAATAAATAGACCGCCAACCAAAATTAATCAAAAGAGATGAAGATGGTCACATCATACTCATCAAAGGTAAAGTCAACCAAGAGGATATCACAATTCTAAACATCTACACTCCCAATACAAGGGCATTCATATTTGTAAGAGAACTATTAACAAAACTTAAACCACACATCGATCCCCACACATTAATAGTAGGAGACTTTAACACCCCACTTTCACCAAAAGATAGGTCAGCAAAACAGAGACTAAACCAAGAAATAAAGACACTAACCAACGTCATGAATCAAATGGATCTAACAGATATCTACAGAACTTTTCACCCAAAATACAAAGGATTATACCTTCTTTTCAGCACCCCATGGGATCTTCTCCAAAACTGACCATATAGTAGGTTACAAAGCAAGCCTCAACAGATTCAAGGAGATTGAAATAATACCTTGTACCCTATCAGATCACCATGGTCTAAAGCTGGACTTCAACAACAGAAATAACAAAAATACCACACACACATTAAAACTAAACAATGCTCTACTTAATGACACCTGGGTCTGGGAAGAAATAAAGAAAGAAATTAAGGATTTCCTGAAATTCAAAGAAAATGAAAGAACAACATACCCAAATCTGTGGGACACATTGAAAGCAGTGCTAAGAGGAAAATTCATAGCATTAAGTGCCTTTATAAAGAAATTGGAAACATCCCATATAAACAACTTAAGGGCACATCTGGAAGCCCTAGAAAAAAAGAAGCAGAAACACCCAAGAGGAGTAGACATCTGGAAATAGTCAAACTCCAGCTAAATTCAATAAACTAGAAACAAAGAGAACAATTCACAGAATCAACAAAACTAGGAGCTAGTTCTTTAAGTAAATCAAAAAGCTAGACAGTTAGCCAAACCAAATAAAAGGCAGAGAGATACTATGCAAATTAACAAAATCAGAAATGAAAAGAGAGACATAACAACATACACTAAAGAAATACAAAGAATCATAAGATCCTACTTTAAAGGCATATATGCCACAAAATTTGAAATTCTAAGGGAAATGGACAATTTTCTTGATTGATTCCACTTGTCAAAATTGAATCAAGATCACATAAACAATAGTCCTATTTCTCCTACAGAAATAGAAGCAGTCATTAATAGTGTCCCAAGCAAACAGAACCCAGGGCCAGATGGTTTCAGCACAGAATTCTACCAGACCTTCAAAGAATAGCTAATACCAATACTCTTCAAGCTACTCTAGAAGATAAAAATGGGTGGAACGTTACCAAATTCATTCAATGAGGCCACAGTCACATTGATACCTAAACCTCACAAAGACCCAACAAAAAAAGAGAATTTCAGACAAAATTTTCTGATGAACAGTGACACAAAAATACTCAGTAAAAGACTTGGAAACTGAATACAAGAACATATCAAAGATATCATTCACCATGACCAGGTAGGCTTCATTCCAGGGATGGTTTAATATATGGAAATCCATCAATGTAATCCACCATATAAACAAACTAAAAGAAAGAAAACCACATGGTCATCTCTTTAGATGCAGAAAAAGCATTTGACAAAAATCCAACAATCATTCATGTTTAAAGTTTTGGAGAAATCAGGGATACAAGGCACATACCCAAACATAATAAAGGCTATATACAGCAAGGCAATAACCAACCTCAAATTAAATGGAGAGATACTCAAGGAAATTCTTTTAAAATCAAGGACCAGGCAAGGCTGCCCACTTTCTCCATATCTCATTAATATAGTTCTTGAGGTTCTAGCCAGAGCAATAAGACAACAAAAAGAGATCGAGGGGATCCAAATGGGAAAGGAGAAAGTCAAACTATCCCTATTTGCAGATGAGATGAAAGTGTACATAAGTGACCCCCAAAATTCCACTAGAGAATTCCTACAGCTGATTAAACACCTTCCACAAAATGGCTGGATATAATTTAATAAAGAAGTCAGTAGCCTTTCCATATACAAATGACAACTATGCAGAGAAAGAAATTAGGAAAACTACACCCTTGATGATAGCCACAACCAATATGAAATATCTAGGAATAGCTCTAACCAAGCAAGTGAAGGACTTGTTTGAAAAAAAACTTCAAATCTCTGAAGAAAGAGATTGAAGGAGATTGAAGATTACATCAGAAGAGGGAAAGATCCCCTCGTTCACGGATCGGAAGAATTATATAGTAAAAATGGCCATTTTACCAAAAGCAATTTACAGATTCAATGCAATCCCTATAAATATACCTACACAATTTTTTAAAGACATTGAAAAATCAATTCTAAACTTCATATGCAAAAACAAAAAACCCAGAATAACTAAAACAATCCTGTACAATAAAAGCTCCTCCAGAGGAATCTCCATATCTGATCTCAAGCTGTTCTATCGAGCAACAGTAATGAAAATAGCATGGTACTGCCACAGCAATAGGCTGGTTGATCAATGGAATAAAATCGAAGACCCAGAAATAAATCCACACACACATGGTCACTTGATTTTTGACAAAGAAGCCAAATCTATTCAATGGAAAAATGATAGCATCTTCAACAAATGGTGTGCATCTAATTGGATGTCTACATGTAGAAAAATACAATTAGACCCATATTTATCACCATGTACAAAACTCAAGTCCAAGTGGATTAAAGGCCTCAACATAAAACCAGAGACACTAAATCACTTAGAAGAAAAAGTGGGGAAGAGCCTGGAACACATTGGCACAGGAGACAGCTTCCTGAACAGAACTCCAACAGCCCAGGCCTTAAGGTCAACAATTAATAAATGGGACCTCATGAGGCTGAGAAGCTTCTGTAAGGTAGGAGACATTGTCAACAGAACAAAGCAACCAGGAAAAGATGTTCACCAACCCTGCATCTGACAAAGGTCTAATATCCAAAATATATAAAGAACTCAAGAAAGTAAACACCTCCAAACCAATAACCCAATTGAGAAATGGGGCTCAGAATTAAACAGTATTCTCAACAGAGGAATATCGAATGTCTGAGAAACACTTAAAGAAATGCTCAACCTCCTTAGTTATCAGAGAAATGCAAATATACCCAGAAGATGCTCCTTCACACAACAAGGACATATGCTCAACCATGTTCATAGCCACCTTATTCATAAAAGCCAGAACCTGAAAACAGCCTAAATGTCCCTCAGTTGAAGAATGGATAGAGAAACTGTTGTACATTTACACTATAGAATACTATTCAGCTATTAAAAACAAGGAAATCCCAAAATTTGTGGACAAATGGATGGAACTAGAAATGATCATAATGAGTGAGTTAACCCAGAAACAGAAAAACTCACATGGTATATACTCATTTATAATCGGACACTAACCCAAGGGGCACGTCCCATGAAAGTCTTCACTTACCAGGAGATTGGGATAGATGTGAAGACATTCTATTGGGACTCTAGGTAAGAGAAATATAGGAGAATGGGGAAATAGGAAGATCCAGAGGGTCCTAGAAACCTACAAGAATAACACCATGATAGGTCAATCTGGCCCCGGGGGGTCTGCTCAAACTACTGCACCAACCAAGGACAATACAAGCAGTAAACATTGAACCCCAAGTCTGATCTAGCCAATGCACAGGACATTCTCCACAGTTATGTAAAGAGCAGGGACTGACTGACATGAACTCTGGTGCCCCATATTTAACTACTTCTCCTTGGTGGGGAGGCCTGGTGACACCCGAGAAAGAATAAGCAGGCTACCAAGATGAGACTATAGTCGGGGGCAGTGGGGGTGTGTGGAGGTCCTGATCAATCATAGACCTAGGGGAGAGGAATAGGATGAAAGTGGGAGAGAGGGAGGAATGGGAGGATAGAGTGATAGGATAACAATTGAGATATAATCTGAATAAATTAATTTTAAAAACTGTGGTTTGCAAGTCTATCTTTAGCAAGTCTATGCAAATATTTCTTGTCTACATGTACTTGGGTCTTTATATTGCTTACATGTTACCAAACTGACTTGTGGGTGAGTGGTCACACCAATTGAAAGTGTTACATTAGCCCAAATTTATTTTGGTTCATAGTGTAACTGGAGTTTTAGGGGAAAATCCTCCTGGCTGTTCCACCTCTCACCAGTTAAGTTTGGTCACCAGTTTCAATAAGCCAATTAAAGAGGTGTGAGGGACAGACAGGGGTGTTTAATTACTGTTGCCATGCTGCCAGAGCCAAAGAGAGGTCTGGTGGCCCCTGGTCTGTCTTTATTGTACCGACAAACTGCCTGGGGTGATGGACTGGCTCTCAGGAGATCAGTGCTTCTTCTCCAATTGCACTCGTGTCCTCAAGGATAATTGCCCTCAGCTGGGGTGGCGGGTGGGAGGAGACTCACTGCTTTATGCTATTCCTGGAAGCCAAGGATTGGGGAAATGTCTTGTGTTAGTGTTAGCATGCTGTTGTGGAGAGATGAGCAGAAAATGAAGAAAGAAAAAACCAAACAAAAACAAGTAAGACGAAAGCAGAGTTACCACACTTCCATTGTACCTTTAGAAGAAGAGCAAATAAGAAACATCTGAGGTTAAACCCCTACCCATATCTAGCCAATGGTCAGAACATTCTCCACAGTTGAGTGGAGAGTGGGATATGACTTTCTCACGGACTCTGGTGCCTCACATTTGACCATGTCCCCTGGAGGGGGAGACCTGGTGGCACTCAGAGGAAGGATAGCAGGTTACCAAGAAGAGACTTGATACCCTATGAGCATATACAGGGGGAGGTAATCCCCCTCAGGAACAGTCATAGGGGAGGGGAATAATGGGAAAATGGGAGGGAGGGAGGAATGGGAGGATACAAGGGATGGGATAACCATTGAGATGTAACAAGAATAAATTAATTTAAAAAATTTTTTAAAAAGAAACATCTGAGGGCTGTTAACACACCTCATCTGTGTTTCAGACTCAGATGTCTGTGCTTTCATTGGAATATAGTTATCTTATTTAGAAAGATTTGGTATGAAATACAGTTTTGCTTTAAAAGGACTAAAAGGTAATGCTTTTAGGTGAAAGGGACTATATGTGGTAGTTGTGTATAAAAGTAAATTATTATTCCAAAATGAAAATAGAAAGAAGTGAGAACAGAACCAGAAAGCTAAGCATGCTGCAGAAGGACACACACACACACACACACACACACACACACACACACACACATGCACGCACAAGTTTGTTACAATTAAAAGTTAGTAAAAAGGTTTCTACAGTAAAATATTGCTAGTTGTTCATTTTATCACTCAATCTGTTCAAGATCTAAGAAGAAAACTGCAAAATGAGGAAGGGAGACTCCAGACACTCCAAGTTTCTTTTTGGATTTGTGTTTGGGGTATTCAACAACAGAGATAAAGTAGAGACAATCCAAAATGTGCAGATAAAGTGATTACTGGCATAAGAATAAGTCCAAATAATAATCTTAGCCCTGAAAACAGTACATCTTCCAGGCAAATAAATATCTGCTATCTTTGAGAAATCCCAGGCTGATGAGGAGTCTCAAGGGCAATGCCAATCACAGCTGTGGGAAACCAGAGCCCTGGAAAAACTTGCTCTCCATGGAGTTCTAAAAATAAATAGTAGCAACAAAACCAGGACTCTATCCCTTCTATGATGAGGAAAACCATTGAAAGGTATGATGTCCCACCCTTTGAAGAGAAACTGGGTCTTCAGCTCCAACTATGCTTAGCCCTTGAAGATGAATGCTCTCTCTAATGACTACACAAAATTATTGAGTCATCTCAGGTAGCTCTTGAGATGAAGGTTAAAGAACTAATTTTCTTTCTAATGTTGAGACTCGTTCTCTATCTTTAGAGACAGCTCTATACTGCTCACTTACTGACCTTGTATGCTAAGTAGTGTTGATGGGACTGCCCTGAAGCCAGAGACCTTATGGTTGCCAGTCTGTTTTGAGATCTGCAGCAAATAACAAGCCATAACATGTGTGGTCCTCACCCAAACGTCTCAATCAGATTTTGCAACGAAGGCTGCAAAGGATCAGGTTCTAAGCATCATGGACCCTGGGGACTAGGTCTTTCTTAAACCCTTGGAGAAAAGGATCTACAAAAAAAATTGAGTCCTCAATGGAAGATTATTTTACCAGGTGGTTTTGAGCATGTTCATGGCTGTGAAACTACTAAAAATCAACAGATGGGTTCAAGTCACTGGGACACATAGGTGACCTCCGCCCCCTTCAATAAAAGGAGTTAGCCCTAACACACAGAGGAAAAACTCCTGTATCTGTGGACCTGAGGAAGAACTCAAACTTCTTTTCAAAAGAAACAGCTAAGTGGTACAGTATGCTATGACTGTGATGTTTCAGTAACCTTTGTTCCAGGTGATTTTTTCTCCTTCATGTTAGAATAATTGTCCCTTGAGAGCCCAACCATAATCTCTGTTCATATTGATCCAAAGACATACCACTCTCAATTTATAATTACTGTATGTTTTAACACAGGCCCAGGGTTCTCATTCCTACACTCAAAAGTTAAAGTGGTAAGGACAACTGTACCCCAGGCTCTAATGACCTGTATCCTAACAGCAGGACAAAAGTGGAATCTGCCAATATCCAAATTATAATGGGATTTTATATCTTCTAGAATATAACTGTTTCACTTACAATGCAAGGATTCCAGCTAATCCCTAGCACATGGGACCCAGATCCTTTCACAGGGGTTGCATATCAGATATCCTGCATATCAGATATTTACATTAAAATTCATAGCACTAGCAAAATTGCAGTTACAAAGTAGCAGTGAAATAAATTTTTGGTTAAGGTCACCGTAACATGAGGAACTGCATTAAAGGGTCACAGCATTAGGAAGGCTGAGAACCACTACACTAGAAAAATGTTTGCTTCCTGTTCTACTGGCCTAGAAGTTTGGGTTCCAGATGGAGAAGAATTCCTGCCAGAGAACACAACAAACATTCCATTGAACTAAATGCTGAGACTACCCACTGGACACTTTGGGCTTCAGATCCCTGTAAACTAAGAAAATAAATAGCAGTGTTAGGAGGAGCGATTGTCCTAGACTACCAGGGAGAAGCTGGAATGGTTTTCCACAGTAGAGTTATGAAAAATTATGTCAGGAGTGCAGGAGAGCCTTTGGGTGTCTTTTGGTGCTACCATGTCCTCTGGTAAGTCAACGGGAAAATATAATAACCAGCAGGACAACAATGGTCCCAGATCCTTCAGAAATGAGACTATGAGTCATTCCTGTAGGAAGGTACCAAGGCCTGATGAGGTGGAGGGAGGAGTAAATGCAGAATGAATAGAAAAGGAAAGTAATTATATACACCAGCTAAGAAGAGAGGGTTATAATTTGACATGAGTGTTTCTGCCTTATTTTTTAAAAATGTATTTACTCTTACATACATATGCATGCATACATACATACATGAAGTGCTATTTGTGTTTTCTTTTCTCTATCAGGTAATACAGCATAAATTGAGATAATATCAGTGATCTCACATTTAATTTACAAGACACTAAAACACTTATGGATCTCTCAAGGTACATTGCACCTATTCTAAAATATGTAATAAATTTGCAGTTGTTCTTAGGGCAGTTATCTCATGTTAGGCAGATTTATAACCTGGTTATTGTTTTCTTTTGAAAATTAAGCATGATATAAGGAGATGCAATTGTGTATCAAGTTAACAAGAGGGTGGACTTGTGATGGCTACTCTTTGTTACCAACATGACTTCACCCATAGTCAACTAAAACTCAAGCAATGGGCACACCTGTGAGATTTTCTTAATTGCATCATTTGAAGTTGGAAGATTGACTCTAAATCCAAGCCATACTTTCTGGTGACATCCAAGGTGAAAAGACATGGAAGAAGAAAGTTTTGGCTTTGTGCCTGCTTACTCTCAATCTCATTGGCAGGCTCATCTAACTTGTCTCTGGGGCATCCTTTAATGGTGTAGAACCCATTTCTTCAGGATTCCAACATACACTAAATGCCTTTCCAGAAATTCCCCTGGAGATGCCAGGGCCAGATTGGGACTACTGAGACACCGAGTCTTATGGGTGAACAGCTACTGAAATCTTTGCCTTTCTATCAGGAGATATCATTGTTGAACTACCCAGACTACAGCCTGTAAGCCACTCTAATAAAGCCCCTTTTGATATCATATGTGTGTTATATAAACATATTCATTCTATTAGCTCTGTTCCTTTAGAACAGTAGTTCTCTATCTGTGGGTCAGGACCCCCATGGAGGTTGAAAAACCCTTGCACAGAGGTCACCTAAGACCATCTGGATATCAGATATTTACATTATGATTCATAAAGTAGCAAAAATTCAATTATAAAATAGCAATACAAATAATTTTATGGTTAGGAATCACCACAATATGAGGAACTGTATTAAAGGGTCACAGCATGAGGAAGTTTGAGAACCACTTTAGAAAACCCTAAGACAACACTCCTTCCTCTGAAATGCCTACTGCCCTCTGAGGTGTACATATCCATTATTGAAGCATTGATTTTCCCCCCAGGTTCACCAGAAACACTTTGGGGAGCCCATTAAACATACATTTCTGGATAGTACTTCCTGATACTTTCATTCTTACTTGGCTGGGGCCAGTTAGTGTACCACAGATGCATACAAGAATGTCATGGTATTGTGAGGAAATTGGTCTCCACACACTACATGGAGTAAAGCCTAATCAGGAACTGAATTATGATTCAGGGACTGAATTGTGATTTATCGTGCAACATCCAATGGCCACATTGCAGGCTTCTACGCATGCTTTGGGTGTTTTCCTCCAGTTATACCTCAGTCCTCAGTACAAAATAGGTAAAATATAAGAATTCTTGCCTTTTGGATTTATGTGTCTCTGTGATTTTGATTGTTGACTTGAAACACTGTAGAATCATCTGGAAAGGGTGTCTTACTAGGGAATTCTCTAGATAGGTTGAAGCCTTTAGGTGTGTATGTGGGAAATTGTCAGGTTAAAATGTATCAGGGGTGTTGTCAGTTTTCTATGGGAATTGTCATTTCCTGGGTGGACAAAGAATTGGATGGTAGAAAAAGACAGATCAAGCATGGAGAAAGAAGCAGCTTCATCCTTAGGAGTAGAAGAGGTCTAAGGTGGAAAGTCCCCTAAACGGAAGCTAGCTTGGGCACTTTTTAGAGTTTCTAGGTTCTCCTCTTTATCCTATGGGTCCCCTATCCCACCCCATGCTGCCCCACCCCACCCTACCCTACCCCACCCCACCCCACCCAATGCCTTCTCAAAGTTTTCTCCTGAAAATACCTCCTAGGAAGAAAAAGCTGCCATCTCAGGGAGTCCAGTATTTGCTGCCCTCCCCATCCCCCACACCCACCTGTATCCCTATAACTCTCTTTCATTAGAAATGTGACTGGGTGCTTACTGTCTAGCAGATTGCCATGTTTGTTCCCCAGCACAAGCAAAGAATTGAATGAGGAAAGACACATTGCCGAGAAAGAGGAAATAACTCCATCCTTTCTAGATGGGATGGGAAGAGCCTAAGACTGGCTGTACTCTAAGAAGATCACTATCTTAGGTATTTTATGGAGCTTTCCAGGTCCTCCAATTTCCCTTATTGATCTTGTTTAGAAACACCCCCATTCCCATGTTTTCTTGCTGTTTCTCTGAGAACTGTATTCTGAGAACAAGAAGCTGTCATTTCAAGGAGCCTGCTTTTACTTTCCCTTTGTCCTGTGTCCTTCTAAATCTCCTTTAAACTGAGCCAAGAAGACCTGCTCACTGCAAGTGGTGCCGTTTCCTGAGTTCGTGTCCTAAACTGCCTGAGAGTGGAAACATGAACTGAGAATTAGTAAGCAAGGATGTATTCATTCTCGTCTCTCGGCTGTGGTGTAGCTTCTTCAAGTTTCTGCTGCCTTGACTTTCCTGAAGCAATATGCTGCAACATGAGTGAGGTAAATTAAACCCTACACTCCACCCCTACCCCGACTCAAGTTGCTTTTGTCAAAATATTTTGTCACAACAATTGGAAAGAAAACCAGGACAGTCTCCCAGACATTCTTCTCTTGATTAATTTGATGGGGATTCAGAGTTGCATATGGTTTCTCATGAGTATTTTAAACTGTTCATATCAGAAAAACTTTTCCTGTCTGGTATGCTTGTTTTAAAGGCACAATTTCTAAAGTTACAAAGGGAAAAATTAAAAGCACAAAGATACTAAAGTGGGTAACAAATTTAGAATACATATTTATGAATATCTTCTCAGCTTAAGAACAAAACAAACAAGCAAAACATTAAGGGCTATGATCAGTTTACTCTTCACACCAAAACCAAAACCCAGCTCCAGGGAGTGTGGAGATGGCTCAGTAGATAAAAACCTTGCCTTGACATTTAAGAGATCGAAGATGGTGGCACTGAGTGAAGGGATTGGCCTGAGAAGTACAGAGCACAAGAGCTGCAGTGCCATGGCTGAGAGCATTGTGTGGAGCATTGATGAGTCAGTCTGGCCTCAGGCCATCAAGCTGATCCATGGAGGGGTCCCTGAGTCCCTGATCTGTGCACCCATCCCCTAGAGTCTGGATGCATGCCTGCCTGTGAGCTGCATCTATGCTCTACATCACAGACTCTGTGTCTCAGACTGACCTATGAGCTTCAGAGCACCAGCATCTGAGTCTGCTAGCCCATGGGAGACCCTCCAAGGTGTGGAGCACTCATAGATCTGACCTCAGGACATCTGGTTAATCCACAGAGAGTTTCCAAGTCCAAGCAGGCGCTGTGGCAAGAGTGGTCTGCAAACCTTAGAACACTAGCTCTCTGTCTCAGATCAAACAGTAGGCCTCAAGATGCCAGTGTCTGGTACTTTCTAGCCCAGAGGAGACCCCATGATGTAGACCACAAGTGGATCTGACCTTAGGCCACCTGGCCAGTATAAGGAGAGTTCCCAGATTTGAACCCAGATCACCTGCCTGATCGACAGAAGGGTTATCTGATCTCTGCAGGTGAGAGGTCTCAACCTATAGACACTCACCAACAGGCTGCTTTCAAAGGCTAGTGAAGGACAGCAGAAACTACCACACATTGAGATGACTAAAGTCCACTTTAAAAACACAAACAACAAAATCCAAAATAATATAGCATCTCCAGAATCCCATTATCACAAAGCAATCACTCTTGAAACTCAAACATAGCTGAAACACAAGAAAATTACCTCATATTCTTCAAAATGAAGATGATAATGGAGGAAACAAATAAAAATCATAAAAAAAATACAGGAAGATACAGGCAAACAGATTGAGGACCTTAGAGAGGCTATGATAGAGACCTATAGAGAGAAAATGAAGAAATCACTGGAAGAAATCCAGGAAAATGCAAACAATTAGGTGAAGAGAATCAATAACATGGTGCAAGATCTGAAGATAAAAATGGAAACAATGATAAAAGCATGAATTGAGGAAAGCCTGGAAAGAGAGTACATAGAAAAGTAAAAAGGGATTGCAGAGGTAAGCATTGCTGACAGAATACAAGAGATAGAGGAGAGAATCTCAGCTGTAGAAGATACAATGATGCCCTACCACACAACAGGGACATATGCTCAATCATGTTCATAGCTGCTTTATACATAATAGCTAGAACATGGAAACAGCCTAAGTGTCCCTCAGTAGAAGAATGGACTAAGAAACTGTGATACATTTACACTATGGAATATTACTCAGCTATTAAAAACAAGGAATTCCCGAAATTTGTAGACAAATGGATTGATCTAGAAATTATCATAATGAGTGAGTTCACCGAGAAGCAAAAAGAGACAAACGGTATATACTCAATTATATCAAAACACTAGTCCAAGGGATACGTACCATGAAAAACTTTACTTACTAAAAAAGTGGGTCAGAAGAGAGGACCTCCTATTGAGACTCTATGCGAGAGTAGCATGGAAGAATGGGGAAATAGTAGGATTCACAGGGTCCTGGAAACCTACAAGAAGAACTTTATGACAGGTGGATCTGGGTCCAGGGGTCCTCCTCAAACTAAGGCACCAGCCAAGGAGAATATAGGCAATAAGCTTCGAACCCCTACCGGGACCTAGCCGACGAAAAGGATATTCTCCACCGTTGAGTGGAGAGTGAGATCTGACTCTCACATGAACTCTGGTGCCCCTTTTCTGACCACATCCCCTGGATGGGGAGGCCGGGTGGCACTCAGAGGAAGAATAGCAAGTTACCAAGAAGAGACTCGATATTCTAAGAGCATATATAGGGGGAGGAGGTCTCCCTCAATCACAGACATAGGGGAGGGGAGAAGGGGGGAAATGGGAGGGAGGGAAGAATCAGGGGACGAAACAGGGGAAGGGCTAACAACCGAGATGGAATATGAATAAATTAATAAAATTTTAAAAAAATTGATACAGCCGTTAAATAAAATGTTAAATTTAAAAAAAAATCCTGACACAAAACATCCAAGAAATCAGACATCATGAAAAGACAAAGCCTAAGAATAATAAGAATTGAGAAAAGGGAAGAGGCCTGACTCCAAGGCCAAGAAAATATTTTCTTTTTCTTTTTCTTTTCTTTTTTTATTGATAAGACCTCTTTTTATTATTTTTTTATTAATTTATTCTTGTTACATCCCCATGGTTATCCCATCCCTTCTATCCTTCCATTCTTCTATCCCTACCATTTTCCCCTTATTCCCTCCCCTATGACTGTTCCTGAGGGGGATTACCTCCCCCTGTATATGCTCATATGGTATCAAGTCTCTTCTTGGTAACCTGTTGTCCTTTCTCTGATTGCCACCAGGTCTCCCCTTCCAGGGGACATGGTCAAATTTGAGGCACCAGAGTACATGAGAAAGTCATATCCCACTCTCCACTCAACTGTGGAGAATGTTCTGACCATTGGCTAGATCTGGGTAGGGGTTTAAAGTTTACCACCTGTATTGTCCTTGGCTGGTGCCTTAGTTTGAGTGGGACCCCTGGGCCCAAATCTGCCTATCATAATGTTCTACTTGTAGGTTTCTAGGACCCTCTGGATCCTTCTACTTTGCTATTCTCCCATGCTTCTCTCATTTAGAGTCCCAATAGGATGTCCTCCCCTCTGTCCCAGTTTCCTGGTAAGTAAAGGCTTTCATAGGACATGCCCCTTGGGCTAGTATGCAGATATAAGTGAGTATATACCATTTGAGTCTTTCTGCTTCTGGGTTAACTCACTCATTATGATCATTTCTAGCTCAACCCATTTATCCACAAATTTCGGAGACTTCCTTGTTTTAATAGCTGAGTAGTATTCCATAGTGTATATGTACCACAGTTTCTTTATCCATTCTTCTATTGATGGACACTTAGGCTGTTTCCATGTTCTGGCTATTATGAATAAGGCTGCTATGAACATGGTTGAGCAAATTTTCTGTGTGTGTGCTGGAGTGTCTTCTGGGTATATTCCAATGAGTGGAATAGCTGGGTCTTGAGGAAGCCCTATTCCCATTTTTTTGAGAAAGCACCAGATAGTGGCTGTACTAGTTTGCATTCCCACCAGCAATGAAGGAGTGTTCCTCTCTCCCCACATCCTCGCCAGCAAGTGGTGTCACTTGAATTTTGGATCTTAGCCATTCTGATGAGTGTAAGATGGAATCTCAGAGTTGTTTTGATTTGCATTTCCCTGATGACTAAGGAGGTTGAGCATTTCTTTGTGTTTCTCAGCAATGTGATATTCCTCTGTTGAGAATTCTCTGTTTAGTTCCAAGCCCCATTTCTCAATTGGGTTATTTGGTTTGGTGGTGTTTAATTTCTTGAGTTCTTTATATATTTTGGATATTAGACCTTTGTCAGATGTAGGGTTGGTGAAGATCTTTTCCCAGTCTGTAGGCTGTCGCTTTGTTCTCTTGACGGTGTCTCCTGCCTTACAGAAGCTTCTCTGCCTCATGAGGTCTCATTTATTAATGGTTGACGTTAAGGCCTGGGCCATTGGTGTTCTGTTCAGGAAGTTGTCTCTTGTGCCAGTATGTTCCAGGCTCTTCCCCACTTTTTCCTCTAAGACTTAGTGTCTCTGGTTTTATGTTGAGGTCTTTAATCTACTTGGATTTGAGTTTTGTGCAAGGTGACAAATATGGGTCCAGTTGCATTTTTTTACACACAGACTTCCAGTTAGACCAGCACCATTTGTTGGAGATGCTATCCTTTTTCCATTGAATGGATTTGGCTTCTTTGTCAAAAATCAAGTGACCATATGTGTGTGGATTCATATCTGGGTCTTCGGTTGGATTCCACTGATCAACCAGCCTGTTGCTGTGCCAGTTCCATGCTGTTTTAATTACTATTGCTTTATAGTACTGTTTGAGATCAGGTATGGAGATTCCTCCAGAGCACCTTTTATTGTACAAGATTGTTTTAGCTATTCTGGGTTTTTTGTTTTGCCATATGAAGTTCAGAATTGAACTTTCAATGTCTTTAAAAAATTGTGTAGGTATTTTGATAGAGATTGCATTGAATCTGTAGATTGCTTTTGGCAGGATGGCTTTTTTTATTATGTTAATTCTCCTGATCCATGAGCAAGAAAGATCATTCCATCTTCTCACGTCGTCTTCAATCTCTTTCTTCAGAGTTTTGAAATTTTTTCAAATAAGTTCTTCACTTGCTTAGTTAGAGTAACTCCTAGATATTTTATATTGCTTGTGGCTAATGTGAAGGGTGTGGTTTTCCTAATTTCTTCCTCTGCAAGCTTGTCATTTGTGTATAGGAAGGCTACAGGCTTTTTTGAGTTAATTTTGTATGCAGCTAATTTGCTGAAGATGTTTATCAGCTGTAGGAGTTCTCTGGTGGAATTTTGAAGGTCACTTATGTACACTATTATATCATCTGCAAATAGAGATAATTTGACTTCCTCCTTTCCCATTTAGATACCCTTGACCTCCTTTTGTTGTCTTATTGCTCTGGCTAGAACTTCGAGTACTATATTGAAGAGATATGGAGAGAGTGGGCAGCCTTGCCTTGTTCCCGATTTTAGAGGAATTTCCTTGAGTATCTCACCATTTACTTTGATTTTGGCTATTGGCTTGCTGTATATAGCCTTTATTATGTTGAGGAAAGTGCCTTGTATCCCCGATCTCTCTAAAACTTTAAACATGAATGGGTGTTGGATTTTATCAAATGCTTTCTCTGCATATAAAGAGATGATCATGTGGTTTTTAATTTTCAGTTTGTTTATATGGTGGGTTACATTGATGGATTTCTGTATATTAATCCATCCCTGCATACCTGGAATGAAGCCTACTTGGTCATGATGAATGATATCTTTGATGTGCTCCTGTATTCGTTTTGCAAGTATTTTATGTAGTATTTTTGCATCGATGTTCATAAGAGAAATTGGTCTGAAATTCTCTTTCTTTGTTGAGTCTTTGTGAGGTTTAGGTATCAACGAGACTATAGCCTCACAGAATGAATTTGGTAATTTTCCATCCATTTCTATCTTTTGGAGCAGCTTAAATAGTATCGGTATTAGCTCACCCTTGAAGGTCTGGTAGAATTCTGCACTGAAACCATCTGACCGTGGGATTTTTTTTTTTTTTTTTTTTTTTTTTTTTTTTTGGTTGGGAGATTTTCTATGATTGCTTCTATTTCTGTAGGGGAAATGGGACTATTTAGCTTGTTTATCTGTTCTTCACTCAACTTTGGCAAGTGAAATTGATCAAGAAAATCATCCATTTCCCTTAGATTTTCAAATTTTGTGGCATATATGCCTTCAAAATAGGATCTTATGATTCTTTGTACTTCTTCAGTGTCTGTTGTTATGTCTCCCTTTTCATTTCTGATTTTGTTGATTTCAATATTGTCTCTCTGCCTTTTAGTTAGTTTGGCTAATGGTCTGTCTATCTTGTTGATTTTCCAAAGAACCAACTCTTGGTTTGGTTGATTCTTTGGACTGTTTTCTTAGTTTCTAATTTGTTAATTTCAGCCCTGAGTTTGATTATTTCCAGGCGTCTACTCCTCTTGGGTGTTTCTGCTTCTTTTTTTTCTAGGGCTTCCAGTTGTGTTGTTAAGATGCTTATGTGCGATGTTTCCAATTTCTTTTTAAAGGCACTTAGTGCTATGAATTTTCCTCTTAGCACTGCTTTCAATGTATCCCACAAATTTGGGTATGTTGTTTCTTCATTTTCACTGAATTTCAGAAACTCCTTGATTTCTTTCGTAATTTCTTCCCTGACCCAGGTGTCATTTAGCAGAGAGTTGTTTTAGTTTCCATGTACGTGTAGGCTTTTTGTTATTTCTGTTGTGGGTGAATTGCAGCCTAAGAGCATGGTGATCTGATAGGATACAAGGTATTATTTCAATCCTCTTGTATCTATTGAGGCTTGCTTTGTGACCTACGATGTGATCAATTTTGGAGAAGGTTCCATGGGGTGCAGAGAAGAAGGTATATTCTTTCTTGTTTGGGTGAAAGGTTCTATAGATATCTGTTAGATCCATTTGACCCATGGCATTGGTTAATGATGTTATTTCTCAGCTTAGTCTCTGTTTAAATGACTTATCCTTCAGTGAGAGTGAGGTGTTGAAGTCTCCCACTATTATTGTGTGAGGATCGATGTGTGGTTTAAGCTTTTTTTAGCAGATCTTTTACAAATGTGGGTTCCCTTGTATTGGGAGCATAGATATTCAGAATTGTGATGTCATCTTGGTTGAGTTCACCTTTGATGAGTATGAAGTGTCCTTCCTCATCCCTTTTGATTAATTTTGGTTGAAAGTCTATTTTGTTCGATACTAAAATGGCTATGCCTGCTTGCTTCTTGTGACCATTTGCTTGGAATATTTTTTTCCAACCCTTTACCCTGAGGTAATGCCTTTCATTATGGGTGAGATGTGTTTCTTGAATGCATAAGAATGTTGGATCTTGTTTATGCACCCATTCAGTTAGTCTGTGTCTTTTTATTGGAGAATTGAGGCCATTGATGTTGAGAGATATTAATGACCAGTGACTGTTAAGAGTCTTAATTTTGATGTTGTTTCCAGTCGAGCATTTGTGTAGTTGTGTTTTTGCCATGGAATAGTTATCTATTTCCTGAGTAGTTTTGGTTGTAGCTTGAGCCTTTGGGTTGGAGTTTTCCTTCTAGTACCTTCTGTAAAGCTGGATTTGTGGATAGGTACTGTTTGAAATTGTTTTTATCATGGAATATTTTGTTTTCTCCATCAATGGTTATTGATAGTTTTGCTGGGTAAAGTAGTCTGGCCTGGCATTTGTAGTCTCTTAGGGTTTGCAGGATCTCTGTCCAGGCCCTTCTGGCTTTGATGGTCTCTGCTGAGAAGTCGGGTGTAATTCTGATAGGTTTACCATTAAATGTTATTTGGCCCTTTTCCCTTGCAGCTTTTAATATTTTTCTTTGTTCTGTATGTTTTATGTTTTGATTATTATGTGACAGGCAGTTTTTCTTTTCTGGTCAATTCTATTTGGTGTTCTGTAGGCCTCTTGTATGTTTATAGGCATCTCTTTCTTTAGATTGGGGAAATTTTCTTCTATGATTTTGTTGAGAATAGTTTCTGGGCCCTGGAGTCTGATATCTTCTCTTTCCTCAATGCCTATTATCCTCAGATTTCTTTTTTTCATGGTGTCCTTAATCTCTTGGATGTTTTGTGTCAGGAGTTTTCCAGATTTGGCATTTTCTTTAATGGTTGCTTCAAGATCTGTGATTGTATCTTCTAGACCTGAGATTCGTTCTTCCATCTCTTGGATTCTGTTAGAAAAACTCACCTCTGTGTTGTTCGCCTTTTCTGAGGTCTCACCTTCTTGTTTTTCTTCTGTCTGTGTGTTTATCATTGAATCCATTTTCATTTTTAGATCTTGAACTGACTTTTTGATTTCTTTCATCTGATTTTTTGTGTATTCCTGAGTTTCTTCCATTGCCTCTTTATAGGTCTTCAGAGCTTGAACCGTTTTACTTACTTCTTCCATCTGGTTGGTTGCATTTTCCTGAAATTTTCCAGTTCCACTCTATGTGTTTCTTTTATGTCTCTCACCTGTTTGTCTGTGTCTTCCTGCATTTGATTATGAATTTTATTTGTTTCCTCCATTATCATCCTCATTACTAAGGATTTGAGGTCATTTTCTTGTATTTCCATTGTATTTGAGTTCTCTGGGTTGTTTTCTTTGTGATAGCTGGAAACTGGAGACACCATGTTGTTTTGAGGTTTTTTGCATATGCTTTTCTGCTGTCCTTAGACATCTTGCCATCTTTGTTTTTGTTGGGTAGCTTCCAGAGTTGGATGGAGGGAGTCTGATGATAGATTCACTTGTTTTCTCACGATTTCCCTACGCTGGGAGCTCTAATGCTTCACTGGGGTGGATGGTAGGAGGTCAGTCCTGTCGTTTTGGACTCTCACAGCCAGTGATCCTCAGCTCCCCTGTGCTGTGGTCCTGCAATTGTTCTGGGTCTCTGAATGAGCATTGGGTCAGGCCAAGGTATCCACAGCCTTCTGTGTCCCCTGCCAAGTCTGGCCAGGAACACTGGGCCTGAACCACGGGCCAAACTCAGCTAGATTCTCAGGGCCTGAACTGTCTGCCGAGCTCAGCTAGGAATTCTGGGCCCAAAATGCACAGAGGGTCCAGCGAGACGTTTTGGGCTGGGACTGCGTACCAAGCTCAGCTAGGGGCTTTTGGCCCAAAGTGCGTGCTATGGTCAGTTTTTGACTCAGGGCCCGAACTATCCGCCAAGCTCAGTCAGGAATTCTGGATTCAAACTGCACACTGTGTTCAACCAGAGTCTTAGAGCCAGGACTGTGCCTAAAGCTCTGCAAGAGTCACTGGGCCCAATCTGTCTGCCAAGCACAGTTAGGGACTCTGGCCCCAAACTGCACGCCGAGCTCCACCCGAGTCTCCGGGGCAAAATTTGCACCGAGCTCAGCCAGGGACTCTGGACTCACATTGCACGCTGAGTTCAGCCCGGGACTCTAGGCCTAAACTGCATGGATAGTCCAGCCAGAGTCTTATGGCCACTGAGCCTGTGCGCACAGCTCAGCTAGAGTCTCTGGGCCCAATGTACCCAGCAAGTCCAGCTAGGGCCTCTGGGATGAATCTACGTGCTGACCTCAGCCTGTCAGTGCCCCAGAACTGCCCGCCAAGCTGAGCTAGTGTCTCAGGCAGAACTGCTTGCTGAGTTGAGCCAGCGCTTCCGGTGGAACCGAGCGCTCTGCCCAGCCTGCGTCACAGCAGGAGAACTGCGGCTGCGCTGAGCTAGGGCCTCTGGTGGAACTGAGTGCTATGACCAGCCTGCGTCACAGCAGGGGAGCTGTAGCTGCGCTAAGCTAGTGCCTTGGGCAGAATTGCTTGCGGAGCTGAGGCAGCATCTCCATGGCACTGCGCACTGAGCTGAACCTGGGACTCTGGGGCCAAACTGTCCGCTGAGTCCAGTCTAGGTCCCAAGGCACCATGCGACCCAAATCCTGCCTAGAATCCCCTCTCCTGCAGCAACTCCCACTGGCCACCACACCAATTGCCTCCACCGGAAGGCTCTGAGCTACAAACCTCAGCCACCACTGGTGCTGCTGCTGCTGCTGCCTCTGCCACTGCTGCTCTAATCCAAGAAAATCTGCGCTCCTCCCATGTGCAGGGGCATGCAGGTCCTCCTCAGCATGGCCCCTCCAAACTGTGGAGCACTCCCGCTGCCATGGTGTGGGGACCTCAGTGTTCCTGGCTCAGAAATCTGTGCAATTCCCTATATTTTTCACTGGATCCTCCAAACATGGTCCACACTGCTTGCCGCCATGTTGAATCTCGAGCTTTTCCAGTTTTTATTATTATTATTATTGTGTTTCTTTTTTTGCATATATATTTTTCAATTTTATCCATTTACTGAACTGGACTCTAGAGCAGGATGTGGGATCTTATTTCTTTGGAATTAAAAACTTAGGTAGCTTGCCATGCTTTTGCATTAATTCACATAATTAATATAGAAAACTATACTTTGAACCTCAGAAGGTAGGATATCACCCACTTTCTCATAGAAAGAGGAAATAAAAGTACATGAGACCAACAATCTACCATAGCACTTACCTAGTAAAATTGTAAGAGATGTAAAGCAGGGCCAAGTACCACACAGAGACAGGGCAACCTCAGGGAAAGGAATATCCAGGCTCCTGTGTAACTTTCCCTCTGCTCAAAATTAAAGCTCAAGCACAAAACCAGCCACTAGCAATCTAATGCTGTGAACACGTGTCTAAGCAAACAAAGAGCAGAGCCCTTCTGGGTGACCTCAGATGTCACTGGACATTTGCAGTAAAGTGCTGCTTTTAGCCCAGTGTTTTCTAAAGGCAAAGGCAAAATTAAGTGATTAAGTTGTGTAGTGTTCGGTTTTTGTTGCTTTGCACCTCGCTCCACACTCTTAAACCAGTGTGTACACGACAAGGCTGGAATTCCTCTGCCCAGAGGGTTGGTGGTCCCCATAGTAGGCTATACTTGGGTCTCCTCATAAGTGATATGAATTTAATTGAAGAAAGTTAAGGGACCTTTATAGAAGAAACATGATGCCTATTATCTCCTCCCATAATGTTTGGTGAGAGAGTAGAGACAGAGTGTGGTCTCCTGAGGCTCGTACTTTGTTCCACCAGTGCACCTGAAAAGGGCGAGTTGTGCTCCGGCTAATACACCCGTGGTCTTAAAAGTGCTAGGAAAGAGAAAAATTGGTAAGAGATGTGTGTCTTACCTGCCTTGTGAAAATCATTTACTCAGATTATTGCTGTTTTGACCAGGTTATTCTTTTGATTCCAGATGAGGTCTGATTAATCAGGTGGCTTAGATATGGCTCATCTTTCCAAGATACCTTTGTACTCACCGAACATAGCACCTGGTCCTACTGTCAAGAGTGAGTGATTGTGTCAGCTCAGTACAGGAGCAACAAGGAAAGAATGCTAGTCAGAAAATTCCAATCTCTTGCTCAATACTAGAGTGTCTTCAGCTTGACTGTCAAGCATTGTCCATCAGGAAAATGCATGAGAAAGCCCTATGCTCTGCTTTTCAACCAGCACAACTATTGTGTCTGAAGTTTACATTATACCCAGGAAGAAGACAAAATCTGTAACATGTTTCTGGTTTAATGCTGGGAGGATGCAGTGCATAGAAAGGGGAAGTATTTACCCTAAGCAATCTTGGTTTTCTACTCTTGAGAATAAAATAGAACTTGTATTTGAGCTAGATTAACCTAATTCGAAGCATACTATGTAAGAGTGCCACATCCTCAATGTGATTCCAAACTAGCTTTGAGAATACTACCTGTATAAAACAGTATGCAAACACAGGCTTTTACTCTTGCCACCATACATTTATTGCACACAATTAAAGATTTGGTTGTGAGGTGTGTGTGTGTCTGTGAGCGTGTGTGTGTGTGTGTGTGATATGTGTATATGCGTGGTATGTGTCTGTGTATGTGGTATGTGTGTGTGAGTGTGTGTGCATCTGTGAGTGTATATGCCATAAGTGTTGGGGCACATGGAGGTCAAAATAGGATGTTGTATTCCTTGGAGCTGGAGTTATAAGTAGTCAGGAATCACCCAATATGGCCTCTGGGAACTGAGTTGGAAGAAAAGCAAGCACTCTTAACTTCTGAGCCGTCTCTTCTGGTCCCTATTATGCCTTTTTGAAATTGTATTTGAAAGATCAGTTTTGAGTTTTCAAGATGGAGGCGAGCAGTGTGTACCGCGTTTGGAGGCTCCAGTGAACAATTCAGGGAATTGCACAGATTTCTGAGCCAGGAACACCGATGTCCAAACATCACGGCAGAGGGAGTGCTCCACGGTTCGGAGAGACCAGGGTGCGGAGGACCTGCATGCCCCTGCACACGGGAGGAGCGTGGATTTTCTCTGATCAGAGCGGCAGCGGCAGAGGCAGCAGCACCAGCGGCACCAGCAGCGGTGGCTGAAGTTTGTAGCTCATAGCCTTCCGGTGGAGGCGATTGGTGTGGTGGCTGGTGGGAGTTGCTGCGGGAGAGGGGACTAGGGGCAGGTTTTGGGTCACGTGGAGCCTTCGGACCCAGACTGGACTCGGCGGACAGTTCGGCCACAGAGTCCCGGGTACTGGCCCAGCCCAGCAAGCAATTCTGCCCGAGGCACTAACTCAGCTTCGGCCACAGCTCCCCTGCTGTGGCACAGGTTTAGTTGAGCGCACAGCTCCACGCTAGGCAGCACCTCAGCTCAGCCGCAGCTCCCCTGCGGTGACACAGTCTGGGCAGAGCACTTGGTTGAACCACAGTCACTAACTCAGAGCAGCCGCAGTTCTCCTGCTGTGGCTCAGGCTTGGGCAAGCATTCAGTTCCACCCTAGGCACCACTTCAGCTCAGCGGCAGCTCCCCTGCAGTGACACAGTCTGGGCAGAGCACTTGGTTCCACCATTGGCGCTAACTCAGAGAAGCCGCAGGTCTCCTGCTGTGGCGCAGGCTTGGTGGAGTGCACAGTTCCATCCTAGGCACCACCTCAGCTCAGCGGCAGCTCCCCTGCGGTGACACAGTCTGGGCGGAGCACTTGGTTGAACCACAGGCACTAACTCAGAGCAGCCGCAGTTCTCCTGCTGTGGCGCAGGCTGGACAGAGCTCTCGGTTCCACCAGCTCTAAGACCCTGGTTGGACACAGTGTGCAGTTTGAATCCAGAGTTCCTGGCTGAGATTGGTAGTCAGTTCGGGCCCTGAGTCAATAACTGACCACAGCACGCACTTTAGGCCAAAAGGCCCTAGCGGAGCTTGGTGCGTAGTCCCGGCCCAAAAATTTTGGCTGGACCCTGTGGGCATTTTGGGCCCAGAATCCCTAGCTGAGCTCGGCAGACAGTTCAGGCCCTGAGAATCTAGCTGAGTTCAGCCCGTGGTTCAGGCCCAGTGTTCCTGGCTGGACTTGGCAGGGAACACAGAAGGCTGTGGATACCTTGGCCTGACCCAATGCTCATTCAGAGACCCAGAACAATTGCAGGATCCACAGCACAGGGGGGCTGAATATCACTGGCTGTGAGAGACCAGAACAACAGGGCTAACCTCCTAACATCCACACCAGTGAAGCTTTGAGCTCCCAGCCTAGGGAAATCGTGAGAAAATAAGTGAATCTATCGTCAGACACCCTCCATTCAAATCTGGAAGCTACCCAACAAAAACAAAGATGGCAAGATGTCTTAAGGACAACGAAAAAGCATACACAAAAAACCCCAAAACAACATGGCGTCTCCAGTTTCCAGCTATCCCAAAGAAAACAACCCTGAGAACGCAAATACAATGGAAATACAAGAAAATGACCTCGAATCCTTAGTAATGAGGATGATAATGGAGGAAACAAATAAAATTCGTAATCAAATGCAGGAAGACGCAGACAAACAGGTGAGAGACATAAAAGAAGCACATAGAGTGGAACTGGAAAAATTGCAGGAAAATGCAAACAACCAGATGAAAGAAATAAATAAAACGGTTCAAGCTCTGAAGACCTATAAAGAGGCAACGGAAGAAACTCAGGAATACACACAAAATCAGATGAAAGAAATCAAAAAATCAGTTCAAGATCTGAAAATGAAAATGGATTCAATGATAAACACACAGACAGAAGAAAAACGAGAACGGGAGACCTCAGAGAAGAAGGCGAGCAACACAGAGGTGAGTTTTTCTAACAGAATCCAAGAGATGGAAGAACGAATCTCAGGGCTAGAAGATGCAATCACAGATATTGAATCAACCATTAAAGAAAATGACAAATCTGGAAAACTCCTGACACAAAACATCCAAGAGATTAAGGACACCATGAAAAGAAGAAATTTGAGGATAATAGGCATTGAAGAAAGAGAAGACATCAGACTCCAGGGCCGAGAAACTATTCTCAACAAAATCATAGAAGAAAATTTTCCCAATCTAAAGAAAGAAATGCCTATAAACATACAAGAGGCCTACAGAACACTAAATAGAATTGACCAGAAAAGAAAAACTGCCTGTCACATATAATCAAAACACAAAACATGCAGAACAAAGAAAAAATTTTAAAAGCTGCAAGGGAAAAGGGCCAAATAACATTTAATGGTAAACCTATCAGAATTACACCCGACTTCTCAGCAGAGACCATCAAAGCCAGAAGGGCCTGGACAGAGATCCTGCAAACCCTAAGAGACTACAGATGCCAGGCCAGACTACTTTACCCAGCAAAATTATCAATAACCATTGATGGAGAAAACAAAATATTCCATGACAAAAACAATTTCAAACAGTACCTATCCACAAATCCAGCTTTACAGAAGGTACTAGAAGGAAAACTCCATCCCAAAGGGTCAAGCTACAACCAAAACTACCCAGGAAATAGATAACTATCCCATGGCAAAAACACAACTACACAAACGCTCGACTGGAAACAACATCAAAATTAAGACTCTTAACAGTCAATGGTCATTAATATCTCTCAACATCAATGGCCTCAATTCTCCAATAAAAAGACACAGACTAACTAAATGGGTACATAAACAAGATCCAACATTCTTCTGCATCCAAGAAAAACATCTCACCCATAATGAAAGGCATTACCTCAGGGTAAAAGGTTGGAAAAAAATATTCCAAGCAAATGGTCACAAGAAGCAAGCAGGCATAGCCATTTTAGTATCGAACAAAATAGACTTTCAACCAAAATTAATCAAAAGGGATGAGGAAGGACACTTCATACTCATCAAAGGTGAACTCAACCAAGATGACATCACAATTCTGAACATCTATGCTCCCAATAAAAGGGCACCCACATTTGTAAAAGAGCTCCTAAAAAAGCTTAAACCACACATCGATCCCCACACAATAATAGTGGGAGACTTCAACACCCCACTCTCACTGAAGGATAAGTCATTGAAACAGAAACTAAGCCGAGAAATAACATCATTAACCAATACCATGGGCCAAATGGATCTAACAGATATCTATAGAACCTTTCACCCAAACAAGAAAGAATATACCTTCTTCTCTGCACCCCATGGAACCTTCTCCAAAATTGATCACATCGTAGGTCACAAAGCAAGCCTCAATAGATACAAGAGGATTGAAATAATACCTTGTATCCTATCAGATCACCATGCTCTTAGGCTGCAATTCACCCACAACAGAAATAACAAAAAGCCTACACGTACGTGGAAACTAAACAACTCTCTGCTAAATGACACCTGGGTCAGGGAAGAAATTACGAAAGAAATCAAGGAATTTCTGAAATTCAATGAAAATGAAGAAACAACATACCCAAATTTGTGGGATACATTGAAAGCAGTGCTAAGAGGAAAATTCATAGCACTAAGTGCCTTTAAAAAGAAATTGGAAACATCGCACATAAGCATCTTAACAACACAACTGGAAGCCCTAGAAAAAAAAGAAGCAGAAACACCCAAGAGGAGTAGACGCCTGGAAATAATCAAACTCAGGGCTGATATTAACAAATCAGAAACTAAGAAAACAGTCCAAAGAATCAACAAAACCAAAAGCTGGTTCTTTGAGAAAATCAACAAAATAGACAGACCATTAGCCAAACTAACTAAAAGGCAGAGAGACAGTATTGAAATCAACAAAATCAGAAATGAAAAGGGAGACATAACAACAGACACTGAAGAAATTCAAAGAACCATAAGATCCTACTTTGAAGGCATATACACCACAAAATTTGAAAATCTAAGGGAAATGGACGATTTTCTTGATCAATTTCACTTGCCAAAGTTGAATGAAGAACAGCTAAACAAGGTAAATAGTCCCATTTCCTCTACAGAATTAGAAGCAATCCTCGATAGTCTCCCAACCAAAAAAAGCCCAGGGCCAGATGGTTTCAGTGCAGAATTCTACCAGACCTTCAAAGGCGAGCTAATACCGATACTCTTCAAGCTACTCCAAAAGATAGAAATGGATGGAAAATTACCAAATTCATTCTATGAGGCCATAGTCTCATTGATACCTAAACCTCACAAAGACTCAACAAAGAAAGAGAATTTCAGACCAATTTCTCTTACGAACATAGATGCAAAAATACTAAATAAAATACTTGCAAAACAAATACAGGAACACATCAAAGATATCATTCATCATGACCAAGTAGGCTTCATTCCAGGCATGCAGGGATGGTTTAATATACGGAAATCCATCAATGTAATCCACCATATAAACAAACTGAAAATAAAAAACCACATGATCATCTCCTTGGATGCAGAAAAAGCATTTGATAAAATTCAACACCCATTCATGTTTAAAGTTTTAGAGAGATCGGGGATACAAAGCACTTTCCTCAACATAATTAAGGCTATATACAGCAAGCCAATAGCCAAAATCAAAGTAAATGGTGAGATACTCAAGGAAATTCCTCTAAAATCGGGAACAAGGCAAGGCTGCCCACTCTCTCCATATCTCTTCAATATAGTACTCGAAGTTCTAGCCAGAGCAATAAGACAACAAAAGGAGATCAAGGGTATCCAAATGGGAAAGGAGGAAGTCAAATTATCCCTATTTGCAGATGATATGATAGTGTACATAAGTGGCCCTCAAAATTCCACCAGAGAACTCCTAAAGCTGATAAACACCTTCAGCAAATTGGCTGGATAGAAAATTAACTCAAAAAAGTCTGTAGCCTTCCTATACACAAATGACAAGCTTGCAGAGGAAGAAATTAGAAAAACCACACCCTTCACATTAGCCACAAGCAATATAAAATATCTAGGAGTTACCCTAACTAAGCAAGTGAAGGACTTGTATGAAAAAAATTTCAAAACTCTGAAGAAAGAGATTGAAGATGACCTGAGAAGATGGCATGATCTTCCTTGCTCATGGATCGGGAGAATTAACATAGTAAAAATGGCCATCCTACCAAAAGCAATCTACACATTCAATGCGATCCCTATCAAAATAGCTACACAATTTTTTAAAGACATTGAAAGTTCAATTCTGAACTTCATATGGCAAAACAAAAAACCCAGAATAGCTAAAACAATCTTGTACAATAAAAGGTGCTCCGGAGGAATCTCCATATCTGATCTCAAACTGTACTATAAAGCAATAGTAATTAAAACAACATGGTACTGGCACAGCAACAGGCTGGTTGATCAGTGGAATCGAATCGAAGACCCAGATATGAATCCACACACATATGGTCACTTGATTTTTGACAAAGAAGCCAAATCTATTCAATGGAAAAAGGATAGCATCTTCAACAAATGGTGCTGGTCTAACTGGAGGTCTATGTGTAAAAAAATTCAACTGGACCCATATTTGTCACCTTGCACAAAACTCAAATCCAAGTAGATTAAAGACCTCAACATAAAACCAGAGACACTAAGCCACTTAGAGGAAAAAGTGGGAAAGAGCCTGGAACATATTGGCACAGGAGACAACTTCCTGAACAGAACACCAACGGCCCAGGCCTTAATGTCAACCATTAATAAATGGGACCTCATGAGGCTGAGAAGCTTCTGTAAGGCAGGAGACACTGTCAAGAGAACAAAGCGACAGCCTACAGACTGGGAAAAGATCTTCACCAACCCTACATCTGACAAAGGTCTAATATCCAAAATATATAAAGAACTCAAGAAATTAAACACCACCAAACCAAATAACCCAATTGAGAAATGGGGCTTGGAACTAAACAGAGAATTCTCAAAAGAGGAGTATCAAATGGCTGAGAAACACTTAAAAAATGCTCAACCTCCTTAGTCATCAGGGAAATGCAAATCAAAACAACTCTGAGATTCCATCTTACACCCATCAGAATGGCTAAGATCAAAAACTCAAGCGACACCACATGCTGGCGAGGATGTGGGGAGAGAGGAACACTCCTTCATTGCTGGTGGGAATGCAAACTAGTACAGCCACTTTGGAAATCTATCTGGTGCTATCTCAGAAAAATGGGAATAGGGCTTCCTCAAGACCCAGCTATTCCACTCCTTGGAATATACCCAGAAGATGCTCCAGCACACAACAAGAAAATTATCTCAACCATGTTCATAGCAGCCTTATTCATAATAGCCAGAACATGGAAACAGCCTAAGTGTCCCTCAGTAGAAGAGTGGATAAAGAAACTGTGGTACATATAGACTATGGAATACTACTCAGCTATTAAAAACAAGGAATTCCCGAAATTTGTGGATAAATGGATTGAGCTAGAAATGATCATAATGAGTGAATTAACCCAGAAGCAGAAAGACTCAAATGGTATATACTCACTTATATCTGCATACTAGCCCAAGGGACATGTCCCACGAAAGCCTTCACTTACCAGGAAACTGGGACAGAGGGGACGGCATCCTATTGGGACTCTAAATGAGAGGCGCATGGGAGAATAGCAAAATAAAAGGATACAGAGGGTCCTAGAAATCTACAAGTAGAACAATATGATAGGCAGATTTGGGCCCAGGGGTCCCGCTCAAACTAAGGCACCAGCCAAGGACAATACAGGAGGTAAATTTTAAACCCCTTCCCAGATCTAGCCAATGGTCAGAATATTCTCCACAGTTGAGTGGAGAGTGTGATACGACTTTCTCATGTACTCTGGTGCCTCACATTTGACCATGTCCCCTGGAGGGGGAGACCTGGTGGCACTCAGAGGAAGGACAGCTGGTGGCCAAGAAAAGACTTGATACCCTATGTGAATATACAGGGGGAGGTAATCCCCCTCAGGAACAGTCATAGGGGAGGGGAATAATGGGAAAATGGGGGGGAGGAGGAATGGGAGGATACAAGGGACGGGATAAACATTGAGATGTAACAAGAATAAATTAATAAAAAATAAATTTAAAAAAAAAAGTTCAGTTTTGAGGATCATGAAATTATATCTAACCCTTTAAAAACTAAAAAAAAAAAAATCATGGCATCTATTAACTGAAATATCAGCAAAACATTTTTTTAGAAGCACATATCCAAATGATAAAGAGCATGGAAGAAAAACTAAACCCAACGAAACTTGAAAAGTGCAGAAGGAAATAGTGAAGACGGAGGAAGAAAAGACAAGGTTCATGATGAGGCATGATCATGAGCAGATAAAGGCCACCCTGAACCTACAAAAGATCTTGACAGTAGATCTGAAATGGATTGTGTTACAGTTCAGTCTCTGGGTCTCTCCTCATGTTTCTTACCAGGATGACAGCTCTTCCAGGCATCATGTGGAAGTGACACTCTGAATCAGAAGGGCTCTGGCCTGTGGGACAGTACATACAGCTGTGGGCAATGTTGTCATGACAATAAAGCAATTCTATGTATGAAACGGGTACACTCCTTCCTGTGCAGCCTGACTTCCTCAACACAGTAGAAAGAAAATAGTGACAGCCACATAGACTTGTATTAGTCAGGGTTCTTTAGAGGAACAGAACTTGCAGAATGAACATACATACATACATACATACATACATACATACATACATACATCATATGCACATATATACCTATATATACAAGATATACATAAAGAGAGGATAGGGGTTTATTAGAATGGCTTATGGTCTGGTCCAGCTAGTCTAGCAAAGGCTGTCTACCAATGTAAGGTTCCAGAATCCAGTAGTTGTTCAGTCCATAGGCTGGATGTCTCAGCTGGTCTTCAGTATAAGCTGGGATCCTGAAGAAGTTAGCGCTAATGCCAGTGAAAGAATAGACTTGCCAATGAGAGTGAGATCAAGAGGCAAAGAAACAGAGAGCCCCTTATATCAATTCCCAGCAGACGGTGTGGCCCAGATTAGAGGTGGATCTTCCCGCCTCAAAAGATCTGGATTAAAAGATGTCTTCCCACCTCAAATGATTTAATTAAGAAAAAATTCTTTCACAGGTATGCCCAGGCATTTGGGTTTTAGTTAATTCCAGATATAGACAAGTGGCAACCAAGGATTGCTATCACAAGACTCCATGCAGGGATGGGAAGATTGTTTTTCTGGGGTCTGATAAAAAAAATGAAAGAAAAAACCAACAGCTTATGCATTGGGATTTTAAGCAAGTGGAGGTGTCCCTATCTAATAAGTGAAGTTCACAAGCCTCATCTACTCATCATTCATTTGTCAGGCTTCATCCTCCAGTGGGAGCAGAAGTAGAGGAAGGTGACGCAGAGCATGTTACACAGGAAAACAGAACCAAGAGTAACTTGGAGGGTCCACAGCCAGGGCATGAAGTAGAAAAACCAGAACAATTAAAACTTATATTTGAGAGATAAGAGAAAACAAAGTGTTCACAGGATCAAGCATCTGGGAAACAGCCACAAAGGAAAGCAGAAGTGAGAAGCTCCACAGAGGAGCTAGATGACGAAGGTGAAGAGGGCTTTCAGAATGCACAGAAAACTAGATGTGTGGCAAAGCACAAATGAAGAAAGTTAGGCAGAGGAAAGGAGTCCCAGAAGCAGAAGGAAAAAGACAAAGGAGACAATTAAATAAGAAACAGTAGGAGAAGGTTCCAGGAACAGGGTGTGGGCAGCTGGAGGGAGATACGACCTGCACCATAGTCATTTTCAGACCTCCAAACCAAGTACAAACGGACATGATGGCACTACTCAGAAGAGCGCAGAGATCAGGATGGCATTAGGCTTCTCCAGAGCAGCAGGAGGGTTAGAAAATATGGGAGGGTGGCTAAGCTGCTCAGAGCACTTGATGCTCTTCCAGAGCGCCCTCGTTTGGTTTGTTCTGATCACTAAAGTCTGGTAGTTCACAACAATCTGAACCTTAGCTTTAACAGATCCTACACCCACTTCTGGGCTCCTCCAGCATCTGCACAGATGTGGTGTACACACATGCAGACACACACGTATGCACACACACAGACACACGCATACATATACACACATAGAGACATGGACACACATATACATATACATACATAGAGACACAGGCACACATGCACACAGACAGACACACACATACACATATACATATGCAGAGACACAGACACACACATACATATATACATATACAGAGACACAAACACACAATACACATACACACACATACAGATACACACACACACACACACACACACACACACACACACACACACACACACAGGCTTGGAGTAATGAAACAATATAGACTACAAGGCAAAAGTGATTACTAACCCGGAACTGTATACTTAGCTAAGCTTTCTATCTACTAGATGAGTGGGACACCTCTTAAAGAATTCACTTACAACCACCTTATTTTTCTCTCTCCACAAAAATAATAGAAGGCCACTGAGCTGTCTCAGTGGGTAGGTTATAATTGTCAAGCCTGGTGACCTGAGTTCAATCCTGAGACCTACATGATAAAAAGAGAGGACACACTCCTTCATATCTTCTCTTAATGGATGGATGGATGGATGGACAGATGGATGAATAGATGAATGAGTGAATTTAATCTGTAAAAAGAAGGAAACCATTGGAAGTATTCTACTAAGTAAAGAAGTAAGCCATCAAAGGTGATGCCACAGGACACAGTACAAGAGAGTGATGAGGTCCATTCCCAGGCTGGGGTAAAGGATAGCAGCAGAGAACAGTTTAGACTGAGAGGCTTAATGACAAGGCCAAACAGGAAATTCTAATAAGTAACAAAACTGACATTTTACTAAACCTGTCAGTGGTTTTGAAGACATGCTGTTCTGTCTGTAACCGTATGAGTAAGAAATGGGTATGGGCTACTCAAATAAGAAGGTACGAAATAGTCCCAGGAACAACAAAAAACAAGCAAATGAAGAAAAACAGTCACACTGCCCTACAGGTTATCTATGGAAAGAACAGTCATAAAGTCATATAATAGTAACAGGAAATTTTATATATGTTACATATATATTTATACACACACACATATTAGATTCTGGATTAGTGAGTGTGAGGGTACAAAGATTGTCACATTCTTTTTAAAATTTTATTTATTTATTCACTTTACATTCTGATTGCAACCCCCTTCTTCTCCTCCCAGTCCCTACCTTGCACACCCCTCTCCCTATTTGCCCCTCTCCTCCTCAGAGAAGGGGAGGTCCCCCATGGGTACCAACCCACACTGGCATATTAAGTTGCTGTAGAACTAGGCAAATACTTTCCCATTGAAGCCAAACAAGGTAGCCCAACTAGGGGAATGGGATCCAAAGGGAGACATGAAAGTCAGGAAGGGACCCCGCTCCAGTTGTTGGGGGACACACATGAAGACTAAGCTGCACATATGACACATATGTGCAGAGGTCCTAGGATCAATCCATGTATGCTTTCTGGTTTAGTCTCTGTGAGCCCCCCATGGGCCCAGGTTAATTGACTCCATAGGTCTTCTTGTGGAGACCTTGACCTCCTCCAGCTCCCTCAATCATTTCCCCAACTCTTCCATAGGATCCCCCCCCCAAGCTCTGTCTAATGTGTGGTTGTGGGTCTCTGAATCTGTTTCCATCAGCTGCTGGGTGAAGTCTCTCAGAGGAGTTATGTTAGCCTCATATACATATGCGTAGCAGAGTAATACAGTGTCAGGGATTAGTTCTCTGCCATGGGACCCATCCATCCCATGGTCTCAAATAGGGCCAGTCTTTGGTTGGCCATTTCCTCAATCTTTGGTTCATCTTTGTTTCTGTACATCTTGTAGGAATGACTTAAATTCTTATTATTTTTTGTTAGAAAAATCAATAGATAACTATTTAGAGATATGGTAGTAACCACTGGAATAACATTTATAAAATGGAAGACTAGTCTCTCTCATCTCACACAACATAAATCTTTTCCACCTTCCAGAATAGACATTTGGATGAGAAATCAGGTAATTGTTGAAATGTTGATTTTGGTTATGGGGATTTTAAAGTTATTTATAACATTCGGTTTCTAATTTAGCATGGAAGAAGCTTCGAACTTAAAAGTTAGTTAGCTGTAAACTCAACAGTTGCTCTTAGAGCTGTAAGAGATGAAGGCGTAGTTAGGGAAACTGACAAGATACAAAAACTCACAGCCTAACAGGGCAGAAATGTCTGCAGGAACCAGTGTTGAAGTGAAGAAATATAAAATGTAGCTAAGGAATTTCTCTAGGTACCATGTGTACAAATTTGGAAGCTAAAACCTCCAGTCATCGGTGCCCCCTCCCACCCCACCCTGCCATGCTCTGTGCATTTTTCCTCCTGGATTCCTACCAGTTTCTCAACAGTGGCTGTTAGAAAAAAACCCATGGGCTGGAGAGATGGTTCAGCCGTAAAAGGCTCAGCTCACAACCAAAAATATAAGAAGAACACCCTTCATCTCAGAACAGAGGGAGGAAAAAGGTTTGTCCTGTTCCAGAGCATCAGTTCTTTCTGGAGAAACCACCCTGCTCTGCAGTGGTGGTGTTATTAGAGCCTAACAGAGCCCACCTGCAACTAGCCTTAAACATCTTGTCCCACAGAAGAGTGAAGAACTGACAGTAGCTGGTGAAGGCTGTAGTCTGGAGGCACATGCAGACCAAAGCTCTGAGACCTTTAATCAGAGGACTGTGGAGCATCCCTTCTCTGCCACACACAACTCCTTTGTTTCTGGTGGCCTATCTGAAGAAGTTCCAATTACCTTATACTTCATGTATGCTATCCAAAAAAACACAACAAACAAACAAACAAACAAAAAACATCAAAGGGTGGGGGCAAGAAACAAAATGAAAGGATAAAGCACAAGATCCAGGCTCAATATGTTATTAAAATTATTATACACGGGATTTAATACAATTATGATTAGAATACCAAGGTCCCTAATACTAAAAAGTTTGTTTGGGCAATTTTTTAAGTGAATTAACTTGACAGTATGCAAGAGCAGAGGGTCAGTGTAAGCAGAAGGAAGCATTTCTAGAGATCAGAAGCCTTGGGTGGACAGGAAGGAGGCCCTGGATGGCCTTATTTTTAGATTGGATGCAGCTGAGGAAAGAACCTTGCGTTTGATGATGAATCAGTTCAAATCTGCAAAGCTAAAAAGAAAAGAGAAAGCATTCAAGACCAGTGAGGCAGCCAATGTCAGTCACCAAGCCACAGCTCTAGGAAACTCAAAGGACAGCAATCAGGACAAAGGCTAGACATACGGAGCCCAGGCATGTCCTGTTAGGCAACAGGAAAGGCAAGATAAAGTTCTGAAAAAAAGCCCAAGGTGGAGTGAACATATCACCTGTGCAGAAACAGAGATAAGTTTGTATTCTCTAAAATTATAAAGTTAATTTAAAAACGGAGACCTTATCAGACATGGCAACAAGTATTGAAAGAAGTTTTGTTTTGTTTTGTTTTAAGAAAGGAAGAGCACAGAACGAATGGGTGAAGGCAAATGTAATCTTTTCTTATTCTTCATGACTGAGAAGATAGTTGAAGCAATAGCAACAAGGCATTACATATGTGAATATACATGTATGCATAGTTTTGCTTTTGTGTAAGTGACATGAATGACACTGATGTGAAGGATAGGTGGATCAAGATGCTCACGTCACTGCAGGTTGTGGTTCTGCATCTGAAATCCTACTGGTTATACTGTTATTTGAAAATAGATTTAGATTAGTCTATAGAAACCAACACGAATCCAGAAAGCATGAGAAAAGGTGGTAGAGGGACAATATGTAACAATAAAGGGGTCAGTTGTAAAGACCTGAAGACCCTCCATGTGTATTTGCCCAACAGCAGAGCACCAAAGTGTATGAGAAAGGTTGACAGTGGCAAGAAGAAACAGATCAATTCTCTGCTGTGCTGTGTTACAGATCCATGAAAGGTGAGGATCTGCAGCAAGTAGGAAACCAGGAAGGATGTAATTGAGCTAAATTAAGAGCAGTAGCATTTATTTGGATGTGATAGGTATCGACAGACTTCATTCTCCAGCAGCAGAAGGTAGGCTCTTCTCAAGCTCAAGTGGGACACCGTGGGACACACTATGCACAGTAGGTCACATATCAGGAAGTCACGCCACTATGCATTTGAATTAGAAACCAACAGCAGAAAGATAGTTGAAAATTCTCGATTACTTGGAAAGTAAACAACACACTCCTAAAGATATTTGAGAAAAATGTATAGCACTGAGTGCATATATTAGAAAGCAAGATCTGAATTCAGTTATCTAAGCATCCCACATAGAAAACTTGAAAAAAAAAAAGCAAATTAAATCCAAAACAAATAAAAGGAAAAGACAAGAGAAATTAGAACAGAAGTTGGTCAGATTGCAAATAGAGAATAAAGAAACCCAAAAGTTAATTTAAAAAAACATTTAACAAACTTAGTGAACAGATAACTAATATAAAGAGGTCTTTATTACAGATTCTGTGGTCTGTAAGGATAAAAATACTGGGTCTAATCTATGCCTACAATGTTGATAATCTAGATGAAATTTGCCAATTCCTTCAAATTATATACCAAAATTCTCACAAATGACTATATAGATAATCTGAATAGCTTTGTATTCATTAAAGAAACTAAATCAATAGAAATAAACTCTGCAAGACAGAAAGCACCAGGCAGGTTTACTGGTGAATTCTACTAAACATATAAGGAAGAAATTGTACCAATTATATACAAGAATATAAAAGCAGGAGTTCTTCCCAACTCATTCTAATAGGCCAACATTACCCTATTTCCAAAATAAGACAAGCATATCACAGGGCAAGGAATCTATAGGCCCATATGTTTCATAAAGACAGTAAATAAAATACAATAATTTCTAAAATTATTAATTTAGTATGAACAAATAAGTTTTATTTCAGGTATCCTTGGGTGGTACAACATTCGAAAATTAACAGAGCTTTCAATAAGCAAAAGGGAAAAATTCACATGATGACATCAACAGATGTTAAAGAGGCATTTAACAGGATCCAACATTCTTGTGTGATGTGGAAGCCTCGGTAACTGAGGAATTGGAACTTCCTCAGCTTGGTAGCAAATATCTACTAAATGATACAAGCATGAGTCTAAAAGACTCAGTCCTGAGCATGATGCTACCAAATGCTAAAAAAAAAAAAATCCTCAAAGATCACACTGAACTCGTTGTTGTAATTTCCCTGAAGGCTGTGTGGGTCTCCTTGGAAGATCTAGGGTTCCCCAGATCAGGCAGAGAGGGAGCTCCGCTGAGAAAGGGAGTCAGCCATCTTGTACTCAGCTCAAAAGCTATCTGAAAATGCCCGACTTCGATCTTAATGGCAGGGTCCCACAGAAGGATAAGCCATGGGGGAAGAGATGCATGGATGTTACGTGGTCTGCAGTGCAGTCACTCAATCTGCCACTACGTCAGCCCTTTCACACACAGCACCATGCTTGCACTCAGAAAAGCACCATTCTGTAGATAATAAAAGGAATTCTACAAGTGCAGTGACCTCCAAAACAAAGCCCCTTGCTGGGGCAGAAGTCCTTCCAGGCTTGCAAAATTCATTAAATGGTGACCTATTAACAGCTAGAGATTCCATGAATCCACCATCTAATATGCAGGGCCCAGTACCTGCCTCACCAAGTTTGTAACTTGAACAGGATTCCATGAAGAAATGGATTTCTGCATGTGCCAACTAACATAAAAGCATTGATGGTGCTGAAGATGGAAAACACTGCCAGGGAATGCTTTCACTGAGCCACAGCACTTTAGAGAAATGGGCGCCACATAGGGAATCAGTGTGAATGTATTCCTTGAGAGTCATTCCCCTAAAAGAAAACCAAAAACAAAGTCCAGGTGTAATTATTCACTATAGTGTAGGATTTCAAAATATAATGATCAGGAAAATCAGCCAGCTCTGATGAATAACCAGTATGCCATAATATATTAGTTTATATATTTTTATACGTCAGATTTTCTTTTTAGATTAAAACTTCCTTGTTTTTTAAACTGTGTCCTTAATATTTTATTGAAAAGAATAACTTGATGTGCTGGGTATTTCATATTCACATGATTTCCAGTACTGTGGGTTGGTCATAAACTGGGAAGACTTAGATGGTTCTAATTTTTGTTGTACATGCTTTTGAAAATTTCACTGCACAATAGTTAGTATATTATCAGAGCATTGACAATAAGCACTGTGTGTGTGTGTGTGTGTGTGTGTGTGTGTGTGTGTGTGTGTGTGTGATACTCCATAAATGAATAGACATTTGTTTTATTTTTAAATTTCTATATTTGGGAAAGAAAAACATGCTGCAAGATCTTGGCTCTTTAGACAACTGTGTAGTAATCGATTGATCATTCCCTTCAACTGTTGTCACTGAAGACTTTGGCTCTTCAATATTTCAGATGACATCAATTATGAGTTCAAGTGTACTCAGCTGCCAACTAGAATGAAGCAAGCTTACTTCTGACCTGTTTAAATGCTGTTTCGCATAACCATTACCCAATTATCATTACCTGTATGCTTACGTTTACAAAACATATATGTTATTATTGTCTATTCCATGGTGTAAAGTAGCCTATTGGGTGTTTCATCACATTTTATACACTTCTCAAATTCTCCCTTAAACGAATTATTTTTTTAAAAACTTTAATTTTGGATCAGGAAGATGGCTCATTTGTTGTCTAGGTTGTGTGTTTTGTTCATAAATGACATGACAGCTATGTAGAAAATCTGAAAGAAGTATTTCTTTCTGGAATTAATAAGAAGTTATGGTGGGATTGTAGGAAGTAATACTAATATCCAAAAGCTCAACGACATTACTATGTAGTAAGAGTGAATCTGGTGGCACTCAGAGGAAGGACAGCAAGTAGCCAAGAAGAGACTTGATACCCTATGAGAATATATAGGGGGACGTAATCCCCCTCAGGAACAGTCATAGGGAGGGGAATAATGGGAAAATGGGGGGGGGGAGGAATGGGAGGATACAAGGGATGGGATAAACATTGAGATGTAACAAGAATAAATTAATAAAAAAAATATGAAGAAACAAAAAAAAAAAAAAAATAAAATAAAATCTAAAAAACACTACCACTTATATTAGCACACCCAAAATGAAATACTTCGCTGAACATTTAATGAAATATACACTGGTGGATATGGGGGAAATATTGTGCATAACCAGCACAAATTAACTTAAAACTCAGCCAAAATTGGAAAATCTGAAAACTGTAGAATCTCTTTGAAAAATATTAGATCATTCTTTCTCTGGTAATCACTATTCAAATGTGATATTCTACACAAGACCACCAATTTACACAAATACTCTTCTATTTTATTCTCTTACCACTTCTCATTCTTGACAGCCATAATATTTACTTCATAAAACAAGCCTTATTAGTTAAAGAGCCACTAATACGTTCTTTTGAAAAACTTGTATATTCCTTCCCTATTCCTCATTTTAAGAAAATATGTGGCTTGTGTCTTACTAATTGATTTAGTGAACTTCTATTTGAAAGATACTCATCTAGTCTAAATAGTTGATGTTGCAGACATCAAGGAAACTTCCTGATTCCCACTTAGAACCGATGTTGGGACAGCTGTGCTAATAGAGGTTTAAGGGTATGTGCATCCAAGTGGGTTCATCTCACAGTGGACCAGGCAACCTCCTTCAGGGTGTCTTGGGCCAACCCTAGAAGCTAAATATATCTTAGTAGACAAAATAGCTTTTTAATCCTGCTGTGGGATAAACATTTGCACTAATACTCTTTCTCTCAGAGGATGTTCAGTAAATATATGCTAACTTGGCTCTTCTTTGTCTTAAGACTCCACTGTGAGCCCGCCACAGGTGTGCATCTTCTGGCTGTGTAAGTAGATCTGAGTGGTTTACACTGCATTCCCATCTGGGTAGGCAGAACTTCATCTATTGCATCCTGAAGTGTTCAGCACTCACAACACCACAAATGCTATTCTTTTTAAGGATCTCCACACACTGCTGTTTATTCAAGTATATTCTGCTCCATTCATAGAGGCAGTGTATGGCAGGGCAGCCATGCAGAACTTCTTGACTAAGTACATCCAAAGGGATACACATTTCAGACATCTTAATGGACCAGATCTTCACAAAAGAATGAAAAACACTTGGAAACAAGGAAACATGGAAGAGTTTGGTTTAATAACACCACCCTAGTTTCTTTAATACGTTAGAGAGTCCTTTAATTCTTTAGTTCCTACACTGCTGATATAACAAAGACTAAAATTCCAACACTACAAATATTAGGTATTACCTCTGATGGGAATAAGTGTAGCTATGAATTCAGTAGGCTCATTAGAGGCTTGTGTGACACACAGCATACTTAAGATGAAATCTTTGCTGGTGTTTTTCTTCTTTTGGTTGTAAATGCTTGTACATGCTTGCTGTGACATGCATAAAAAGGCCTTCCTTTGAAATCAGGATCTCTTCTTGTTGACCTTTGTGGACACTAGGCTAGTTGGTCAAGTGCTTCCCAGGATTCTTCTGTCCTCTCCTCCCACTTCACTGTAGTAGTGCTGGGAATACAGAGACCTGTGCTATCACATCTAACTTTTGCTTAGGTTCTGCAGATTCAAACCCCAATCCTCAGGCTTGTGGGGCAAGGCTTTATTTCTTTGTTTAGACATATACATTTATATTATCACACATAGATAAAATTAGCTACATATATCAGGAAGAACCACGAAACAATCAGGAATTATATAAATGTTACATTCATAGTGATTTGGCTATTTGTATTTGGCAACTTGAAGTAAGCATCTTCCCTCTCTTAGTCTAAAATTGTGAATGAAAGTCATATTCTATCATATCTCATCTCTATCAGTTTATTCAAATGTGGCAAACCAGCCACTGGGCAAAATGTCCTCTTTCTGCCATAGACAGAATTCTGCCTAAAACGGACAAGCTTGGATGCAGGCAGAGTAGAAGGCCAAACTCTGCCTAGACAGAGTAAGCAAGTCCTCAACAGTTCCTGCCTTGAAAATTTGTCTGTCAGATACATTGGGCCAGAAGGCTGAAGATGATGCTCCAATGTTATAGAGAGTTTTGGGTGACTGTTTAGGTAGCAAACTGTTTCTGTCATTTCCCCCTGCTTTGGAAGCTGCTAACCTACCCTTTCGGTTCACTCAGGTAAGTTTTATTCCTTCTCAAGTCTCTGATGGAGTTGAAGACCAGATAGTTTAATCTTACAATTAAGCTTAGTTGTTTATGGGTTAAGATATTTTTAGGTCTAGATATATGTTTTAAGGCTTTAAATATTTTTAATTTTATTGTAATTTATTTACATTACATCCCAGTTGTTATCCCCTCACTTGTATCTTCTTTGATGTATTCTTGGATTTGGTTTTTGAATATTATTGAGTATTTTTATGTCAATGTTCATAATAGAAATTGGTCCGAAATTCTGTTTGGGTCTTTGTGAGGAATAGGTATCAAGGTGACTGTGGCTTCATAAAATGAGTTTGGTAATGTTCTTTCTAGTTCTATTCTGTGGAATAGTTTGAAGAGAATTGGTATTAGCTTTTCTTTGAAGGTTTGGTAGAATTATGCACTGAGACCATCTGGCCCTGGGATATTTTTGGTTGGGAGACTGTTGATGACTGCTTCTATTTCCAAAAGAGAAATAGTACTATTTAATTTGTTTAACTGATCTTGGTTCAACTTCTGCAAGTGGAGTCTACCAAGAAAATTGTCCTTTTCATTTGAATTTTCAAATTTTGTTGTGTATAGGCTTTTGAAGCAAGACCTAGTGATTCTTTGGATTTCTTCAGTGTCTGTTATGTCTCCCTTTTCATTTTTGCTTTTGTTGATTTGGATAATGTCTCTCTGCCTTTTAGTTAGTTTGGCTAAGGGTTTGTCTATCTTGTTGACTTTCTCAAAGAACCAGCTCTTTGATTTGTTGATTCCTTGAATTGTTCTCTTTGTTTTTGTTTTATTGGTTTCAGGCATGAGTTTGATTATTTCCAGCCATCTACTCCTCTTGGGTGTTTCTGCTTCTTTTTTCCTAGGGCTTCCACATGTTCCATTAAGTTGCCTATGTGAGATGTTTCCAACTCTTTATGAGGGCACTTGGTGCTACGAACATTCCTCTTAGCACTGCTTTCAGTGTGTCCCATAAATTTGGGTATGATGGACCTTCATTTTCATTGAATTTTTGGCAGTCCCTAATTTCTTTCTTTATTTCTTTACTGACCCATTTGTCACTAAGTACAGAGTCATTCAATTTCCATATGTGTGTAGGCTTTTTGTTATTTCTGATGTTGTTGAGGTCTAGCTTTAGTCCATGGTGTCCTGATAGGATACAAGGTATTATTTCAATACTTTTATATATGTTGAGGCTTGCTTTGTGACCTTACTATATGATCAATTTTGGAGAAGGTTCCATGAGGTACTGAGAAAAAGGTATAATCTTTTGTGTTTGAGTGAAAAGTTCTGTAGATATCTGTTAGGTCCATTTGATTCATGACATCTGTTAGTGTCATTATTTCTTGGTTTAGCTTCTGTTTCATTGGCCTATCCTTTGAAGAAAGTGAGGTGTTGAAGTCTTCTACTACTTATGTGTAGAGATTGATGTGTGGTTTAAGATTTATTCATGTTTCTTTTACAAATGTGGGTGGCCTTGTATTTGTGGCATAGATGGTCAGAATTTTGATGTCATCTTGGTTGAGTTTTCCTTTGATGTGTATTAAGTGCCATTGCTCATCCCTTTTGATTAATTTTGGTTGAAAATCGATCTTATTAGATATTCAAATGGCTACTCAAGCTACCTTCTTGTGTCCGTTTGTTTGGAAGACCTTTTTCCAGCCTTTTATCCTAAGGTAATGCCCATCTTTGTGGCTGAGATGTGTTTCTTGAATTCAACAGAATTTTGCATCTTGTTTATGCATCCATTCTGTTAGTCTGTGTCTTTTACTGAAGAGTTGAGACCATTGATGTTAAGAGAGATTAATGACCAGTAGCTGTTAGGTTCTTTTATTTTGATGTTGGTTGTGGTAGTGTGTTTGTTTGTTAGTCTGGTTTTTGCCTTATCAAAGTGAAATTATCTATATCCTGTGTTTTCCTGGGTGTAGTTAGCCTCTTTGGGTTGGAATTTTCCTTCTAATATCTTTTGTAGATCTGTATTTGTGGATAGGTACTGTTTAAATTTGTTTTTGTCATGAAATATCTTGTTTTCTCCATCTATCATTATTGAAAGTTTTGCTGGATATAGTAGTATAGGGTTTGCAAGACCTATATCCAGGCTCTTCTGGCTTTTATGGTCTCTGCTGAAAAGCTGAGTGTGATTATGATAGGTTTGCCCGTATATATTACTTGACCTTTTCCCTTTTCTGATATATATATACATATACATATATATATATACATATACATATATATATATATATATATATTGTTCTGTACATTTTGTGGGTTGATTATTATGTAGTGGGAGGGTTTTCTTTTCTGGTCTACTTTATTTGGTTATCTATTTCCTGTGTTTCATGGGTATTCTGTAGGCCTCTTGTATGTTTACATGCATTTTTTTCTATAACTGGGCAAATTTTCTTCCATGATTTTGTTGAAAATATTTTCTGGGAGGATCCAAGATGGTGGCGAGCAGTGTGGACCATATTTGGAGCCTCCAGTGAACAATTCAGGGAATTGCACAGATTTCTGAGCCAGGAACACCGAGGTCCCCATACCACAGCAGCGGGAGTGCTCCATGGTTCGGAGGGAACAGGGTGCAGAGGACCTGCGTGCCTCTGCACATGGTAGGAGCACAGATATTCTCGGATCAGAGCAGTAGTGGCAGAGGCAGCAGCAGCAGCAGCAGCAGCAGCAGCAGCAGCGGCGGCACCAGCGGCACCAGCGTCAGCAGCAGCGGTGCCTGAGGTTTGCAGTTCAGAGCCTTCTGGTAGAGGTGACTGGTGTGGTGGCTGGTGGGAATTGCTGCGGAAGAGGGGATTCTAAGCAGGATTTGGGTCGCGTGGTGCCTTGGGACCCAGACTGGACTTGGCGGAGAGTTCAGCCCCAGAGTACAGGGTACAGCTCAGTGCGCAGTGCCGTGGAGACGCTGGCCCAGCTCAGCAAGCAATTCTGGCCAAGGCACTAACTCAGTGCAGCCACAGCTCCCCTGCTGTGACACAGGCTAGGCGAAGGGCTCAGTTCCACCCTAGACACCAGCTCAGCTCAGCGGCAGCTCCCTTGCTGTGGCGCAAGCTGGGCAGAGCGCTCAGTTCCACCAGCGGCGCTAGCTCAGCCACAGTTCTTGTCCTCTGACGCAGGCTGGGCAGAGTGCTCAGCTCCACCAGAGGCGCTGGCTCAGCGCAGCCGGGGTTCTCCTGCTGTGACGCAGGCTGGGCGGAGCACTTGGTTCCACCAGCGGCACTGGCTTTAAGAATCTGGTTGGACACAGTGTGCAGTTTGAGTCCAGAATTCCTGGATGAGCTTGGCGGACAGTTCGGGGCCTGAGTCAAAAATTGACTACAGCATGCACTTTGGGCCAAAAGCCCCTAGCTGAGGTTGGTGTGCAGTCCCACCCCAAAAATTCTGGCTGGACCCTGTGTGCATTTTGGGCCCAGAATCCCTAGCTGAGCTCAGAAGACAGTTAAGGCCCTGAGAATCTAGCTGAGTTCAGCCTGTGGTTCGGGCCGAGTGTTCCTGGCTGGATTTGGCAAAGGACACAGAAGGCTGTGGATACCTTGGCCTGACCCAATGCACATTCAGAGACCCAGAACGATTACAGGACCCACAGCACAGGGGATCTGAGGATCACTGGCTGTGAGAGTCCAAAACAAAAGGGCTAACCTCCTACCATCCACCCCAGTGAAGCATTAGAGCTTCCAGCCTAGGCAAATCATGAGAAAACAAGTGAATCTATCATCAGACTCCCTCCATCCAACTCTGGAAGCTACCCAACAAAAACAAAGACGGCAAGATGTCTAAAGGACAGTGAAAAAGCATATGCAAAAAACCTCAAAACAACATGGCGTCTCCAGTTTCCAGCTATCACAAAGAAAACAACCCAGAGAACTCAAATACAACGAAAATACAAGAAAATGACCTCAAATCCTTAGTAATGAGGAGGATAATGGAGAAAACAAATAAAATTCAAAATCAAATGCAGGAAGAAGTAGCCAAACAGGTGAGAGACATAAAAGAAGCACATAGAGTGGAACTGGAAAATTTTCAGGAAAATGCAAACAACCAATGAAAGAGATAAGTAAAACAGTTCGAGCTCTGAAGACCTATAAAGAGGCAATGGAAGAAACTAAGGAATATACAAACAATCAGATGAAAGAAATCAAAAAGTCAGTTCAAGATTGAAAATGAAAATGGATTCAATGATAAACACACAGAAGAAAAACGAGAATGTGAGATATCAGAGAAGAAGGCCAGCAACACAGAGGTGAACTTTTCTAACAGAATCCAAGAGATGGAAGAACAAATCTCAGGTCTAGAAGATACAATCACAGTTCTTTAAGCAACCATTAAAGAAAATGCCAAATCTGGAAAATTCCTGACACAAAACATCCAAGAGATTAAGGACACCATGAAAAGAAGAAATCTGAGGATAATAGGCATTGAGAAAAGAGAAGATATCAGACTCCAAGGCCCAGAAAGTATTCTTAACAAAATCATAGAAGAAAATTTCCCCAATCTAAAGAAAAAGATGCCTATAAACATACAAGAGGCCTACAGAACACCAAATAGAATTGGCCAGAAAAGAAAAACTGCCTGTCACATATAATCAAAACACAAAACATACAGAACAAAGAAAAAATATTAAAAGCTGCAAGGGAAAAGGGCCAAATAACATTTAATGACAAACCTATCAGAATTACATCCAACATCTCAGCAGAGACCATCAAAGCCAGAAGGGCCTGGACAGAGATCCTGCAAACCGTAAGAAACCACAGATGCCAGGTCAGACAACTTTACCCAGCAAAACTATCAATAACCATTGATGGAGAAAACAAAATATTCCATGACAAAAACAAATTCAAATAATACCCATCCACAAATCCAGCTTTACAGAAGGTACTGGAAGGAAAACTCCAACCCAAAGGCTCAAGCTACAAACAAAACTACTCAGGAAATAGATAACTATCCCATGGCAAAAACACAACTACACAAACGCTCGACTGGAAACAACATCAAAATTAAGACTCTTAACAGTCACTGGTCATTAATATCTCTCAACATCAATGGTCTCAATTCTCCAATAAAAAGACACAGACTAACTGAATGGGTGCATAAACAAGATCCAACATTCTTCTGCATTCAAGAAACACATCTCACCCATAATGATAGGCATTACCTCAGGGTTAAAGGTTGGAAAAAAATATTCCAAGCAAATGGTCACAAAAAGCAAGCAGGCATAGCCATTTTAGTATTGAACAAAATAGACTTTCAATAAAAATTAATCAAAAGGGATGAGGAAGGACACTTCATACTCATCAAAGGTGAAGTCAACCAAGACAACATCACAATTCTGAATATCTATGCTCCCAATACAAGGGCACCCACATTTGTAAAAGATCTCCTAAAAAAGCTTAAAGCACACATTGATCCTCACACAATAATAGTGGGAGACTTCAACACCTCACTCTCACTGAAGGATAAGTTATTGAAACAGAAACTAAGCCGAGAAATAACATCATTAACCAATACCATGGGTCAAATGGATCTAACAGATATCTATAGAACCTTTCACCCAAACAGGAAAGAATACACCTTCTTCTCTGCACCCCATGGAACCTTCTCCAAAATTGATCACATCGTAGGTCACAAAGCAAGCCTCAATAGATACAAGAGGATTGAAATAATACCTTGTATCCTATCAGATCACCATGCTCTTAGGCTGCAATTCAACAACAACAGAAAAAACAAAAAGCCTACATGTACGTAGAAACTAAAACAACTCTCTGCTAAATGACACCTGAATCAGGGAAGAAATAAAGAATGAAATCAAGGAGTTTCTGAAATTCAATGAAAATGAAGGAACAACATACCCAAACTTGTGGGATACACTGAAAGCAGTGCTAAGAGGAAAATTCATAGTATTAAGTGCCTTTAAAAAGAAATTGGAAACATCGCACATAAGCATCTTAACAACACAACTGGAAGCCCTAGAAAAAAAAGAAGCAGAAACACCCAAGAGGAGTAGCTGTCTGGAAATAATCAAACTCAGGGCTGAAATTAACAAATTAGAAACTAAGAAAACAGTCCAAAGAATCAACAAAACCAAGAGCTGGTTCTTTGAAAAATCAACAAGATAGACAGCCAAACTAACTAAAAGGCAGAGAGAGAGTATTGAAATCAACAAAATCAGAAATAAAAAGGGAGACATAACAACAGACACTGAAGAAATACAAAGCATCATAAGATACTACTTTGAATGCATATATGCCACAAAATTTGAAAATCTAAGGGAAATGGACAATTTTCTTGATCAATTTCCCTTGCCAAAGTTGAGTGAAGAAAAGATAAACAAGCTAAATAGTCCCATTTCCCCTACAGAAATAGAAGCAATCATCCATGGTCTCCCAACCAAAAAAATGCCCATGGTCAGATGGTTTCAGTGCAGAATTCTACCAGACCTTCAAGGGCGAGCCAATACTGATACTCTTCAAGGTACTCCAAAAGAGAAAGGGGTGGAACATTACCAAATTCATTCTGTGAGGCCATAGTCTCATTGATACCTAAACCTCACAAAGACTCAACAAAGAAAGAGAATTTCAGACCAATTTCTCTTATGAACATCGATGCAAAAATACTACATAAAATACTTGCAAAACGAATACAAGAACACATCATAGATATCATTCATCTTGACCAAGTAGGCTTCGTTCCAGGCATGCAGGGATGGTTTAATATACAGAAATCCATCAATGTAATCCACCATATAAACAAACTGAAAATAAAAAACCACATGATCATCTCTTTAGATGCAGAGAAAGCATTTGATAAAAATCCAACACCCATTCATGTTTAAAGTTTTAGAGAGATCGGGGAAACAAGGCACTTTCCTCAACATAATAAAGGCTATATACAGCAAGCCAATAGCCAAAATCAAAGTAAATGGTGAGATACGCAAGGAAATTCCTCTAAAATCGGGAACAAGGCAAGGCTGCCCACTCTCTCCATATCTCTTCAATATAGTACTCGACAGGAGATCAAGGGTATCCAAATGGGAAGGGAAGAAGTCAAATTATCCCTATTTGCAGATGATATGATAGTGTACATAAGTGACTTCAAAATTCCACCAGAGAACTTCTACAGCTGATAAACATCTTCAGCAAATTAGCTAGATACAAAATTAACTCAAAAAAGTCTGTAGCCTTCCTATACACAAATGACAAGCTTGCAGAGAAAGAAATTAGGAAAACCACACCCTTCACATTAGCCACAAGCAATATAAAATATCTAGGGGTTACTCTAACTAAGCAAGTGAAGAACTTATTTGAAAAAATTTCAAAACTCTGAAGAAAACGATTGAAGATGACGTGAGAAGATGGAATGATCTTCCTTGCTCATGGATCGGGAGAATTAACATAGTAAAAATGGCAATCCTGCCAAAAGCAATCTACAGATTCAATGCAATCCCTATCAAAATACCTACACAATTTTTTAAAGACATAGAAAGTTCAATTCTGAACTTCATATGGAAAAACAAAAAACCCAGAATAGCTAAAACAATCTTGTACAATAAAAGGTGCTCCGGAGGAATCCCCATACCTGATCTCAAACTGTACTATAAAGCAATAGTAATTAAAACAGCATGGTACTGGCACAACAACAGGCTGGTTGATCAGTGGAATCGAATCAAAGACCCAGATATGAATCCACACACATATGGTCACTTGATTTTTGACAAAGAAGCCAAATCTATTCAATGGAAAAAGGATAGCATCTTCAACAAATGGTGCTGGTCTAACTGGAGGTCTATGTGTAAAAAAATTCAACTGGACCCATATTTGTCACCTTGCACAAAACTCAAATCCAAGTGGATTAAAGACCTCAACATAAAACCAGAGACACTAAGTCACTTAGAAGAAAAAGTGGGGAAGAGCCTGGAACATATTGGGACAGGAGACAACTTCCTGAACAGAACACCAACGGCCCAGGCCTTAATGTCAACCATTCTCATGAGGCTGAGAAGCTTCTGTAAGGCAGGAGACACTGTCAAGAGAACAAAGCGACAGCCTACAGACTGGGAAAAAATCTTCACCAACCCTACATCTGACAAAGGTCTAATATCCAAAATGTATAAAGAACTCAAGAAATTAAACACCACCAAACCAAATAACCCAATTGAGAAATGGGGCTTGGAACTAAATAGAGAATTCTCAACAGAGGAATATCAAATGGCTGAGAAACACATAAAGAAATGCTCAACCTCCTTAGTCATCAGGGAAATGCAAATCAAAACAACTCTGAGTTTCCATCTTACACCCATCAGAATGGCTAAGATCAAAAATTGAAGTGACACCACTTGCTGGCGAAGCGATGGGGAGAAAGGAACACTCCTTCATTGCTGGTGGGAATGCAAACTAGTACAGCCACTTTGGAAATCTATCTGGTGCTTTCTCAGAAAAATGGGAATAGGGCTTCCTCAAGACCCAGCTATTCCACTCCTTGGAATATACCCAGAAGATACTCCAGCACACAACAAGAAAATTTGCTCAACCATGTTCATAGCAGCCTTATTCATAATAGCCATAACATGGAAACAGCCTAAGTGTCCATCAGTAGAAGAATGGATATAGAGACTGTGATACATATACACTATGGAATACTACTCAGCTATTAAAAACAAGGAATTCCAGAAATTTTGGATAAATGGATTGACCTAGAAATGATCATAATGAGTGAGTTAACCCGGAAGCAGAAAGAATCAAATGGTATATACTCACTTATATCTGCATACAAGCCCAAGGGGCATGTCCCACAAAAGTCTTCACTTACCAGGAAACTGGGACAGAGGGGAGGACATCCTATTGGGACTCTAGATGAGAGAAGCATGGGAGAATAGCAAAGTAGAAGGATCCAGAGGGTCCTAGAAACCTACAAGTAGAACATTATGATAGGCAGATTTGGGCCCAGGGGTCCCGCTCAAACTAAGGCACCAGCCAAGGACAATACAGGCGGTAAACTTTAAACCCCTATCCAGATCTAGCCAATGGTCAGAACATTCTCCACAGTTGAGTGGAGAGTGGGATATGACTTTCTCACAGGCTCTGGTGCCTCACATTTGACCATGTCCCCTGGAGGGGGAGACCTGGTGGCACTCAGAGGAAGGACAGTAGGTTACCAAGAAGAGACTTGATACCCTATGAGCACATACAGGGGGATTTAATCCCCCTCAGGAACAGTCATAGGGGAGGAGAATAAGGGGGAAATGGGAGGCAGGGAAGAATGGGAGGGAGGATACAAGGAATGGGATAACCATTGAGATGTAACAAGAATAAATTAATTTTTTAAAAAACTGGAAGATAGTGAATGAAGTAACCCAGACCCATAAAGACAAACATTGCATGCTTTCTTTCATCAGAGGGTTTTAGCTCCAAATTTTCCAGATGTGAGTGCATATTGTGGAATAACTGTAGAGACTGGGAAAGTAAAAAAGCGACCCTTGCTGTGGTAGGAAGTGGGGAAGCAATAGAGAGGGAGTAAGGGGGTACAACTGATCTGGCAGGTAAATGGGAAGGGGATGCTCTAATTTGGGAGAGATAAGATAGATAAATATAGAAAGAAAGAGGAGAGTGAAATAATAGTAAGGATGCTGAAAAATCACAAAGAATCATTCTATTCTATTTACAAAAGAAAATGCCCTATAATACACACAAGTCTATGTATAAATAAGCACATATAGTTTACATTAAAAATTTTATCCAGGCTGACAATACTCTCTCCAAGAACCAAATGCCATCTAATAAAACTCCCAACAACAGGCATGAGAAAACTTCCTTTGACTTCTGGGTCAGAGTTGTCCAAGACACCCCCAAAACAGTATAGACTATTGCTATCTCCTGTAGTTGCCCCCGAGAGGTGGAAGTATATCCCTGTTGCTGAAGACACCATACACTTCAAACACAGGGCCTAGAAGCCTCTGGGCTGGAAGTGACCTGAATACCTTCTCCCTAAGAACTAGTTTTCATGGTACCAGAAGGTGCCATACAAGATTCCAAAGGAGGGACTCAACCAACAGTCCCACTCAGCTATGATGCATATGAACTACAATGACCAGTATGGTATCATAACCTTAAGGGTGTAATACTGGCATGCATACCTTAGCAGTAACCAACAACTCTTAACACTTAAGACCTGCTCAACACAAAGGAAGTCATGTCTAGTACTGAAAAACCTATCCAACATCCCAGGGCTAGTGAAGTTATGGATCTGGGACATGACTCTACAACCACCACTTTACTAAGCCATCACAATCTCTAACTACACTATAAATATTTGTCCTTATACCTCAATCAAGAAAACTTCTCTTTGTAACAGAGACCTTACAGGAAACCATGACAAATCAAAATACAGAGTTATAGAGCCCAGTTCCAAAACATACATCTACAAAACACTCCTGCACTTCTGCACTTAAGGTTCAGGGAACACTTTAGAAGAAGGGGAGGAAATAGTCAGTACAGAGGAATTTTAATCCAGCAACATGGCTGCTCTGGTCTCAGCCAAAGACCTTCTAGGTCTGTGTAATCTGGATGGAATGCAGAAAGGCTACATAACTTTAATCCTTCTGTCTGGAATACAGACACACCCTTAGCACACACCTTTGATTCCAAACAATGATGTCTAATTGAGGGGCAGACTTGTGATGAATCAGAGAAAGATTTGACAGAATGAGTCATAGATAAGATACATCCAACTCTCACAAGAACAGTACAGAAAAAAGAGAGGCTACTTAAGAAAACAGCACAGGAAAGAGAGATGACTTAGGAGAGCAGCATAGAGAGAGGGAGAGAGGGGAAGCAGTTTTTCTGGGACAGTTTTTCAGATACAGGTTGCATGGAAAACAGAACAATCCAGGAAATGAGAAGGAGCCATAAGATTAGAACAGAGTGCCTGAGTTAGTTTGAGGCCAACCAGATCAATTCACTGAGAAGCCAAGAGAAACCAGATTGAATCAGTCAGCTTGGAGAGGAGTTTGAGCCAGAATAGCTGAGTTGGACCAGCCAGCTAGAGTTCAAAAAGAACTAGGAAGGGTGAGCTTATTCAGCAGTAAGCTTTCAAAAGGACAATTACATCTGGTGAATAAAAGATATATTTACAATAAGAGCTGGAGGATCAGGGAATTTACTTCTGGACTGTGTCTTCTAGTGATGTCAGGATCTACACCCATAAAGTCTCACCAACATGGCTGCCTAAACATGACATGAGCAAGGATGACACCAATAGATATGCTAACATGGAAGGAGGAAATCTCAAAAGGCCTCAATCCTAGACAAATAACTACAAGCAAGTTAAGAATGCTGAGAGTAGGAGAAATAGTCTTCCCCAAGGAAGAGCACACCAATTGGTTATCCAATACCAAATGGTCAGCCCTGGATATATAAATATATTTAGCCATTATACAGACTGAAGAGGTAATATTTAGCAGTATATACATGTATAAACAAAATAGTAGTCATTGGGAAAAGATGCCATGAATTTGAAAGAGAGTAAGGAAGAGTATATGGAGTTTTGAGGAGAGAAGAAAATGGAAGGAAGAAATTATATAATTATATTGTAACATCAAAAAGAAGCAATCAAATCAGTTTATATACTAATGAATGTGACTTAGAAGTACCATCAGGAATTTATATATGGTTATGTGTACAAGCACAAGATCAAGCCAGTTAATAATTCTAGCATGAAGGGAGGAGGGGCTCATGAAGCTCCACCCCTAGCTGATGATTGACAGTTGATGGTTTCTGGGGAAGGGAGGGTGACTTTCCTTTGGGGGTATGCCCACTGTGTGCACAATGCCACAGTGCATATGTGAAGCACTAATTGGGATCAGTGAGTTAAAAAATAGTAAGTAAGCAAAACCAAAAAGCAGAAAGCCAGCCATCCAGAAAGCCAGACCAATGGTTAAATAATATTTCTGACAATAGTGTGGAAGAGAAGTGGAAGGAAGCCACATTAGCAGAAACAACAGAGATAAAGGCAAGTGAGACCCATGTAGAGATTACGACAGCAAGAACATGAAGAGAGAAGTTCCTCTTACTGGATATTTGGACAATAGAATCAACAGTATTGGCTGAACAAGGGAGGGGCAGAGGCATGAGGAGCAGAAGACAACGCCCAGGACTCTGAGCTGTTACTGGTTCATGAGATCCTAGGTAGCAACTTGGTGGATGCATCATAATGGCAGGGATAACCAACTCTCCAGTTAGACATGTTTCTTCTTAGTTCTCATGTACCTAACCAAGTAACAAACGCTGGGACTGAGAAGCCTGATAGAAATTCATCCTAGAAAGAAAGGAAGGTTCTGTTTTCAAGTCAGTCCCTAGGAGCCCCAGTGAGAAAAAGAGCCCCAGGAATCGAGAAGGAAGATAAACATAGATGATACGACTGTTGGATGGGAAAGGGTTCTTACGGGCATCAAAGAAAAGGTTTTCTATGAAAGGCATCTCTATATCTCTCCCAAGTTCCCCAAAGTTGGCACAAGACTAGTAAACAAAGTGACACTGGGTAGCAAAAGTAAAGATTCTGACTTCAGTTGATCACACACACTGGCCACCAGCATGTGTAATACAGTTAAAGCCATGACAAAAAAAAATGTGAGTTTAATCTGCCATTGCTATGGGTGAGAAGGGAAAAGACCAAGATGATGGGAGCCATCAGTGTTTGATTAGTTGACCTGGGGCTGGAGAAGCCACACCAAAGAGAGCCCACACAGCAAGAGGAGACCCAGGAAGAAGTCATGCCAGTACATCCCAAAGGAATTTCATGAAGGAAGTGAAAAGTTAAATGAGGTGAAGATTTTGCTGCACTAGGAGGTCACTTGGCAGAAATTCCTTCGCTGGATTTATGGGGCTCAAGCCTTTCCAGTGAGCGAGCAACGAAGGCACAAAGTGCTTTAGAGTCTGACAACAAAGTGAGGGAACAGGTAATCTCTAAGGGTGACTGCACGTACCAGGGACAGAAAGTTTCTTTAACTTGATAGAAGATAGAGCCTGAAATAGGCTGCTAAAAATAATCCAATCTAATAGAGAACACAGGAGTGAGACGAAACTAAGAAAGAGACACAGGAAGCATCAGAAAAACCACTAGAAATGTGTAAGGATGATTGTCATCGCTGTTGGCTTACAAAAAAAAATCCCCAGGAAACAAAAGGACAGAAAATGGTCTGTTGTGTTTGGCAATTAAACAATTGGTAACATTTTGTGTGGGATTTTTTGTTTTGAGTTGTTTTTAGTTGGTTGGTTGGTTGGTTTTTGCTTTTTGTTTTAAGAGAGATTAAATTGAGTGTTGGAGACTTAAGCCAGAACTAGGAACAAAAACACAAAATGCACAAACACACACACACACACACACACACACACACAAATCAAAGGGTTATAGGGAACTGAAAGTTGGTATTTGAGCCACAATTTCCAGATAGGCAGCTGAAATTGGAAGAAAAAGGCGCAATTCTTTAGACTAGGCCTGAGTAGGTAAAGGGACTCTAGCCAGCTCCAGAGTGATGAACATGGCTCTAGCAGGCCTGGCCCTTCTTGCCCATTCCCTCTGCCTTGCTAAAAATTGTAATATTACATTCCTAAAGCTAGCTGCCAAGGTCTATTCCCTTATTTGGCCACTTCTTCCTCCTGAGTCTGACTACCAAGGTCCAGCTATCAAAGTTTTGAAGGCCAACAATCAAAGGCTGCCTTTGGCTCACCTAATTAGCATGCCCAATTAAAATTAAATGCTTCATCCTAAGCATCTCCTTCTTCCATTATAAACTGCCATTTGCCCATGGGCCATGTCTGTCTCCTGTCTATCTGGAGTAAGTTCTTTGTCCTCATCCAGGACAAATACCCCTCCCCCCACTTTTTGCTCCCCTCCTCTTCTCCCTCATCCTCTATCACCTATCATTGTCTCTTATTCTCTGTCCTTTGACCTTCTGGGATAAATAAATAAATCTCCTTTGTGCTGAGAACTTGGTCTTGGGGATCCTGAGATATCATTCCCTTACAGTAGGCTCATGGTCTCCTTTAAATGGCCATCTTCCTTAGAATGGGGGGCACGGAGCCAAGAGAAGTGAGTTTCATGGACGCAACTGTCAATCAGGGTAGAACAGCTAAAGTTATTTTCCCTTTCTGGTTGTTGTTGTTGCTTAGACTTGGTAGCCCTGCCTAGCTTGGAGCTTTCTATGTATAACAATCTGGTCTTGAACTCATTGAAATCTGCCTCCTGGGTAATAAGATTAAAGGCCTGTACCACTGTGCCCAGGAATTTGCTTTTCCTTGATGGAAACTCTTTTTGGAAATATTAAAAGTACCCATAGTCCAGTGACAGATAGAACAACAGGACTGTAAGGATCCTTATTTGATTTTGCAGCCACAAAGTGCTCCTCCTGGAGATGAATTGCTCTTGATGGTAATTGGCCAACAAAATGATGTTCAGCGTCATTGTATCTGTGATGTTGCCTTTCATGAATGATACCTTTCCCATTTGTGATGGTTAGTGTTGATTGGCAGTTAGACAGAACCTAGAATCACCTGGGAGATGGGCCTCAGAACATGCGGATGGGAAATTATCTTGATTGTATTAATTGATGTGGAAAAATTCAACCACTGTGTATAGTACCATCCTCTGAATGGGATTCAGGACTATAGGAGTAGAGAGAGGGAGCTGGAACACATGCACTCAGTGCTCATTTCTGACTGGAGACATTGTGTAACCTGCTAGCTGCTGCTGCACTGACCTTCCCACCACAATGGGCTGACTGTACCTTGAACTGTAAGCTAAAATGAATCCTTTCTCTTTTAATTTGCTTTCATGAAATTATTTTATCACAACAGGAAGAGAAACTGAAAAACCAAGATATCTTTGTTTTGAGAAGTTACCGATGGCTAGAACCACCTCCAACGTTTGCTTCAGATGCTTGCTGAGGGTCAGCTCCCAGGAGTCCAGCAGGATGGCTGGGAGAAGAGGGACAGCTCTGGATGCTGCAAAGACTGACACAGGGCAGCAGGGCTCTTGGATCCTATGGAGGATTATGGAAGTGCTACCTTTCCAAGTCTTGCATAGAGACTACCCATTCGGATCAGTTCCCTCTATTTTCCCCTCTGCCTACTTCAGGACAAAGCTAGCCTATCCTCAGAGTATACCACCCTTGGAAGGATCTAGAATATCTTGTCATGCACATAAAGATTATTAGACTTTTATGGATACATAAAAAAGATATCTTTATCAAATGGCTGAGAAACACTTAAAGAAATGCTCAACCTCCTTAGTCATCAGGGAAATGCAAATCAAAACAACTCTGAGATTCCATCTTACACCCATCAGAATGGCTAAGATCAAAAATTCAAGTGACACCACATGCTGGCAAGGATGTGAGGACAGAGGAACATTCCTTCATTGCTGGTGGGAATGCAAACTAGTACAGCCACTTTGGAAATCTATCTGGTGCTATCTCAGGAAAATGGGAATAGGGCTTCCTCAAGACCCAGCTATTCCACTCCTTGGAATATACCCAGAAGATACTCCAGCACACAACAAGAAATTTGCTCAACCATGTTCATAGCAGCCTTATTCATAATAGCCAGAACATGGAAACAGCCTAAGTGTCCATCAGTAGAAGAATGGATAAAGAAACTGTGGTACATATACACTATGGAATACTACTCAGCTATTAAAAACAAGGAATTCTCAAAATTTGTGGATAAATGGATTGAGCTAGAAATAATCATAATGAGTGAGTTAACCCGGAAGCAGAAAGAATCAAATGGTATATACTCACTTATATCTGCATACAAGCCCAAGGGGCATGTCTCACGAAAGCCTTCACTTACCAGGAAACTGGGACAGAGGGGAGGACATCCTATTGGGACTCTAGATGAGAGAAGCATGGGAAAATAGCAAAGTAGAAGGATCCAGAGGGTCCTAGAAACCTACAAGTAGAACATTATGATAGGCAGATTTGGGCCCAGGGGTCCCACTCAAACTAAGGCACCAGCCAAGGACAATAAGGCCGTAAACTTTAAACCCCTATCCAGATCTAGCCAATGGTCAGAACATTCTCCACAGTTGAGTGGAGAGTGGGATATGACTTTCTCACAGACTCTGGTACCTCACATTTGACCATGTCCCCTGGAGGGGGAGACCTGGTGGTACTCAGAGGAAGGACTGCAGGTTACCAAGAAGAGACTTGATACCCTATGAGCATATACAGGGCGAGGTAATCCCCCTCAGGAACAGTCATAGGGGAGGGGAATAAGGGGAAAATGGAAGGGAGGGAAGAATGGGAGGATACAAGGGATGAGATAAACATTGAGATGTAACAAGAATAATTTAATTTAAAAAAAATTTAAAAAGATATCTTTATTTTGAATCATGAATAGCTTAGGAGAGCAAAAGACCATATGGGTTCCACAAGCCAAATTGTGCTCCTCTTCTTTCTTCTTTTTTCTTTTCTCTGCTTCCCTCTTCCCTTTCTTCCCCTCTTCTCCCTCTTTCCCTTCCTTCCTCCACGTTTTTGCAGGACCAGTAATTGATTGAACCCAGGGAATCATGCATTCTACACACTCTACCACTGAGCTATTTCCCTGGCCTTACAAACTAAATTTCCCACACCCTCATGATCTCAGAGTATTAGGTAGTCACCTAGTATTTTTTAAAAATTAACAATTGTTAATAATCTAACCTCCTCTCACAGTGTAATTTGGGACATAGCTCAAATCAACTTACTCATTGCGTAAACATGAGTACTTATAATTATGTACCCAAGCTAACAAGAATTTTTGAAAGTCAAGTATAATCATGGGTGATGGCTTTTATTAGTCACAGCCTCCGGAAATGTTGATTCAGCTGAACAGGAAGCGTTAGGACTCACTCTGACATAGTCAATAGTCACTGTGGGGGGAAGGGTATAGACTGAGTAAAGGAGAAAAATGATGAGCAAATATTTAAAAGAATTTCATTTTTAAAAATACACCTCTGCCTCTGGTTAAGAAAGTAGCACCAACATATCTTATGCAGCAGAACCAGAGCAGGGAACAATTACCACATGGCTGTTAGCAACTGAGGTACCTACTTTGCACCACTTAAAAAGTGTTAACATGTACGTCTGTCTACCAGAGATGAAGAACACAATGCCATCAAGGAAATGCTCGTCTATCTGGAGATACTACACACCTTTTGGAACACTTGATATTTCCTACTAAGTTTTGTTTGTTTGTTTGCTTGTTTGTTTTAACCACACACAAGCAAAAGCCAAAGTTAACTCACAAAAATTTAGGTCTAAGACTCTTTACGGCCATGGATTGACGTAGTATTTCTGAGAAAGTCTTCTGCAAAGATGAGGAAAAGGAGAAGGAGGAAGAAGAGTGAATAAAGAAAAAAGAGGAAGGCAATCAATGTGGGTGGGAGAGGACTGGGAAAAGGAAGAGTAAATGGAGTGAATATGGTCAAAATGCCTTATATACAAATATAAACTATGATAGAGACTACCATTTTCTATGATTAATATATAATAGTAAAGGCAGCTTATAAGAAAATACAAAGGCTTCTACCCCTTCCCATCTTACCCACTCCACAGCCTCAAACACCACCTCACCTTGCTGTCTGTGGCGTCAGGAGGATTACCAATGCATAACATCTATTTAAAATGTTTCCTGCCTTATTTTTGGAGATTTCTTCCAAATGATTAGACCCTTCTCTGCTTTAATACTGTTTCAGAAGGTGTCAATCTGAGTTTACTATACAATAATAGGACTCACGTTTCATCTTCAATTGGGCACTTGAGTGACTATTTAATGAAACAACAAGGAATTGTAAATTCAAGTCACCTTGGAGAGAACCTGCATTTGTGCAAGCAGATAGCAGGCAGGACTTGAGCAGACCTTCCTGGCTGACAGCAAGTGACATCAAACGAACAGGAAAATGGATCCCTAGTTCAAACAGCATAAAATAGGTTGTTTTTTTTTTTTCTTAAATTCCGCATGCATTTTAAAATACAAGCAACAAGAAGGAGGAAGATCTGGAAAAGGAAAAGAAAAAGGTTAGTGCAGCAGTCCAGACAGCAACTTAGACAGCACTGAGGAGGAGTATCAGGATTAGAGTCACAACATAGGCGCAAGTTATGTAGCATCGGCAAGTGCTAGCCCTGATGGGAAGTTGGAAAGATGGGAAAACAAAGGAACAGTTGCTGGGCCATAGATCAGAGCTAAAATAAAAACATTGTGCAGTTTTTAGGGGGTTTTGTTTTTGTTTCATTTTGTTTTGTTGTTTTTCCAACATGGTTTTCCATGGTTTCTCTGTGTAGCTATCCTGAAGTCACTTTGTAGACCAGGCTTGCCTCGAATTCACAGAGATCCCCCTGCCTCTGTCTCCCTGAGTGCTGGGATTACAGGCCTGCTCATTGTGCAGTTTTGAATAAACAGAATATGAGGTTTCATTTGATATATGGATGAAGATGTAAACACCCCTGTGGATGTAGAAATCTAAGCCTTGAAAGAGTCACTTCTTCTGAGGATATGGAATTAGAGGTTCTGGATAATACTGCTCATTGACAGCTCACTGGCTTGAAACAAAAACAAAATCCAGGCAAACAATTACTGTATTGGTTAGTGTTCACTTACATGGAACAGAAATGCCTGTAGCTAGATTACAAAGAAAGACATTTATTACAAAATGTTATGTAGCTTAGAGATTTCATGGGGTGGGGGTAAGAAACTATGCTTCAAGGAACAACTCCCAATGCTACACTCCAGAAACAAAGGCTGAGTGAGCCGCTGTTTCTGAAATGAGAGATTCCTAACCCTGGGGACCATCTGCTTCCTCAGCAACTGTCTGCAGCAACTTAATCCAGCACCACAGCCTGCCCACTGCAGCCCACTGCAGCAAAGACCCATCAGGCCTTGACCTATTCCCAAGTCAGTGTCCCATCCAATGTGTCAGACTGTAGATGATCAATTACATGCAGAACACACAGGAATCTGAAAATGTGTTCCTTTTGCTTTATTTAGTTGTGAGTTTGTCTGTTGGGCTATTTTTCACATCAGGGGACACTGGACAGAAATGCATTGTGAGTGGAAGATGCCAAGAAGATTAAAAAAAAAGCAGAACTCCACAGATGGTGAACACTGAGTCTACAGTGAGACATGCAAGGCCTTCCCAGCACCTCAGGGAGGCATGAGAAGAGGACACTGAAGAGGAAAGGGCTGGGCTGTAGGGTCAGCAGCTGTTAAGAAGTGAAACTTCTGAGCATCTTTGGGACAACCAAAATTAAAACCTGCCAGAGGTCGTGGCTAGGGTAACTACAGACATGTATTATTGAGAAAGATGTTGGAAATTGGTAAAAAGTAAAGGGCCAGAGGAGACATCTCAGTGGGTAAAGTGTTTGCTACATTAAAACATGGAGACCTGAGTTTTGATCCTCAGGATCAACCTAAAAACTGGGTGTGGCAGTGTGTGTCAGCAATCCCAGGCCTGGTAGAACAGAGAGATAAGCTCACTCACCAGCCGGTCTAGCTGACAGTGAGCTCCTGCTCAGCAACAGACCCTGTCTCAAAACTAAATAGAAGGGAGGAAGAGGAAGAGGAGAAGGAGGAGGAAAAGATGAAGAAAAAAAGAAGAAGAAGAAGAAGAAGAAGAAGAAGAAGAAGAAGAGGAGGAGGAAGAAGAAGAAGTAGTGATGGAGGATGCCTCAGGTCAGCCTTTGGCCTCCAAATGTCTACATGAGCAAGCACACCAGCACCTATATTCTGCTAATTTTCTCCAAATTCAAACACTTCCTTCTCCAGCCTCAGGTGGTAAACCAAAGGTCAGGAGTACAGAAGCTTGGGGGATTCGAGAAGGTTGCTCCCCTACAGTATAAAAGGGAATGAGCAGTTGCTGGGTGTGGAGACTGGCCCTCAAAGCAGTGCAAAGACAGCTGGTCAGATAGTGAAGCAGTCTGCAAGCTGCTTAGAGAGCTCTGGACTGCAGATTGGGGGAGTCCTCATCCATGTTGGGGGCCAGCTCTCCACTGATACAACTGCTTTTGAGTTATCCCTGCTCCATGTCAGTAACCCCTCACCTGAACACACCTCTTAGCAACCACAGCCTTAGTACAGCTTATTTTTCACCATACTGAACAGTGGTGCAGTCATTAGGTTTATATGTTATGGGCTCTCTTTCTAGAGTGACGCGCGCACGCTTGCACGCACGCACACACGCACACACACACACACACACACACCAATAAAAAGGTTTAAAGAAGTCAACAAGAAAGATGGTTTAACCTTGTCTTAAAAATGAAGTAACTTCTAGGGACCTGAGTGTCCCCATATGGCAGGATGGAGTCTTACATACTTAATAGGCTTCTTGTAGGAGTACCTTACCTTTCACCATTATAGCAGAGATCAGAAGTGTTGACCTCACTTTGCACCTGGAGTCTCTCCCAGGTGTTTGGGTGTTGAAGAGCTCAGTATTCACCTCCCTTGTCACTTTCACCTTCTACTTCCTAATTGGAAACAGACTCATGAGCTGATAGCTTTCAAATATGAGCTTAATTAAAGGCAAAACGGTAATGAAGAACTCAGTATGAGCTTTGTACTGGCTACTTCTTTGTCTGGCCCAAGATAGTGTTATCTGGAAAAAGGGAACTCCAATTGAGAAAATGCCTACCAGTCTGTGGGGCATTTTCCTGATTCATGATTGCTGTGGGAGGGCCAAGCCCACTAGGGATGGTGCCACACCTGGGCAGGTGGTCCTGGGTTGAATAAGAAAGCAGGCTGAGCAAGCCATAAAGCATTCCTCCATCTTCTGAGTCATTTCTGCCTCTAGCCTCCTGCCTTCACTTCCCTTCATGATGGACTGTAAGCTATAAGATGAAATAAACCCTTTCCTCCCCAAGGTGCCTTTGGTTATAGTGTTTATCAAAGAAATAGAAATGAAACTAAGACAGGCTTCAACCCAAAATACCTTTTCCTGAAATTGAGCTTGCACGCTGAGCACTGTGCTCACTGCATCAGTGTCTCGGTTTGCTTTCTGTTGCTATGATAAAGCATCACAACCAAAATGAAAAGGAAGCATGTCCGTTCTTGCCATCCAACCAATAAGTAGGTTTCCCCTTCTCCACTCCTACACGTCCCTCCACCAACTGTTCAGGGAGGCTGATGTTGGCTTTCATCTACTGATCACGTGACCAGATGTGGAAGAAGCTTTTCATGTACCAAAACCCAGTGCCACTGTTTCCACTTCCACGTGTGTATCAGACCATATGCCTCAAGTTCATCGAGCACAAGGCTTGATGGTATTAAAGAGGCACCACTCCACAAATTTATCTATAGACTCTAAATCAGGTCTTTGGGAAAAATGAGAACTTAAGCTTCCTATGGAAATACAAGAACCCCAGGGACCTATATAAGTTTGCAAAGGAAGAACAGAGTTAGAAGAGTAGCATTCCCTAGTTTCAGAACATACTGAGAAACTACAGTTATCAGTATGGTGTGGGCTGGATTCTCAGCTATAATATCAAAAGTACAGTTAATTTAATAGAAGAAAATATGTAAATGAGTATTACAGAATTTAAAGGAGGAATGAGTGTTTAAATGGATGCAACAAAGAAAATAAAAGACAACTCAGAAAATGGGAGGAAAAGTCTATAAATAATTTATCTAGGGGAAAAACGTATCGATAAGATATAAAAAGCTCTTACAACTCAACCATAAAAAGACAAACAATCCCATTTTCAAATTGGCAAAGGATCTGAAAAGATAAGTTTTCTAAGAAGGTGTACAAATGGCTCATATGGGCATGAGAACACCATCAACGTCATTAGCCATTAGCAAAATGAAAGTCAAACCACTGGTGGTTTCTTGTCCATTATGAAGCTGTAACCGAAAGTCTTGTATGTACTGTTCCCAATGGAAGCAACTTTGTCTTTTCCCTAAACAGTATTAACAGCCATTTTTACAATACATTGTACAATATGCATTTTCTGCCTTTTCATAAATAACCCAGTAAATCAGAGTTTCTGGTGGAAGTGTTGAGAAGCATAAGGGGGTGTTGTGTGTTTGTTTAACTGAGAACATTAGTTTATCCAGACCTTTAGCAAATGGTCATGGACTCAGGCTACCCATCCCTTCCTCCACCTTTTCTTTAAAAAAAAAAAAAAAAACAGTGTCACCATGTAGCCCAGGCAACCCTGGCCTCTGAGTGCTGAGATTGGAAGTGTCTTCCACCACAGCTGCCTACAATCCATTTTCTAAAGCAGATTTTATTAAATGTACCCAGATCATCCTGGCTCTTTGTTATAGATTGTCCATAGATTTCTTTTTTCAAGTCAGGGTTTCTCTGTGTAGCCTTTGCTGTCCTGGACTCACTTTGTAGACCAGACTGGCCTTGAACTCATAGAGATCCACCTGCCTCTGCCTCCCAAGAATGCTGCGACTGCAGGCGCCATGACACCCAGCTCATGTCCATCTTTTAAAAGATGTCTCTGGTGTGCAACTATATGGAGTTTTTGAAATGATTGTTATATGAACGTTTCAGTGACTTTCTCAGGCATGTTGTCAAATGTGGCACATGTATAACTGTTACTGAAGTTTTTCCTTTTGTTGAAAAGGCATAAGGCATTTGTTGGCCTTCCTGCTCAAATGGAAAGTTGTCCTGGGACTCGGAAGCCCAGGGACCATGGAGCTCTGAGGGGAAAAGGTATCCCAATAGAAGGGCATCCTGAGACACAGGAGCCCAGGAACCACACAGCTCTGAGGTGGGACAGTGTCTCAGTGAAAGGGCATGGAAATCCAGGAGGCCCCCTCAGTGGAGGTGCTGCAACTCCTAGGGGAAAATAACCCTAGGTGAGCTGAGGAGCTCAGGAGCCTTAGTGCTACCCCACTTCTTCGATTCTTCCCTCCTTCTTCTCTTCATTGCTTCTTGGCTTCTTCCAATGAAAGAATCATACCAGGCAGCATATCTCATAAAAGAAATTTATTGGGAGGTCCAAGGTATGGATGGATGAATTTAGAACTGGTTCTGCTCCGCGGAGAAGACAGCAGAGAACTGAACAGACACAGCCTCTACATAGGATTCCTTAGGGAGTGGAGCTTTCCAGGGCGGAGATTTCCAGAGTGAAGATCCTTGGGATTTCAAGTCCTGAGCTTGGGGGAGCTCAGGGATTGGTGGGTTTTTCTGCTCAGGGATTAGTGGGGTTTTGTTCAGACTTTTCACCTAAAATTAGTATAATGTGGGAAGGGTCCTACTGAGGGACTGGAGATGACAATTTGTGACAATTGCAGAGGTTGGAAATGCTGTTGTGACAGTTAGAGATGTCTAGGAGAGGGGCCTGGCCACTTTCCTGCCTTGAAGGTTTACAAAGTTTGCAAAAGGAGTCCAGGCAGGAAAGCCTTTCCCTGTGGCTTGAGTCAGTATGAACAGCCAAAAGCATTCTTCTAAGAGGTGATGCTCAGCTTTCCTCAAACACTTCACTGCATTTTGTGTTTCCGCAGGTATTTCACACTTTGTTCTTCACAAGTCAACCACTATAACCTGAGAAGTCACTGCACTATTTAAACATCTTGGTAATATCAGGAATTTAATGTGCTTAAGATTTTGTGTATTCCATAACTTTTGTGCTCTTAATAAACTGAGTTGAGAAAAGAAGCCTTTGTATGGACAGGAGATGTAGCTCATTGGGTTCAATGCATGCCCCGCGTGCATGAAGCCCTGGGTTCCATCCCAATACCATATAAACTAGGTATAGTGGTGCATGCCTGAAATCTCAGCACTTGGGAGATGGAGGCAAGAGAATTGGAAGTTCAAGGCCATCCTCAACTACAAAGTGAGATTGAGGTGAGCCTAGGATAACTGAGACATTGTCTGAAAACTAAAAGCTTTTGTTAGATGAATACAACTGCAATGCTCATTCATTGATGAATAGGTAAAAACTATGCAGACTATTCCTACATTAGACTATAACCTGCCATAGAAGAACAAAGAACGGGCTGCTTCAGCCTGCATGGACTGTTAACAACGTTATTCTAAATAAGAGAAGAGAGCTCCAAAAGGCCACATATTCATTGTATGAAGTCACAACAATCTAGTGAGATAGAGTAAAGTCCTGTTTTCCTCAAGTTAGGAACAGGGGGACCACAGCAAGAACTAAGGGGTTGTGTTTTTAGTGGAGATGAAAAGTTCTATAAATTGATCGTGGTGATGTTTGAAGATCTTTGAATATACTAAAAACCACTGGTTGATCCAAGATGGCAGCGAGCAGTGTGGACAGTGTTTGAGGCTTCAGTGAACGATTCAGGGAATTGTACAGATTTCTGAGCCATGAACACCGAGGTCCCCACACCACGGCAGTGGGAGTGCTCCATGATTCGGAGGGACCCGGGTGTGGAAGACCTGCGTGCCCCTGCACAGGGGAGGAGCGCGGATTTTCTCAGATAGGAGCAGCAGCGGTGGGGGCAGCGGCACCAGCGGCACCAGCGGCACCAGCGGTGCCAGCGTCAGCAGCATCAGCAGCGGCGGTGCCTGAGGTTTGCAGCTCATAGCCTTCTGATGGAGGCAATTGGTGTGGTGGCCAGTGGGAGTTGCTGCGCGAGAGGGGACCCTGGGCAGGATTTGGGTCACATGGTGCCTTGGGAACTAGACTGGACTCGGCGGACAGTTCGGCCTCAGAGTCTCAGGTTCTGTCTCAGCCCAGCAAACAATTCTGCCCGAGGCACTAACTCAGCGCAGCCGCAGATCTCCTGCTGTGACGCAGGCTGGGTGAAGTGCTCAGTTCCACCGGCTCTAAGACTCTGGTTGGACACAGTGTGCAGTTTGAATCCAGAATTCCTGGATGAGCTTGGCAGACAGTTCGGGGCCTGAGTCAATAACAGACCACAGCACGCACTTTGAGCCAAAAGCCCCTAGCTGAGCTTGGTGCATAGTCCCAACCCAAAAATTCTGGCTGGACCCTCTGTGCATTTTGGGCCCAGAATCCCTAGCTGAGCTCGGCAGACGGTTCAGGCACTGAGAATCTAGCTGAGTTCAGCCCATGGTTCAGGCCCAGTGTTCCTGGCTGGACTTGGCAAAGGACACAGAAGGCTGTGGATACCTTGGCCTGACCCAACACACATTCAGAGACCCAGAACGATTGCAGGATGCATAGCAAAAGGGAGCTGAAGATCACTGGCTGTGAGAGTCCAAAACAACAGGGCTAACCTCCTAACATCCACAGCAGTGAAGCATTAGAGCTCCCAGACTAGGGAAATCGTGAGAAAACAAGAATCTATCATCAGACTCTCTCCATCAAACTCTGGAAGCTACCCAACAAAAACAAAGACGGCAAGATGTCTAAAGGACAGCAAAAAAGCATATGCAAAAACCCCCAAAACAATATGGTGTCTCTAGTTTCCAGCTATCCCAAAGAAAACAACCCAGAGAACTCAAATACAATGGAAATACAAGAAAATGACCTCAAATCCTTACTAATGAGGATGATAATGGAGGAAACAAATAAAATTCGCAATCAAATGCAGGAAGACACAGACAAACAGGTGAGAGACATAAAAGAAGCACATAGAGTGGAACTAGAAAAATTGCAGGAAAATGCAAACAACCAGATGAAAGAAATAAGTAAAACGGTTCAAGCTCTGAAGACCTATAAAGAGGCAATGGAAGAAACTCAGGCATGTACAAACAATCAGATGAAAGAAATCAAAAAATCTAAGGGAAATGGATGATTTTCTTGATCAATTTCACTTGCCAAAGTTGAGTGAAGAACAGATAAACAAGCTAAATAGTCCCATTTCCCCTACAGGAATAGAAGGAATCATAGATAGTCTCCCAACCAAAAAAAAAGGCCATGGCCAGATGGTTTCAGTGCAGAATTCTATCAGACCTTCAAGGCGAGCTAATACCGACACTATTCAAGCTACTCCAAAAGAAAGAAATGGATGGAAAATTACCAAATTCATTCTGTGAGGCCATAGTCTCATTGATACCTAAACCTCACAAAGACTCAACAAAGAAAGAGAATTTCAGACCAATTTCTCTTATGAACATCGATGCAAAAATACTACATAAAATACTTGCAAAACGAATACAAGAACACATCATAGATATCATTCATCATGACCAAGTAGGCTTCATTCCAGGCATGCAGGGATGGTTTAATATACAGAAATCCATCAATGTAATCCACCATATAAACAAACTGAAAATAAAAAACCACATGATCATCTCTTTAGATGCAGAGAAAGCATTTGATAAAATCCAACACCCATTCATGTTTAAAGTTTTAGAGAGATCGGGGAAACAAGGCACTTTCCTCAACATAATAAAGGCTATATACAGCAAGCCAATAGCCAAAATCAAAGTAAATGGTGAGATACTCAAGGAAATTGCTCTAAAATTGGGAACAAGGCAAGGCTGCCCTCTCTCTCCATATCTCTTCAATATAGTACTCGAAGTTCTAGCCAGAGCAATAAGACAACAAAAGGAGGTCAAGGGTATCCAAATGGGAAAAGAGGAAGTCAAATTATCCCTATTTGCAGATGATATGATAGTGTACATAAGTGACCCTCAAAATTCCACCAGAGAACTCCTAAAGCTGATAAACACCTTCAGCAAATTAGCTGGATACAAAATTAACTCAAAAGAGTCTGTAGCCTTCCTATACACAAATGACAAGCTTGCAGAGGAAGAAATTAGGAAAACCACACCCTTCACATTAGCCACAAGCAATATAAAATATCTAGGAGTTACTCTAACTAAGCAAGGTAAGGACTTGTTTGAAAAGAATTTCAAAACTCTGAAGAAAGAGATTGAAGATGACGTGAGAAGATGGAATGATCTTCCTCGCTCATGGATCGGGAGAATTAACATAGTAAAAATGGCCATCCTGCCAAAAGCAATCTACAGATTCAATGCAGTCCCTATCAAAATACCTACACAATTTTTTAAAGACATTGAAAGTTCAATTCTGAACTTCATATGGAAAAACAAAAAACCCAGAATAGCTAAAACAATCTTGTACAATAAAAGGTGCTCTGGAGGAATCTCCATACCTGATTTCAAACTGTACTATTAAGCAATGGTAATTAAAACAGCATGATACTGGCACAGCAACAGGCTGGTTGATCAGTGGAATCGAATCGAAGACCCAGATATGAATCCACACACATATGGTCACTTGATTTTTGACAAAGATGGCAAATCCATTCAATGGAAAAAGGATAGCATCTTCAACAAATGGTGCTGGTCTAACTGGAGGTCTATGTGTAAAAAAATTCAACTGGACCCATATTTGTCACCTTGCACAAAACTCAAATCCAAGTGGATTAAAGACCTCAACATAAAACCAGAGACACTAAGTCACTTAGAAGAAAAAGTAGGGAAGAGCCTGGAACATATTGGCACAGGAGACAACTTCCTGAACAGAACACCAACGGCCCAGGCCTTACTGTCAATCATTAATAAATGGGACCTCATGAGGCTGAGAAGCTTCTGTAAGGCAGGAGACACTGTCAAGAGAACAAAGCAACAGCCTACAGACTGGGAAAAGATCTTCACCAACCCTACATCTGACAAAGGTCTAATATCCAAAATATATAAAGAACTCAAGAAATTAAACACCACCAAACCAAATAACCCAATTGAGAAATGGGGCTTGGAACTAATCAGAGAATTCTCAACAGAGGAATATCAAATGGCTGAGAAACACTTAAAGAAATGCTCAACCTCCTTAGTCATCAGGGAAATGCAAATCAAAACAACTCTGAGATTCCATCTTACACCCATCAGAATGGCTAAGATCAAAAATTCAAATGACACCACATGCTGCTGAGGATGTGGGGACAGAGGAACACTCCTTCATTGCTGGTGGGAGTGCAAAGTAGTACAGCCACTTTAGAAATCAACATGGTGCTTTCTCAGAAAATTGAGAATTGATCTACCTCAAGACCCAGATATACCACTGTGGGTATCCTGGGCCCCTCATCCTGTGAGCTGGTCCAGGCACTGCTTGCCTCCAGACAAGAATGGACCTTGAGATCAAAGGCCCATTTCTCCATTACAGGCTGATTTAGGGTGAGTACTTTAAGGTGAGACCTGTCACCTAGGTGCTAGGCCAGGTTCCTGGCCTCTCTAGGCCAGGTTCCTGGCCTCTCTGGATGAGGTGGAAATGAGTTGGTGTTATGGCTTAGCTCCTTTCAGAATGAGACTTCAGGTCTCAAAAGGCAGTGGAGACTGGGGAGTTCCACAAGTGTTACAGCTCCTTGTTTGAGCCTCTGTGCCAAGCACAGCAGCAGAAGCAGGCGGATGTATGAAACCAGCTAGCCAGGCAGGTCCAGGGAGACACAGGCCTAGTACTACTTCACAGAAAGTCAGCACCGAGCCAGCAGCAGTGATGGAGCAGACCCAGTGGCTACAAAGGCAGTTCTGCCATTGCTGCCTGACCACTGGACATCTGGCAATGGTTCCCCGCCAGAATAAATGGAGTTTCAGACAGTCATGATATAGGAATGGAGAGCAAGAGAGCAAGGGAGCACTCCCTGCCCCCAGCAAACTAGCCAGCCTTTATTTATAAACCTTAGCCAGTGGGGAGGGGTTTTGAGGGAGAATGTGTCTGATTTGCTAGGGCTAAGGGTGACAGGATACTTCATCTACATACAGTAATACAGCACCTCATTTGCAGGCAATAACATGGAGTTTTATCATGAGGAGAAAACAGTACTTAATTATACTATGTGTGAGGGGATGACTTCTAGGTAGGATTATAGGTCATTTGCTGGAGGTTAGGATCTCCTTGGCATAGGGTTCGGTATTTCCAGGAATTCCCTGTGCTTGAACAAGTTCTTGATCAGGAATGAGTCAGGCCTGTAATATTCCTTTAGAGCCAGAATCTGGGCTTACCAGATCAGGTGGAGTGAGAACCCCGCTGAGACAAGGGAGTCCACCACCATAAAAGGAGCACAAAAAAAAAATGGCTATCTGGAGAAGTTAGACTTCAACTTTATTCAACAGAATCCCACATATCGCTCCTGGGCAAATATCCAAAGGACACTCCATTCTACCACAAGGACACTTGTTCAACTATATTCACAGCAGCTTTATTTGTAAGAGCCAGAAACTGGAAACAACTTAGATGTCTCTCAACCTGAGAACTGATAAAGAAATTCTGGTGCATTTACACGAAAAGCATGAAATTTGCAGACAAATGAATGGAGCTAGAAGAAAAACTCCTGAGTAAGGTAACTGTGGAAGACAAACATGGTATGTACTCACTTATAAGTCAATATTAGCTGTTAAGTGAAAGGACAATTATGCCACAACCCACAGACACAAAGAGGCCGAGGAACAAGGAGGGCTCAAGGGGGTATGCATGAGTCTCCCTGAGAAGGGGAAATAGAATAGATTTTAAGGTTGCCTGGGGGTGACTGGGGTTGGGAATAGGAGGGATCAGTTCAAGAGGGGGGTATTAGGAGAGATGACTGGAATTGGGGGAGGGGGCATGGAGAGGTGATGTAGAAGCTTAGTGCAATGGAAACTCACAGGGATCTACAAGGGTGACCCTCGTGAAGATGCCTAGTAGTGGGTCATATAAAGCCTGAACGGGCCATCTTCTCTAATTAGGCAAGGCTTCCAGTGGAAGGACTGGGACACCAACCCAACCTCAGAATGTTCGATCTACAGTTTGCCCTACCTCTAAGATGTACTAGGATTGAGATGGCTCAGAACTTGTGACAGTGGCCAACCAATGACTGATTCAACTTGAGATCCGTGCCACTAGAGGGAGCCCATGCCTAACACTGCCTAGAGGGCCAGGAACCAGAGTCTGGATAACCCAGAGACCTAGGTTGGATCCAAACACTCTCAGGGGGGAAAAAAAAAAGTCAATAAAATGATGCCTAAGGATATTTTGCTGAACTTGTAGAATAGAGGGTAGCGTAACCATCATCAGAGAGGCTTCACCCAGCAGCTGATGGAAACAGCTGCAAAGAGCCACAGCCAAACATTATGAAGAGCTTGGGGAAATCCAGCAGAAGAAAGGAAACATTGTAGGAGCCAGGGGGGTCAAGGACATCACAAGAAAACCCAGAGAATCAACTAAGAAGGACTAACAGAGGCTCACAGAGACTGAACTGACAGCCAGGGAGCCTGTATGGAACTGACCTGAGTCCTCTGCATACATGTTATTGCTGTGTATTGGTCTTCTTGTGGGACTCTTAACAGTAGGGGCAGGGGCTTTCTCTGACTCTTTTGCCTAGTTTTGGGACCCTTTTCCTCCTACTGGGTCGCCTTATCCAGCATGTCCAGGGGATGTGCTTAGTCTTATTATATAACTTGATATGTCATGTTTGGTTGATATCCCTGGGAGGCCTGGCCCTTTCTAACAGGAAAGAGGGAAGGACACGGATCTGGGGGAGAAGGGAGGTGGGGAGGTGACTGAGAGGAGAGGAGGGAGGGGAAACTGCAATTGGGATGTAATACATGAGAGAAAAATAAACAAAAAATTCATTAAAAAAAAAACTATAGGTCTCCATAGTGTAAAATGTACCACAGTTTCTTTATCCATTCTTCTACTGAGGGACACTTAGGCTGTTTCCATGATCTGGCTACTATGAATAAGGCTGCTATGAACATGGTTGAGCAAATTTTCTTGTTGTGTGCTGGAGCATCTTCTGGGTATATTCCAAGGAGTGGAACAGCTGGGTCTTGAGGAAGCTCTATTTACACTATGGAATACTACTCAGCTATTAAAAACAAGGAATCCCCGAAATTTGTGGACAAATGGATTGAACTAGAAATGATCATAATGAGTGAGTTAGCCCAGAAGCAGAAAGAGTCAAATGGTATATACTGCATACTAGTCCCATGAAAATCTTCACTTACCAGGAAACTGGGACAGAGGGGAGGACATCCTATTGGGACTCTGAATGAGAGAAGCATGGGAGAATAGCAAAGTAGAAGGACCCAGAGGATCCTAGAAACCTACAACAAAAACATTGTGATAGGCAGATTTGGGCCCAGGGGTCCCGCTCAAACTATGGCTCCAGCCAAGGACAATACAGGCGGTAAACTTCAAACCCCTACCCAGATCTAGCCAATGGACAGAACATTCTCCACAGTTGAGTGGAGAGTGAGGTATGACTTTCACACGTACTCTGGTGCCTCATATTTGACCATGTCCCCTGGATGGGGAGACCTGTTGGCACTCAGAGGAAGGACAGCAGCCTACCAAGAAGAGACTTGATACCCTATGAGCATATACAGGGGGAGGAAGTCCCCCTCAGGAACAGTCATAGGGGAGGGGAGTAAGGGGAAAATGGGAGGGAGGGAGGAATGGGAGGATACCAGGGATGGGATAACCATTGAGATATAATAAGAATAAATTAATAAAATAAAATTTAAAACAAAATAAAAATTTTAAATTAAAAAAAAACTATAGGTTTCATGATGACATTTCTATACATGCATATAATATGTTTTGGTTATATTCACCCTGCTTGTATCCTTTCTTAGCCCCCATTCCCTCTCCTTGACTCCTCTCCCTTCATGCTTCTCACTTTACCTTCTCGTCTTTTTAGTTTCCTCCTAAACTCCCCATATGAGGGAAAAATTAGTCTTAACAGTACCTCGTCATGGGCATCCAGGTCCACTCTTGTAAGCAGATGTCATGGTTATAACGCTGACTTGGATTCCTTTGGGAATAGAGTTCTATTTCAGTTTCCTTGAAATTTTTCCATAGTTGCTGAGCTCTACCTGTATCCAGGTACCTGCCTGGCCTTCTTTTCCAATTTTTTTTCCTTGATGACTGAAGTGAGATAAAATTCCTATTTTAATTTTAATTTCCCTGATGCCTAAAGATGTTGAACATTTTTCATATATTTCTTAGAAATTTATTCTAAATTACTTCTTCCTGATACTGAGTAACAAACATAGAAAAGGCAGTGACTATAAGTTATTTGAAGAATTGAAGTTAAAAAAAAAAAGTAATTGAAGAGATTCCCCAATGTACATATATAAGTTCCCACTGAAATAGAAGTCAAATCCAACTTCTAGGAAGGAGTTTCCCACCGTAACAGTGTCAGAAGCAAGGACCGCTGCGGAGCTTTAGTTCCAGGTGACAGAAAATGTCAAGGTGTGTCATGAGAGTGGGTGGTCAAGGTGGAGGGAGAGGGGCACCAGAATCATAGAATGTCCTAAGATTAGTACCCACCAAACACATTTGTGAAATCGAATCAAGTATGACTGCCTTTGCTAATGCTGTGCCTGATGGCACTGGTAACAACTTCTAAATATTGGAAATTGCCACTTTGTTTGCCTAAGAAAATTTCCTTTTATCTTACTAATTTCAGCGTAGACAGACGAGTGCAAATGGAGGCCACCCACTAACTAGCTCTTACCTGTAGAAAGAGAAGGAGAGACGAGAGGTGCTCCAGATGTGCACAGATGTGCTGAGTTGCCTGTGCTCTTTAGGGACGGTAGCTTTCAGAAACCTAGAAGCAAATGAATACACAAAATGACACTGAGCACCTTTTTCTACTGATTCAAGAACCCCACCTCAGCTCCTCTCTGTTTACAGTCCCAAGGTTGGGAGGATTTCTGGGAACCCTAAAAGTTTCCCCTTCACACAACCCATATGAAAATTTCAGACGTTATAGCTATTCTTCCAGAGCAGTCAACATTTCTGTCATCGATGAGGTCCCCCATTGTCCCTCATCTCTAAATATAGTCTGGAGTCCAGCATTTCTCCAATATGATCCTGACCTTCAGCTAAGATACACATAACAGAGTTCAAGCCAGAATACAGAAAGCAGTCTGGTTATATTAAGCACAAAAGGATTTAGCAGAAAGTATTGAGTGTCTTCAAGCCAACCACATAGCTAGAGGAGAAGCCATTAGGGGTCCCAGGAAGATGACCTCAAGCAATGCAGAGCTGAAGTGTCCAGAGAAGTCACTGTCTTACATCAGTGAGAAAGTCAGGATAAATGACTATTGCATCTCAACACGCCACAAAATGTGTTATTGGAAGGTAGAACCCCTTTTTAGGAAAAGCTTAAGATCTTGGGCATGCTCCATGATGTTGTTAAGCAGGAGAAAAAAAAACTTAGCCATTAGAAGGGTGGCTCCTGTTTCTCTTCTGCTCCCCAGGCTCAACTCAAAAGTGTGCATAACAAACACAGCCTGAAAAGCCTAGGAAACAGTTCTTTCCAGCATCCCATCTAGGTGCAGGACCACATTAACCAGAGTTCAAAAGTAACTATTTTGTGGCTGGAGAGGTGGCCCACAGATTTAGAGCACTTGCTGCTCTTGCAGATGACCCCAGTTCTACTCTGACTCACAACCCCCACCCAATAACTCCAGCTCTGATGACCTTTTCTGGCCTCTGTGACATTCACCCACATAGAAATATACACATACACCTAAATAAAAAATAAATAAATAAAAAGAATTTTAAAATACCTAACATGCACCAAGCAGCCATATCCGACACAAACGTGCTCACTACCCCACTGATTAGATCCCCAGCCTTTCGTTGTGTAAAATTGTTTTGACAATCCTTACAGGAAACAATATAAATGCCAGACAGGGGGAATTCTCCAAAATTCCACAAGATCATGGAGTCCTCACCTCGAAAGTCCCTGACTGCTGACTTCTTTGAAGAAAGTAAGGAGTTGTGCTCTCTGAATTTTCAAGGCATTTCCGCACTTGAAGGCACCTTCCCTGATCTTTCAAGAGAGTCTTATCAATGACTGACAGTTCCTCTATCTCATGTATGTGTGGTTTCATGAGTGTTAATATCTGAATCTTCTTAAATTACATTACATCCTGACTGAAGTCCCCCTCCCTCCTCTCCTCCCAGTCCCAACCTCACATCCCCCACCCCATCCCCTCTTTTTCTTCTCACATGATGGCCATGCTGCACATCCACTACAAGTGAGTAGGAGGCCTAGATCCAGCCCATGCATGTTCTTTGGTTGGTGGTTAAGTCTCTGTGAGTCCCCATGGGCCTAGGTTAGTTGACTCTGTAGGTCTTCTTGTAGTTTCCTTGATATTTCCTGCTACCTCAGTACTTCCCACCTCTTCTACAAGACTCGCAGCTCTCCACCTATTGTTTGGCTGTGGGTCTCTGCATCTGTTTTCATCACTTCCTGCATAAAGCTTCTCAGAAGACAGATATGGTAGGCTCCTGTTTGCAAGCATAGCAGAGTATCATTAATAGTGAACAGTGGTTGGATCTTTCCCATAGGGTGGATCTCAAGTTGGGCCAGTCATTGGTTGGCATTCCCTCAATCTCTGCTCCATTTTTAATCCTATGCTTCTTGTAGACAGGACAAATTTGGGGTTAAAGGTTTTATGGGTAAGTTGGTGCCCCTTCCTCTACCGAAAGTCCCACCTGGCTACTGGAGGTGGCAACTTCAGGCTCTATATCTTCTGCAGCTAGTAGTTTCAGCTACAGTCACCCACATAGACTCCTGGGAGCCTCCTCTAGTCCAGAGATGCCCACCCACTGGTATGTGCTCTCTCTCCCAGCCCCATTCCCCTCCCGACTCCCTCTCCCACCCAGGTCCCTCCTTGCATCTACTCCAGATGTCTATTTTATTCACCTTTCTGGGTGAGGTTCAAGCATCCTCCCTTGGGACCTCTTTGTTCTTAGCTCCTTTGGGTCTGTGGATTGTAGCATGGCTATTCCATACTTTATAGTTAATGTCCACTTCCAAGTGAATACATATCATTGGTGTCTTTCTGGGTTTGGGTTACCTCACTCAGGATGATATTTTCTGGTTCCATCCATTTGCCTGCAAATTGCATGATGACCCTGTTTTTAATAGCTGAGTAGTATTCCATTGTGTAAATGTACCACAGTTTCTTTACTCATCCTTCGGTTGCAAAACATCTAGGTTGTTTCCAGTTTCTGGCTATTATGAATAAAGCCGGTATGAACATAATTGGCCAGGTGTCTTTTTGGTATGGTGGAGCATCTTTTAGGTATATGTCCAGGAGTGGTATAGCTGGGTCTTGAGGTAGAACTATTCCTAATTTTCTGAGAAAGTGCCGGATTGATTTCCAAGGTGGTTGTACAAGTTTGCACTCCCACCAGCAATGGAGAAGTGTTACTCTTTCTACACATCCTCACCAGCAAGAACTTGAGTGTTTATCTTAGCCATTCTGAAGGGTGTAAGATGGAATCTCAGAGTCATTTTTATTTTGATCTACCTGATGACTAAGGATGTTGAACATTTCTTTGAGTGATTCCTGGGCTAGCATTTTATCCTATTGATAAGTGTCCTTTGCCTTGCAGAAGCTTTTCAGCTTCATGAGGTCCCCTTTGTTTGTTTGTTTTTATACTCATGTTTATTATTTTATGTGTATGAGTGTTTTGTCCTCATGTGTCTGTGCACCACATGTGCTGATGCTTGAGGAGGTGGTGAGCCTCCTGTGGGTGCCAGGAATCAAACCTGGGTCCTTTGCAACAATATCAAGTGCTCTTCACTCCTGAACCAACTCTCCAGCCCCAAGGTTCCCTTTGTTATTTGTTGATCTTAGTGCCTGAGCTGTTGGTGTTCTGTTCATGAAGCTGTCTCCTGTACCAATGCATTCAAGGCTACTCCCCACTTTCTCTTCTATTAGACTTAGTGTATCCAGTTTTATGTTGAGGTTTTTGATCCACTTGGACTTGAGTTTTGGGCAGTGATAAATATGAATCTGTTTGCATTCTCTAACTGGAAACATCCAATTAGAACAGTACCATTTGTTGAACAGCTATTCTTTTCCACTGTATGCTTTTGGCTTCTTTGTCAAAACTCAAGTGTTGATAGGTTGTGTGGTTTTATTTCTGAGTCTTCCATTCAATTCCATTGAGCAATCTGTCCGTTTTTATGCTGATAACCATGTAGTTTTTATTACTACAGCTCTGTAGTACAGCTTGAAATCAGAAATGGTGATGCCTACAAAAGTTCTTTTATTGTATAGAATTGTTTTAGCTATCCTGGGTTTTTTTTTTTTTCCATATGAAGTTGAAAATTGCCCTTTAAAGGTCTATGAAGAATTGTTTTAGAATTTTCGTGGGGATTCTATTGAACCTGTAGACTGATTTTGCCATTTTTTACTATGTTAATCCTACCAATCCATGAGCCCAGGATACATTTCCATCTTTTGGTGTCTTCTTCAATTTCTTTCTTCAAAGATTTGAGGGCTTTGTCATACAAGTCTTTAACATGCTTGGTAAGAGTTATACCAAGATACTTTATATTTGTAGCTATTGTGAAAGGTCAAAGACATTTAATTCAACTTCTACTTAACAACTCCATCCTGTATCTTATCACTGTTATCAGTGACAGCTCAAATTTAGAAACCTCCAATCACATATCTTCTCCCATAGTTTATTCTATAGGGTGTAATTTTCATTTTTGTTTTATGTCTGCATGTATGCATGCTCAGGTTTTTGTGGGAGCCAGAAGAGGGCCCCTTGAGCTAGAGTTACAGCATTTATGGGCCATTTGACCTGGGTGTTGGGAACTAAACGTGGGTTCTCTGCAAGAGCAGAAAGTTCTGCTGTAACTGAGCCATCTCTCCAACCCATCCCCCAAATCCTTTATTCTAGATGCTGTTGATTTTGCCCAGAGTAAAGTACCCTAAACAATTTGCTTTGATACCTCATCTTGTCAGCCTTGGTTTTGAGCTCTCTCTTCCTTCTCAGTCGGACTACAGCCTCCCTGCTATCCTCTATCATATAAATAACAAAAATATGTATTATGTACACAACAAATAAATAACATGGGCTGCAAATTGACAGCTGACTTAGCTAAAATCTATTTTATTTGGTTTATGGACTGTTTCTTTTTAAAAATCATTATTTTTCTCTCCAAATTATTGAAAACAGGATCTCAGAGGGATATCTAGATATGCCATGCTCATGATAGCATTATTCTCAGTAGCCAGGAGTGAAAGCATCCTGTATAGTTGTCCATCAATAGACAAATGAGCAAAGACTGTAACATGTATGTAAGAGAATAGTATACAACCTTTAAAATGAAAGAAATCCTTAAAGTAGGACAAAACGGACAAGCTTGAGGATTCTGCAATAGTGATTTGAGCCCATCAAGATAAGTGTTGTCTGATTCTACTCACAAGAAGGCTTTAAAGTAGTCAGACACAAAGGAAGTGGAATAATGCTAGTCATGACCTCATGGAGGGAAGAAATGGGGAAACTATTCTATATCATTTATAAATGTTCAATTTATGAATAAAAAAGGTTCAGTAAAACAGAAGACTCTAAAAATCTGTCATGCAAGAATGTGAAAATATTGAATACCAATAAACTATTTTAAAGTTTTTAAGATGGTAAATTTTTTATCCTATGGGTCTTTAAAATGTAACTGAAAATTAAAAATCTAAAGCTTTGAATGTGCTTAAATGAATTCTCCAAATCAACAAAGGACCAACTCTAAATAGGCTTAGAGCTTGAATAGGTTCCCGGAACCTCTGGACATTAGTTCTGAATTTGGGATAATGGTAGAATTTTTCAGATGAGTAAAATGAACTTAGGGTTCTTAGGTAGAATAATGGGGCTCAACAAGAAGCATGACTCCTTTGTTCTCCCGACCCTGGATCCTACTAGCTACTGCTGCGAGACACTGAAAATACAAAATTACTTCAGATCCTGCCTTCAAATGTCTTATATCCTAAGTAATTTGATTTAAAGTGTTTAATGAGAATTAAGATTAAAGGAGGAAGAGAAATAACCCCTGCAGTGACTTCTAAATGCACTTGTATGTGAGCACTCTGTAGTGTAGCTTCTGTTTAGTTTGTCCGCTGTGGTCAGGAAAAATTCCTGGTGCAATTTCAGTTGTGTTACATTTTTGAGACCTATAAAATGGTCTCTGTACTTAGAGAACAGGTGTATTCTAACCCTTTGGGAGTTATGTCTTCTATATGTCTATTATAGCTATTTATCTATAATTGGGTTCAAATCTGACACCCCATGTGGGGTGCTGCTGGTAAGGTTGAAATCTGATGTTTCTGGATAGCTTCTGAGCTCAGTCTATAATGGTGGACTCTCTTTCTCAGCGGGGTTCTCTTTTCACCTGATCTGGGGAACCTCAGATCTTGTAAGGAGCAGTACATAGCCCTCAGGGAAGATTACAGACCCACCCTTTCCTGATAAGAAATCTGTTCAGCAAGTGCCTGGGGATTACCCCATCCTATGCCACGGAGATTCTAGCCTCCAGCAAATGACCTTTAATTGTACCTAGACGTTCTTCCTCCACCAATAGGATAATTAAGTACTTTGTTTTCCTTTTTGAGATAAGACCCCTTGCTACTGCATGTGACGGAGGTACTGTACCACTACACATAGACTAAGTATCCTGGCACCTCTAGCCCCAGGAAATCAGACACATTCACCAGCAAACCCCTCTCCACTGCCCAAGGTTTATAAATAAAGGCTTGCTGGCGTGCTTACTCGCTCATGCTCAAGCCATGCCTCCACCATGATCGTCTGAGACTCTATTTATTCTAGGGAAGAATTGCCACTGGATGCCCGGGGCTCAAGGCAGCGATGGCAAAGCTGCCTTGGCAGCCACTGAAGTTCACTCCATCACCACAATCTCAGTGCTGACTGCCAGTGAAGCACGGCAGGGCCTGCATCTCACCAGACCTGCCAGCCAGTTCCCAACACCCACTTGCTTCCTCTTGCTTAGCCTAGCGGTTCGACAGAGGGCTGTAGCGCTTTTGGTATCTTCACAGGCTAATGGAGTTCCTGAGTCTCCACTGCTGTCTGATACCAGCAATTTCATTCTAAACGAGCTGACCTGTACCACCAAGTGGAAAATCATTTCCAACTTTCCCGGTAAGACAGGAATCTAGCCTGTCCCAAGAGCCTCACCCTAACGTGTTCCAGCCGCTCCTGAGAGAGAAACAGGCCCTTCGATTTCAAGGTCCGTCTGTTCTCATCGGGAAGTAAGCAGCACCTGGACCGACCCGCGGAAGCCAGTCCACCTTCTGGATGCTGAACAGCCGACCAGGGTCTTATTTTCCCTTTGGGGTGTCCAGGCAACTTTGTGCAGAGCGGGGGCGGGTGGGGCAGGCAGGGTCTCAGTCAGCATGAGTTCAGGAGAAATAGGCTTCTCCAGAGATGCTTTTCAGTGAAACTGCTCTCCTTTACTGGGGAGGAACAAAGGCTATAAACCTTGGGAAGTAGGCAGGGCTTTTAGGGGGCGGTGAGTGTACATCATTGGCTGGGACTGAGGTTCTGGGAGTACTTCATTTACATGAAGAGGAATTCTGGGTGCTCTGGACATGACCTTATAGGGAGAGAGGAAGTTTGACCTGAAACCTGGCCACCAGGCTGCATGACTACCTCATGGTGGCAGAGGTAGGATTGCTAGGATACATGCATTGGGATATGCCAGCCCAGAGATGGACAAAGCAGTCCCACTCCTGCTCACCCCAGGTGAGATTTTTGGGGTTTGGAAATGTCTCGACCTCACTTTTGCTCTGGACCTGCTCTCCCTGGTCGCACAGCTTACTGGCCTCACACAAGTCCGCTGTTTTAATACTCCTTTCTGTCTATGAATTCTAGCTTTTTTTTTTTTTTTTCGAGACAGGGTTTCTCTGTGTTAGCCTTGCCTGTCCTGAACTCACTTTGTAGACCAGGCTGGCCTCAAACTCACAGTGATCCGCCTTCCTCTGGCTCCCGAGTGCTGGGATTAAAGGTGTGCACCACCACACCTGGCTCGAATTCTAGCTTTTATTGAAAATGCAGTATTGAATTTAGAAGTTAGAGGCCACCCTGGCCTCCAGGATAAGTCCCAGGCTAGCCTGAACTATAGCATGAAACTATCTCAGTAAACAAATAATCACAAGATCAGCCAAAAATTCCCCCAAAAAGTAATCTTAGAAATACCTTTATCATATACAATTGCATATTTTATGCTTGTGCAATTCACATCTACATTATTAATTTATGTGGAATTTTCCCAGCATGCTCTCAGAAATAAGCCTGTTGTCACACTGTTATTTACTGAAAGATCCTTCCTATCCCATTGTTTTCAAGTGCTGTTTTGCACATACTGAGCTCCCATAGGTAGTTGTCTTAGTTAAGGTTTCTATTGCTGTGAAGAGACACCATGACCACGGCAAGTCTTATTATAAGGGAAAACTTTTCATCGGGGCTGGCTTACAGTTCAGAGGTTTAGTCCACTATCATCATGGCAGGAAGCATGGCAGCACACAGACAGACACAGTGCTGGAGAGGCAGCTCAGAGTTCTACACCGGGATCCACAGGCAGCAAGAAGAGAGATAGCCACTGGGCCTGGCTTAAACATTTGAAACCCCAAAGCCCACCCCGTGTGACATACTTCCACCAACAAGGTCACACTTCCTAATGCCACTCCTTAAGCATTCAAATATGAGTCTATAAGGGTCAATCTTATTCAAACCACAAGACTTGAGTCTCTTACTTCATGCATTTATCCATCACACCCATTTATTTATTCTTTTACAAGTACAGTGTCATTTTCATTATTGCTTTTCTCTATTTTTCCCTGGATTTTGATGAACTATAAAGATTGAAGGCATAGTTTTCCAGACTTGTCCTGGTTTCGTACAGTGTCTTCCTGAACCTCAGAGTACAGAAAGCTAACAATTGGGGTTTCCAATATTCCCCAGTAGATGTTATTTTGGGGGTTGTTTTGTTGTTTGAAATAAGGTCTCCAGTAATCCAGGCTGGCCTCAGACTTGCCATGTAGCCAAGTATGGCCTTGGATCTTCATCCACTTGCCTCTGTCTCCTAGGTACTGGGCCTAGGTTTGGTTGGCTTTTGGGGTGGGGGCATGGTTCAAGACAGGTTTCTCTACGTAGCCTTGGCTGTCCTGGACTCACTTTGCAGACCAGGCTGGCCTTGAACCCACAGAGATCTGTAGGTTTCACCTTTTCCAAGCCTACTTTATTTGGGGTTCTTTAAATGTTTATACCTCCCTTCCAACACACTTACCCTAGATAGGAGAGAAAGGAGGCTTATAGGAACAGGAGAAGTTGACTTTGTTGAATTCAGTTCCTGGGAGGTGATTCCCTGGCATAGTTGGCAGGATTTCAGCAGACCAGCAATTCCACCAAAGTTGCTGCTGGAACCTGGAACAGCAGCCAGAACCCGAAGCCTTGAAGCGTTCGCTGAAGCAGTCCTCTCTGGGAGCATCTTGAAGTAGAGCAAGGAAAAGCCAAACAATACCAAGACTCAAAAAGCCCCACCTCCTGTTTTGGGCAGAGTCTATACTAGGATGTTTTTCAGCTGGCAAAAAGAAAGCCCCCACAGGTGGTTCCACCTCCAAGTGGATAAACATCACCTGCTCTCTCACAAGTCTGTTCCCCATCCCGCACTTGGGATCAGAACAAAAACATGTTTACATCCATTACTATCCCACACTTGGAATCAAAACAAAAACATGTTTATATTCACTACAGAGATCGCCTGCCTCTGCCTCCCCGAGCGCTGGGATTACAAGTGTGTGCCCTCATGCCTGGCTTAGATTTGGTATTAAGTTAGACTTAAATTTAGCCAGCTGGGTGCATCAGTACAAACTTTAGCTGTCAGGCACCTCCAAAAGTGGATCTTTCCGCCACTGAGTAGACCAAGATCTCGGTGTCAGTCACTTCCGTTTTGGCTTTGTGAAGCCACAGGGCATCGTTTCCTTCCTTGTACAGATTGCATCAGGGGCTGGGGTGTGGCACACAGGGCAGTGCTGACAACTTCCTGCTCACAGTGACATCCTCATCAGGACTCTTCTGATATGGCTGGCCAACAGAACAGCTGCCTGGTGACACCATTTTGCAGTGATTTCCAGAATCATTTCTGAAAGCTCCACCTAGTGTTGGGTCCTCAGCACACTCGACATTTCTACAAAACGTCCAGCTTCCTGTAATAATCATCCTAAGCTGAGTGAATTCTGTTCCCCATAACTGAATTTAATAATCGGGCAACGTGGTTTATGGCAGAGGAGGATTATTTACGTTTGCCAGGCCCTGAAGAGCAGTAGTTTTTAAATTACAGCTTCAGATTTCTCTATAAACAAATACCTGAGCCAGGCATGGGAGCATGGGAGCATCCCTCTCGATATAAGCACTCAACAGGGCAAGGCAGGAAGATTGTGAGTTTGAGGTCGACCTGGGCAACCTAGTGCGACTCTGTTAAGGAAGGGAGTGAAGGAATGAGGAGGAAAAAGAAGGGAAGGAGGCAGAGAGGAAGGAAGGAGAAGTTGCCTGTCTTGTGTGGTTTTGCTTAGTCATTCCTAGGTTAATGTCCTCATTTCTGTGGCCCAAAGGAACTAAGTCTTACATTGATAGTCTACCCAGAAATACGTAGAGGATACCCGTGTATTTTGAAGTCATGACCCAAAAGTCACGCCTCGGTGCATTGGCCGGAACGGAGGCACACTTGGTTGCTAGGACTGGTGAACGCCTTTTTGCCTGATATCCTGAAATATCTTATGAAACTCAGAGAATGTCCTGCACTGGTAAGGGGAAACACCTACCTGGGTCATTTTCTTACTTTTAACTTTTCTAAAAATGACAGAGATCGGAGCATTCATTTCTTCCCAAGTGTGGTCTGTGGAGGTTGGCAGCACCGCCAAGATCTTTTTTTTAGTTGCTCTCACACCCACCGGAAGTAATATTAAGCTTGGTTGCTACCCCAGGCCCTGAAATACCCCAGGCCCTGAAAGAAGACACCGCAGCTATGCTGGGCTCACCTCTTTCTATCCAACATTCTAGCAAGCAGAGCCTCAGGGAAAGCAGGGTTGTCTAGACTGCCAGTTTTTCGAGCGCGCCACCTTGTGGTAATCATCTGTTATTTAAAAACGAGCTAGCTTAGAGCTTGCTCCTCACTTCCAATTGCACTCTGCAGTTGTTACTCTGCAGCTCCTCCTGCAAAGTTTATCAGATGGTGTCTCTAGTTTTCCTGTGGCCACTTTCCCTCACCCTTTCTTTCTCGGCCTCCTTTCTCTTCTTCTCTTTACTTCAAGGACTTACAAATAGTCGCATATTTTCCTTGGTCATCATTTGTGTTTTAAGGAAGTCCGGGTTTAAATGGCGTGTACTCGGAAACTACCACATTCTCCACTATTCCCTGAAACAAGACGCCCAAAGAGGCCTGATTTGTTAACTCACTCATCACCTCTCTGGCTCCTGTGGGCACTGAATTTTGTGGTTTAATCTATGCTATTTGTACTTCTAGCTATAAAAGCCTTTCAGTTAGTAAAGACTTCATAGTCCTTCGCTGTAATGGGACGGCTTTCAAGGGCCGTCCCTCGGTTTTATGTGGGTATTTCCACCAGTTTTTTTTTTCCTTTCTTGCTGAAATTCAAATATTTCATCACCTCCAGCCCAGTCTATATTACGCCACACCCTAGAAATGAGAACCTGAAAAACTGGTTTTACTGGGTGAGAATATTTTAACAGTCTGTGGAGTCGTCACTCCTGATTCATTACCCAGCGGCAGGCATTGTGAAATCCAGGAGATGCACAGCTGCAACACTTTGCCCACTGTCCTTTATTCTTCTGTCACATTGTCCTTTATTCTTCTGGCAACGAGTTTCCCTCTCATATTCAAACTTCAGGTAGGACACATAGACTCATTCTATGATCCAGCAATTTCAGTCCTGGGTGTATGCTTCAAGAGTAAGAAGGACTTCTGTCCACCCAGAATCTTGTAGACAGATAGCTATAACAAACAGAATTCTCCCATCTTACTGCTCTGGCAAAAAACCTTCACTCCATCCAGACCGTAGGACAAACATCCTAAGCCTTTCCTCATTTAGGTCAATACTGACTACAGGTCCGTCGCATACAGCTTCTATTGTGTTTAAGTCTGTCCTTTCGATTCCTAGTTTATTCTGGGATTTTTAACATGAAGAGATGCCAAGCTTTGCCAAAGGTCTTACTTGCACTGATTGAGGTGATCGTGTGTTTTTATTTTTACCTCAAGTCTATTTATAAGTTGTATTACACTTTTGGGTTTGTGCATGTTGAGTCATTCTTGCATCTCAGGAATGAAGCCAACTTGGTCACATTGTATAATCTTAATGTGTTCTTGAATTCAGATACACACACACACACACACACACACACACACACACACACACACACACACATAGGTAGACTCAGCTGGCCACAAACTCTTAGAGATCTGCTTGCCTCTCTTTCCCAAGTGCTAGGATTAAAGGTGTGCACCACCACACCCAGCTAAGTTTGCACTGATTTGAGAACTTTTGCATCTGTACTCATCAGGGAAGTCAGGCTATACTTTCTTCTTGCTTTTAACAGAACAGGACAGAATAGGACAGCTCCCAGGCTAGCTTTAAAGAAAGCTGCCATACAAATTGGTCCAGTTTTTTAGACTACCCCACACTGGACTTCTATTAAGCCTGGAATTTCTCAACATTTGGAAACTGGACCACAAATGTTATTCCTGGATTGATTAACCTTGTTCCCCAATTTTATTTGGACCCTTACAAAGGTACTATTTGCCCCAAAGCAGCCAAAAGAAACCTTAAGAGAATAAAGCACTATTTCCCCTAAGTAGGGGTTAGGTAGTTTTATGTTTGCTCTCTTGGGCTACAGATGCTTGTTTTCATTGGGAGTTGCTTATAAATTATGATTGGTCTTATTCAGAAAGAAAACTAGGTTGGACTCAGGGATGTCTATCTTTCTTTTGTAGATAAGGAGACAGAGGTTGAAAAGAAAGAAGGGGGGATATAGAAATATATAGGGATGAAAGGATAAAAAGTAGATTACTAAATCTACTCCTCAACTAAGGCCTTATTTGTTACTAACAAAAAAGGTTATTTCTATTTCATTAGTATAGAATATTGATGCAAAATAAGATTAAATTTGATACATTGATATAGAATTCAAATTTAAGACTATTCTCCACACATGTTATATATATATACTCTAATATGAGGCACTGAACCCATACAACTCGGTTATAATTCAAAGCTTACTTCCAGTACCTGGAAAGTGCTATTGCAGGCTGATTAGAATAATTAAGTAATAAAAGCCATTTGTTAGTTGATCAAATTATGGTCGTGTCAACTACCAGCCTATTTTTAATCAAAAGAATATACATCCTAGGTTTAACAGATAGATATGATCCTATAGAGAGATAAGGTAAAATAGTTAGATAAGGTCTTCAAAGCCGCGACCTACAGAACACGGCATTTAAGAAACTTTTAATATCTTAAAGATTATTTGACAACAAGACAGGTTAACTTCTGGCAACACCCAGCCTACCTCAAGAAGATGATGAGCATCAAAGATCCTCCTTATGGAGATGGCTTCAACTGTGGCAAACAAGCCACTGGACAAAATGTCCTCATTTCTGCCACTGACAGAATTCTGCCTTAAAAAGGGCAAGCTTGGATACAGGCAGAGTCAATGGCCAAACTGCCAAGACATAGTAAGCAAGTCCTCAATAGTTCCTGTCTCACAAATATGTCTGTCAGCTATGTCGGGCCAGAAGGCTGAAGATGATGCTCCAGTGTTATAGAGAGTGTTGGCTGACTGTTCAAGCAGCAAACTGTCTCTGTCATTTTTATTTTCTTTCTCATTTTGGATGCTGCTAACCTGCACTTCTGGTTCACTCAAGTAACTAAATTTCATTCCTTCTCAAGTCTCTGATGGGACTGAAGACCAGATATCTTAGTCTTACAATTAACCTTAGCTGTTTAGGGCTTAAGATGTTTTTAGGTTTAGATAGAGGTTTGTGTTGGCAGAGATGATATATGATAGATATTGATTCTCATTCAGAATTTTAGACTCACCAAGATAGGAAAGATGTTTTCTACCAGGTTGCCAAATGCAATTAGCCGGAACACCTTGAATGTAACATTCATATGATCCCTGATTGTTTCATGGTTCTTCTTGCTGTATGTAATTTTTCTCCTTGGGTGTAACAATATAAATGTAAACACCAAAAAATAAAATAAAATCTTTTTTAAAAAATTTTGTGCCCTGCTATCCAGGACAGGCTTGCAGGCAGAAGAGCCAGCAGCCAAGTGAGCTAGCCAGGCATGCTGTGGGTAGGGATGACATCTGTGGCACATTACCACTGAGGGCCATGCAGATGTCCTGTGGTCTGTGCTGCAGCCCAAAGCCATGTCCATGGGCTCCGATGTTTCATGGTGTGGGGAGCGAACACATTGATGTGAGTGGGCTGCACTGCCACCTGGGGCCATGGAGATGCCCAGGTCCTTGATGCTACCAAGGGCTACATCTGAGTCAGAGGTCCCATTGCATCCAAGGTCTGTGCTGATGTTCACGGTCTGAGTTACCACTAAAGGCCAGGCAGAAGTCCATGGTCTGTGCTGCCGCTTGAGTCAGGCAACCACTGAGGGCCTTCTTTGGGTCTGGGATCCTGCCGCAGCAGGGTCCATGTTCATGGTCTGTGCTGTCACCAGAAACTGTATGGAAGCCCATGAGCTGTGCTGCCCTTGACTGTGAGGAGCAAGGAAGCTACTTTTTCTGTGATATGGATGACTGCAGGTGCACAGTTGAAAGGGAAGGACATGGAAAGCTTCTGTGACAACCCCTACCCTCCCAACACCCCACCTTCCCAAAATGTAACAGCCTAGACAGGAAGCCAATGAAGAGAACACTTAAAAAGTATGATGGAGCAGGGTGGCAGCGGCCACTGATGGAGCCAGGTGGTGGTGTCACAACTGCAGAGGTTCACACCTTTAATCACAGTGGGAGGCAGAGGCAGGTGGATCTCTGAGTTTGAGACCAGCCTGGTCTACAGAGTAAGTTTCAGGACAGCCAGGACTATACAGAGACACCCTGTCTCAATGGCCCCCAATGCAGGAAAGTGTGATGGGATGCTGAAGTGTAGCTCTCCACAACTGGCGGCTTCTGGCGAGAGGGGAAGGACTCAGTTTTATTTAAGGGACAAGTTACTAAGAATTTGCCCATGTTCCAGTGAGTAGAGAGAGAGAACATGAAGTGGACTTAGTTTTTGGGTTGGTTTCATTGTTGTTTGTTTTGTTTTTCTTATTTTTATATTTTTACTTCTTTCTTGAGGTGGGGGTAGGTAATGGGGATAGACATGAAGGAATTGGGAAGGGACTGTGATTCTGGTTCGTGAAATGAAATTCCCAGAGAGTCAATAAAAATGATATGCGGAGAAACAATTTTTAAAATTTCCAATTCACAGAGCATTCATGTTAACCCTTTAAGGCTTTGATAGAAGCTGGCACTGGGTCTTTCAGTCCCACACTTTCCTTTCTACGGAGACACTTCATTATTGGTCTCACTTTTATTTATATACCCTTGCTTTAAATTTGGTAAGTTGGGCTGGAGAGATAGATCAGAAGTTAAGAGCACTGGCTTCCCTTCCAAAGGTCCTGAGTTCAATTCCCAACAACCACATGTTAGCTTACAACCATCTATAATGAGATCTAGTGCCCTTTTTGGGCCTGTAGGTGTTACATGCAGGCAGAACATTGTATAATAAATAAATAAATAAATAAATAAATAAATAAATAAATAAATCCAGTACTGTGACAGGTTATATGTATCTGGGAATTGGTCAATTTCTCTTCCATTTTTCAGTCTTGGAACATGGATTTTTGAGTATTCTTTAATGGTTGTATGGATGTCACTGGAATCTCTAATGCCCTTCCTTCCCTTGATTGCGTCTAATTTTATTAACTTAGTCTTCTCTCCCTTTTGTTGGTTAGAGAGTTGTCAATCCCATTTATTTCCCTAAGAACCAGTTGTGTTTGATTGGGCTCTACACACAGTTCTCATTGTCCTGGTCGTATGAATTTCCACCCTGGTGTTATTGTTCTTCTTGCTATGGGCTGCTTTGGGCTTCAGCTTATTCTTTTTCCGTTAAGTACATTTGATCTATGATGTTGTTTAGCTGGGGAGGGGAGTTATTTTGTAGTTTTAATGACCTATCTGAAGCTGAGAGTCAGATATTGGAATCACCCACTAACATATCAGCACCTATATGGCTTTTATGTACATTAGCGCTTGTTTTGTGAAACTGGGAGCCCGAGAATTTAATGTGTGTACACCTACAATTGCATCCTCTTAATGAACTGTTTCCTTTATTAATCCTTATCTCTTCTGACTAATTTTGACTTAAAGTCTATAGTTTGCCAGACTATATCAGTTAGCTACATCACTTTACTTTCTGCTTGACAGGTTTTTATCCTATCCTCTGACTCTCATTCTCTGGGTGTGTTTTACCAGTGAGGTGTGTTTCTGTCTGATGAGGGGGAGCTAACTTATCTGTAGGATAAGAATTATATTTAGAATGCGGTTAGAAATTACATTGTTTAGGGAAGTGGCAGTGGTAGGGTCTCCCCGTTAGCATAGTTGGCTAGGCTTACAGTACTAGGCATGCATTCCTTTCTATTAAGTGGTCCTTAAGTCCAATTAGATAGCTATCGGTTGTTCCCACGATGTAAGTGCCTCTATTGCACCCTTGGGGATACCTTGTTGTGTTGATCATAGGGTCTACAGCTGGGTAGGACTGTTTGTTTTCTTCCTTGGCAGTTTACATAGCACCTTTAGATACTATGAGAGACAGTCCTCAGGGACACTTCCTAGCCAATTCCAGCTTGATTCCTCCAAGTCTTGTGTCTTAAGAGGATGGTGTCTTCTGCAATAGAGTTTTACCTTCAAACCTTGGCAGGTAATCAAAGTCAGGAGTAATAGCCTATATTGTATAGGAGTCTCTTGGGCTTCCCTGACCAACAATTTGAAAGGTGATAGAATTTTTTTTTATGCCCAAAACTGAGTATTTTGTTAGATAGTCTTGGGGAAGCATGATTACCCCCAAGTGGCATTATATAATTATATATACTTATATACTGATATAATAAACATTGCATATGCAGTATATTTGTAATATGACAACATAAAATATATTTGCTTTAAATAAACATAAATAAATGTCTTTCTCTATGGCTTTTAAAAACATCCTTAGTGACATTTATCCCTTTCCTCCTCTTTCAGGTCTCCCTCGCCCTCCCCAGTTAATGTGCCTCCAATTGGCCCCAGGTCCACCTAATAGCCCTTGTATTCTATTGTCATCCTCTCTAGAGCTCTTTCTTCCCACTTGCATGCTCTCTTTTTCTTTCCAGATTTCTGTGTGACTTCACGTTGTACACTCACATCTGAATATTTGGAGCTAAGACCCACAAATAAGAGAGACTATGCAATGTTTACCTTTGGGGGTCTGGGTTAGTGCACAGGATGTAATTAAATCCTAAAATTTGTCCTTTTCATCCCTCTCCACCACTTTATCCTGCTAAGCTTCCCTAAGCAAGGCCACTACATACCCACCAACACCCCCACCACCTCATCACTGCCCCGGCACAAGCTCCTTAGAGCCCCTGGTCACGGTGACCCACTGTCCTCGAGCACCATCTGACATGCCTTCTGCCTGCTCAGCAGGAGAAATATGTGCTCTACTGACTCAGAACTTGGCTTTGCCCTCCCAGCTCACAAGTGGTCTGCCGTTCCTATCAAGGAAACACAGCTGTTCTATAGAATTCTATTTCTAAACTCCATCATTCACTGATAATGAATTTACTAAAATCCAAATTAGAAATTAGGGGGAAATTCACATTTCTACGTAAAAATATTCATGCTTGACATATAATGTATCTAAACAAAAATGTTTCTGATACATGTGCGTATGTTTATCATTCCATTCCTGCCTCCCCTTAAAAAAAAAAAAAGATAACAAAGCTTCTCATGGTGCTTAGAAGGTGCTGTGCATACTACTGAAGGAGAAAAGTGATCGTCAATCCCACCCAGCTGTAAATGCTGAGAGCTCCAATCGTAGCCTGGGAAGACATGCCCACTGGTGTGATAGTGTCCTGGATGCTACAGGGCCAACCTATTACCTTTTATTGACTGTAAAGCCAGCTCCAGCAGATGGAACCCATACCTGACCTTGTTAATGAGGCCATGGCCGTACTAATACTTTCCTGATACATGGGCACAACAATCAAGTGACTCCTACAGCTTACTGTGGTACCCACAGACCAGTGCATCTCTCATTGGGGAGGCTTCTTCCTGCTATAATGGTGACTACCAGAGACCCACAATGGGTCACTTTTCATAGACTAGAGACTTAACAGTGCTCCACCCACTCGGGGCTCATGGATATAAATGGAAAAGGGCAGAGGAAAGAGTGTAAGAGCTGAGAGCTGGTAGGCAGCATTAAGAAAACAGTGTTGCCTAGACACGATAGGCCAGACATGTATGAACTCACAGTAACGCACACGCTCAAGCCAGACAAAATTTCCCATTGGAGAAGAGTAAGGAGGCATGAAGATTCAAGCCTGAAGCTATTAGCATCTAAGTGCTACTGGGAGAGGGAAAGTGGGTTCTCTTTACTGCTGTGACACCTAGTGTGTTTACCAGGGCATACCCAGTACCCAAGAGTGGTCAGCAAAAACTAGACTGGGGGGGCGGGGAACGACACGACATGAAGTTTAGTGGGACAGGATCTTGGAGGAGTTGGGAAGGGCTGTCAATATGATTATGTAGAATATGTTATGTAGGTGTTGAAAGTACACAGCTTTTCTTTTTAAAGATTTATTTAAGTGCGTGCGTGTGGTGTCTACATGTATGAAAGTGCACCCCCTGCATGCCTTGTCCCAAGGAGGCCAGAAGAAGATGCCAGATCCCCTGGAACAGACATTTAGACTATTACAAGTGGTCATGTGGGTGCAAGGACCTAACTCTGCATTTGGAAGAGCAAGCCAATGACATCCCCCAGTCTCCCAAGGCTTTTGTTTTAAAAAGTAATGGTTATTCTAGACCTGAGCTACCAAACTGCAGAAGTCAGCCACACACTTCCTCCTGTGGTCCCTTCTATGTAGATGGCTGTATCTGTCTCACAGCTGCTCTGCAGCCACACTCGTGGTCTCTCTCATCTTTTTGCCACACCTAAGAAAACACAAGAGTCAGGAGGATGCTGACTTATTCCGTGTCATGTGAGATGCTGGGGCCGTGGGAACTCTAAGCTTTCCACCCCAGGGGCTGTTGTGCAGGACAAATCATGGTTAATGCTTCTTTCCTGGCTTTTATAGTTTCAAAGGGCCTGGTCAGCCTCACTTTTCAAGTTCAGTCCATCTACACAACAGGCAACTCCAAAGATTGTCATGACCAGACTGCGGCCAGGAAGCAGACACAATCAAAATGGAAGCACAAGTACGGGAAATGTGTTCTGGGCAGACTGCCTTTCCTGGGATGGAAAAGGTGGACCCAATGTTATCTTCTACTTTCCATATGTCTGCACCTAACAGACTCACCTCCACTTCTGTGGTAGTTAATGTCATCAACTTGACAAGATCTGAAGTCAAGCCTCTGGGCACCTCTGTGAGGAATTATCTAGATTTAGGTTGACTGAGATGGGAAGAGCCACCTTAATTGTGGGCAGTACCAGTCTAGGGGCTAGGGTCCTAGACCTACCCCAGCCCTCTCCCCTTCCCTGCCTGCCTCCTTGCCTCCCTCCCTGCCTCCCTTCCTTTCTTCCTCTCTTCCTCTTTTCTGGCCATTGATGCCTTAAGTTCCTGGCACCGTGATGCCCTTGTCGTAAGGCCTGTACCCTGAAACTGTGAACCAGAGTGAGCCCTTCTTCCGTTAAGTTCTTCTAGTCATGAGACAAGTGCCCAGCACAACTCAATAATCACTTCCAGACAACCATGTCTGCAGCTGAGCCTCAGGGTGCTGAAACCTGGGAGCAGGCTTGTAAGAAGAAAGGTCAACCACTAATTGCTTCTTAATAAAAACAAGATGTGGCTGAAGGGATGGCTCAGTGGTTAAGAGCACTGGCTGCTCTTCCAAGGGACCTGCGTTCCCTTCACACACATGGCAGCTCATAGTCTGTAAATCCAAACCTAAGGTTTTCTAATGTCTTCTTCTGGCCTCTAAAGGGACTTCATGCACGTGGCACACTGACACTTTCTGGCAAACACTCATAGACAAAATAAAATAAAATAAAATAAAGGACATTCTCACCTTCAAGACCATCCAGAGCATCTTTTCTGTCTGCCCAATGAGGCCTGTTGCCTCCTGTCTCTTCCACACTCATCTCTTAACTCTACCTCTTCTTCCCAGATGTGCTCCATATAACCGAGGGGCAGGTTTAAGGGCTAAAATCAAGGCTGGTATGAAGCAGAGAGAAATCCCAACTCCCCACAACTTTCCTATCAGCAGTATCTTCAAATGAGTGTGGCAGGGGCTGTTTCCAACCATGCCGCTGGCTTTCTCCATCACTGCTGGGGTGCCCATAGGGTGAGGATGTTGATGTAGACATTAGTGCTATTACCAACCAGGGTGCTGAGGCTGAAGGCCTTGCTCTTGCTGGGCTCATCCCCTGCACCTTCCAGGGTTCTGCTGCTGGTTTCTCCTCTCTCCAAGCACCAGAACCTCACCATGGTCATTCTGTGCTTGACTGAAGGCCTCAAATAGCCCCAAGCACATTTTCTAAAAGCAGAGTTCCCAAAATATCACAATACAGAAAAGTGTAGTGAGTGCGAATTATTACTGTAAATTTACTGGTTTAAGGATAGATTCTGCTAATATTCTTGTCTTTCTTTCCAAGTGTGTGTGTGTGTGTGTGTGTGTGTGTGTGTGTGTGTGTGTGTGTGTTATCTATATTTAGTGCAATTATTATTTTAATTTTTTTCACAAAACACAACATTTACTAATGGAACTATTTCAAACAATATCTGAGTCTAGGCAAAAAGTTGGAGTCACCTTCCCCCTCTTTCTACTCTGTCCCCAAACTCCTCAATAGTGTCCGCAGTCTGTGGCATACTCTTTCACACGATCCAAGATAGGTTTATTTTATTCTTAAAAGTAAAAGCAACACCATGCCAGGGAGATGGCCCACCCAGTAAAAGCTGAGCACTTGCTGCACAAGGTTGACAACTTCAGTCGAATCCCAAGACCTCCACATAAAAAAGCCAGATGCAGTGGTGCACATCTGTAATCTCATCACTTCTACAATAAGAAGGTAGAGGGAGGCAGCCGGATCAGCCAGAAGCTTCCATAAGCAGAACAGCCACAGAAACAGAGACTGTGCCACAAACCAACTCCTGAAAAATCATCCTGTGTCGTCCAGCCTGTGCTGGGATGCTTGCAACCTCCACTCCCCGCCAACACACACACATTAAATAAATGGACTTTTTTAAAAGTATCATGAAGCATATATGCTGTCTCAAAACTGGCTTTCCATTCCCTACTAAAACCACACAGATGCTTTTCCACATCAGCGCATACAGGATGCAATGCTAGGGCTTTCCTAATATGAGCTCACTGTACCCAAACATTCCTGCAGACTTGGTTGCACCTTTATTTGTTCATCCTTCTGCATGTTACACCCTGCCTGCCACGGCCGAGCCGGTTCCTATACTCCAAACACATGCTGGGGAGCTCATATCTGTCTGTGGCTGTGGGTGCGAGGGCCGGACAGATTGGCCTGGGTTGATAGTCTGGATTTCCCCGCAGGAGGCAGTCCTAGTTCTCCCTGTGAGAAGACTGGGTTCGGGCTCCTTGTATCTGGATTTCATTAGGTTGTATCTGGTTGACTCTTCTGCAAGGTCATGCATGGTCAAGGATACCAAAGAGAGAGAATCTTGAGCAAAACAAGGTTAGGGGCATTTTCTTTTCCTTTGCTGTCGTCATGGACCGCTGGTACTGATTAGCTCAATCCCAGCTCTGTACATTCATCAGACCATAGCTTCCATCTAGCACTCCCCATTTCCTCCTCTTCCCCACATTCTTCAGAGGGGAGCCTCGGAGGGTCGGCCACAGGGTCACATTCCAGGGGTCTATTGGGGGGGATTCTGGAATCAGGTTGATCCTCTATGCTGAATACCCCATTCATACCAGTTTATGGCCCCATGACAACTTTACAAACTATCGCACTGGTCATATTCATAAATCCTGGCTGTGGGCCCTCCCTGGTCTTTGGGAAGGCTCTCCATCATCTTTAAGTGTTGCTTGGTTTGTCTTATGCTGCTTTCTCTTTTGATTTGTGTATTGGTCCTGCCTGACTTCTAAGTTCTAGGACTTTGCCAGGTTGTCTGGTCTACCCTAGGCCTGTCTCGTCCTCCATTGTGCCATTTTGGTTTCACCATTTTATGTATTTTACCACATGTGGAAATGAAAACAACTGATCTCATGGGAGTGGAAGGTAAAATAGTGGTCCCTAGAGGCCAGAAGGATCAGGAGCAGGGAATACAGAGTTAAAAGAGGGGAAAGCATCCTCACATTCCATAGAGCAGTAGGGAGAATATAGTTTGTTTATTATATATTTAAAATATAGTTTGTTTATTATATATTTAAAATATATATTAAAATATATATTTAAAATATAAAATAAAAGTATATTATATATTTAAAATATATAAAATATAGTGAGAGGATCTTAAATGCACACGCGCGCGCGCACACACACACACACACACACACACACACACACACACACACACACACCAAATGTCTGGGGGTTGATTTGATTCTGTTTGATCATTACACATTGCATACCAATCACGTACTTCACACACGTGCTTACCCATAAATCTGTATAGTCATTATGTGCCCATTGATTTTGCTTATTTAATGTGAATTTTTCTATGCTTTCAATAAGGACTAGAGAGGAAAGAGTCTCTGCTTAAAATTCCCAGATTGCCAACTTGAATCTGGTGACTTACTGTCGTTCTGCATCTGGCCTGGATTCCAAGTCTGGCAAGCTGGTCCAAGCACTGCTTGCCTCCAGAGGGGAACAGAGAGCTCAAGATCAAAGATCTTGTTTCTCTCTCAGAAGTGGCTTAGAGAGCTCAGAGTGAGGCCCATGCACTAGGCAAGGTTCTGGGTCTCACGGGGTGGGGGTTGGGGCATGGGGGGAGAAGGTGCAAATGAGTTTTTCACTGGGTGTTACAGATAGCTCTTTTAAAATGAGATTGCTGGTATCAGACAGCAGTGGAAACTCGGGAGTTTCTAAAGCCCAAGATGATACCAATAGTGCTACAGCCCTTTGCTAAGCTGCCCTGCTAAGCATGGCAGAGGATGTGAGTGGATGCCCAAAGCCGACCAGCTGGCAGGTCCAGTGAGATGCAGGCCGGGTGAGTGCTCTGATGGTGGTCAGCACCGATCTTGTAGCAATGGAGTGGGTTTCAGCGGACAGCCCAGGCAGCTCAGCCGTTGCCACCTGACCAGCAGTCAAGCCCAGGGTGTTCCGTGGCAATTCTTTCCCAGAATAAACTAGTCTCAGATGATCATGGTGGAAGAGTGGAGTAAGAGAGCAAACCTTTATTTTCGTGAATCTGGGACATCATAAACCTTGGACAATGGGAGGTGTTTGATTCGCTGGAGCTAGGGGTGTCAGGGATACTTAATCTACATGTAACAAAACAGTCCTATCATAAGAGGAAAAAGCAGTACTTAATTATCCTATGGGTCGGGGAGAATCTCCCAGTATGTATTTAAAAGGTCATTGGTTGAAAGCTAAGGGTGGGTATCTTCAGGGATCCCCAGGTACTTGCTGACCATGTTTCTCAGAAGGAAAGGATTAGGCCTGTAATCTTCCTTGAAGGCTATGTGACTCTCCTTAGGGAATCTAGGGTTTCTCAGATCAGGCAAGGAGGGGACCCCACCAAGGCAGGGAGTCTGCTGTCAAGTACTGAGCTCAGAGGCTGTGTGGAAATGCCAGACTTTGACCCTACAGAAGGGTTCCATAAATTACTAACTTCTGGTTTAAAAAATAAGAAGTCAAATAGATAATAAGCAATATATGAATCCTATTGTTTCAGACTAAACTGTGCACAGTTCTCATTGCCCACCCATCCTCTCTCTCTCTCTCTTCTAAACACTTAACAGACTTTGCTGCTTTTCAAGGAGCAGTCGGACTAGAATGATGGCTCAGCACTTAAAAACACAGGCTAACTCTTAAAACTTAACTGTAAAAACATGCCGCTCTTCTTGATCCTCAGCATCCACAGGACAGCTCACAACAGTCTGTAAACTCCAGTCCCGGGGAATCCGGTACCATCATCTGGCCTCCATTAGCACTGCACTCACTCAGTGCACAGACACGTGCAGGCATAACATCCTGCAGAGTGTAACAAAAACTGTAAGTACATAAAGTTCTATGAGCAGTAGTCCACATAGCTGTTCACATAGAATACTTGCAAAAGCTATTCTATCCATTTCCTGGATAGTTTGTTTCATTTTAAATGGCTACATGGCATTCCATAGCACAAATGTCCTGCCTCTTATTAACCTATGATAACCAGCTACTTCCTTATTTCTCCTTTAAAAATGTTACTAGCAGGTATTGATTACATTCAGGATGGATTTCATTGGTATTTTTACACATGATTATATTCACTCCTACTACCTTCTTGTGAGCCTCTTCCCACTCCATCCAATATTTTCTTTCTTTACAACTAGTTCTTATTCTACCTTCATGGTGTGTGTTTGTAACCCAATGAGTTAAATTAGGTTGCTTATTATAAGAACATGAGGAAGGGAACATGAAAGCCTTACCTATTTTCCGAGGAAACTGCCTCTCCCATAACTAACCACAGACCCTCCGGAAGGAATGGGGAATCACAAACACACACACCCCACACCACACACACCACACACCATGCACACACCACACACACACCACACACCACACACACACACACACACACAAAGCTGCTCTCTATTCTGGTAACCCCATGGATGCTTGTTGTAGACCATGAGACTCTTCCAGCCCTTCTTCCTCCCTTTGAGACTTGTCAGATCCCAGATGTCTCTCCACACAATGCTGTCTAACCTGCCCTATAGTGAAAAGACACAGGTAAGTTACCTGAAGGCCCCTTCAAGCCTCTCAAGGCTTGCTGCGAGGAATTATAACCTCCTCTTGCTCCTGGCCCCTTTTCCTCTGCTTAGGACTCAACAGTTCTCAGTCTGCTCCCCACAAAGGACTCTGGCCCCAGATCACTCCATCCCTTCAAGACTCAACAAAGCCCTGCCAGCTTCCAGGCTGGACCTGAGAGCCAAGACTAGTCACACTGCCAGGTGAAGCTTGTTTTAACCTCTTTGACCAAGCTGCTGAAGGCACCAGACTGTAGCCAATAAACACCTTGGAAAGAAACAGTAGATGCAAATACCAGACAGAGTGTGCTGGCTAGTTTTAGTTCAACTTGACAAAAGCTAAAGTTGTCTAGAGGAGGGACCCTCAACCTGAGAAAATACCTCCAAAAGACTGGGCTACAGGCAAGCCTATAGGGATTTTTTCAATTAGTCATTGATGTAGCAGGGCCCATGCCATTTTCAGTGATTCCGTCCATGGGCTGGAGGTCCTGGGTTTTATGAGAAAGAGGACTGAGCAGGCCAGTAAGTAACTCTTCTCCATTCCTGTTTCCAGGTTCCTGCCCTGCTTGAGTTCCTGTCCTGACTTCCTTCAGTGATGATCAGGGATGTCGAAGCATAAGTCAGTTAAACCCTTTCGTCTTCAAGACTCTCCTGGTCATGACACTTTGTTACATTAATATTAACCCTAATGAAGACACAGGGAAAATCGACATCCCAAACTTGTATGAATTAGCCCCACTCCTGAACATTGTAAACACCTCTGCGGAAAGAAGAAAAGTGACTTGAACATAAAAAGAAAGGGAAACTCAACCAATAAATTACCTCCAGATGTACAAATCCAAATGCAGAAATAAAAACAACACGAAAGGCCAGAACAACATGTCTCCTACAAAAACTACAAATTGTAAAATAATGGCTCCTATCGAAAATGACCTGGAAGAACGTTCAGACATAAAACTCAAAAGAATAATTGTAATTATGGTCAAACGAGTCAAAGAGTTCAGCATAATTAGTTTATTATTGAATTATTAATATTACAGGCAATATTACAGTAAGGGGCTAAAGGGTGGCTCAGCAAGTGACAGCACCTGTACCTGCCACTGTTGCAGATGACCTGAATTCCATTCGCAGGACGCAGGTTGGGTGTGCGTATGTGTGTACAATTGACCATGCCCATGTGTGCCTGAAGGCCAGAGGAGAACCTTTGGGATCCTGCTTTCTCACTTGTACCTGGAACTAGGCTGGCAGCCAAGAAGCCACACAAGTCTTCCCATCTGTCCCCACAGCACGGTGTTATAGGCACCTGCATAGCTTTGACTATTTACATGGGATCTAGGATCCAAACTCAGCACCGCATGCAAGTTCAGGAGGTGCTTTTACTCAATGAGCCATCTCTCCAGAGCTTTATTTGATTGCTTCCTTCCTTCCTTCCTTCCTTTCTTCCTTTCTCTTTCTTCCTTCCCTCCTTTCCTCCTCCCTCCCTTCTTCCTTCCCTACCTCCTTCCCTCCCTCCTTCTTTCTTTTTTTCTTTGACGGGATCTCATTATTTAGCTCTGGCTGGCCTAAAACTCTTTGTAGATCAAGCTTGTTTCAAACTTGCAACATACCCTTGTCTCCCTTGCTGGGATTACAGGCATGTGTCACTGTCCAGATTACCACTTACATTTTGTTCTTCCGCATGCTAAGCTGTGCCCCTCCACTTTCTCAGGATCTTTTTTTTTATATATATAATTCCAGTAAGTTTCCTTGTTGTCTTCTTAGGAGTTTTGCATATGACTTAATAAATCTATTCTGCGTATGAGAGGCTCAGACTTTTGACACTGATGTGATTTTTTTAAATCACAATTTAATAACTACTATTGCTAATTGTGTTTTGTTTCTTGATTTCTTTTTCTTTCTTTTTTGTGTATGTGTGTATACACAAAATTTCTAATTGTTCTTATACTTTAGACTTTCATATGAATTTAAATGGCTTTGCTGTTAAGCCTCTTAAATTTTCTGGGTAAGGAAATATTACATGCAAATGGTGACACTTTGGCTCTTTCTGCAATATTATTTCTTTCCTATTTGTGTTTTACAAAGCCCAACAGAGTATAAATGGGAGGCAGAGACACTGAGCTTGTCATGTCTGTAGAAGATATGATCCAGGCATCACTGCTCATGTCCAGCTCGTGCTCACTGTGTGGGTAGAGCCCTTGCATTCCTGGCTTACACACAGTCATTTCTGTTATTGTTATAAGTGTTATGTTAAGCTTTTCAAATGTTCTTTTTCAGTTACTCCTTTCTTAACCAGTTATATTAGTAGATAAGCTGACATATGTGAAGATCTGTCTACATATATATTACACATTCATACCAATAGGCATCCTGTTGTATTGTTCATAGATTCATTCATTCATACATAAATATATAAATATATATGAAGATACATTAGTCTCACCTCTACTCACCTTGCTGTTATAGTCATAGGTTATATTATATGTGTGTGTGTTTGTGTGTCTGTGTGTCTACATAGATATATAGATAGATGATAGATAGATAGATAGATAGATAGATAGATAGATAGATAGATAAACAGTGACCTGCATATATATTACATTTATCCACACCCATAGTTCCCTGCTGTTATAGTCACAGATTAGCTGATATACATATATTTAACTGTCCACAGTGATATAAATGTAGATATCACACACACACACATACATACACACACACACACACACACACACACACACACTTCTCTCTCATCTAACTACAGCACCTCTCAGTACCCTTAACCAGCTTTTTCTCAACCATCCCTCCCTCTACTCTTCTCAGCCTCTGGTATCCACCATTTTCTCTGAAGGACTATGAAGTCAGTGTTTTCAGATTCCACAGATAATGTGAAATACATCTGTTCACTTGTCTCTGGATTATTTCACTTAACATAATGATCTCCAGGTCCTTCCACATTGCTGAAAATGATAGAATTCCATTCTTTTTGTGACCACATAATATCGTTTTATGGTGTATATGAGCTACATCTTCTTTGTCTTTGTCTCCATTTCTTTGCTTTTGTGGGTGCAGTGAAAATGGCAGTGCAGATGCCCCAAACACCTAACAACATGTGGGGTTTATAACAGCAAGAACTACAGTTCTCGGCTCCTATTTTCTTTTTTTATTATTATTATTAATATTAAGCAAAATAACCCAGAATCAGAAAGAGAAGTATGACATTTTTCATGGACGTACAATCTGAGGGGGGAAGAAATGAAAGTAGGAGAAGAGAAAGGAGGAGCCCCAGCAGAGCAGAGAGTACATGTGAGAAATAAGGAGGGTAAGTCTGATCAAACCACCTTAAATATATATGTGGAAGTGTGTGTCGGCTTTGAACTTTTTTCACACCTACTTTATTTGGGGTTCTTTAATGCTTATACCTCCCTTCCTACCCACCCACCCTAGATAGGAGAGAAAAGAGGTTAATTGGAACAGGGGAATTAGACCTTCTTAGACTCAGTTCCTTGGAGTGTTTCCACTCTCCATAGGCAGGATTCTAGCAGACCTGTTAAACAGCAAATCAGCGATTCAGCAAAGGTGACTGCAAGTGCAGCAGCCAGAACCTGGAGCAGCAGCTGGAATTGCGAAGTGTTCTCGGGAGCTGTTCTCTCTAGCTGCATCTCGAAGAGGAGCAATGAATAGCCAAACAATAAGAAGCAGTGCCAAAACAAAAAAGCCAAAACAGCCAAGCCTTTTGTCTTGATATAGCCTCTCAGAGTCCTCACTAGGATGCTTGTCAGTTGGTTAAGACCAATCCCATGCAAGAGGCGATTTCTATTCTAGTGGACAGACATCACCTGTTCTCTCACAAGTCTCCTTCAATTAAAAAAAAAAAAAAAAAACACCACACACCCTCACACAAGTCTGTATCACATCCCACATTTGGGATCAAAAAAACAAAAAACAAACAAAACAAAACATGTTTACATCCACTACAGTTGTGATGAAATCCATTAATTTTACAATTAGTATGCACATAAAAATTGAAGTTCACAATATTTTAAGTGTGAAAAGAGAAGCAAAGTTTCCTTGGGAAGGCGTAAAGAGCACAATGATCCTGGCAGCATGACCCTCACCTTTGCCTGCCCTCCCCTCACACACACACACACACACACACACACACACACACACACACACACACACATACACACACATACACACAGCCTTTGGACACTATAGCTGCTAAGCAAGCATAAGCACAAAAGTGGAGACTGTCAAAATAATAAGCATTAGCATTATTTTCATGAGACAAATAACATGGCTCTCATGGAAACACTCAGCCTTTGCATCTGTAACACTTCCTTTATTCTTCAATGTTGTAACACCCTAGGAAAGGATTGTCTTTATTTGTAAACAGTTAAAGATAAAAATACGATGCTGGTTTTATATTATTGCTAGAGAATAATGTGAAGGGAATTTGTTGTGGGGAAGGAAGGAATTGATTATAAATAGAGACTCAGGGAGAATGCTACACTGCAGTAAACAGAATGTGGAAATGGGCACCAGGGACCCATATTAATAGTGTCATCTACTATCCAGACACCACATGTCATCAGCTAATTACACTTTTAACTGGGTACATATGCTCTGGACCAAACACCTGTCATTTTTCACAATTTAAACTATCTGCTTAATGGTACAATGGAAATAATTGACCTGGGAGTCCAAGAATCTCAGCATAGCTTGGATTCTTTAATTTCCTCCCAGGACAAGGAAAGGCCAGTCACCTACAATAAGTCTTCCACTTCTCAAATGCCAGTCTTCAGAGGAGAAGATCCACTTCACAATTATCTCTACTGTCAGTTGCTGAATATCCATAGACAGGGATGATTGTGCACCTGTAATATTACTGTTGGACCCTAGAGTCCACTCGGGTAGGAGGTCATCGTGAGAGACCACTCAAGGACCACAGTGTTGATGCAAAAGCACAAGGTTTATTGCTGACGCGCGTCAGGGGACCTCAGCACTCACTCGGGAGGAAGGCACTCCGAGTCACTGTTACAGGCTACTCTTAAAGGCTAAAACCGCAAAGGTTAGGAGGGGCTGCTTGCCCTATGTTAGGATTGGCCCTGGTGGTCGCTAAGGGTGCTTGTCTAAATGTTATTGGCTATTGCAGGGGTCGTTGGTCTTGGGGGCTACTCTTGGCAGGGAGGGGTGTTGGGGAGTTTCCAGAGAATTTCCAGATGGTACTTTTCTGAGAATTGTTTACCTCAGTTGAAATTGTTTATCTTGGTTGGCCACCTTGATCTCAGAAACTGAAACTGGCCTTCAATTCTTTCTGGGTCACTTTCCCAAGCTTGTCTGGGTCACGTTCCCAGGCTTAGGCTGAGAGAGAGAGAGCCTTACATTACCACGAGGAAACCCACAATGTAACCAAGGTCTTGTGAATTCTTAGGCTTTCCCTCGTTCATATTTCCATTCTGTGCTTTCCACACTTAATAATGAAAGTTAATTTCTTAGATGCTAGTGATAGAGGGAACATAACACAAAACAACCAGTATAAATGTCATATTACACTTAAATTTTAAAAATCTGTTTACATATGTATGAAAAAGCAGAAAATATGGGTAAAACAGTAAACAATTCACTCGTTACATATGAATACAGCATCTTGGTGGTGTGTGTGCTCACAGACCGTGGAAAAGCAATAGCCATGGCCTTCATCTTCTCAGCAGCCCCACCGATGGGTCTCTATCTTACATGCCAAGAACAAGCCCAAGAATAATAGAATGGGGTCGGGGAAGCAGACTTCTCCGGTCACAACTTTCAATATCATTATTTTACAGAATACTAGGGGTGATGCATCAGAAAAGAAAAACAAAGGCTGGGAAACTGACATTCTGATTCCTCGTTCACTTCTGTTCTGCAGTGTAGCCTGCCATTCTCTTTGTGGAAGATGCTATCAGCGGTCTGGGATCCCCTCATCTGCCCAAGGCCTCCACCTGCAGCTGCCGAGTGCTGGAATTTATAAAGTATGTGCTCTCCACGTAAAAAGTGGCTCCCACTGAGCTGCCTCACCTAAAGATGCTTGTAAGGACTGTGCCTTTCCATCCCACCAAGGTCCTGAGCCACCCACAGTGACTGATACCGAGCACAAGGGACACACCTCCCTTGTCACTAGGCAGAACAGCTCTGTGATGCCAAGCATGCCCCAGAAACTCCTACAGGATCAGGTTAATCCTATGCAAATTCAGTGGCCATCAGCTGAGTCATGTTTACATAGAATATTGGCAAAGGCACCTATGTTCTTGGGGTTGGCATGGCACTAATAAATGTCCTCCAACTAAGAATTCGGCGTCAAACTGTAGCCTAGCTTTGCCACCAACATCATATTGACTTTGTACCTTAATTTTTTTAAATGTATTTATGAAGGACTTGGACTACACAGACCTCAGTGTTTCTCCAACTTTATAATTTCAGTGGCCTTGATGGTTTGCTTAATTTCTTTGGATATTGTATACATCATGTAAGGTTTTCTAAATACATAGAAAAATGCCAGGTATTTAGGTGTCAGTGGCACCATTAGGGTTTGTTTATGTGTCTGTTCTATTTGGGTTACTGAGAACCCCCACAATGTTTCTTTCCTGTCATTCCTTATCATGTACTTACTGTAAAGACTTCAGTTAAACAAATGCCCATGTGAGAGCAAGTGTTTGGATCTCTGGGGGCTTAAAGACTTTAGGAAGTGGCTTTTCAGTAGTATCCATTCTCTCTGTGACTCCCTAACTTTGCTGGTGCAAGAAGCACATGCAAAGGTAAGTACCAGCCCTCACTCATTCTGGATGTTTAAAGTCCTCTGATCTCTTGCCTCCATGGTGTCAAACACCCTTGAACTGTGGGTTCCAATAGAGTCAGAACACAAAGACTGCATCAACTCATGAATCTCCCAGACCAAAGGCTCTCTGTCTCAAGCCAACAGTGGCATCCCAGGAGCTCTCCTGTTGTACTTTGTTAGTTGTCTGTGAAGAATTTTAAAGATACTAATTTAAGGAAAGGCCATGAACTGTGAAGATGGACTTGATCTCTCTTACATCATACCAGACACCAATGGCCTTAAAAATTGTGAATTTTGTAACATGTGTTTTGAATTTGTATTTTTAATAAACAGTATGGGAAAGCAGTTTATTAACTTAATTAATATCCACAGACACGTTGCCTGGATCTACTGTTTCTTTCTTTCCTCTTATCCCTTCTTTCACTAAACTTCCTCCACCCTCCACCCTTGGGTTGCCATTCCATGTGGGTGTGTCAGGAAAGTTGCTCACAAACAACCTGCAATGGTTAGTGTAAACCCACCCAAGTGTTGCATGTGAGTAGAGCCTCAAGGTGCAAATGAAATCTCTGAGGCAGCCTGTTCTCTCTCTGTGCTTCTCCCATCAACCCTTCTAGCCCTTATGAGTTCGTCTTCTGTTATTTTTTCCCTGAGGTTTATGCAAAGCTCATCCCTTAACACATCCAATAAATAGTAGTCAGCTTGTTTTAACTTTATCTCTGCTCCAGGATGAAAAGGTTCCACCAGTACCAGTAAACGTCCTTTTTGGAGCTGTACAGGCATGAGGACCTGAGTGTGGGTCTCCAGCACACACAGAAAAACTGGGCACAGTGGCATGATTCTGTAACCCCAGTGCTGAGAAGAAAAGAAGTGGGAGATTTGCCAAGATGGGCAGATTCCCTGGAGCTCATTAGCTGAATCCATGTCTCAAAAACTAGGGTATAAGAAGATACCTGATGTTGACCTTTGACATCTATATATTATATGTGTGCATGTGTGCATATAGTGTGTGTGTATGTGTGTGTGTACATACATATCATACACACACACAGACACACATGCGCGCGCGCACGCATTCATAGAAAACATCCTTCAAAATGGCATACCATTTGTCACTGAAAACCAAAGCAAAACATCCAGATGTTGGATTAAATGATGAGGAAGTGAGCCAGCGCAAGACAACCATAGAGCCCAAGGACTTCTCTTCTCTCTGCCCAATCTCCACCAATGGCACCTGCTGTCAATGTGGACTTCATGGAAACTCTCAGCAATCCACAGAGCCTGAAATGAGACTTATACACTTAAAAATCAGCAGCACCCATTCTCACAGCTCATTCTCACTGAGAGGGGCTTCTCTAACCGCACCATGACATTAGCCATTTTCATTCCTCTCTTCAGCTGAAATCGGAGCTCATCATCCTGTGGGAAAGTGATGCTTCGCAAAAGCAAGTGAGACATAGGATGCCCTAGATGGGAGTGGCTGCTGCACTGCCTTCGGTTTGCAGGCACAATCTGCTCCTACCACAGGCCAAGCAGAAGGCATTCAGAAAGCATGCTTTTTAAAAGCCCATTTTGACACAGACCCTGGCATGCGTAGTCACAACTGAGATGCCCCCTTGCAGGGGCCACAACATGGTCTGCCTACTCACAGTTTCTGCACTCCACCTGATGTCCTCCCAACTGCTTCTCTTCTGCAGACACAAGGGCTTTTGTGGGAGGTGGTAACCTGTGCCATTCAGAAATTTGATAAAGCAACAAATGTTTAGTCACAGACTTACACTGAAGAATACATGTGGAGTTGAAGAGTTGGCTCAGCGCTTAAGAGCACTTACTGATCTTCCAGAGGACCTGGGTTCAATTCCCAGCACTGGCAACTGTCTGTAACTCAAGTCCCATCTACTGGCATGTGCATGCACTAAATACACATTGTACACAGACATGAATGCAGGCAAGACACCCATACACATAAAGATGAATATGTTTTAATCTAATTGTGTGTGTTGGGTTTTTTGTTTTGTTTTGTGCGTTTTGAGGTTTTTTTTTTTTTTTTTTTTTTTTTTTTCCCCGAGACAGGGTCTCTCTGTGTTAGCCTTAGCTGTCCTGGACTCTTTTGTAGATCTGGCTGGCCTTGAACTCACAGCAATCCATCTGCCTCTGCCTCCTGAGTGCTGGGATTAAAAGCATGCCCCACCACCAAGCCCAGCTGGGGTTGTTGTTGTTGTTTTAAGACAGGGTTTTTCTGTGTAACCCTGCCTATCCTAGAACCCACTTTGTAAACCAGGCTGGACAAAAACCCAGAGATTTCCCTACCTCTGTTTTCTGAGTTCTGGGATTAAAAGCAAGTACCACCATACCCAGATGTTTTAAAGAGCAAACAATGTTAAGGTCCCCTAACAATCAAATATTACCCTTTATCTAAAAGGTCTTGAACAATATCCAGAGAAAATTCTAGCATGCTCTCTTGTTTCTTGGTGGTCCTTTTTTCCCACACCAACACTCATAGCCAAGTATGCCCAGCTTCCTTTGTGAGTTGGTTTTCTCTTATTGCCTAGTTCCAACTAACTCTCCATTCACTCACTCACCAAATATGTGTTGAGGACCTATAAGGTGTTAGACATGTACTGTGCTCTGTGGAGAAAACATACCACTCAAATCCTGGAGCTTGCAGTCTTCTGGAGGGACACTGATTAACCAAGGAACATAACAGGGACATGCCTCACAGCAGGAGAAGGAGGAAAGGGCAGTTCTGGTCTGCTGTGTGTGAGGAAGAGACCAATGTGCAAGATAGAAGAGGGAAGGGAAGGAGGAAGATGCAGAAGGTCAAGGCATTTCCAAGATTCCACGTGGCCTCCTGATGTTGTTATCCCCCATTCAGTGAGGAAGAAAAGCCACTGAAGGGTTCTAGAAGAGGGGGTGTCTGAACTTATGGGAGCAGCCTGTTGACTACAGTGGCTGCCACCTCTGAAACTGCCCACAGCAATGGGGAGACTAGTTAGAGTCTGTGGCTTTATCAGGGTGATGGCAGGTGGGTTGGGGAAGTCACAAGGGTGGTGATAAAACAGGGGTGGACTCAAACTTCACACGCACTCTTCTAAAGAAATGGAACAGAAATCCTGTGGGGTGTGAGAGAAAATGACAATGACTCCAAGAGGTCAGACCCAAGATGTGTCCGGCAAGCCTGGAAGTTCATCCTGTGGGATGCTGATGGTTGGTCAAGCCAGCAGGACAAGGGAATGTTCTAGACAGATGTGTGGATCTAAGGGTGGTGTGTCCATGATTATTATATTTTCTGCGGTAGCCTACTTGAGTAGGTGTCTAATCTTTTCAGAACATGCACATGGTGATTTGAGATTTTAGACGTCCAAATGGAAAGTTAAGTAATAGGATATAGGATACCAGCCTAATGCTCAGAAAAAGTAATACCAGAGACATAACACTGAGGGGTGGGTAGCATTTAGACACAAGACCGACTGAGCTAGCCAGCAGACAGAGTGAATATGAAGACAAGATATCTATAGTGTACAGCCCTGGGGATTTAGAGGCCAAGAGAACAGGTGGCACCAGCCAGCACAAGTCTGAAAGGAAAAACCCATTCCTGTCTCCTGGCTTCTGCACCCTTGGATATCCTTAATAGACATATACAAGAAATGCCCATCTCTTGACCAGCAGGATGTGCTTCCCAACAGTCAGACCAAGGAAGTCCATATACCAGTAGGGGCCAGCACAGAGATCATGAGGGTGATTGTTTGTGGCTGCTTGACTAGCCTTGGGGTGCCCAGATCGAGCATTACTTCTGGATGTGTCAGGGAAAGTTTTTCTAAATTAGCTTTGAATGGGTGGACTCAACAATGCCAATATACCACCTAATCCATTGAAGGCCAGGGCAAAAAAATCAGATGATGAAAACAGAAATCCCTGTTTGCTTCCTGCCTGCCTGCTTATGCTAAGACATCTCTCCCCAGTTTCTTCTCTGGGCCCCTGAGTGAGAATTACCCAGTTAGTACTTCTGGGCCTGAGCATTTGACCCACACTGGATTATATCACCAGAGTCACTGGGCCGCAGCAGTCCACAGATGGTGGGAGTTCTGAACCTGTGTAATCACATAGGCCAGTATCTTATAATAAGTTAATAATTCTCTCTCCTCTTCCAGCTCATGATCTGAGATACTAGTAACTGTCTACACACTGGCTCTCAACCTTCCTAGTTCCTCATGTTGTGGTGACTTACAACCATCAAATTATTTTATTGCTACCTCACAACTGTAATTTTGCCACTGTTATGAGTTATAATGTAAATGTCTGATATGAGACCTCCAAAGGACTTGTGACCCACAGTTTGAGAACTGCTGGGCTACACACAGCCAGAGGCCCTTGAGCCCTCGCATTCCTCACGCATGGGATAGGATATAGCCAGAAGATGCCCAAAGCATGGGCAAGAACACTCTGGCCTGGATCTAAGGGTAATAATGCCTGTGATGGGGACTTTTTGTTGTTGTTGCTCTAGCCTCTTTAAGTAGCAGTCTAACTTCTGAAAAACAAAGTCTAGGAACAGCTCCAAGAAAGGCCCACTAATATGATTCTGTGGATGGAGTTCCCAGGAATCTACATTATTAAACAATCATTTTAGATGACTCATTAGAATTCAAGAACTGTTGGTCAACAACTAGAAGTAGGTATTAAGGGAGTATAGCAACCCTGTAGCCCACAGGAGTAGACCCCTGGGTGAGTGGCTCCCGTTCTAAAGCCATGGCCATCCAGACAACCTGTTGGTCCTCTTTCACCTGGACTCATCACAGTCACATAAACACTGATCACTCTGGCTCTGTAGCTCCAGGAGACCTATGACTGAATTCCTGGCAAGCTTCCAGACAACTCAACATGCTGTTTTCCTAGCCAGTCTGCCATCCTGTTTCCTGGAAATACTACAGCCTCCTGATGGGAGAGTTTTTCCAGGAACCCATGGCTTCCCAACTGAAATGGGACAGATTTGTCAATTGTTCAACCAGCGGCTTTTTTTTTTTTTTTTTTTTTGGTCTGTCATTTTTCCTTTTCACCTCCATTCAGCAGTTGGCAAGCAATTTCTATATGAATCACCTTCAGGGTAGGATCACCCAGGTAGAACAAACTCTATGGACAATAGCCCCAAAAGGAGTGGCTGGCTTTGAGAAGACAGAGAGGATTGCTCCTTTTTCTTTCCTATTTTTTTTTAAACTTCAGAGACTAACTTTAAATATCAAGATCTCAACCCAGGGATTCAGAGAACCTTGTATAATCCTTATATCAGGATTCTCCAGAGAAATGTGACCAATGGGAAATGATGGATGGATGGATGGATGGATGGATGGATGGATGGATGGATAGGTGAGGTGGATGGGTGGGTGGGGAGATGGATGAATGGATAGCTGGCTAGATGGGTGGGTAGTGTGGGCTGGGTGGGCAGATGGATGCGTAGGTAGGGTAGATGGATGAGTGTGTTGGTGGGTGGGTGAGTGGGTGGGATAGACGGATAGGTGGATAGATATGTGAGTAGACAGATAGGAAGATAGATGATAGATCCTATCTATAGTGTCAACTTAAACAGTTAAGGAGTAAATCCCTCCAACGGTAGCCTAGAAGCTGAAGATCCAGGAGAGCCTAGAGAATGATTCAGGGCAAGTCCAAAGAGATAAGAACTAGAAGCACCAAGGGAGCAGGAGATGCAAGTGTTCCCAACTCCAAAAGCTCGAACTCAGCTCTTCTCGACCACTTTGAACTATCTAGTCTCTCAGTAGAGTGAATGACATCTACACATGAGGGTAAGGGTGGTTTTCTTTTTTCTTCAAATTCCTTGTAACACAAATATGGAGAAAGAATTTTTTTAAATGTTTCATTCAAAACTCCTTGTTGGGACTGGAGAGCGCTGCAGCTACTAAAGTACTCCGCACACAAGCATGAAGATATGAGTCCAATCCCTGGGTCCCACGTAAAGATGCTGAATTTGCAGGTAAAGCATGCCTGTACTCTCAGCACTGTGGAGGTGGAGGCAGAAGGGGTGCAGGGGTTCGCTGGCCCGTCAATCTAGACACACTGATAATCTCCACGTTCAGTGAGGTAACTTAGTTCAAAATCTCAGGGAATGAAACCTGACAGGCCTCTGGATTCTGTATACAATCACTTTGTCATTTCTTTCCAGTTTATATTAATTCTTCTTTCTTCTGGCCATTTTGGTTTTGGAGTTTCTTTTTTTATCGATCATGCCTCTATCACTAGGAATGAGTACAGAGGCAAAACATACTGAAGTAATCATAACTTTAATAATAGAATTTTAGTTTTCAACATAATTAAACTCATAAGAAAATTGACTTCACTAATATGCTTTGCAAAGTTCATAAGTAATGGACTGTCTCCAGTTATTAGTCAAAACTGAAAACTGGAAATTATGTGCTATTTTGTAAATTTTAAAAATTCAAGTCTATTTTCTTTCATAAGAATTATTATCAATATTATATTTACATCTGCCTTTTTATGAACTAGTTTTTCTGTTGTACTCCTTTTCCATGAAGTCTGTCACTGTCAACTGTAAAAACTGTAAAGATTTGATGAACTAAATCCGTGGTCTTCAATTTTTTTTCTCTCAAATTTCTTAAAGGAACTTTAGAAATTTATGTCTTCCACATACACACCTTGCACATTTTCTTCTTTTCTCTAGGGACACTTGTTTCATTTCCCTTACGTATTTGTGTGTGCATATGGGGAAGGTACACACACACATACACACACACACACACACACACACACACACACACACACACGCCATGCATAGTGCAAGCATGGAGGTCAGAGGTCAGCTTGTGGGAATTGCTCCTCTCCTTCCACATTGTGGATCCCAGGAACCTAATTCAAGTCAAAAGCCTTGGCAGCAATCACTTTTACCCACTGAATGTCTAACCCCCTTTTGCACATTTTCAGGAGATAATTAAAATTTTAATCACAAGTTTAAACCACTGCAAAAAAAATCTTTCTATCATATTATAAATACCATGTTTTAAGTACATATTTAAATGCATTGTTTCCTGTGAATTTACATGCTGACCTTTGTTACTTAAAAATTCTTTCTTGAAAACTAGAAACTGTATACCTTGTCTTCTTGGAATTTTAAAGTTTTATAGATTTACTTTACAATAAAATTTAGTACCCAACTGATAAAATCAACATAAGTGTATATATATATATGAAATTTGATAAATGATTAATCTTAAGCCTAGTAGTTTTATTAGAATAGTTATTAATAGAATACTAAATGAATAGATGTATCTTTTTTGATCAGTTTGTATATTTATATCTATTACTGGTCAAAATTAAACAGAAGTAGGTATCAGCTCTACTTCTGTTTTCCCTCTTATACACAGAAGTCTTAAGAAAGCCTGATCAACTAAGTAAGTAATGGGATGCCAGGCATTTCCTAGGAATGTTTTACTCTTTGGTTTATTCTTTTATTACATCTTAGTTATAAGTCAAAAAGTGCACAGTTATCAAAACATTTTAAATTGCATATTCACTGACAAGTTGGTTAGATCTCATTTGAATTTTATTAAAAATTAAAAATTAAAAATCATCTAAATTCTGAGATAAGTAGATGATAGATGACTGATTGAGATGGACAGACCCAGATGATGAGATAGCTATTTACAAGCCATTAGAGTGTTGTCACTTTTGGTTTCTAGAAAGTATAATCTCTCCTTCAAAAAATACTTAATTAATTTCAGAGTGTGGTTCAGTGGTAAAGCACTTGCCTAACATGCTCAAGGCCCTAGATTCCATCCCCAATACAGAAAAAAGAAAAAGAAAAGCCTTGAGTCTTAGTATGTGAGCATTGACTATGCTGGTCTTCTTTAACTTACAAGCATTTTCCTTACAGGCCTAAACTAGATGAAGCAGGAAATAAAAAGAAAAGCACGGACTTATAAATGGGGCAAAATGCCAGACTTTATTTTTAGAGAACACTTCATCTTTATGTGACAAGCAGGACAAACAATGACAGTTGAGGACATGTCTACATATGTCAGTAGTTTCTTTCAAAAGATGATTGAAGACAATTAGATTTATATAATTATGTACTTGGAAGAATTGGACTCAGCATATTAACATCTGAAATGGAAAGATTAAACCTGGTTAAATCATGCCAGTTGCCTAATATGCTCACAGAATATTAGATTTGCATTAGAGAAATCATTTATTTGTTCTTTTTAAAAATACTTATTCTTCTTCCATATTTTACATCCTGACCACAGTTTCCACTCCCTCTTCTCCTCCCAGTCCCTCTCCCAGCATGCCCTCCCCCATACCATCCCCCTCCTTACTCCACCCCTTTACCACCCACCTCCAACTACTCTTTCTCTGTTTCTCTTCAGAAAAGAGCAGGTTCCTATGGATATACCAAACATGGCATATCAAGTTCCAGTAAAGCTAAGCACCTTCCCTTAAACTGGATAGGGCAACCCAGTATAACAAAAAGGGTCCCAAAAACAAGGAAAAGAGCTAGAGATAGGCTCTGTTTCCACTGTTAGGGGTCCTGTTGTTGTGCCAGGCTTAAATAAAACCCAACAAACACTAGGAGCTGATATGAAGCCAAACACACAAGGGTCTTTTAGCTTTCAGCTTAAGCTGGGCCCACACTATCACTGACACAGCAGATCAGGTGTGAGCCCTGAGTATAAGTAAGAAAGAACTTTTATAGATTGTAAGTGAGTTTCTTGCTTGGCAAGCATCCGATTGACTGTCCTTTGAATTAGTTAGTATTTGTCTGGTACTAGTCCAATATCAAACCACAGACAATGAACTTCTAAGGAATAATTCTTGGGAGATCTGGAGAGCATCCGGACTTTTAGTACTTTTCTGTCTTCCAGCTGATTGGTATTCTATATTTTGGTGCCAAATGTATCTTCTATGGGTTTTTTTAGTTCTGGAGTTCTAGAGTAGGTCACTCAAATAAAGAAATGGGAGTTTTAAGTTAAATGGAGTTACTTTGGTCTATCACTGTAAGAAGACCAAGCTACACAACTGTAACATACATGCCAAGGGCTGAGGGCAGACCCATGCAGGCTCCCTAGTTGCCAGTTCAGTCTCTGTGAGCCCCTATGAGCCAAAGTTATTTAATTCTGTGGGGTTTTGTGTGGTGTCATTGGCCCCTCTTCATCCTACAACCCTTTCTCCCCCTCTTGCACAGGCTATGGTTCTCTGCTGGGTGAAGCCTAGGATGACAATTGGGCTAGATGCCAATCTGTGAGTCTAGTCATTTCATTGACTTTTTTTTCCAGTCATGTTTGATTCTATCCTGGGTCTCTGGGCTATCCAGCCTCTGGATTCGGGCCCTCCAGGCAGTGTCAGGAGTTGGCACCCTCTTGTGGTGGTACAGGGCTGAAATTGGACCAGTCATTGATTGGCCACTGCCACAACTTCTGTGCCTCTTTTACCCTAGCCCATCCTGTAGGCAGCACAAACTGTAGGTCAAAAGTTTTGTGTCTGGGTTGGTGTCCCAATCTCTCCACTGGAAGTCTTGCATGGTTACAGGAGATGGCCAGTTCAGGCACTGTGTCCCCCCATTGCTAGGAATCTCATCTAGGGGCACCCTCATCGATTCCTGGGAGTTTCCATTGTCCTAGCTATCTAGCTCTTCCCCCAAGATACCTCCAATTTCAGTGATCGCTCCCAGTACTCTCCCCCCCAACCTGATCCATCCTGTTTCCATTCCCCACTCACCCCCAGTGCACCCTCAAAATCTATTCCATTTCTCCATCCTGGGAACATTCATGTGTCCCACTTGAGCTCTCCTTGTTACTTAGTTTCTCTGGGTCTGTGGATGGTAGCACGATTGTCCTTTACTTTCTGGCTAATACCCACTTTTAAGTGAGTACATAGTATGTGTGTCTTTTATGGGTCTGGGATTCTTCACTCAGGATGATCTATTCTAGTTCCATCCATTGGTTCCGAATTTCATGATGTCATTTTTTAAACAGCTGAGTGATACTCCATTCTGTAAGTGTAACATATTTTCTTTGTCGCTTCTTCAGCTGAGCAACACCTAGATTGTTTCCAGTTTCTGGCTATTACAAATAAAGTTGATGAACATAGTTGAGCAAGTGCTCATGTGGTAGGATGGATTGTCCTTTGGGTATATGCCCAGGAGTGGTATAGCTGAGGCTTGTGGTAGATTGATTCTCAATTGTCTTGAGAAACCGCTATATTGATTTCCAAAGTGGCTGTACTACTTTGTACTCCCATCAGCAATGGAGGAGGGTTCCCCTTTCTACACATCCTCACCAGCATGTTCTGGTTTTGATATTAGTCATTCTGACAGTTATAAGATGGAATTTTAGAGTCATTTTGATTTGCATTTTCCTGACAGATCATGATGTCAAACATTTCTTTGAGTGCTTCTCGGCCTTTAGAAAATTATTGAAAATTTTCTGTTTAAGTCTATGCACCATTTTTTTAAATTGGATTGTTTGTGGTTTGTTAATTCTAGTTTCTTGAGTTCTTTATATTTTGTATATCAGCCCTCTGTCAGAAGCGGTGTTGGTGAATATCTTTTCCCATTCTCTATGCTGCTGTTTTGTCCCCTTGAAGGTGCTCTTTGCCTTACAGAAGCTTTTCAGTTTCATGAGGTCCTATTTAAAAATTGCCAATCTTAGTGCCTGCATTACTAATGTTCTGTTCAGGAAGTTGTCTCCTGTGCCAATGTGTTCAAGGCTGGTTCTCACTTTCTCTTCTCTCAGGTTCAGTGTATCTGGTTTTATGTTGAGGTCTTTAATCCACTGGACTTTAGTTTTGTGCAGGGTGATAGAATGGATCTATGTGCATTCTTCTACATGCAGACATCCAGTTAGACCAGCACCATTAGTTGTAGATGCTTTCTTTTTCCATTGTATAGCTTTTTGATTCTTTGACAAAAATCAGGTGTTCCTGGGTGTGCATTTACTCCTGAGTCTTCAACTTGATTCCATTGAACAACATGCTAATACTATGTGATTTTATTACTATAGCTTTGTAGTAGAGCTTGAGATCAGAGACGGTGATTCCACTGGAAGTTCTTTTATTGTACAGGATTGTTTTAGTATCCTGAGGTTTTGTTTTTCTGTGTGAAGATGAGAATTGTTCTTTAATGATGTTTTGAATTGAATTTTGATGGGAATTACATTGAATCTGTAGATTGCTTTTGGTACAATGGTCATTTTTACTATGTTAATCTTTCCAATCCATGAGCACGGGAAATCTTTCCATCTTTTTATATCTTCTTCAATTTCTTTCTTCAAAGACTTGAAGTTACTGTTATACAGGTCTTTCACTTGTTTGGTTAGAGTTATGTTCCCGACCCGCGGGTTCAGTTATTCGTGGAGTGGCGAGGAGGGTCGCGACCTGTGAATAAAGAATTAGGCGAGAGAAAGACACGAGCCCAGGAAAAACTTTGCTTATCGAGGGCCATTTATTGTAAGGGGGTATCCAAATTTATAATAAGCTTCTGAAAGGGCGGGGGTGAGAAGGAATGCAGTGGAAAGTTACAAAATCTTCTGGGCCAGGCCCAAGGACAGCAGGTGTGGAGTGGGGCGACTATACAGAAGTCTCGATACACCGAATGTTCTCTTTCTCAAGGTCAGGCTGGATCTTTGTGGTAGCCAGGCAGAATAATTATCTCAAGTATGCAGTCAGCTGTGGCTTTCAGCCAGCAGGGCCTCTCAGCCACTGGGGCAGGTCAGGCAAGGTCCTATGGCTCCTGACAGAGTTACATCAAGGTATTTTATATATGTAGCTATTGTGAAGGGTGTTGTTTCCCTAATTTCTTTCTCGGTGCATTTATCATTTGTATTTAGGAAGGCTACTGATTTTTTTCTTGAGTTAATCTTGTATCTAGCCATTCAGTGAAGGTACTTATCAGCTGAAGGTGCTCCCTGGTAGAATTTTTTTGGGGTTGCTTATGTATATACTAACTTATCATTTTCAAGTAATAATACTTTGACTTTTTCCTTTCAAATTTGCTTTAGTTGTCTTATTGCTCTAGCTAAAACTTCAGGTATTATATTGAATAGATACAGAGAGAGTGGACATTCTCATGATTTTAGTGGAACTGATTTGAGTTTCTCTCCATTTAATTCGATGTTGACTATCAGCTTGCTGTATATTATCTTTATTAAGTTTAGATCTGTGCCTTATATGCCTGATCTCTCCAAGATTTTTATCATGAAGTGGTGGGGGGTTTTTGTTTTGTTTTGTTTTGTTTTTTAACAAATGCTTCTTCATCATCTAATGAGATGATCTGTGGCTTTTTTCTTTCAGGTTGTTTATATTGTGGATTTACCTTAACAGATTTTTTTTTATGTTGAACCATCCCTCTATCTCTAGGATGAAGCCTACTTGATGATGGTGTATGATCTTTTTGATATGTTTTTTTTTTTTTGATTCAGTTTTGAAGTATTTTGTTAAATATTTTTGCATCAGTGTTCACGAGGGAAATTGGTCTGCAATTATCCATCTTTGTTGAGTCTTTTTGTGGCTTTGGGTATCAAGGTGACTGTGGCCTCATAAATGAATTTGACCATGTTCCTTCTGTTTCTATTTTGTGGAATAGTTTGAGGACTATTGGGATTATCTCTTCTTTGAAAGTCTGGTAGAGTTCTGTGCTAAAACCATCTGGCCCTGGGATTATTTTGGTTGGGATACTTTTAACGGCTGCTTCTATTTCCTTATGTAGTTATAGGTATACTTAAATTGTTAATATAATCTTGATTTATCTTTGATAAGTGGTTTGTATTAAGAAATTGATCATTTCTTATAGATTTTCCAACTTTGTGGAATAAAGGTTTTTGAAATATGACTCAGTGATTCCTTGGATTTTCTCAGTGTCTAGGTGTCTGTTGTTGTCTCCCTTTGTTAATTTGGATGGTCTCTCTCTACCTTTTAGTTCGTTTGGATAATGATTTGTCTATCTTGTTTATTTTCTCAATGAACCAACTCTTGGTTTCATTGATTCTTTGTTTTGTTCTCTATGTTTTTATTTTGTTAATTACAGCTCTGAGTTTGATTATTTTCCTGCTGTCAACTCCTCTTAGGTCTATTGGCTTCTTTTTGTTCTAGAGTTTTCAGGTGTACTTTTAAATTGTTAGTATGAGAACTCTCCAATTTCTTTATGAAGGCACTTAGTACTATGTACTTCCCTCTCAACACTGCTTTCATTGTTTCTCATAAGTTTGTGTATGTTGTGCCTTCATTTTCATTGAATTCTAGGAATTCTTTCATTTCTTTGTTTATTTCTACCTTGACCCAGTAGTCATTCAGTAGAGAGTTGTTCAGTATCCATGAGTTTGTAAGCTTTCTGTTGTTTCTGTTGTTGTTGGAGTTTAACATTAATCCATGGTGGTCTGATAGGATGAAGGATGTTATTACAGTTTTCTTGTATCTTTTGAGACTTGCTTTGTGACTAAACATATGGTTATTTGAAGAAGAATCTGTGAGATACTCAAAGAAAGTATATTCTTTTGTGTTTGGGTAAAATGTTCTATAGCTATCTGTTAGGTCCATTTGAGTCATAACACCTGTTAGCTTCATTATTTTTCTATTTAGTTGCTGTCTGGATGATCTGTCCATTGGTGAGAGTGAGGTGTTGAAGTCTCCCATTATTAATGTGTGGGGTTAGATGTGTGATTTAAGCTTTAGTATTTTTTTTTTGTCTTTTTTTTTTTTCCACAAATATGAGTGCCCTTGCATTTGGGGCATAGATGTTCAGAACTGAGATGTCATTTTGATTGAGTTTTCCTTTGATGAGTATGAAATGTCCCTCCTCATGTCTTTTGATTAATTTTGGTTGAAAGTTTATTTTAGATATTAGAACAGCTGCACTAGCAAACTTCTTGGGTCCATTTGCTTTGAAAATCTTTTTCCAACACTTTGAAATAATGTCTATCTTTGATGTTTAGGTGTGTTTATTATATGCAGCAGAAGGATGGATCCATTTGTATCCATTTGTTTTTGCATCTATTCTGTTAACCTGTTTCTTTTTACTGGAGAATTGAGTCCATTGATGTTGAGAGTATTAATGACCAATGAGTAATTTTCATGGAGTGTGTGTGTGTGTGTGTGTGTGTGTGTGTGTTTCCCTTCTTTTGTCTTTACTGGTGTGAATTCATTTATTTCTTGTGTTTTCTTGGGCACAGTTCACCTTGTTGGGTTGGAGTTTTCCTTCTCATACGTTCTGTAGGGCTGGATTTGTGGATAGACATTGCTTAAATTTGATTTTGTCAGGAAATATATTGGTTTATCCATCTATGGTGATTGAAAGTTTTGCCTGGGCTGGCATCTGTGGTCCTTTAGAGTCTGTAAGACACATTTTCAGGCTCTTCTGGCTTTTAGAACTTCTACTTGGAGATTGGGTGTAATTCTAACAAGTCTGCCTTTATACATACTTGGCTTTTTCCCCATGCAGCTTTTAATATTCTTTCTCTGTTCTGTACACTTAATGTTTTTATTATCACATGGCAGAGAGACTTTCTTTTCTGGTACAATCTATTTGTAAGCTTCTTGTACTTTAATAGGCATCTTCTTCTTTAGGTTAGAAATTTTTTTTTCTTCTATGATTTTGTTGAAAACATTTTCTGGGCTTTTGAGCTGGGAATATTCTCCTTCTTCTATTCCTATTATTCTTAAGTTTGGTTTTTTTCATAGTGTCTCAGATTTCGTGGACATAAAGTTTGCTGGTCACCAGAACCACAGGACACTCTGGCCAGAGGATCAGAGAGAAAACAGAAATCAAGAGAAAAAAAATCCAACAGACATAAACTCAGAAATTGGCACCTAACCCTATAAAAACCCAAACCCCAAAGGCCAGCCTAAGAACACAATCAACAACAGCCAGGGCAATATGGCACCACCAGATCCCAGCTATCCTAGTACAGCAAGCCCTGGATATTCCAACACAACTGAAGCACAAGAAAATGACTTTAAAACTAATCTTATGTGGAAGATAATGGCCCCTAAAGAGGAAATGAATAAAATCCCTTAAATGAAGAAATCTAGAAAAATACAAACAATTGAAGGAAAGGAATAAAAATGTTCAAGACCTGAAAATGGAAATAGAATCTCCCAAGGGTCTTTGACAGCCTGTGTGGTCTCTGGGTTTTGGGGTTCCCATGTTTCCTCTGGGGTTCTGAGGCCCTTGGAACAGGCATAGCCTCTGGGGTTCTGGATACCAGTGTAGTCCCTGGGTTCCAAGATACTTGTGTGACTTCTGGAGTTCTGGGTACTGGCTTTGTCTCTGGTGTTCCTAGTACTGGCTTGGCCAGTACTAGGCATCTTCCTCCATAGTTGTGGTCCAGGATGGAGATGAGGGGAGGGTGTGCTGTTGCCGACTGCTGGGAGGGCTCTAAGGAGTGTTAGGGGCCAGTGTGCTACCACAGAACCTGTGTGGCCTTCAGTAGGGCAGGAGTCTTCTGCTAGAGCTGTGGGCTGGGATCTTTTATTTGTTCTTTAACCTAAATAAATGTTCTTCTTTTATCGGTACAATTTAAATAATCTATGTACATTGTCAACAAGAGAAAGAACTTGGCCCCTACTGACTACAGGCTTATAAGAAAAGCACATTAAGGTGGCAATTGAAGAATACACTCTTGGATGATCTGGGTCATCAGGAAACTTCAAACACCAGAGAAAACACTACTTGTCAGAACTTTAGGGCTACAGCAAAGGCAGTTCTAAGAAGTAAGAGTGTTCCTGCCAGTGCCTGATCTAAAAGACCAGAGACAATGCAAATAACTAACCAATTCAAGGACTTGCAAAGCAAGAACAAACAGATAATAAACATCAGGGTAGAAATTAATGAACCAGAGGCCAAAAGAACAATACAAATAATCAACAAAACAAAAAGCCAGTTCTTTGACAACATAAATAAGATTTGGCATAGCCTTAGCAAAATAACCAAAAGAAAATATACAAGTTAATAAAATTAGAAGTGGAAAGGGGAACATTAAACAGAAACCAGTAAAATTCAGAAGACAGTGAGGAGATAATTTGAAAACTTTGATTTCAACAAATTGAAAGCACATGGATAAATTTCTGAATAGAACTTTTTAAAATTAAACCCAGAGGATGTAAACAACCTCAATAGATATATTATGAGCAGTAATGTTAGAGCAGAAATATGGTCTCTCAGAAAAAACAAACAAACAAACAAACAAAAAATGACAAAGCAGCACAGTAGAGATTTGCTGGTGAATTCTTCTTAACCTTTAAAAAAATAGCTAAGACCAACCTGGCATGATGGTACATGCCTTTAGTCCCAGCACTCAGGAGACAGCAGGTTTGAGGCCAACTTGGTCTACAGAGTGACTTTTTTTTTTTCTTTTCTTGTTTTGGTTTTTCGAGACAGGGTTTCTTTGTGTAATACCCCTGGCTATCCTAGAACTCTTTGTAGACCATGCCGCCTTTGAACTCATAAAGATCCACCTGCCTCTACTGCCTGAGTGCTGGAATTAAATGCATATGCCACCGCACTTGGCCTCAGAATGTGTTTCAAAAGAGCCAGGGCTACAAAGAGAAATTCTGTCTTTAAAAAAGCCAAACAAACAAACAAAAACAAACCAAACAAACAAACAAAAAATGCTAAGACCAATGTTCCTCAAAATGAATCCACAAATATAAAGGAAGAGAGTTTGAAAACTCATTCCTCAGAGCTAATATCACTCAGATACCAAAACCAAATAAAGATACAATAGAAAAGATAAGCAAATTTTCCCAATGAATAGATACACAATTTCTCAATAAAATAATTACAAATCAAATTCAACAACATATTAAAAAGATCATATACCATGATCATGTTACCTTTATTCTAGGGTTCCAAGAATAGTTCAACATATATAATTAAAGAAATGTAATATAGGACTTAAACAGAATCATAGACAAACATCTTATGATCATTTCAATAGATTCAGAAAAAATCTTGACAAAATTTAATACTCTTTCAGGTAAAAGCCCTAAGGACACTAGAAATAGAAAATGACGTGTCATAGTAAGGCTATATGTGACAAAATAATGACCAGTAATAATCTAAATATGGGAAAACTGAAAGCATTTCCCCTAAAATAAGGAACTAGACAACCATGCCGTAGTTTGAAGAAGAATAGCTCCCATAGGCTCATATAGTCGAATGCTTAGGGAGTGGCACTATTTTAAATGATTAGTAGGTGTGGCTTGTTGGAGGAAGTATGTCACCGGAGGTGGAAGTTGAGGTTTCAGAAGCCCAAGCCACTCCCAGACTCTCTCTTCCTTATGCCTGCTGCTCTAGATACAGAACTCTTAGCTCCTTCTCTAGGACCATGTCTTCCTGTGTGCCACCATGCTCCCTGCCATGTTGATAATGCACTAAACCTCTGAAACTGTAGGCCATTCTCAATTAAATGCTTTTCTTTTTAAGAGTTTTGTGATCATGGTGTCTTTTCACAGCAATAGAACATTGCCTAAGACAGAAGTTGGTACCAGGAGTGAGGTATTTCTGTGATAGGCCTGATCATGTTGCTTGTTGGCAGAAAGCAATTCAATGGTTTGTGTGTCATACTAGTAGAAGCATGGAAGACAGGGATGCTGAGAGAAATGTAGATTATGATAGCCCAGCTCAAGAGGTTTCAGAGGACAAGAATATTAGTAAGTGGCCTAGATACCATTCTTGTGATAGTTTGGCAAAGAAAGTGTCTGATTTCTGCCATTGTCCAAAACAAACAAACAAACAACAAAAACAAAACAAAGGGGAAAACTGCCTGGGTCTAAATTGAAGAGTTTTGGACTAATGGCATTGGCAGATATTTCAAGGCAGCCTAGTATTAACTGTGTCATATAGTTATCAGTGACCACACCTAAGCAAATCTATAATGAGAAGGAACAACCTGAGAAAGGAAAATTACAAAATGTACAATTTGAAGAGAAAAGAGCACCAGGACATTTAATGGAGCTAAATCCATTTCTCAAAGAGATAAAAAGATTAAAGAAAAGCTTGATACTAAATGGAATAAAGGGAGTGATGACCTCAGGACAAGACCCCACCCAGACAAGCTTCCTACTTGTGCAAAGGAATTAAAGAAAAGCTTAAGCCATGAAGGAAGTAATGAAAAACAGAAAGACGATGAAAATGTGTCTGTAGGAGAGGGCCAAGTTCTAGCCTCAGCAAGCAGTAGAACTTGGCAGTTTTGGCCACTTGGTTCTGGTTTTAGACTTAAGAATACAAGAAAGGGATTGTGGAATCTTCCTCCATGGCTAAGGAAAGTCCCTAAGGCCAGGTGTCTATTCCAGATGTCCCTGCATGGGGGCCCAGAGAGGCCATTACATGAAGCTGTAAAAATAAAGCCTAGGTTTTTTTTATTAGAAACCCCAAAATATAGGAGATGGCAGAGTCATGGGATACCTGACAAGGAGAACTGCAGGCGAGGTTTGGAGCCAACTCAAGAGAGAGAAGTATGTTGTAGTCAACAAAGTTGAAAACGAAAAGTGTTTTGACATCATGCATGGAGATAAAAGTTTGGAGTTTGCCTATTCAGGTTTTTTACTTGCTTTGGTCCAATTTTTTCTCACCATGTTCCTTTTCCTCAGTTTTGGAATGGTAGTGTATATTCTGTGCCATTGTATGTTGGAAGCAGGTGATCTGCTTTTTTATTTTATAGGGAGTTATAGTAAAAAAAAAATGTCTTGAGTTTCAGAGGAGACTTTGAACTTTGGACTTTCAAGCAGTGTTAAGACTGTTACAGGCTGTGGGGGCTTTTGAAGTTGGACTTGATGTATTTTTGCATGGAGGTCTGGAAGTGGAATGGGGTGGTTTGAATAAAAAATGGCCCCTATAAACTCATACGTTTGAATGCGTAGGGAGTAGCATTATTTGAAAGGATTAGTAGGTGTGGCCTGGTAGAAGGAAGTATGTCACTGGGGGAGGGCTTTAAGATCTCAGAAGTCCAAACCAGGCCCACAGTCTCTTCTCCTGCTGCCCTGAGAGCCAGATGTAGACCTCTCGGCTCCCTCTCTAGCACCATGTCTGCCTGTATGCTACCATGCTTCCTTTCATGTTGATAACTGACTAAATCTCTGGACCCCAATTAAACGCTTCCTTCATAAGAGCTGCTGTGGTTTGGTGTCTTTTCACAGCAATAGAACATTGACTAAGACACATATCTATTCTCATGACTTTTTTTATTTCACTTTTTTTTTTACATTTACTCATTGTGTGTGTTTGATCACACACATGTGTGATCAAGAAATTGAAGAAGACACTAAAAGATGGAAAGACTTCATTCATGTATCATCGGAATTAATATTGTGAAATGACTACTCTACTGAAAGCAGTCTATAGATTTAATGTAATCTGCTCTAGAAGTTCAATGACATTCTTCACAGAAATAGAGCGCGCGCGCACACACACACACACACACACACACACACACACACACACACACACACACTTCATGAAGAATAATAAAACACCCTGATTAGCTAAAGAAATCCTGAGTAAAGAAACAATGCTGAAGGTTGAACAATGCCTGATTTTGAATTGTGCTGCAGAGCCATAGTGACAAAACCTGCAGGTACCAGCATAGAAACAGAAACACAGACCAATAGAAGAATCATAAATGAGCTTACACGCTGAAGCTATCTGATTTTTAAATAAAAGCAAGAAAGAAAATGTCTTCAACAAATGGTGCTGGGAAAATGCAATATCTGCATGGAAAAAATGTCTTTTACTCCTCACAAAAGTCAATCCAAAATAGACCAAAGATGACAGAGGAAGTGAAACTTTGAAGCTGTTAGAAAATATTTCAAGAAGCAAACTCATTAGCATAGGCAAGGACTATCTAAATAGGACCCCAGTGGTCTACAAAGAAATAACAAGAAAGGACAACTGTGATTGTACGAGGTTGAAAGCTCTACAGAGCAAAGGAAATGATGGTGCGAAGAGACAGAATAGAAGAAAATCCTTTCTATATCTGACAGGGGAATAATACCCAGAATTTATAACAAACACAAAATCTAATCAATAAATAAAGTATTCAATAAAAAGTCCTTAAAATTTTTTTAAAAAGGAAGGAGGCAATAAGCATTTGAAGAAGTAGTCAACATCCTTAGCCATCTGGGAAATGCAACTTAAAACTAAATTGGGATTTCATCTCATGCCAGTCAGAATGGCTATCAATCACCAGGAACTCAGACAACAGGAGATGCTGGTGGGGATTCAGGAGGAAAACGATCTCTTCTACTGCTGGTGGGAATATAAATGAGAAAAGTCACTATGGAAACCATTGCAGAAGTTCCTCAAAAAACTAAAAATAGAACTATCCCATGATCCAACCATGCTACTCTTCAGTAAGTATCCAAGAGCATCTAAGCCAGCACACAATAGTCTAGCCACACGTCCATGTTTATTGTGTCACTATTTAGCCAGGTTATAGAATCAGCTTAGGTGTCTGTCAACAGATGAATAGATATTATTCATGAATGGATGAATGGATATTATTTATGGCTACAAGTAAAAAGTAAAAATATCATTTTGGGGGAAAGGGATGGACGTGGAGGCCACCATATTAAGCAAAATAAGCCAAACTCAGAAACACAAGAATTTCATGTATATTTTTTTCATATGTAGAATCTACCATAGATTTTAAAATAATATGAACTGAAAGCAGAGAGTATTTGGGGAGAGTGAGAAGACCAATAGAAAGAGGAGCTTGGATGGAAGATGGCAATGAGAAGAGATGAATAATATCAAAATATATAATGTACATTTAGGAGATTAACATAAAGGCACCCATTATTTTATAAAAAAAAGAATAAACACTAATAAAAAAGAGAAGATTGAACGTGACATTTGGAAAACAACATGCAAAATACCCCTGTTAAGTTACTGAAACCTAATGCTATATCCTAGACTGTGTGTCCCCTAACTCATGTGTGTGCCCTAATCCTTAGTGTGGCTATATTTGGAAATAAGGCCTGGGGTTTATAAGGGTTAAATGGGGTCATAAGAGCAGGGCACTAAGCTAACAGAGCTGTGCCTTTTGAAAATGAGAACAAGAGGGTCAAAATGGCAGCATCCCTAATCCCAAGTTTTGAGAGCAGTGCCTGCTTGCAGTGAGAGGCCATGGACTCCCCACCCATGGCCAGAGCACAGGCTGCCAGCCGCCAGCATTGGGGTTCTGTGCTCATTTGCTGCCTTTTTCTTTTTCCTCTTCCTTTATTTAAACACAAAGAAGAGTTTGCAGGAGGGTAATATACAGTAGAGTGGCCACCAGCAGAGGCATGGCAGAGTACACAAAAGAGCAAGAGACACGGGCATGTCTACTGTGGCCTTACTTCCTGTGGAATTTTGGCTCCAATGCCCAAAATTCAAAAAGGCAAAACATTTAAAGCTGTTTCAGGCTTTCCAAAAATTCTTTGCAAGCCAGAAGTCCCCATGTGATCAGGCCCCTACGTCCCCTGACATAGGGGCTGCTGTTTCTTTCTTTCCTAAAGTCTGGGCTCTGTCCAAAACCAAAAGATCATCAGAAGGAAAAACAGAAAAGGAACAAGAGGCCTAAGAGAGTGAGTGCAGGCCTTTGTTTGGGGGAGGAGGAGCCATAGTGTTCGGAGGTGTCTTTGTAGGGCCCAGCACCTAACAAACTGGGTAGCCACAGGGCAGAAGGAGGCATTGGGGAAGGGGGTCAGAAGTTTCCTTTTCTAGCTAGCTGTTGGCCATTGCTAAGGGTAATGGTGAGAAGTCAGGTAAAGACTGTTAAGTGGTTGGAAAACATCTTTCCTGGTAGCCATTACTAAGATCCATGGGGCAGGGCGGTCAAGGGTCTAGAGCAGTGGTTCTCAGCTTCCCAGTGCTCATGCTGTGGTGACTGTAAGGGTGTGAAAGTTGCTGAAGAAAGACCCTAGACTCAAATAGTAGGTAAAAACAAGGAGCATTTATTCTGCAGAAGCAGCTTGCATGCAGGGGTCAGCCATCCATAACAAAATGGCGCCAACCCCAAAGGGGAGCTGGCAGGCTGTTTCAAAGGCTTCTGGGGGAACCCTATCTGTAGCTACAAGGACTCTGACTAGGATTGGCTGTTTCCTATGGAGGCAGGCTGCCAACATGACTCTAGCCATAGGCCTTTTAGCAATGTCAGGTCCTCTCAGTGACCCACTCCCCGCCCCCAAACATAAAATTATTTTCGTTGTCACTTCACCACTGTGATTTTGCTATTATGAATCTTTATGTAAATCAGATATGCAGGATATCTGATATGCAACCCTTGTGAAAGGCACGAAGGGGTTGTGACCCCCAGGTTGAGACACACTGATCTAGAAAATCATGTCGTTTTACTTCCAGAAATCAAAATTCATAGTTACTAGAATTGTTGCAGTTCATTTGAAATGGAGGATTTTATAAATGGTGTGGCCCTGGCTCACAAAACAAAAAACAAACAAACAAACAAAAAACAGGCTTAAAGGGCCCATGAGCCTCTTTGCTATAACTTAGCTATATGCCAATCTTTCTCTCTTCTCATATTTGAGTCTCTACATTTCTGACCCTCTGGAACCCAGAGCGTTCCAGACCATGAGACCTTTCAGATGCTCTGGTTTGGAAAAGTGGGAAAAGTGGCTGATATGGAGATAAATCCTGACTGTTAGGCCCATACAAAACCAGAGCCAGGAAATAGTGAAAAGATTCTTATGCCCATCTACCTATGTGACAACTGTTTTTCTTTTTAATTAAGCTTGTTCTTTGATAGCTGCAGACGTGTATACAGTACAGCTTTCATACTCTTTCTCCATACCTTCTTACCTCCAGTCAATGTCCTCTCCTTCCTGACAAATCTTTTCCCATATTTATGAGCCATATTAAAGATAGTTGAGAAGCCAAAGTAAGAAAAAAAATAGTGGAGAAAAATGTGAGGTTGGAAAGAGCAAAACAGTCAAATAAATTTTAAGAGAAAATTATTCCCCCCACCCCAATTTTTAAAATGTATAAAATTCTATGCATATCAGAAGGAAAATAAAAAATTAAAACATGAAATATTTTAAAACAAAAAAAAAAAAAAAAATCCTGCCCCTAGAAGCATTGTGGGTGTGGCTGTTGTGGCACATGTGCACAGAAAGGAGAGAGGCTCTGTGTGCACTCAGTGCCCTGACCTGTGCATATCTGAACAACTAGTAACCTAACACTCCCTGAAAAAAGCAAGCCTGAGACAACCACCAGACCAACACCATAGAGCCTGGACAAGGAGCTAGCCTGAGATGACCTTCAGTCTCCAGTGCCACATATTCCTCGAGGATGGCAGACCATGCCCAACATGAACGCTGCCCAGGGCCATATGCACAAGCAGGGTATAGCATCCCTGAGACACTCAGATACCCCAGGGCTACTATGAGGAACAAGTAGGTGGTAAAGAAATGGAAGAGGAAGAGAAACAGAAGGGTGTGAGCACAAAGAAGAGAGGCAGAACTCGAGACCCAAGGGCAGTGAGGAACAGCCTGATGTGAGTGATAGGTGATGCCACCTGGGATCTTGGTAGGGTCCTGGCCTGTGCTGCTACTGGAGGCAATGTCTGAGTGTGTGACCCTGCAGCTGGGGTCTGTTACCATCAAGGGCTGCTGCCCAGGGACATGTTGATGGCTGAGGGCTGTGCAGAACTTGCCCTACCCTCTCACCTGGGCATCCTGGGAGAGCTGGCCCTGGTGTCATGAATGCAGGAGAGCTGACCCCACTCCTAACCAGCTGCAGTACTAGGAGAGGGCCCCACCCACCCCATCCCCCAGTACCTGCACATTGCAGAAGTTTCTGGTGAGCCATCCCCCAATGATATGAGCATGGGAGAGCTGGCCTTACCACTCTGCCACTTGTCTCTTGTGTGGTGGTGTGAATGAGGAAGAGATACCATCCTCCTCCCTCATCTCTCACCACCTGTGGCAGATAGGAGACCTGGCCCTGGGGTTATGAGAGCAGGGGAGCTGTCCCTGGGCCTCATCAGATGCAGCACTCAGGAGAGTTGGCATTGTACCTTGCCTGGTCATTGCTGTTGATCCTGGTGGTGGGAAACACAGGTGAGAAGGTCCCAAGGCCATGAGAGAGCTGGTCCTGACACTCGTCTGCCATGCGGTGACATGGGCAAGGAAGAGATGCCCACACTCTTGACCTTTGCCCTCTGAGGGCCCTGATGGAGTGAGCATGGGAGATCAAGCCCTGTTTCCTGTCTGCTGGGAGGTGGTGTGGAAGGAGAGATGCCTTCCTCCCCTTCCTTGTCCCCCTTGTCAACTATGGCAGGTGGTAGAGCTGGCCCTGGGAGTCATGAGAGTTGGAGAACTGGCCATGTCCCTTACAGGCTGCAACACTCAGGATAGCAGGCTCCATCCTTCACCTAGACTGCAGGGCAGAGCCAGCCCTGGTTGCAAGGAGTGGGGTGGGGATTGTTGCAGGTGAGCTGACACCAAGGATGTAATAGAGGAAAAGCCTGGCAAGCTGACCAGCTCAGATACCTCTCAAGCCCCGATCCAGGGCTTTGAACTGACCCAACCCAACATTACCCATTAATGAACTGCTGGGGCACAGGAAGGGGCTGGTGTTACAGAACCAAAGTTTCAGGCTTTCCATGACACAGGCAACAACAGGATATCTGAGAGGAGTTCCACTGAAGTTCCAATACAGATAGGGTGGCCAAAGCCAGAGGTCTCGAACCAGACACTTACAAGCAAAGACGTGTGGACAAAAGGGTAAACTGTGGGACACACTGTGACACACTACAGCTTCTATAACAAGATTTTTCCCCCTCTGTTGGAGGGAAGTTGTAAAGGCGGGTGGTGGGTATGAGGGGAGGGAGAAATGAGTGGGATTGAGGTACATGATGTGAAATTCACAAAAATTAATAAACAAAAAATAAATAAATTAAAATACAAAAGTTTTTAAAAAAAACTAAAATAAAAGAGTCAAAATTAATGCTACTAAAAGAACGGTAATTTTGAAAGGGATGAAAAACAAGAAACAAAAGAAAGAAGATGAGCGTCGAGCAGCTATTTCCCCGGGCCCTGTAAACTTTGTATCTACTCTGTCTAGAGTCTATTAAGTAAGCTGTGCATCTGCTGAATTCTGGGCACTGCACAGACTGTCCTGGAGAGGCTCAGAGACCCTCCAGAGTCCTCTTCCTAGTAGCTCCTTTTCTCCGTGGAGCAGGGGCCTGTGCTCGCCACACTCGGCTTTGTAGTCTGTGGCACTTATGTGGCTTATGTTCTAGACTGGAGATGGGAAAGGACATGGGCGGGGGACAGGGGGACTAAAGGCACTGATATCCATTTGGGGCAGACCCAACTTAGTGTTAGCCTACTAAGCATAGAGCAGCCACTGCTGGAGGAATGGCTGCAGCCATAGTCAGTTTTCACTTTCTACAGCAAAGAAACTTGAGACAGATAGGTGTCTCCAAAGCTTGATTTCATGCACTGGCCTCAGACTACAGGCTATCAGACTTTAAAGAGATGCAGTCAGCTGCTAGCCACTGATGGGACCATCTACTGCCACCCACTTCATGCCTGGGCCCAGCCTCCTGCCTCTTACCATGGCCAATCAATTCCTCCCAGTTGCTTTAGCTGCTTAGCAGTCTTTTTTTTTTTTTTTCACCCTGGCTCCTGCTGTGGCCACCGACTTGGGTTCTCTGACTTATAACTGGTCCTCAAACCCAGGCTCCCAGGGGATGGGCTCATGTCCCTTTGGCCTCTCATTGTCCGGGCTCTAGTTTGTCCCTCGAGGTGGTCTAACAAGTGCCAAACTGTGTGAATTGTCTTCCTGAAAGACACGCTTCTCCTCTGCCTGGCACTAGGGTTGCAACCTTTCCCTTTTCTTGGCAGGAGATTCTTGGGGAAGTTGAAGTTCCTCATTTTTATACGCTAGTAGCTAAAGGGAAGGGCACAAGTGTCTTTCAGAATGGTTCCGCCTCCTTGACCTCCTCTCCTCAGCCTCCATTTTTCCTTTGCCCTTTCATCATATTAGTCAAGCAAGAATCGTATTTACAGTCTCCACTCCCTATTCTATCATAAGACATAAAGGGGGGATAAAGAGGAAAGCCTGTCTGTTCTTTATGATCCTGTAATATCAGTAACTCCTTTCCCACATGCTCTTCCATGTTCACTTTGACAGGAGTGAAGATGGAATGTGTATGCTCCAGCTAAGGCAGAGTTTACTGGTTCACGCTCCATACCTCTATCCTCCTCGATACCAACAGGATCAAACTCAGTGGAGGTTGAACCTGTGTATGTCACCACAAGAGATACAGGGCTCCCAGGCTAAAGCTCTCCATGAGCACTGAGTCAGCCATTTTCCAAAACATACATTCACATAAATTCCTCTTCCCTTCTCTCTCATCTTCTCTCTTTCTCTCCCTCCTTCCCTCCCTTCCCCCTCTCTCCATCACCATTACTATCTTATTTTTCACTTAACACTTAATGAGCATTTTGACAAACCCTATGTTTTATTTTCCTATATTTCTTTACCCTGGGTCTATAAAAGTTGGAATTTAGATCTGTTGTGTTCAATGCTCTGTTGTGGTGCTATTACTGTGTAAGAGTGCAATAAATATTTGTTCAATCAACAAATCCCCCAGACCAGCTTTTAATTCCTGAAAACAAACATTATAAAGTCCAATGCAAGTCTGAGAAGACAAGAACAAAGCATTATTTGTGGCAGGGAGCTGTCGGGAGCAGAAAGTTGAAAGAGAGGGAAGCTCGGGCCTTTCAGGACCTTTCAGAAATAGCATCTGCCATTGTGAGCATGGAACGGAAGAGTGGATCTAGGCACAGACACACACACACACACACACACACACACACACACACAAAGTTAAGTTTGAAACAAAGAATGGAAATGACTTTGTACTCTTGATGTACCAGGAATGTTGCCACTAAATTACCAAAAGCGCTATACATGGTGGTGGTGTTCACCCATGTGGAGGTGAGGACACAGAAGCATCAGGACTTAGGAAGTAGGCAGCTGTCACATCTGATCTGACTGGATCCGATCCCCATGTCCTTTCCTGTCCCTGAGCAGGCCTGTCCTATCTTGAGGCACTCACACTGCCCAGTTTCTTTTCAGCTAGAGGCTATTTCTCAAAGCCACAGGTAACACAGCATAGATTTATTCTCAAGTACTCGTTAAACAACTTTGTGACACAGACACATACGTTGGCTAACTACCGTCTTCAGACGCGCTGTTTAAATAGGAGTTGGAAACGTTGTAACAAAGGTGTTCTTTGGATGGCGAAACACTTGAAACAGTCTGTTGGTGTGGCTCCCTGGAAGAGCTTGCAAAAAAAAAAATAGCTAGCCCGGGCTGCTGCTTCTGTCCTTGAGAGGCTTGGCCCAGATGTCACAGCTCTTCGCTGTGCCCATGGGTTGGTGACTCTAACATGAACAGTGGTTGCAGACCTTTCCCAGGGCTGGCTTGACTGGGACAGTGGTTCTACGGGTACGCATACAGAACTACATCCATGTGTAATAACTGTGTCAATAGAATTCCCACACTCCAGAAACCTAAACGCTAACACAGACCCCCAGGATTAAAAGGAGAAAGAGCTAAAGGCATGTGATGAAAGAGTGAGAGAATTGTTTCCTGGCCCTGGTAAATTACAGGTAACTGTTACTTTCCACCTGCCCAGCAGGTGTCAGCATAAGACAATGTTCCTAAGACTGTAATACTGCAATGTATGTAACATTAGAAAGTCTCAAATTTTAAGACAGATGAGTAATGAAGGTAGGGTGACAAATTTTCCACATGAGCTTCTAAAAGGGTTAATTTTTAAAGGGATCTGGGCTCAATTCTGAGTAAGATAATAAGAAGTAATGTGAGAAGGGGGAAAACACAGCCCAACCTGGCTTTTATGTCTGTTCCTTATCTTCAGGGGTTCCTGGAGCTTATTCCTGGTGACCCAGGAGAACTCAGCGTGGCCAAAATCCAGCTGTGTCAGCAAACACAGTGGGCATCTGAATTTCCTCAGACTCCAGAGACCATGGACCAAAAGTGTTGGAGAAAGCTGTACCTGCACAAAACACGATTCTCATTCTCTAGATATTTCTGGAGATGTAAGAGTCAGAATCTGGGCTGTGAAACAAGCTAGGTTTCAGCCACCTGTCCCCAACAGGCTAGTTAAACTACCAAGTAATACTGAAAACAGAAAAGGGAAGAAGAAGAAGTAAAGAAGTCTAGAGACTCCTGAGTCCATCCTCAGGATCTTGACATGAGGGTTAGGTTTAAACCGAGGACAGAGGGATAGCTAACTAAGCAGGTCTGCTGAAGGTGCGTGCGGTCCTGCCCATCACTGGCCCGTTATTGTCTAGGCTCCATCTGCCCCTGCAAATCTCTTCCTCTAGCGCCAGGTTTCAGCCTTTCCCATTCCCCAGCGTGAGATTTCTGGGGAAATTGCAATTTCTTGAGATCCATTATCTCATAGCCAAAAGGAGGGGCCCAGGTATCACTGTAGGATATCTTCTTTCTTGCCAGGATGGTTGAATAAATGATGCAGTATAGAGTTATCTACACAGAATTCGCTGGCATGAGGTGTTATAAGTAAGCAGTGATGTCTTAAAGTATACAATAGAATGTGTGTACTCAGGATATGAGCAAATACTGTTCCATTTTAAATAAAGGACTTGAATATCTCCCACAGGTTTTGGTTTCCTGGGGGTCGGGGTATCCCAGGGCCAATGCTCAGTGACCACCAAGGAATGACAGAACAGTAACCAGTGAGCACCCTCAGGGAGGGATTATAGGAAGTGTTTCATCTGTCTCCTCTGCACCAAACAACTGCCATTTTATGGAGTTTGGCTGGGCCCTCTTGAAAATGAATTATACCAGATGAAGGGGCAAGGGGTGTCATGAAACCCTCACCTCAGTGTCCAGACACTCTCTGCCACCTGTTCTTTGCCTTGAAAGGGACTAGAGTATGTAGGTGGGGGGCACACCCCACATTCTTGTAAGTAATCCTTCACTGTGCTCTATCAGGAAACTCAGTAAAGTCATTGGGACTTCAGAGTAATGGTGTATCAGTTTATCAATGGGACCTTAGGAGGAAGGGTAGTTGTTTCTGCTTCCTCCTGAGAAGGGATTTAACCTACACACTGTGCTACACAGTTTTTTTTAAGGAAATAATAAATAAATAAATAAATAAATAAGGCAACATCTCTGCTTCTTGGAAGCTTGCAGTGTAAAAACAGAGACCTTTGGGCTGGAGAGATTGTTCAGCGGTTAAGAGCACTGACTGCTCTTCTGCAGGACCCTGGTTCAATTCTCAGCACCCACATGGCAGCTCACAACTGTCTGTAACTCCAACATCTGACACTCTCACACAGACAAACATGCAGGCAAAACACCAATGTACATTTAAAAAAAAAGAGAGAGAGACCTTTGATTCACTCAACATAGCAGTCTAGGGATTACAAAAGCAAGGTAAGGAAAATGAGAAGGCAAACCATGGCTGTAAGAGAAGTCTGTGGATGATGCTGGGACAGTTTGAGAGCACTTCCTGGAGAAATTGACCACAGGGTTGATGAAGACAGCGAACAAAGACGTACCCTGGTCTCCACTCTGGCCTTATATTTCTTCTCTGTATCCAGAACTCCTCCTTCAAATATAAATGCCCTGAATCCTAATCAAATGTGAGCAATAAAGAGAAAGGAATCAGACAATTACAAAAATCCACTGTACAGAGCTATTGCTCATGCTTTTAAAGGGATAAGGGGAGGGGTGTGTCTGTTCAGTGTGTGACATATGCATGCTTTATACTAGATGATCTTTACTAAAATTATCAGGTGTAAGTGGCGCTGTTTGCAGCTTTGAGTTTTATTTTTGATATAGAGATTGACTCTAGGGCCTCTTGCATGCCAGGCCAGGGCTCTACCACTAAGCTACCAGCATGTTTGAACATTCTGGATAAAGAAACTCAAAAATATTAGATAACTTGACCAGGAATCATGGTGTTTAATACTCATGAAGGATTAGTCTTCACCGTATATGAAGCTATGCGCATTCGTAGCAAGCCAATCTGTTAACTAGCACTCTGGCTTTGAAAATGAGGGAATTAAGATTCTGCTTCCTGAGTCTCGGAAGCATACTAGCTGGGCCTCACTTTAAACCACAGTGTGCCAGGAATCAGGCTCTCAATAAGCCAAGGCTATGCATGGCAATTAGGGAATGCTCCTGGGTTAGCACCTGTGAAGTGAGGGTGGGAAGCAGGACTAGATGTTCCTCTGCATTGGCTAAAACGTCAGGCTTTGCTCCACCTGCCCCAATCTTACTGACTGGCTATGGACCAGTGTGGCTATGGCGGTGTGGGTGCGGCAATCCTTACACAGCTGCCAACTGATAACCGGCTGCACTCCTAGAATTGGGATACTTTTCTCCTGGAAGAGCGCCCAACAGCACACCACCATGTCCATCATGCTGGCATCTGCATCTTATTCCATCTGAGCTGACCGTGGTCTTTCTGCTGCTGCCCACTTGTGGAGCGAGGGCTGTCAGGGAAGTGTTTAATGGACTGACAGAGTAGGGCAGAATTAGTGTTTGCTGAATGGTGAAGCCAGTCCCCAGACTTCACAGGGACATGAATGCTTCTACCCTCTTTCAATGTCACACATAACATCAGCTAGAAATAGCGAAAGGCTGACAAGCCAACCATTAAACACTTGCTTTTCCTTTAACGGCAGCCTCCATGTGGCCTAGAAAGGGCAGTAGGAACCCACTCCCAGGTGCAACTGTTGGTTCAGGTATGTGAGTTCTTTGTGACAACTTAGCCACTCCCTGCATGCCACACAATCATCCCCAAAGGCTGCAGAGCTGCTAAAGGTGCTGTTAAGGACATATGCTGGCCTCCTGGCTACACTGCAAGGGTACTGTGGAAAGCGCTGCTTTTCATTTGGAAATCAAGTCAGCTTGTGGCTTTCTCAAAGTAGTGAGAACAGCAGAATTGCAGCCAGGGTGGCAAAAAAAAAAAAATTCTTATACTTCTGCTTGGATTCAGAGAACCGCCGAGCTGACAGAAGGAAGAAAGCCAGCCAGTTTAGCTCAGTCCATGACAAGAGAGCAGAAAGCAAAAACCAGCTTTGCATGCTTCAGTCCTCTGCAGTACCACCTGAGAGCATGGCCGGGGGTGCTGCAGAATAGACCGAGACAGAAGAAAGACACAGCCCTGGCAGTTCTTGAAGTAAGTAGGTGGTTGATTGAAACAGATCTTCCCCTCCCCCCTGCATCCCCCCCCCCCCACAACCGCTGGCGCTCTGTGCTTCTTTCCCTGGCCAATCATTTCTCTATCCTGGGATACTCCCTGGTCATTACCCTACTACATAAAACCCAGGCTAAAGCCTCAGTTCAAATTCTCCCCCTGAAACTATCTGTCCCCATTAGCACTTAAACCCAAAATTCCAATTTTAATTCACATTGCATCCACGTAGTAGCAAGGATTCTCACGGTATGGACTGTGCAGAACTATTCAGTGAGCTCAGCTACAGGACAGGTGCCTTGGTTCAGGTTGGAGCCGTTCTGGACAATAGAAATGGACTGGGCTGTGGTCTGCATTTTTATGTTTGCGATGGCCAATCTTAGTTGGCAACTTGACACACCTGGGAAAACATAGTCTTAACTGAGTAATTGTCTCCATCAGATTTGCCTGTATGGCTGTGTCTTTGAAGCACTTTCTTAATTGCTAATTGATGTAGGAGGGCCCACCCCACTTCAGAAGGTGCCCTCCTGAGGTAGATGGGCCTGGTCTATATTAAAAAGATAGCTGAGAAAGCCAGGGGTAGCAAGGCCATAAGGAATTTCTTCTGCTGTGGTCTCTGGCTCAGTTCTTGCCCCCAGGGCTTTGTTTTGTCTTTCTTGATGATCAGCTGTAACCTGTAAGCTAAATACGCCCTTTCCTCTTCCCCAGGTTGCTTTTGGTCACAGCAACAGAAAGCAAACTGGAGCAATATCCAACAGAACATCCCCAGTGTATCTGACCCATAAGAGAGAGAGCTTTGAGAAGAGCTGGCACCTTTCTGACTAGGGTAAGATAAAATCTCAAAGTTGTTTTGATTTGCATTTCTCCAATTTTTAGTGGTGATGAATATTTATTGAGATATTTCTTAGCTGCCCCTTCTTTCTCTTCCTCCTCCTCTTCTTTTCTTCTTCATCTTCATCTTGGTTTCCTCCTCCTCCTCCTTCTAAGTGTTCAGATCCCAGGCCCGTGTTTTGAATGGGTTGTTTAGTCTTTGACTCTTTGTATTTTCTGTTCTTTATATACTCTGGATATTAATCCTGTGTCAGATTTACAGCTGACAAATATTTGTTCCCATTGTGAGGGCTTCATTTTTACTCAATTTACTGTTTCTTTAGCCATGCAGAAGCATTTTAGTTTTATGAAGTACCACCTGTCAAGTGTTGGCCTTAATTCTTGGGCAAATGGAGTCCTATTCAGAAAGTTCTTTCCTACACCAATATCCTGTGTGGCATTGCCTGCATTTTCTTCTAATAGTTTCAGCATTTCAGGTTTCAAACCTAAATCTTTGATGCATCTCTCATGTGACCCAACCTTAACACTCTTTGGCATATGCTCAAAGGACTAGACATCCCACTTCACAGATACTCACCCAGCCATGTTCATTACTGCTCTACTCACAAAATCTTGGAAATGGAAACAGTCTAAATATCCTTCAACTAATGAATTGATAATGAAATATACATATATATATACATTATTCAAATTTAGAGAAAAACTGAAATTTGCAGATAAATAGGTGGAACTAGAAAAGATAATATTGAGTGAAGTAACTCAGAAAGACAAGCATTACACTTTCTCTGTCATCAGAGGCTCCTAGCTCCATATTTTCAGATGTGAGTACATACTCTGAGTAACTGTAGAAACCAAGAAACTAAAAAGGGACCATGATGGGTGCAACAGGAAAGAGACTAACAGGGTACAAATATATCAATCATTTGGTCTGAAAATGCTCCCTTCAAGAGCCATAGACTATCTAACAAAAACCCAACACTAGGCGTGAGAAATTCTATTTAGAGTTTTTGTAGTTGTTGGTCAGGGTTGTCTAAGACACGCCCCAAACAGTACAAGATATTGCTATTGTCCTTTGTTGCCCCCAGAGGTGGAAGGTAAATTGCTGAAGGCACCAGACACTTTAGACATAGGGGCCAGAGTTCCTCCGCAACCTCAGGTGGAGGAAAGCCTCCTTTCTGAGGTCTAGTTTTCATGGTACCAGAAGGTACCATGCAAGCTTCCAAAGAGGGAAGCAACAAACATTTCTGTACAGCTATGAAGTCTATGAACAACAATAGCAAGCATGGAACAAATAACCCTAAGGGTGTAATAGTGGTATGGATAATTTGAAAGCAACCAACAGCTCCTTGATTGAATTTAATACTCAATAAACAAGAAGGAAATTGTGCATGGTATTGGAAACCTAACCAATTACTCAGGATTGGTGAATTCATGGATCTTGAAGGAGAACCTATACCTATTACTTTTTAAAGCCAGCATAATTCCTAACTACATTATATAAAGTTTTCCTTATATCCATAGGTAAATTGAGTCCTCACCCTTCCACAAGGAAACTTCACTTTACAACAGACAGAAAACTCAACCAGACAAAATGCAGAGTTGTAGAGCCCAGTCTCAACCGATAGAGCAACAAAACAACTCCTGCACCTGAGGCTCAAGGAGAATTTCAGAAGAGGAAGTGGAAAGATTGTGAGAGCCGGAGGATCAGAGAGCTTGTTGTAAGATTCTGTTTCCTTCAAATGTCAGAGAAGCTATACTCATGGGATCTCATCAACATGACTTCCTAAACAAAACTTGAACAAGGATAACACCAAGAGACGAATAGGCATGCTAACATGGAGGGGGAAACCATATGGTGCCTCAACCCTAGCCAAAGAGCTGCAGGCATCTAAGGAATACCAAGAGCAGGAGAAATGGTCTTCCTTGGGGAAGAATTCCACCTTGGGAATTGGAAATTGTTTATCTAATACCAAATGATCAGCCCTAAAATCAATAGATGATAGATAGATAGATAGATAGATAGATGGTAGAGATATAATACACACACACACACACACACACACACACACACACACAAACACACACACACACGGGGCCTGAGTAGATTGTATCCATATATTTAGAAATGTGGTGAAAGGTAGATCTAAGATGGTGGCACTGACTAGTATGGTGTCTGAGCGGCAGGACGGAGCCTAGGAACAGGGCTGGGAGCTACAGACCACAAGACCAGGAGAGCCCTAGGTGAGATGGGTCTGGACAGTGCAGAGCACAGGTGGGTCTGGCCTTGGGCAACCCAACTGGTCCAGGGAAGATGGGTGCCCAGTCCTCAGAGACTGGCAGAGAACTGCAGCTGTGCTCTGTATCTTGGACGGTATCTGAGACTGAACTGTGGCCATTGAAACACCAGCATCTAGATCTGCTGGCCCAAAGGAGGACCCAGGAGAACGGGTGGATCAGACCCCAGACCACCTGCACCAGTCCACAAAAAACCCATCTATCCTGTGGCCACTGGTAGGGTCTCCAAAGCCCAGTCAGTGCAGTACCTGTACTCTCTCTGACTGAACAGTGGGTTACAGAGCACCAGCCTCAGTGTCTGCTGTCCGGGAGGGGGGGGCGGTGGGAGACAAGAGTGTGGATCTGGAATAGATCTGACTTCAGATCACCCTGCCAGTCCACAGAGGTATCCAGCGCCCATGCAGGGGTCCCAGGCAGCTGCAGACATGTTCTTGGCTATGGCATGGTTCCCACTCTCTCTGGAGGACTGACCTGAGGTTCCACAGCCAGAGCGAAAGCAGGTGGAAGCCTAAGGCAGCGGGAGGATCCTGTACTCTTTGGCAGCCTGAACTGAAGTCCCAGGGCCCTAGTGACCAAGAGCAGGGTCTCCAAAGCCCATCCAAAAGCATATAGTATCTACACTATCTTGGACTGAACCTTGGGCTGCAGAGCACCAGCACAAGGCTCTGCTAGCCTAGTGGGGAGGCCAAGGTATGGAGCAAAGTCCCCACCCCCACCCCCACCCCCGGAGCTGAAACCAGGTCACCTGCCTGATCCAGGGAAGAGTTCCGTGATCCCCACAGGTGAGGGGTCTCAACCTATAGACATTTGCCAGAGTCCAGCTCCGGATGAGGGCCAGGCTCTGAAGAAGGGTGTATTTAAGAGTGATGAGGGAAGAAAGAATCAGACACGGGACACCATTCAATTCTTTTGATGAGAGATGGGACTGAGAGGAAGCCATAGTGGCTTTACCTGCTCTGACAACTTGTGTCTTGTAAGCTTTATTTATACACAAAATCATTTCCTTAAAAATTTTAATCATTGATTACACAGCTTGAAATCTTTTTGGTTACATAAGTATGTAGGAACAAGGGAAACAAAGCAAGCAAACAGCAAATTTCCTGAGAACTAAAAATTAACTTTAGGATAAAATCAGCTTTCATTTAACTTAAAACTTTCTTCCTTATGATTGGTATCTTAAAGCCTCATGGGTACAAAAGGTATTAAACAAAACGACTCTATTTGATTTTGTTTTAAGTTGGCACATAGTTAATAGACCAAAGATAAATCCCTCCACCTGATACCCTAAACTTGTCTTTCTGACCCTTAATTAATCCGCTCTTTTTCTATTTTATATTTAAAATAAAACTATCATTTAAAAATATTATATAGCCTTTTTACTTGGAAGCAGCTTGTCCTTTTGGCTTTCCAGAACATCAGGAAAGTCCTGGCCTATCATGTTTACTCAGAAGGGCAGGCAGTTCACTGAGACAACATGGCTGTCTCTGCGACTTTGTCCTGAACTTCTGTATCAACACAATTTCTATTTTTACTGTAGTTTTGTGAAGAATAGAAGACGATCAGGACTTTAGGACTGTTTCCAATATCTCTCTTTAACCTCATTATGAGCTTTTACTTCAATGCAATTTCTATCTTTATTATAATCCTGTGAAGGATCATTAGAATTTTTAAACGGTCTTCTTTTGCTTCTAGGTAGGCACCAAGGTCTGTTGATAATAGCATGGTTGGGATCTCTCTTCTTTCTAAACTAGTTCCTTGTTTCCAAAGCTGAGCATAAAGACCTAGTGATTTTAATTATAATTTGTTAGCTTTCAAAGTTTCCCTAAAATTTTCTTCGTTATTAATTCTTCTAAAATCCACTAAATCATTTACCAAACTCATTTATTAATAATCTAACAATGATTCTGAATACATTTTATGTAAGATTCAATTTTCTGCATAGCTGTATTTTCTCAGGCGATCACCAATGACCTTATTAGTATTTATTAGTATCAGCTTTTACTAGTTTTCAATTCTAGCCTTTGAAGAGAAGCCTCTAAGAGTAATTTCAATCCATGGCATCCAGGCACAGGAACTTTGTCAAGCAAGGTTTAAGGACACCTGGTTGTTGGGGCACTGGAACTTTGTCAAGCAGTGCCCCCAGAATTCTTGGCCTCACCACTCACCAACAAACTACTCTCAACGACCAGTGAAGGATACCAGAAACTACCTCCCAATGTCAGAAACGGCAAAATGACCAAAGGCCAACATAAAAATATAACAGCAAAAACCAAAACAATATGGCATCTCCAGAACCCAAATATCTCAAAGAATTCAACCTTGGGAACTAAAACACAACTGAAGCACGACAACATGACCTCAAATCCTTAGTAATAAAGATAATAATGGAGGAAATTAACAAAATCCATAAATATATGCAGGAAGATGCACCCAAACAGAGGACATTAAAGAAGCCTATGGAGAGGAAATGAAGAAATCACTAGAAGAAATTCAGGAAAATGCAAACAATCAGATGAAGGAAATCAATAAAACAGTTCAAGATCTGAAGATGAAAATAGAAACAATGGGGGGATCCAAAATGGCGGCGAGCAGTGTGGACCGTGTTTGGAGGCTCCAGTGCACAGATTTCTGAGCCAGGAACACCGAGGTCCGAACATCACGGCAGCGGGAGTGCTCCACGGTTCGGAGGGACCAGGGTGCGGAGGACCTGCGTGCCCCTGCACACAGGAGGAGCGTGGATTTTCTCTGATCGGAGCAGCAGCGGCAGAGGCAGCAGCACCAGCGGCACCAGCAGCGGTGGCTGAGGTTTGCAGCTCATAACCTTCCGGTGGAGGTGATTGGTGTGGTGGCTGGTGGGAGTTGCTGCGGGAGAGGGGACTTGGGGCAGGATTTGGGTCGCGTGGAGCCTTCGGACCCAGACTGGACTCGGCGGACAGTTCGGCCCCAGAGTCCCGGGTACTGGCCCAGTCCAGCAAGCAATTCTACACGAGGCACTAACTCAGCTTGGGCCACAGCTCCCCTGCTGTGGCGCAGGCTTAGTTGAGCCCACAGCTCCACACTAGGCAGCACCTCAGCTCAGCGGCAGCTCCCCTGCGGTGACACAGTCTGGGCGGAGCACTTGGTTCCAACACAGGCATAACTCAGAGCAGCCGCAGTTCTCCTGCTGTGGCGCAGGCTTGGCTGAGCACTCAGTTCCACCATAGGCGCCACCTCAGCTCAGCAGCAGCTCCCCTGCAGTGACACAGTCTGGGTGGAACACTTGGTTCCACCATTGGCGCTAACTCAGAGCAGCCGCAGTTCTCCTGCTGTGGCACAGGCTTGGCTGAGCACTCAGTTCCACCCCAGGCACCACCTCAGCTCAGTGGCAGCTCCCCTGCGGTGACACAGTCTGGGCGGAGCACTTGGTCCACCACTGGCACTAACTAGAGCAGCCGCAGCTCTCCTCTGTGGCCCAGGCTGGACAGAGCGCTCGGTTCCACCACCTCTAAGACTCTGGTTGGACACAGTGTGCAGTTTGAATCCAGAATTCCTGGCTGAGATTGGTGGTCAGTTCAGGCCCTGAGTCAATAACTGACCACAGCACGCACTTTGGGCCAAAAGGCCCTAGCGGAGCTTGGTGCGTAGTCCCAGCCCAAAAATTCTGGCTGGACCCTGTGGGCATTTTGGGCCCAGAATCCCTAGCTGAGCTTGGCAGACGGTTCAGGCCCTGAGAATCTAGCTGAGTTCAGCCCGTGGTTCAGGCCCAGTGTTCCTGGCTGGATTTGGCAGGGAACACAGAAGGCTGTGGATACCTTGGCCTGACCCAACGCTCATTCAGAGACCCAGAACAATTGCAGGATCCACAGCACAGGGGGGCTGAAGATCACTGGCTGTGAGAGACCAGAACAACAGGGCTAACCTCCTAACATCCACACCAGTGAAGCTTTGAGCTCGCAGCCTAGGGAAATCGTGAGAAAACAAGTGAATCTATCGTCAGACACCCTCCATCCAACTCTGGAAGCTACCCAACAAAAACAAAGATGGCAAGATGTCTAAAGGACAACGAAAAAGCATACGCAAAAAAAACCCAAAACAACATGGCGTCTCCAGTTTCCAGCTATCCCAAAGAAAACAACCCAGAGAACTCAAATACAACGGAAATACAAGAAAATGACCTCAAATCCTTAGTAATGAGGATGATAATGGAGGAAACAAATAAAATTCGTAATCAAATGCAGGAAGACGCAGACAAACAGGTGAGAGACATAAAAGAAGCACATAGAGTGGAACTGGAAAAATTGCAGGAAAATGCAAACAACCAGATGAAAGAAATAAGTAAAACGGTTCAAGCTCTGAAGACCTATAAAGAGGCAATGGAAGAAACTCAGGAATATACAAAAAATCAGATGAAAGAAATCAAAAAATCAGTTCAAGATCTGAAAATGAAAATGGATTCAATGATAAACACACAGACAGAAGAAAAACGAGAACGTGAGACCTCAGAGAAGAAGGCAAGCAACACAGAGGTGAGCTTTTCTAACAGAATCCAAGAGATGGAAGAACGAATCTCAGGTCTAGAAGATACAATCACAGATATTGAATCAACCATTAAAGAAAATGCCAAATCTGGAAAACTCCTGACACAAAACATCCAAGAAATTAAGAACACCATGAAAAGAAGAAATTTGCGGATAATAGGCATTGAAGAAAGAGAAGACATCAGACTCCAGGGCCCAGAAACTATTCTCACCAAAATCATAGAAGAAAATTTCCCCAATCTAAAGAAAGAGATGCCTATAAACATACAAGAGGCCTACAGAACACCAAATAGAATTGACCAGAAAAGAAAAACTGCCCGCCACATAATAATCAAAACACAAAACATGCAGAACAAAGAAAAAATATTAAAAGCTGCAAGGGAAAAGGGTCAAATAACATTTAATGGTAAACTTATCAGAATTACACCCGACTTCTCAGCAGAGACCATAAAAGCCAGAAGGGCCTGGACAGAGATCCTGCAAACTCTAAGAGACCACAGATGCCAGGCCAGACTACTTTACCCAGCAAAATTATCAATAACCATTGATGGAGAAAACAAAATATTCCATGACAAAAACAAATTCAAACAATACCTATCCACAAATCAAGCTTTACAGAAGGTACTAGAAGGAAAACTCCATCCCAAAGGGTCAAGCTACAACCAAAACTACCCAGGAAATAGATAACTATCCCATGGCAAAAACACAACTACACAAACGCTCGACTGGAAACAACATCAAAATTAAGACTCTTAACAGTCACTGGTCATTAATATCTCTCAACATCAATGGCCTCAATTCTCCAATAAAAAGACACAGACTAACTGAATGGGTACATAAACAAGATCCAACATTCTTCTGCATCCAAGAAACACATCTCACCCATAATGAAAGGCATTACCTCAGGGTAAAAGGTTGGAAAAAAATATTCCAAGCAAATGGTCACAAGAAGCAAGCAGGCGTAGGAATTTTAATATCGAACAAAATAGACTTTCAACCAAAATTAATCAAAAGGGATGAGGAAGGACACTTCATACTCATCAAAGCTAAAGTCAACCAAGATGACATCACAATTCTGAACATCTATGCTCCCAATACAAGGGCACCCACATTTGTAAAAGATCTCCTAAAAAAGCTTAAACCACACATCGATCCCCACACAATAATAGTGGGAGACTTCAACACCCCACTCTCACTGAAGGATAAGTCATTGAAACAGAAACTAAGCCGAGAAATAACATCATTAACCAATACCATGGGCCAAATGGATCTAACAGATATCTATAGAACCTTTCACCCAAACAAGAAAGAATACACCTTCTTCTCTGCACCCCATGGAACCTTCTCCAAAATTGATCACATCGTAGGTCACAAAGCAAGCCTCAATAGATACAAGAGGATTGAAATAATACCTTGTATCCTATCAGATCACCATGCTCTTAGGCTACAATTCACCCACAACAGAAATAACAAAAAAAAGCCTACACGTACGTGGAAACTAAACAACTCTCTGCTAAATGACACCTGGGTCAGGGAAGAAATTACGAAAGAAATCAAGGAGTTTCTGAAATTCAATGAAAATGTAGAAACAACATACCCAAATTTGTGGGATACATTGAAAGCAGTGCTAAGAGGAAAATTCATAGCACTAAGTGCCTTTAAAAAGAAATTGGAAACATCGCACATAAGCATCTTAACAACACAACTGGAAGCCCTAGAAAAAAAAGAAGCAGAAACAGCCAAGAGGAGTAGACGCCTGGAAATCATCAAACTCAGGGATGAAATTAACAAATTAGAAACTAAGAAAACAGTCCAAAGAATCAACAAAACCAAAAGCTGGTTCTTTGAGAAAATCAACAAGATAGACAGACCATTAGCCAAACTAAAAGGCAGAGAGACAGTATTGAAATCAACAAAATCAGAAATGAAAAGGGAGACATAACAACAGACACTGAAGAAATTCAAAGAATCATCAGATCCTACTTGGAAGGCATATACGCCACAAAATTTGAAAATCTAAGGGAAATGGACGATGTTCTTGATCAATTTCACTTGCCAAAGTTGAATGAAGAACAAATAAACAAGCTAAATAGTCCCATTTCCCCTACAGAAATAGAAGCAATCATCGATGGTCTCCCAACCAAAAAAAGCCCAGGGCCAGATGGTTTCAGTGCAGAATTCTACCAGACCTTCAAGGGCGAGCTAATACCGATACTCTTCAAGCTACTCCAAAAGATAGAAATGGATGGAAAATTACCAAATTCATTCTATGAGGCCATAGTCTCATTGATACCTAAACCTCACAAAGATTCAACAAAGAAAGAGAATTTCAGACCAATTTCTCTTATGAACATAGATGCAAAAATACTAAATAAAATACGTGCAAAACGAATACAGGAACACATCAAAGATATCATTCACCATGACCAAGTAGGCTTCATTCCAGGCATGCAGGGATGGTTTAATATACGGAAATCCATCAATGTAATCCACCATATAAACAAACTGAAAATAAAAAACCACATGATCATCTCCTTGGATGCAGAGAAAGCATTTGATAAAATTCAACACCCATTCATGTTTAAAGTTTTAGAGAGATCGGGGATACAAGGCACTTTCCTCAACATAATAAAGGCTATATACAGCAAGCCAATAGCCAAAATCAAAGTAAATGGTGAGATACTCAAGGAAATTCCTCTAAAATCGGGAACAAGGCAAGGCTGCCCACTCTCTCCATATCTCTTCAATATAGTACTCGAAGTTCTAGCCAGAGCAATAAGACAACAAAAGGAGATCAAGGGTATCCAAATGGGAAAGGAGGAAGTCAAATTATCCCTATTTGCAGATGATATGATAGTGTACATAAGTGACCCTCAAAATTCCACCAGAGAACTCCTAAAGCTGATAAACAACTTCAGCAAATTGGCTGGATACAAAATTAACTCAAAAAAGTCTGTAGCCTTCCTATACACAAATGACAAGCTTGCAGAGGAAGAAATTAGGAAAACCACACCCTTCACATTAGCCACAAGCAATATAAAATATCTAGGAGTTACCCTAACTAAGCAAGTGAAGGACTTGTATGAAAAAAATTTCAAAACTCTGAAGAAAGAGATTGAAGATGACCTGAGAAGATGGTATGATCTTCCTTGCTCATGGATCGGGAGAATTAACATAGTAAAAATGGCCATCCTACCAAAAGCAATCTACAGATTTAATGCAATCCCTATCAAAATACCTACACAATTTTATAAAGACATTGAAAGTTCAATTCTGAACTTCATATGGAAAAACAAAAAACCCAGAATAGCTAAAACAATCTTGTACAATAAAAGGTGCTCCGGAGGAATCTCCATACCTGATCTCAAACTATACTATAAAGCAATAGTAATTAAAACAGCATGGTACTGGCACAGCAACAGGCTGGTTGATCAGTGGAATCGAATCGAAGACCCAGATATGAATCCACACACGTATGGTCACTTGATTTTTGACAAAGAAGCCAAATCCATTTTATGGAAAAAGGATAGCATCTTCAACAAATGGTGCTGGTCTAACTGGAGGTCTATGTGTAAAAAAATGAAACTGGACCCATATTTGTCACCTTGCACAAAACTCAAACCCAAGTGGATTAAAGACCTCAACATAAAACCAGAGACACTAAGCCACTTAGAGGAAAAAGTGGGAAAGAGCCTGGAACATATTGGCACAGGAGACCACTTCCTGAACAGAACACCAACGGCCCAGGCCTTAATGTCAACCATTAATAAATGGGACCTCATGAGGCTGAGAAGCTTCTGTAAGGCAGGAGACACTGTCAAGAGAACAAAGCGACAGCCTACAGACTGGGAAAAAATCTTCACCAACCTTACATCTGACAAAGGTCTAATATCCAAAATATATAAAGAACTCAAGAAATTAAACACCACCAAACCAAATAACCCAATTGAGAAATGGGGCTTGGAACTAATCAGAGAATTCTCAACAGAGGAATATCAAATGGCTGAGAAACACTTAAAGAAATGCTCAACCTCCTTAGTCATCAGGGAAATGCAAATCAAAACAACTCTGAGATTCCATCTTACACCCATCAGAATGGCTAAGATCAAAAACTCAAGCAACACCACATGCTGGCAAGGATGTGGGGAGAGAGGAACACTCCTTCATTGCTGGTGGGAATGCAAACTAGTACAGCCACTTTGGAAATCTATCTGGTGCTATCTCAGAAAAATGGGAATAGGGCTTCCTCAAGACCCAGCTATTCCACTCCTTGGAATATACCCAGAAGATGCTCCAGCACACAACAAGAAAATTTGCTCAACCATGTTCATAGCAGCCTTATTCATAATAGCCAGAACATGGAAACAGCCTAAGTGTCCCTCAGTAGAAGAGTGGATAAAGAAACTGTGGTACATATACACTATGGAATACTACTCAGCTATTAAAAACAAGGAATTCCCGAAATTTGTGGATAAATGGATTGAGCTAGAAATGATCATAATGAGTGAGTTAACCCAGAAGCAGAAAGAATCAAATGGTATATACTCACTTATATCTGCATACTAGCCCAAGGGGCATGTCCCACGAAAGCCTTCACTTACCAGGAAACTGAAACAGAGGGGAAGGCATCCTATTGGGACTCTAAATGAGAGATGCATGGGAGAATAGCAAAATAAAAGGATACAGAGGGTCCTAGAAACCTACAAGTAGAACAGTATGATAGGCAGATTTGGGTCCAGGGGTCCCGTTCAAACTAAGACACCTGCCAAGGACAATACAGGAGGTAAACTTTAAACCCCTTCCCAGATCTAGCCAATGGTCAGAATATTCTCCACAGTTGAGTGGAGAGTGTGATATGACTTTCTCACATACTGTGGTGCCTCACATTTGACCATGTCCCCTGGAGGGGGAGACCTGGTGGCACTCAGAGGAAGGACAGCAGGTAGCCAAGAAGAGACTTGATACCCTATGAGAATATACAGGGGGAGGTAATCCCCCCCCCAGGAACAGTCATAGGGGAGGGGAATAATGGGAAAATGGGGGCGGGGAGGAATGGGAGGATACAAGGGATGGGATAAACATTGAGATGTAACAAGAATAAATTAATAAAAAAAAGAGAACAGAAAAATAATAATAATAATAATAATAATAATAATAATAATAATAATAATAATAATAATAATAATAATTTTATGCTTGGGGGGTCACCAACATGAGGAACTGTATTAAAGGGTGACAGCAGTAGGAAGGTTGAGAAACACTGTTTTATATAAGTATTCCTAATTACATCGTTTTAAATATTTAAAATATACATTTCAAAAAGCAAAAGGCAGTTGTATAGGAAATGTAATTATACTTTCTGGAAACGTAGAGAGAAGTTAATAAAATTGCTTTTGTATGTGTATAGTAAAAAAAAAAAGAAAGAAAGAAAGAAAAGATCTCACAGCACTAAGGACAGAAATCGTCTCAACAACCAAGGGTTGCCATGAATGCTATTAAAAGCCATTCAATGGCTACAGTAGAATATTGCAAAAGAAAATGACAGATTCAATCATAGAAAAGCATCTAGGGAGAGCCTACAAGCTCAAGCTACACTTGGGCAGAAAAGTTCGTGCGACCCCAATTCTACCACTGGCACAAGGATTTCGCCATGCATCAGTTTGGTTGTACATAAATTAGCAATAATAACAGTGACACTACACCATGGGGCTACTGGGTATATTGCAGGAAAAAATGCAGCCTGGAACAGAAGAAATAGTAAATAAATGTTAACTGTGGTTGTAAAAAAAAAAAAAATAGAAACAATGATAAAAACACATACAGAAGAAAGCAAGAATGAGAGAACTTAGAGAAGAAAACAGGAAATGCAGAGGTAAGCTTCACTAACAGAAATCAAGAGACAGAGGAAAGACTCTCGGGAGTAGAAGATACAATTGAAGAACTTGAAACAACCATCAAAGAAAATGTTAAGTCTGAAAAATCCTGATACAAACCATGAAAGAAATCAAGGACACCATGAAAAGATGAAATCTAAGGATAATAGGAATTGAGGAAAAAGAAGATGCCTGGCTCCAAGGCCCAGAAAATGTTTTAAACAAAATTATAGAAGAAAATTTCCCCAACTTAAAGAAAGAGATGCAAATAAATATGCAAGAGGCCTACAGAATACCTAATAGAATAGGCCAAAAAAGAAAATCGTCCCACCACATAATAATCAAAACAAAATGTACAGAACAAATAAAAATATTAAAGGTGGCAAGGAAAAAGACAAAACACTATCAGAATTATGCTGACTTTTCAGCAGAGACCATAAAAGCCAGAAGGGCCTGATCAGAAGTCCTGAAAACCCTAAGAGACCACAGATTCCAGTCCAGACTATTATACCCAATGAAACTTAAAATAACCATTGATGTAGAAAACAATGTATTTGATAACAAAAACAAATTCAAACAGTACCTATCCACAAATCCAGCCCTATAGAAGTTACTAGAAAGAAAATTCCAACCCAAAGTGACAAAATACAAGCAAGATAACATAAGAAATATATAACTTCACCATAACAAAACATAACCACACAAGAACTCTACCACAACCAACATCAAAATCAAGGGACTTAAAAACACTGGTCATTAGTATCTCTCAACATCAATGGTCTCAATTCTCCAATAAAAAGACACAGACTAATTGAATGAGTGCGTAAAAAAGACTCAACATTCTTCTGCATTCAAGAAATGCATCTCAGCCACAAGGATAGACATTACCTCAGGGTAAAAGGCTGACACATGAAGCAAGCTGGTGTACTCATTTTAATATCTAATACAATAGACTTTCAACCAAAATTAATCAAAAGAAATGAGGAATGTCACTTCATACTCATCAAAGGAAAATTCAACCAAGATGACATCACAATTCTAAACATCTACCCCAATACAAGGACACCCACATTTTTAAAAGAACTATTAACAAAGCTTAAACCACACATTGATCCCCACACATTAATAGTGGGAGATTTCAACACCCCACTTTCACCAAAGGATAGGTCAATGAAACAGAAGTTAAACTGATAAATAATGACACTAACTGATGTCATGAATCAAATGGATCTAACAGTTATCTACAGAACTTTTCACCCAAACACAAAAGATTATACCTTCTTCTCAGTACCTCATGGAACCTTCTCAAAAATTGACCATATAGTAGGTCACAAAGCAAGCCTCAACAGATACAAGGAGATTGAAATAATACCTTGCATCCTATCAGACCACCATGAACGAAAAATGGACTTCAACAACAAAGAAATAACAAAAAGTCTACACACACATGGAAACTGAACAACTCTCTACTCAATGACAACTGGGTAAGGGAAGAAATAAAGAAAGATATTAAGGACTTCCTGAAAGTCAATGAAAATGAAGGTTCAACATACCCAAATTTATGAGACACGTTAAAAGCAGTGGTAAGAGGAAAGTTCACAACACTATGTGCCTTCATAAAGAGATTAGAAACATCTCATATTGGCAACTTAATGACACATCTAGAAGGCCTAGGAAAAAAAGAAGCATAAACACTCAAGAGATGTAGACAGCTGGAAATAATCAAACTCATGGCTGAAATCAATAAATTAGAAACAAAGAGAACAAGTCAAAGAATCAACAAAGGCAAGAGCTGGTTCTTTGAGAAAATCAACAAGATAGACAAACTATTAGCCAAAGTAACTAAAAGGCAAAGAGACACTTTCCAAATCAACAAAATCAGAAATGAAGAGAGAGACATAACAACAGACATTGAAGAAATACAAAGAATCATTAGGTCCTATTTCAAAGGTTTATTTGCCACAAAATTTGAAAATCTAAAGGAAATCGACAATTTTCCTGATGGATTCCATTGCCAAAGTTGAACCAAGATCATATAACCAAATTAAACAGTTCTATTTCTCCTACAGAAATAGAAGTAGTCATCAAAAATTTTCCAACCCAAAAAAAAAAAAGTCCAGAGACAGATGGTTTCAGCACAGAATTCTACCAGACCTTCAAAAAATAGCTAAAACCGATACTCTTCAAACTACTCCACAAAATATAAATGGATGCAACATTACCAAACTCATTTTATGAGGCCACAGTCACCTTGATACCTACACCTCACAAAGACCCAACAAAGAAAGTGAATTTCAGACCAATTTCTCTTATGAACATTGATGCAAAAATACTCAATAAAATACTCACAAACTGAATCCAAGAACACATCAAAGATATCGTTCACCATGACCAAGCAGGCTTCATTCCAAGGATTCAGGGATGGTTCAATATATGGAAATCCATCAATGTAATCCACCACATAAACAAACTCAAGGAAAAAAAACACATGATAATCTCCTGACATGCCAAAAAAAAAAAAAAAAAGCATTTGACAAACTCTGACAGGCATTCATGTTTAAAGTCTTGCAGAGATCAGGGATACAAGGCACATACCTAAACATAATAAAGGCTGTATTCAGCAAGCCAATAGCCAACATCAAAGTAAATGAAGAGAAACTCAAGGAAATTCTACTAAAATCAGGGACTAGACAAGGCTGCCTACTCTCTCCATAGGGATACAAATGGGAAAGGAGAAAGTCAAATTATCCCTATTCTCAGGTGATATGATAATGTACATAAGTGACCCCTAAAGTTCCACCAGAGAACTCCTACAGCTGATAAACACCCTCAGCAAAGTGACTGGATACAAAATTAACTCAAAAAAGTCAGTAGTCCTCCTGTATACAAATGACAACCAGGCTGAGAAAGAAATTGGGGAAACTACACTCTTCATGATAGCCAGAAGTAATATAAAATATCTAGGTGTAACTCTAACCACACAAGTGAAAGATTTCTATGAAAAAAAACTTCAAGCCTCTGAAGAAGGAAAATGAAGATAACATCAGAAGATGGAAAGATCTTCCTTGTTTGTGAATTGGGACAATTAACATAGTAAAAATGGCCATCTTACCAAAAGCAATTTACAGATTCAATGCAATCCCTATCAAGATACCTATACAATTTTTTAAGGACATTGAAAGATCAATTCTCGACTTTATATGGAAAAACAAAAACCGAGAATAGCTAAAACAATCCTGTACAATGAAAGATCCTCTGAAGGAATCTCCATTCCTGATCTCAAGCTGTACTATAAAGCAACAGTAGTTAAAACAGTATGGTACTGGCATAGCAATAGGCTGGTTGATCAATGGAAAAGAATCAAAGACCCAGAAATAAATCCACACACCTATGGACACTTGATTTTTGACAAAGAAGCTAAATCTATACAATGGAAAAAGGATAGAATCTTCAACAAATGGTGCTGGTCTAACTGGATGGCTACATGTAGAAAAATGTAAGTAGATCAATATTTATCATGATGCACAAAACTCAAGTCCAAGTGGATTAAAGACCTCAATATAAAACCAGAAACACTGAATCTGTTAGAAGAAAAAGTGGGGAAGAGCCTTGAACTCATTGGCACAGGAGACAACTTCCTAAACAGAACACCAGCAGCCCAGGCTCTAAGGTCAACAATTAATAAATGGGACCTCATCAGGCTGACAAGCTTCTGTAAAGCAGAAGACACTGTCAACAGAACAAAGCAACAACATAAGATCTTCACCAACTCTACATCTGACAAAGGTCTAATATCCAAAATATATAAAGAACTCAAGGATTAAACCCCACCAAACCAAATAACCCAATTAAAAATTAGGTCAAAGCTAAACAGAGAATCCTCAACAGAGGAATATGGAATGGCTGAGAAACACTTAAAGAAATGTTCAATGTCCTTAATCATCAGAGAAATGCAAATCAAAATGACTCTGAGGTTCCATCTTATACCCATCAGAATGGGTAAGGTCAAAAACTCAAGAGACAGCACATGCTGATGAAGATGTGGAGAAAGGGGAACACTCTTTCATTGCTGGTGGGAGTGCAAACTTGCACAACCACTTTGGAAATCAAACTGGTACTTTCTCAGAAAACTGGGAATAGGGCTTCCTCAAGATCCAGGTATTCCACCCCTGCTCCACCACACAACAAGGACATTTGCTCAACTATGTTCATAGTAGCCTTATTCATAATAGCCAAACCTGGAAACAACCTAGATGTCCCTCAGCCAATGAATGGATAAAGAAACTGTGGTACATTTACACTATGGAATACTACTCAGCTATTAAAAACAAGGACATCCTGAACTTTGCAGGCAAATGGATGGAACTAGAAATGATCATCCTGAGTGAGTTAAACAACCCAGACCTAGAAAGATACACATGGTATATACTCACTTATAATTGGACACTAGCCCAACATTGATGTATCCTGAGAGTCTTCACTCAGCAGGGGATTGGGACAGATGCTGGGACTTCCTACTGGGACTCCAGGTGAGAGAGGTATGGGAGAATGGGGAGATAGAAGGACCCAGATGTCCAGGAGTCCTAAAAGAAAACCATCAATACTAGCAGATCTGGACCCGGGGGGGGGGGGGGCTGCACAAACTACTGTACCAACCAAGGACAATGCATGCAGTAAACCTAGATACCCTATTCAGGTCTAGCCAATGGACAGTGTGTCCTCCACAGTTGTGTGGAGAGCAGGGACTGACTCTGACATGAGCGATTGTGCCCCTATTTGACCACTTCCCCTTGGTTGGGAGGCCTGGTGGCACTCAGAGGAAGGGTAAGCCGGCTACCAGGATGAGACCTGATAGACTATGATCATATGATGAGGGAGGAGGTCCCCTTCTGTCCCAGGCCTAGGGGAGGGGAATTGGGTGAAAGATGGACGAAGGGGGAACAGGAAGATACAAGTGAGGGGATAACCATTTAGATATAATCTGAATAAATTATTTAAATAAAAAAAGAAATGTGGGATGTGTGTGCATGCATGCGCGCGCGCGCGTGTGTGTGTGTGTGTGTGTGTGTGTGTATGTGTGTGTGTGTGTGTGTAATGATAGAGGCCGTGACTGTGAAAGAGAGCACGGCAGGGCACATGAGAGGGCTTGGTGGCAGGAAAGGGAAGAAAGAAATTATGTAATTGTATTATACAATCTCAAGAAATACAAACTTTTTTTTTAAATAGCATACTGCCAGATGGAATTGGCATAGGCCTTTAATCTTAGAACTCAGGAGGCAGAGACCGGCAGATTTCTGTGAGTTCAAGGCCTGCCTAGTCTACAGAGCAAGTACCAGGTAAGCCAGGGCTAAAAAGAGAAACCCTGTCAATAATAATAATAATAATAATAATAATAATAATAATAATAATAATAGCAACAACAACCCACTTACTGTAAAGGCTAGCTCCCCCTTTCCCTTGCATCTGACCAGGGGATGGGTACATCATCTTAGTCAGAGCTAAACTTCCAGTACGTAACAGCCAATTGCATATCACAGGTGCTCAGGTATTTCGTAGTCAGCTGAGTCTTCTGTTGCTGTTCTCATTTTACTTTTACACTTTCAAATGATCAGAGGTTCTTAGAACACTGTGCCTCTCTCTCTCTTATTTCCTAACTATCCTCTCCATCCCACATGCCCCAAGGTCTAGAGGAGCCGTTAGCACCTCTTCACCGCATTCTATCTATTCCCTGGGACCCTTATTGGACTGCTATTTAACTAAAAAGCTTAACATGGTCTTTTATGTTTCTTTTTTTAAAAATATGTCTGGCTCTGGACATTTTTTGGAAATACGTTGGTACCTGGAGCCTGGCAGTTGTGACACACGCCTTTAATCCCAGAGCTGAGGAAGCAGAGGCAGGCAGATTTCTGAGTTTGAGCCCAGCCTGGTCTTACAGAGCTAGTTCCAGGACACCCAAGGCTACACAGAGAAACCATGTCTTCACACACACACACACACACACACACACACACACACACACACACACACACACACACACACGCTGGTACTTGTGTAGAAGTAGGCACGGAATAGTGTGTGCACTGCTGAACTAAAGTCATCAGCAGAGAATGAGGCTTGGCAGGACTGGGTGTCTGCAGTGGAGAAAGACTAGCTGGAAAGGAAACTCAGAGAACTTTTCTAGGTGGTGTTCTCTACTTTGATTCAGAGTGTGGGCTCCAAGTATGGATTCAAAATTATCAAACTACATACTTATACCGTGGGCAAGTCACTGGAGGTCAGTTACATCTCAGTTCAAAGGAAGTGAGGAGCATTGTGCAAGGGGAGGAGGAGAAATCAGCACTCGGGAAAACTGAACAGAGAAGAGAAGTGTGCTCTGCAGGACCGCTTCCAGTTATGGTCATCACTGACGCTGGTGTCACATATATTATTCACCCACCACAGTCAGCTGAGCAGGCTCAGGGCAAGGTTGAAGCCATCCAGGGCTGTGGTTTTGCTGGCAAGGAGTGTGAATAGAGAAAGATGGAAGGGAGTGTGATGGCTGATACTAGAAACTGAAGTTTTCAAAATAAGCCTTCTTGTAGGTTTTTTTTTTTTTTTTAATCAAATCAATGAACAGAAATTGGCCTTGGCTATCAAAGCAAGAACTCACTCATGGTTCTGTCTTGTAATCTGCGTGATCTAAGCTAGAAATCATCTCTGACTGCATCTCTTTCTGTTAAATTAATTCATTGCTTCTTGAAGTTAGCCTGTGCCAAGGAAATGGCTCTCTTGGGAGGACAGTCCAAAACACAGGCATGTTTTCTGGCTGTCTTCCATGGAAGCCAATAGCCCACTCTGCCTTCTTGGCTTTATGTAGCAAGTTAACCTGTGTTGTTTTCCAGGGCTGACCTTTCATGTAGATGAAATCAGCCTTAGCATCCAACTCCAGCAGTGCAGCCAATGCATATGCCTGAGTACAAACACTCCTGCCTAATGTGTTTGCTAATGTCCAAATGTCACCAGCATGACAATCTTCTAGCATAAAGCTTTAATAATAAACTGAAATTTAAGTGGTCCAATCAGTCAAGGACACTCTACATTTGAGTTTATCATATGCTAACATGCTCTCCCTCAGGTGTGCAGGATGGTGACTTTAAGAGCAGCACATACCCCCACCTCAGGAGTCAGAACATTTCAACATTCAGGTAAAATCAGAGAGAGAGAGAGAGAGAGAGAGAGAGAGCAAGAGCAAGCACTTATGTGTGTTCAGGTACTATAGCCCATGTGGGCATGTGCATATGCAAGCAAAGGCCAGAAGTCAACCTCAAGCCTTAGGTTGAGGTTGACCTGGAACTGGCTGATGATCCCTGGACTATGTCTATTTCTCCATCCCCAGGGCTAGGAATATCAGCGTTCATGAACACATCTTCTTGTTTGTTTTTAATTTTGGAGATAAAACACAGTACTTCATGCTTATAGGACGGCCACTTAAGCTATCTCCTCAGGCTCAGAGGGGTTTTCTGTACATTATAAAAGTATTATTGAAACAGAGCCATGAGAGTTCATTCATGTACTATCCATAGTTAAGTTCCTGCCTCAATTGCTGAGTGGCTGAAACAGAGAGTGTAGGGCCAGAGACCCTGATACTTACTATCTGTCCCTTAATAGGAAAAGTTTGCCAAGCCTCACCCTATTGCTCTATTTATTTTCATCACACTTGCCAAAATTTTCGTCAGTGTCTATATTCTAGCTCTCGAATATAAGCTCCATGAGAGTAGACTTTTGTCAATTTAAGTTAAAAACCCTCTAAGAGATAACTTCCAAAGAATGGTAGCATTTGGGAACGGCAATGAAATGGGACTAGAAGGCATTGCCATGGAAAGATATCTCATGGGCCTATCAAAGAGGGCGAGGCAGGGGGACTTTTCAGAGACAGGAGGAAGCTTGCATCAGATAATTTGAAACAACAATCCTTGGGCACAATGACTAGTGACAAGAGTAGTGGTGTCAGGTCAAGATTAAACACACAGTTACTGAACAGGTGTCCTTGTGCAGTAATTTGTGTGAGGTTGTGGTGGTCTGTGTGCAGGCTATGGCTGTAGCAGCCCTGTGAGCATCGTCTCCCGGCAATTGTGTTGGAGTACATCTTTCATAACGTCTCAGATTTGCTTCCCGTATGGACGCAGTGGTTGGGGTTGACACAAAGACTCCCTTTCGATTCTGACAACATTCACATTTACTTAGCAGTTTTATGTGCAGTCTTCACCACTGTACGCATAGCACTATGATCAGTAGGTGATCAATAAATATTTGTTGAGGGAGAACTGATTCAATTCACCCTGACTTCCCAAACCTCCAGCAAATTTTCTATTTTCAAAAAGTTAGACAAACCAAAGTGGGAAGATGGTTAGGATGTGATAATGGGCAGACTGGAGTTCGCAAGTTACCAACTCATGAAAGGATGAGCCTTTAAAGGTGGTTGGATCGTGGCCTCTGTACAAGAGACTCACTCTGCATTTTGCTAGCACACCCTCTGCCTTCCATGAAAGCAGGAATCGCACCAGACAACCAAACCTGCCAGTGCCTTCGTCCTGGCTGCCCAGGCTCCTGTGAGAAAGTAAGTTTTAGTTTTGGCTTTTCACCAATGACTCAATTTCAAGTATTCTGTCATAGGAGCACTAAATAGAGCTGAGCACTGCAGTACATGTCAGCCTCCTTTTACTTTGGTTTTTAGAATGGTATTTAACTTTAGAGTTATGAATTATTAATTTGTTGGTAGTGATAATAACTTTTCATTTGATGATTTTTAAAAACACCTTAACCTATTGCGCTATCGCCCCAGACTAAAATTTCATTTTTTTTTGTTTTACATTATAAATAAACTATTATTGGAACATAGCCATGAGCATTAATTTGTGTGAATTATCCATAGCTATTTTCCTGCTCTCATTGCAGAGTGGTTGGAACATAGACTATCCTATAAGATAATATATATATTTAAAAAAACAAAGCTGGAAAAATTTAACTATGAAAAAAATTACACAGTGGGACAATTTTCGTCTATACCCCATCTTCTCCCTTTCCTACTAGAAAGAACCTGAAACATTTCCTATGGAGCAGAATTTAAAAAGGAGCCAGAAGCTGTGCCTGCTGACAAACAATGCTGGGTTCTGTCAGCTACTACCTCTTGTTCCTCTCCCTGACCCGAAAGCTGGAGAGAAATTAAGGAGAGATAAGGGAATCATTGCCTGAACTTACCAGATGTGACTTCTGGGAAAATAATTTAGAAGGGAAAATAATCTAAGATTACACTTTTCAGTAAAATGCCCCACAAATATAAATCCAGAAGCTGACAGACAGACAGACAGTCATTTATGAGTTTTAGTTAGTTCAGTAACCTCTGAAACCAGATGCAATATTGGACTTGGCTGTCACTTCTGCAACAACATACCTTTCCTAAGGTCTTAGATTTTCAATTAAAAACATCAAAGATAGAGCTGGGGATAGCTCAGTGGTAGAGTGCTCACCTAGTACGCCCAATGCCTTCAGTCTAATCTCCTTTATGTCAACCTCCCCCCCTACCCCCACCACTGCAAAACAACAACAACAAAACCAAAGGTATTTTCATGTTCCAAGACAGGTAAATACATTCCCTCCATTTTTTTCTATCTGCTGTTATCCCCTCCACACAACATACAAAACCATTTCCTTTTTCCATTGCTTTCCCAAATACCTAAATGTTTAGAAACAAATGTGTGTGGATGTGGGTGTTATAAATGTCATGTTTGGTGACAAGTATGGGTCCAATTGCATTTTTCTACATGTAGAAATCCAGTTAGACCAGCACCATTTGTTGAAGATGCTATCCTTTTTCCATTGAATAGATTTGGCTTCGTTGTCAAAAATCAGGTGACTATATGTGTGTGGATTCATATCTGGGTCTTCAATTCGATTCCATTGATCAACCAGCCTATTGCTGTGCCAGTACCATGCTGTTTTAATTATTATTGCTCTATAGTACAGCTTGAGATCAGGTATGGAGATTCCTCCTGAGGATCTTTTATTGTATAAAATTGTTTTAGCTATTCTGGGTTTTTTGTTTTTCCATATAAAGTTGAGAACCAGGAAAGTGGGATAGAGGTGAGAACATCCTATTGAGACTCTAGGTGAGAAAAATATAGGGGATAGGGAAGTAGGTGGATCCAGAGGGTCCTAGAAACCTACAAGAGGAACATTATGATGGGTGGATCTGAGCCCAGGGTTCTGCTTGATCAAAGGCACCAACCAAGGACAAAACGTGCAGCCATCATCAAACCCCTACCCAGATCTAACCAAGGGACAGAACATTCTCCACAGTTAAGTGGAGACTGGGGACTGACTTCCACAGGATCTCTGGTGCCCCATATTTGGCCATGTCCCTTCGTTGGGGAGGCCCAATGGCACTCGGAGGAAGGATAGCGGACTACCAAGAAGAGACTTGATACCCTAGCACCATATTCAGGGGGAGGAGGTCCCCCTCGTTCACAGTCATAGGGAAGGGGGATTGGGGTGAAAGTGGGAGGGAGGGAGGAATGGGAGGATGTATGGGATGGGATAGAAAATAAGATGTAATATGAATTATTTTATTTTTCAATAAAAATGTGTTTAAAAAAACTTTGAAAAATAAAAAAAAAAATGTCATGTTTGTTGCTCTGTGTCAAGAATACCTATTGTGAAGGCTTCATTCACTGAAGGTTCACTTCCCTTCCACTAGCGCTGGTGAGAGAAGTTTCCAGGGCTCAGGGTGAACAATGCACAATGCACATACTTCCCCAGGGAAGAGTCCCATAAAAGCCTGAAGCATTTTTTATAGAATTTGTTTATTCAACCTTCCCCAGTTACTCTGTAACAAAGCACCCTGATCATTCTTTCTTCCCTCCCCTGGTGCTATTCTCCATGGCCCGGATCACCCTGGTGTGGGCTACTCCTGTAGTAAATTGCTTTCATATCACCTGCCTCTTCCCACAAGTATGGAAAACCCCACAACCTCCTACTCCACTGAATTCCCAGAATTTTGAAAACTATCCAACATAGAGAAGGTGCCTGACACAATCATGCCTTAGATCCCTTGGTGGGCTAGCTCAGTGACCTCAGACAGGTATCAAAATTCCAGGATGCTCAAGTGCCTATGTAACGTGGTGTGGTTTTTACATATAACCTATACCCATCCACACACATCCTCCTGTATATACACATAGTCTCTGCTTTATTTATTGTACTTCATATAATACGAATAGCTATATGATTGGAAAACAATGACAGGAGAGAAGTCTGCACATGCTCAGTACCGATGCTACATTTTGTAAGTGTTTTTGGCTTAGGCTAGTTACATACAAGGATAAAGAATATGCAGCTTCTAAGAACTGTGTGGTTATTGAACCCAACAGATGTCCTCTGTCCTTGTTCCCAATTGTACCATGTTTTATTCTCCTTGCAATGTCTCTGTGTCCTTTTCTTCATTATTTGGTTGCAAAGTGTCCACCCATCCAATTCATCTTAGTAACACAGCTGTGGGGCTACCGCAACTGTTTGCCAGCTCTCACAGAGTATCCTGAGCCACCTGCAGCCAATGTCTGACTTAAGAGTGTAAGAACTCTCTTGCCCGTAAGTTCTGCCCTGCTTCTGAGGAGCCTGGTCTGAAACACTGAGTGAGTACACTGTGAGATTTCGCACAAATGCAATTATCCCTTGAAAATGTCTCAATAATAACAGATACTTCCATCTCATCTCCCTCAATTCTATTCAAAGTGGTAACAAATTGAGATTTACAACTTGAATCTGTGCTACAATTAAATGCCAAGAGAACATTTTAGAAAAGGGTCACCTTCATAAGTAATTTCAAAAACAGTAATTTTAAACCAGCAGGGCTAAAGAGTAAGTCTTCTTTGGATTAAGCTTATGATTTGAAAAGCACTGCTCTTTTACCAATAGAACTATGTAACACAGGAAATTTTCAATGCATTTGCTTTGAGTCTGCTTCTCACAACTTCCTGCTGATACCTTCATTTCTTAGTTAAAATGTACGTAAAATAAGTTTACTTTGCATTCTTCAGAGCACCATTAGCAAAGCCACACACAGACATTTGCATTTTTGATTAAGTTGCACAAGCTCTGCATATCACGTTTGCTTTGCAAATATTATCTCTAGGTTTGCATTGTCTCCAGCAGTTCACAATGGCTTGTATTTATTCATGATTTTCCAGATACTTATTATAGCCCCAAACTTCTCCAGGTGATTCAAATTGTTTAAAATATCTTTCCTTGACTTTTATTTAATTTCAGTTAAACTGAATTTCTTCTCAAGAGAACTATCCCTATCTATTGGTCCATGAAGACATGATTCACAGTCAGTGAGGCTCAGGGACTTCTCTGACACCAGGTGGGACTGCCTGCAACTCCCTTGTGGTACACTGGTATGAGCTTGCTAAAACTGAGAACCGAAGTGAGCCAGCTTAGTAATTTCATAGTATTTGAGATACACAACTAAGGCAGTGGTTTGGAAGGAAATGTTTATAATAATATAAAATAATTTGAACATATTGTGTTTCTGTTTTTTCTACACAATTTTCTCATTAATGCAAACGTTATGAGCAGGTCAGCCAGATAGCTCAGTGAGTAAAGGCACTTCCTTCTTAAGCCTGACAACTTGAATTTGATCCTTTGATCCCTGAAACACATGAAAGGCAAAGGAGAGAACCAACTCTACAGAGTTTCATTTGACATTCACATACACTCCATGATAAGAGCATATTATACACACACACACACACACACACACACACACACACACACACACACACACACACACAAATGATGAACTAAAAGTAAAAAAAGACACGTATATTATAAATGATGATTGCTATATGTCACATATATTTGCCTATCTTTACACATATGTATGCTATATATAAATAGCCATCAGTAAGGCAAGAAGTAGGTAGTAACTGTTTCAAATGTATAGGCAATCTTACTATTACCCTTAAAAGTCTCATAATTTAGTGAAGCCTATAAGCAAGATATATATATTTAAAATTTGTTGGAGGCGTATTTGGGAAACTAGGTCACAAGATACAGAATAACTCCAAGATTTAATTTCATCCGCTCTTCGTGTAATTTGACAAACACTTACTAAAAATAACCAGGCCTCTCACAACCAAGTACACCATGGCTCTTAAAGCTTAAGAGAACACATTGACTCAGAAAGAACATTAAATTGCCCCAGTGCCATATAATCCTCTTCTTGTTCTTCTTCTTGTTCTTCTTCTTGTTGTTGTTCTCCTCCTCCTCCTCTTCTTCCTCCTCTTCCTCCTCCTCCTTCCTGTCTCCACTTCCCACACAGGAACCACAAAATCACAGGCATAAACCATCAAGCCTGGTTTCCTGTGGTGCTGGAGGTTGGACTTTATGCATGATAAGTGAGCATTCTACCAACTATGCTACATTCCCAGGCCCGAGGGGCACCATTGTAACTTGGATGTTTCAGCTGGGTGCAAGACATCAAATGGTCCTACTGTGAGTTGTAGTGATCCACCACCACCAGGATCATCAGTCAGAGACAGGAATTGCTGACCAGCTAGAGTATTCACTCTGGACATTTCCTGTGCCAGCAAACAACTCAACAGCTTACATTTTTAAGTCTGCAGAAACTTTGCAGAAGTCCAACAAAGAGTGCCTGAAGAAAGCTGAAGGTCAATTTCACATACAGTGAAATTGTACGTGAAATCTGAAAATCAAATTTTGTCTTTCAGTAGCATGAGAAGCAAACAAAATGGCACTCAAGGGGATGAACAAGCTAAGCGATAGCAGCACTCATGGACTCACCTTATCATTCGTGGATCTTAAGAGGTTTCTCCTGGGCAGTCTATATTAATCCACCTGCCTTTCTGAAGCGGTAATTCTAAACCACAAACTAGGCCGAGCCTGGGTATTCTTACAGTGCAAATCCAAGAAAAGATGGGGCTCAGTGTTGATTAATGAGTGGTGTGAATTATGTTGTCTGGCACACCCTCTCAGCAATGGTCCCTATGTGGGAAACTATTCTCACAATTTTTTGCTGATATTGAAACCTGATGATTCCTGAGAAACATTTTGATGGTGCTTTAGTGGGAAAAGGATACCAATATTTTGGTATTGCAACCATGAATAGAATAATTTGATCAATCAATAACCATCATGTCAGAAGTAATCAATGCTGTATCCTCTACAAACTCACCTCAAAGTGGATGTGGATTAATTTTCCCCCTGTGTATAAATATACTAGTATCAGAAGCAAAACTCGGTTACTCTGAGAGATGTCTCTGCTGTTGTTGGCAATATAATTGTCTGAGAATAGATTTAAGGTAATTTACAATGATTTGGGAAAGATATATAAGAACTGTCTAGACAGAAGTGTTGATGGTCATTTCAAGCAAAAATCACACACGGGTACATGCACACGCACACACGCGCACACACACACACACACACACACACACACACACACACACACACACCTCTTAAGGAAATGAAAAGGATGACGTATTCAGAAGAGCATAGAGAGTTCCACACACTGGGTGTCATGGTGAATGTTCTAAGGCAGAAAAGGAGTGGGGGAGTGAGAGCTCACTAGATACCAAGAAATATAAACTTTGAATACAGATCCTGAAGGCTACAGGTAAGACTAGACCCAGGCAGGAGCAACACAGATGCAGGAGTCGAACACAGACACTCACAGGATCATCACCTCACTCACTACAGACAGCTGAGTTCGTGACCTCATCAGAGAGGTCCTTTCTACTCAATTCACCTGATTAAAAGTGACAACCTCCTTCTATCATTCTCTTTGTACCCTCTTACTGATTTATTTTTCTTTCTAGCATTTCCCTCACTTTATATCTATAAATATATGATATAAATATATAAAATATGTATGTAATTATTGTGTAAATTTATGAAATGTATGTTAAATATATGTATATAACATATTATATATACTTTTAAATGATATAAATAAAACATAAATATAGCTTTAACATTTTCCTACAGCTCTATGTTTCTGTATCTCTATTGCCTATGAAACATGAGATATGCTATCAGATAGATGGAGATACAGACATGGAGGCAATTGCAGGAAAATATTAAAGCCAATTAGGGATAACCTGGAGACAAATGTGGGTGTTGGACACCTTCAAGATCTTCTCAGCTTCTAGCTCAGTTGTTGATGTCATCAAACAAGAGAGGCAGAACAGGCTTGGGAGGAAACGAAGTGTCAAGCAAGTAGAGAGACTGTGCTTGGTTTTGGACTTAGCCATATTCAGGTCACTTTCAGATAAGTGGCTCAATGTTCAGCAAGGAATATGGATAGGTGAGGGTTTTTGCTATTGTTCGCTTAGCTTTTTGCAATGGAGTGAGGGCCTCACATAGCCCAGACTGTCCTTAAAATCACTATGTGGCAGAAAATGAGCTTGGGTTTTTAATTCTCCTGATTCCATCACCCAAGTAGTGAGGTTGCAAGTGCGCACAATCATGCTCACCTGGGGTTATAAAACTAGCCGTATAGAGATGACCTGAGTCCTAATTCTAGGCAAAGGTATGGGATGTTCTCAGAATATGCTTGAGGTGGGGACAGTGTCTGGCTGTGCTGGCAGGAGGGAAGCGCCCTCTGAGGAGTCAGCAGAGAAAAGAGAGAGAAGAAGGCTCAATGGAGGCATCAAAAGGGAAGGAACCCAGAGAGCCCTGGGACTCTGTGTCTCTGTCTGTCTGTCTGTATGTATGTATGTATGTATGTATGTATGTATGTCTGTATGTCTGTCTGTCTGTATGTATGTATGTATGTCCCTGTCTCTCTCTCTCTGTGCCTCTGTGTCTCTGTGTGTGTGTGTCTCTCTGTCCTTTTTTTTTTTTTTTCCAAGACATGGTTTCTTCATGTAGCCTTGGCTGTCCTGGAACTATAGCTCTGTAGACCAGGCTGGCCTCAAACTCACAGAGATCCATCCACCTTCTTCTGCCTCTCAAGTGCTGGGATTAAAGACATGCACTGATGTGTTTTCAATTGAGAACATGGCCAACAATTTCAGGTGCCATGAAGGTTGTCACAGAAGGACTGGTGAAGGAATCTAAAGGTAATGTCTACAGTATCCCAGTGAGGACTCTTATTAGCATTGCATACAATTTTCAGAATTCTTGCAATCTCTGAACCTTGTTCCCATTTAAAGTTTTCCTTCTGAACTTTATATATATATGCATGAAGTTGGCAACCTCTGCCATCTCCGTGAACAGACAGCACCATATTTGAGCAGTGAGTGCCCAAGATGTTTTAATAACACCACACTAGAAACTTCCATGAGCAGATCATCAGTGTTAGTCACTGTTCAATGAGCTGCTGTTTTGGGAGAGTTAATGGAAATAATATATGATATTGTATATTATATTATTGTTATATACATTTATTATGTATTTACATATAACATTGTTGAATATGATTTATAGCCAGCACTAGTTTGCTTGTCACTGAAGTAAATGAAGCATTTCAAGGGAATCAGCAGCATTTCCCTTGAATCTGGGCTAATGGCGGTGAAATGTTTTCAGAATTGCAGCCATCTTTATTTTCTCCTCTGCTCTCTCACAGCCACACATCTGCATCCTCCCTCACCTCACCAGAATGTCATGTCTCCCTGCTGGAATGGCTTTATGCCCATCAGGATGAAACACTTCCTGAGTTCAATAAGCTATACCCTCTGCCTCTCCTCGCCCTCCCCCCACCCCCCGCCCCAACTCCCCGATCACTGATCACCTTCTCTGGGAAAACTCACAGTACCACAGTGGATGTTGTGTCCCCAGTCGCAGCCTCTTCTGGTGAAATCCTAACTGCTACGTTGCTAGGGGATAGGTCCTTTGGGAGGGCGCTAGGATGTGAGTGAGGGTGAAGCCCTCTGGAACAGTGTAAGAAACAGATTGATCTGGTCTGCTTCACTGTGAGGTGGGCAGAGAGCTCGTCAAAGAGTCACAGGTGAGCAGGATAGGCCTCTCTCCCGCAGCCTGCAGCTGGTGTCTTCTTGTCTCAGAACTGTGAGAGTGAGGAAGCTGCAGGTCATCTTCTTTGTCAATGAGCCCATGATTTGAAAAGGGGCAACTCAAACCCCAGGATACTCATTAGATAAGGCTGTACATCCCAAAACAGTAGAATGGAGAATTTGGGAAGGGGGCCCTGCTAGAAAAACATGAAGCTGTAACTGTGTGGAGTGTCAGCTCATGGAGATAAGAGGGGAGAAATTTCTTTCTTTCTTTTATAATCCTGCTTTTATTTTTTTATTAATCTATTCATATTACATCTCAATGGTTATCCCATCCCTTGTATCCTCCCATTCCTCCCTCCCTCCCATTTTCCCCGTATTCCCCTCCCCTATGACTGTTCCTGAGGGGGACCTCCTCCCCCTGTATATGCTCATAGGGTATCAAGTCTCTTCTTGGTAGCCTGCTATCCTTCCTCTGAGTGCCACCAGGTCTCCACATCCAGGGGACGTGGTCAAATATGAGGCACCAGAGTACGTGTGAAAGTTAGTCCCCGCTCTGCACTCAACTGTGGAGAATGTTCTGACCATTGGCTAGATCTGGGTAGGGGTTTGAAGTTTACTGCCTGTATTGTCCTTGGCTGGTGCCATAGTTTGAGCAGGACCCCTGGGCCCAAATCTGCCTATCATAAGGTTCTTCTTGTAGGTTTCTAGGACCCTCTGGATCCTTCTACTTTGCCATTTTTCCATGCTTCTCTCATCTAGAGTCCCAGTAGGATGTCCTCAAGAGGGGAGAAATTTCTTGAGACAGGCACTACTGTCTCTTGACAAGTTAGCACACCAGTCACTTTGCCTTTTGTCTATGCTGGTGTCCCTTTTGGCAGAATTAGTATTTTATTTTATTTTTCAGAATTAGTATTTTTAAAAAATTGTTTCACTGGTCTCTTGGATTTGTCATTGTAGAGTGAAGGTCTCTCTCTCTCTCTCTCTCTCTCTCTCTCTCTCTCTCTCTCTCTCTCTTTCTCTCTCTCTCTCTCTCTCTCTCTCTCTCACACACACACACACACACACACACACGCACACACACACACACCAGATAATTTAAGAACAGCGCCCTCCTTCACACATGAGTTTTTATGACAGGATCTCTCACTGAACCAGGAGCTCACAAACTCTTAGAACAGCTAAAAGCACACCCCAGAGATCCTTCTATCTCTGTTGCCCCCCACCAGCACTAGTTTTATGTGCATTCTGTGCTGCTCAGCTTTGCTTTTTTCCCCACACAGGCTCTGGAGGATTGAACTCTGGTCGTCTTGCTGAGGCAGCAAACACTTACCAACTGAGCCATCTCCTCAGCCTAGACTGATACCTTTATAAAAGAAGTGGAGAGCTCCCTTAGCCCTTTCACCATCTAAGGGCAAAGCATTTGTCAACCTGTCCACAGCCCTTACCAGTCTGCCAGTGGCTTGACCTTGATCTTGAACCTCATAGCCTCTATGATCATGAGAAATAAACTTGTGTTGGAAGGTTTTCAGCTCAGGATGTTTTGTTATGTGATAACCCAAATGGATTAGATAAGTGTCCTGGCTCTATTCACTTGCTTATTTTATTACATGCTTCAACTTTATGTCATTGAGCATTAAGACTCTAAAGGGATTATATGTCTTTCATACTCTGGAATATAAGCAACAATTATCCATTTCTAAGAAGACTTAATCCTCAGTTATATCTTTTAAATACTAGTTTTATCCTGGTACCATTGTCAACAAATCCTTAGAAGCATATAAAGCACTGGCTTTTTTAAAGGAGTGGAAGATAAATGGAGTCAGCTGATGATGATGGAGTCAGCTGATGATGGATGGAGTCAGTCGTTTCGGCCTTCCTGCTCAGACGGGAGGGCATCCTGAGTCTCAGAAACCTAGGAACAACACAGCTTTGAGGGGAAAAGGCTTCCTAGTGGAAGGGTATCCTGAGACACAGGAGCCCAGGAACCACCCAGCTCTGAGGTGGGACAATGTCCCAATTGGAATGCATCCCGGGATAAGGAATTCCAGGAACCACACAGCTCTCCCAGGGGAAGGTATCCCCAACTGAGCTGGGAAGCTCAGGACCCGCAGCCCTGCTCCACCTCCTTGCTTTCTCTCTCCTTCTTTTCATAGTCATACCAGGCAGAAGAGACTTATTGGAGGAACAAATCCAGGAAGAGGAGGGACTAATGGGAGGTAGTGCGGAGCTTTCTAGAGCAGTGACTTCCAAAGTGAGGATTGGTGGAATTTCAAGTCCTGAGCTTGTGGGGAAGCTCAGGGATTGGCGAGTTTTTGTGTTCAGGGATTGGTGGGTTTTCCTGTTCAGGGATTGATGGCTTTTGTTCAGACTTTTCACCTAAAATTAGCATAATCTGGGATGGGCCCATATATCACATTTTCTTTATTATATATTAATAAACAGCTAGGTCGATTCTGTAGATTAGCTATTATAAGTGGTGCCACACTGAGCGTGAGCATGCAGGATCTCTTTGACATGCAGTTTCATTTCCTCTGGATATATATAGTGGTATTTCTCAATCATAAGACAGACATATTTTTAACCTTTATGGAACATCCATACTGTTTTCCATATCAGCTGTACTAATTTGCATTCCCACCAATGGGATGCTAGGGTTCCCTTTTCTTCATGCCCTTGCCAACACTTGTTATCTTTCATCTTTTTGAGAACAGCCATTTTTACTGTGGTAAGATGGTGTTTCGTTGTTACATTTTTATTGTGTCCTCCCTTAAGCCACACTCCCTAAAGGCCCTACCACATCCCAAGAACACCATAGGCTGGAGACCAAGACTTTAACACACAGGCATTTGGGGTGTATTCAACGAGACCATGCCATCCTGTGGTGGTGCTCACGGCCTAGACCAGATGCTAGCTGTGAAGGCAAAGGACACGTGCACTAAGAACAGATAATCTGGTTTCCTTTTCTGTGAGGAAATGTCTTGGTTTGATGTGTTAGCCTTATCATCATTTTGACGTGAGCAACTTAAAAGAGAATTTACCAGCTCACAGTTTCAAATGTATTAGGGCTGCATTTAGTGTCTCTATCACAGAAGCAGAAACAAAGATGTGAGGGCTACTTGCCTCACAGTGGACAAGGAGCAGAGAAACACACAGAGGGGATTGTTCTAGCCCTTACTTCCTTATATCCTTTAGATAGGTCCCAGAGCTTTCCAAAATAGCACCCCATCTGCAGGCCAAGGATTCCATGTATCAGCCTTTGGGGATAAATGTACTAAAACAGGAGCCCTTAGAAGTAGCCACCCCAACTGTGGGAGCTGCTATGGTGAGTATTCTGAGGGTCAAGATCTCATGAAAATTCCAGGTTGCAACACAATCTAAACATGGCACTCCAAAGCTGTTGGAAGGGGTCAGGGTGCTGCTTGGTGCCACATCTGACCATATGACTTAGGCTGATGGCAGCTTGGGTGCTAGAACCACCCTCTGGGACATCAGTGTGAACCTGATGACATGCCTGTGGCAACTGTGCAAATACCCTATTGCCCAAGTGTTAGGTTTCATCAGCCTAGCATTCATTCCACAGTAAAGCCTGGTGCTGACTGCCCTGCCCACAGGGGGGATCTTGCATCATGTTGGCACTCCTGAGGTTTGGGCAATGTTAATGAAGGTAGTCACTCCCTCACCATGCTACGCTGACCCCTGATGGGTTATACCTGACCCTCACAGCTTCAAGGACTTGTCCAGTCACTGGGGTGCACAGAGTCCCCATATGGCCACTGGATGTGAAACAGAATGAAAATGGAGTCAATTGTATTGGACACAGGGCTTCTGACTGATACTGGTGCCACTCTGAAGGCTCACGTGAGGACCACTAACCTGGCAATAGCAGTGATGCTAGAGGCTGGAGGACAGGTGGTGCAGACATTTCCTTAGCCATCGAGGCTGACACTGTGTTGACACTGCACTGGGTCATTCTCATTGTTACAGAGGTCTATCTAGCTCATGAGTAGGTATGTACCAGACTGTTTCTAAAGCCAGAAATCATGAGAATAGTACTTGAGTCTGTCCTGACACCACAAAGGTGATACCAAGGGAACTGAGAGACCCCATCTGTGAAGTCTACCCTGTCCGTGGTTTCTATGAGCATTGAGTCTCAGTGTGATGGGTCTGGCACTGGGCTCCTAAACAAAACATATGCTAGCTTTAATGCCCTCCTCCCCAGCTCTTCTACCAAAACAGAGAAGGCCTAATGCAATTCCAATGGATCAGTTTAAATGATGGTAGTTGAGTCTCAGACATCTTCCCAGCATTGGGTTAAGCCCTGATGGGCAGCCTGGAGGTGAGTTTCAAGTCCAAAGCCTGAACTCAGTCCTCCCTTCTTCTCCCTAAGTGGCATGCTGGACTGTCTATGGCTGAGGAAGGATGATGCAGGCAATCCTTTCCACCTTCTTCAATGTGTCCTCTCATTTCCTGCTACTGGAAGTGGGCACTATGGCCCTGATTTCCTCAGCAGCCATGGAGGTCATTTGGTGTATATGCAGCTATTGAACTTGATGCTTCTGTGGAGAGGCTCTTCCTTGGTCGACATCTTGCCCGCCTCTAATACTGCAACTTGCAGACAGTAGTAGGATTTTCAAAGCAGAACTGAGGAGACAAAAGGAGAAAGGACAGGAGAAGAAGATTCTGAGAAAAGCCACACAAAATCCCTGTAGGTAAGGGGAACAGATATCATGAAGAAAAAAAAAAAAAAAAAGAACTTGGTATAACTTAATTTTGCTAAAAGCTACCCAACACTGAAGATGTTTACTCTTTTTAAAAGCCGATGGTGAAAGGCATATGCTAATTATTTTTATAAAAAAAAAAACATTTGCCTTAAATGCCACTTAAAATGTTTCTCTGCTATAAATATCAATTTATAGCACTTTCTTATGTGCTTAAAAAGAAGTGTTTTATTTAATAAATAAATAAACATTTTTATATCCCTTAATGCCAATTTTAACAAACCTCCACCAAAAAGGCTTTAAATCTCACCAAAGGAAAACTAACTTTATAAAAGTTGGTCCCAGACACACCAGGCTATTTCTTCAAGAAGAAATGACCTATTGTGTCATGCTAAATTAGACCACAGTTTCAGAACAAGCCACATTTTCAGTGGCTGGACAAACTTGAATACATTTTTCATCATAGATGTTTTAAGCATGGGCCAGCCTAGGAACTCTGTGGATCCCTGTATCCTACAATGTAAAGTCCACAGTTCTTGCCATGGCTTTGTCAAGAACTGGCGACCTAGGCTGGAGTGATGGCTCATTGGCCAAGAGAAAGCATATGCTGTTCTAGAGAACCTCAGTTCAGTTCCAAGAAGCTGGGTCAGGTGGTTTACAGGCGTTAGAGATGGCCACCAGCCCCAGGGCATCTGACACCACCTTCTGGCCTTACCCAGCAGCTTCGCTCATCCAGCACAGGCCCACACAGAGACACATGATTAAAAATGCAGTAATTAGGAAGGAAAAAAAACATGGCGACTTGGCTATAGTCCAATTTTTGCTTCTCTTATATTATGAATATCTTACATGAACTTTGTTCTTTCAAGAATTGGCTGTCTTTCATGAGTCACTCTGCCAGAATGTTCTTTCCCACTGCGTCTGCCTACTCATATCCTACCTGCTTTCTGTGCTACCTTACTGAGGAGTTCCCTCTGACGGGCTGACTGAAAATGACAGAGCCCTGCTTGGCACCCCTAGCCCTTTCCCTGGGTGGCTCCATGGACATCTCATGTCCTGTACTGGGTGATAATGACACCAAAGCATCACTGTCTTGCTAACTCTCAAGTTCTTTGCAAAAACTTGCCAGCATATTAAAGCTATTCAATAATCAATGCTAAAAGAATTCATGAACAAGTGGAAATGAATACGCACGTCAATGGATATGTGGGTGGAGCTCTACACATTGAATGGAAGGCACCCACCCCCATTTCCCTCCGTATGAGCCCAAAAGTAATCCTGTTCCCTTCATGATACCCTTCCTAGCCCCATGGGTCTGCAGCTAATATAAAATGTAGCACCTGTGTAGAGGTCAGGGTTGGTAAGAATTACCCCACTTGAAGAAAGGACTCATAGAGGAATCTGCAAGAACAGGGGGTATGCAAATGTTTAAGAAAGTTTCGAAGTGGCTTCCTGACTGGGCCTCTGCCAGTGAATAGACCTGGTAAAATGACTTTGTGTCTAATACTCATAGAGAAAAGTGGCCATTGTGAGTGTGGTCAGATGAAGCTTACTTATCACCAGTGAAGGCAGCATCCCATCAAGAAACCACAGGACCACTGACCCAACGGGCTCTTCCCCTTCAAGTCAGATCATACCACTTTAAAAGAAAAGGACGGAGGAGAAGGGAGGAGAAAGGAGGGTGGACACCACAGAGAAGAGGGTTTTTAGTTGCAGGAGGCCAGCTCTGGGAACCTGAAGTACACACACACACACACACACACAGAGAGAGAGAGAGAGACAGACAGACAGAGAGAGAGAGAGAGAGAGAGAGAGAGAGAGAGAGAGAGAGAGAGAGAGAGAACTTTTCACATGACCAGATAGACAAAGAGTATTTCCAAACTTTTCTTAGCCATGAAGAGGACTCCTCCTAGATACAGTTCAAAGCAAGCAGGTACAGAGAAGGCCTTGGCCCTTAGCTTACCCCTCAGTGAGTGGCTCCTTCAGGGTGGATCTCACAGTCAACTGTATTGCAGAAGGCCAATCTGGCTGTGGATGGAGGGGCTGTCACCTTCTCAAGGCCAGGAAAGTGCAGCTTTGACTAGCACCATCCCCCATACCCCAACCCCAGCCCCAGTCACTTCCTAGAGCTCTTTCTCTGAACCTGGAGAGGCTGCATGTCTGACTGGCTTCCTTTCAGTGGCCTGTGACTCCTGCTATAATCCAAGTGGAGAATCCAGAGGTTTGGCAAGCACAACATTTCCATAGGCTTGAGCAGCAGCTGCTGTTACAATGCTGCCAGAACTCTGAGAGCAGGCTCCATCCTGTCATCCTTCTGCCAATGTCCATATATAGGAAAAACTCCACTCATGAAGAAACCATAGCTGATTTGGAAACTACAGTCCCTTCCTACAGTTTTGTCTGTGTGAGTGAGGGAGAGCCAGGTAGGAAATGGCTTAGAGGTGCACGTAAGCAGGCAGGTAAAACCCTTAGCACACTATGGATAATCTTGAAGGCAAAGTCCCAGGGGAGTCTATGGGAAAGCTTTGACAAAGAGATACTTGCCCGTAGGGTATGGGAACTGCAGTTTGGGGTCTTTAAATTCAGTCAACATTAACAGGAGAATGGCATTGAAATTTGTCAGCTGGGACCAACACAAAGGCTCTGAAGGGCTTGTGGGTCCTCATAGTGTTTCCTTCTAATTCCACTGTCTCTTCCATGTTCTGACACTGGAAAGGGGTGCATAGTGGGCCTTGGGAAAGATTCTTGGAAGGAAATTAGAAACTATCTGGATTTTGATTGGTCTGAAAGATATGGAACTATCCCTCACTGTCCCTCAACTCTCTTGTATGTACATCGAAGTGTGGTGACCTTCCAGAAATACAAACTATTCATTCCGAAAATATATATCTTTGTATCAAACACTGAGAAACAGTGGTGAACATAGCAGACACTCATCTTAAAGAGATCAAGCGACTGGTGGGGATGGAAGGATGGCAGCAGTGGAGTAAGGAGACCGCTGCCCGTGGGAAAAGCAGTAGGGTGACTGCCATTGGTCAGCTGCAGAGCCACTTGACCTCTCGGCACCTGGTTTTCATCTTCTGTAAGTGAAAACCATAGTGGCACTCCTCTCCTTGGGATGATGGAAGGGCTACAAGGAGGAATGTGCAGAATGCTCACAACTGTGCAGGACACACACAGTCAGAGGAGTCTGCTCTTGTGGGGTCAGCATTACTGTTATTGCATTCACTACTGTAAGGAAAATATTCTTAAACAGTGTGCTTTGCCAAACCAGAAAGCCTTCCCAGAGGAGGTTACCCAACCTGAGCAGTAACTAATGGCTAGGGCAATTAGGGGAACTGAGGCAGGGAAAAGGGAAAGGCAAGAGGGGTCAGAGGTTGCACACACAGCTGGGATGTGCAGGAGCTTAGCAAGTAGAAGGCAGAGACCAGTTGGCTTTAGCTGTAGGGGCGATTTTGAAGATGAGGCAAAGGGCTAAGGATAAAGAATCTAACAGATCATGTTAAGGAATTTGGATTTTAAAAAATCCGTTTACAAAACAATTACTTCTGAAGTGCTTTTTAAGCATGGTAGGAAAACTGAACTGAACAAGGAAACAAAGGAAAGTCTACTTCATGGTCCATTTTGCTAATAAGAATGGAAAACTAAAGATTCAAGTGAGAGGACAACATTCAGGATATAATCTGAATAAATTATAATAAATGAAAAATGTTTTAAAAGAATGGAAAATTCAGTGTGATTAATGTCCCAAAGACACATGGTCGTGGCTACTATAGCTCTCTGGGATTTGATTAACAATAGCTGCTTTCCTGTGTGAGTTTTGTTGTTGCTGCTGTTGTTGGGATTTGAAGTGGCTCCCCTCAGCCCACATGCCATGATTATAGCCTGCATCTCCAGTGGGTACTATTGTATCTACTAATGGCCTGGACAGCTGGCCACTCAGGGACAGTTCCTGATCTACTCAAATCATTTTAACAATCATCCCACTTCCTATTGACTGGCTGCAGTAAGGACGGGCACTTGCCAAAACTCTGACCAGAGACCTGAGGGAACAAAGGAGCTTCTGGGAAAGTGTTTCTCACTAAAAACAAAGCACAAGATGCCACAATTTTTGCTTCCTCTTTATACTATGACTCCCAGAGTCATGTGTCCTTTTTCACACCCAAAATGTGCAAGATATTATATAGGTAATAGTTAGATTAGTTTTGTTCTGTGGAAAATTAAAGGTTTCTAGCAACTTCCTAAAATGTAAACAGGGTGTGTGTGTGTGTGTGTGTGTGTGTGTGTGTGTGTGTCTGTGTGTCTGTGTGTCTGTGTGTCTATGTGTGTGAATTTGAGCAAATTAAAAAAGTTAAAACAGATGAATTGATATATTAGCCCCCCCCTGAATGAGCAAGAATAATTATATACCACAAAAATCAGTGCCCTCATGGTACCAGGATGACGGTGGGGCTACTGTACAAATGACATTGCATGTACTCATTTTTTTCTGCATGATGAAAAAAAAATGCATCTGAATGATATTCTGCCTCTCCAAAAATGCTGTAAACAATCTCTGGGGACCACATGCAGAAAGCCTTCCTTATATCGAACAACTAATGCTTAACCTGTTTCTTGATGAACACTGCCTACTGTGTCTTCTGATTTGAAGCTCTTCTATCTTGTCACTCCTGTGATAGCTAGGTGACGTGTAGAAGGACAGGATCTCTGCATTTGTTACTTGTTTGATGACTACACTCAGAATATAGTGCTAGATGCATGAGACTCGAAGAGTGGACAGAGTGGAAACACGCTAGTGGAAGAAGGAGGAAGCCTGGGGATCTGATGACCCAAAAATTCTAGAGATAAAATTTCCTTACTAGGAGAATGAGGCTCCATGTGGAAAAGTACCCACATGAAGAAAGGAGGCATGAGGCATATCTCATTGCCTCTGCCCAAAAACATTCACTACAGATAGTAAAATTTAGTGGTTATGTGAGGAACTGAGGAAGATCAGGGCACTTTTAACCTCAAATCACCAATAAGCCTGAAGTATTTGAAGGTTTAGTCATAGAATTGACAATATTTGCATAAGTGAACTTAACTGAATAGTCTTCTCCGAAGAAAAGGAACCCAAGAGCTTAGTCTTAGTCTCAGCATTTCTGAAATTGTGTGTGTGTGTGTGTGTGTGTGTGTGTGTGTGTGTGTGTGTGTGTGTGTGAAGCCCAGAAAGCCAAGGCCAGCTCACAGTCCCCTCAGGTCAGCACTCACTCTGAAGAATCTTACTCACATCACCTGCTGCCATGGCCCTCACAATACTTGGGAGAGGCATATCTTGGCAAGTCTTCTCCCTTGAAGAAACAGGACTACCTTGAGATGTGTAAAGACACCAACACTTTCCCAACATACAATCCCAAGAAAGTATTCTTACAAAGAAATACACCTTGGGAGGCTGAGATGCGCCCTCTACAGATGTGGAAGGCGGCCTTGGAATTAAGATTTAACCTGCTGATGTTGACTCTTAGCCAACTGTTTAAAAGCTGACCAGAAGCACCTATGCTATTTTTCCTGTCGCTGTGACAAAATACCCAATGGAAGCAATTTAAGGAAGAAAGGGGTTTATTTTGGCTCCCAGTTTGAGGGCACAGTTCATCATCGTGGCAAGAAAGACATGGTGGCCGGCTCATGGAGCAGCTGCTGTCATGACATCTGCTGTCAGGAAGCAGAAAGCGACAAACAGCTGGTGCTCCGCTGGCTTTCTCCAATCCTGAACTGCAGCTCATGAATGGTTCCACCCATGTTTACAACGGATCTCCCCACACTTCACTTAATCCTGTCTGGAAACTGGCTTAAAGCCATGCCCAGAGGTTTGTCTCCTGGATTCTAGATCCTGTCAGATTATCAGTCTGTATCAGTCATGGCAAGGACTGTGTGAGAGGAGGTAGAACAGATCAGAGACTCATTTATCTTGATATCAGAGTAGTTCAGAGAAGCTGTGCTTCCAAGGGGCATGTGAGGCTGCCTCTGTCCTTCTTGCTCTTCCTGGGGACAGGCTGGAATCTGTGACAGCCTAGTGGGGGAGAATAAGCTCTGGTAGAGATGCCTGAGACAGGGGAGTTAGCTCAGGGTTCTAGAAGGAATGGAAGTTACTTGGAAAATATAGGAGTGCTTTACAAAGACTTCAGAACCAGTCTCCTTCATGTTTTCCAAGCCTGTGGCAACTGGAAGCTATCTCTCAGGGATTACCTGCCTGGTGCTGACAGGCTTTAGCTCCCTGAAGTCTCAATAGCAACCTCCTCCTATTTTGTCTGATTAGTAATCAATGCTTACAGTAAGCCCCACCCCCCCAGCACACATCAGCACACCCAGCAAGACAGCAATTGGCACACACATGCTGCAGAACTTTCAGTTTGATATTTTGAGACCTAAATGGTGAGAGAGAAGGAGAGGGAGGGAAGGCAGGGGAGAGAGAGAGAGAGAGAGAGAGAGAGAGAGAGAGAGAGAGAGAGAGAGAGAGAGAGAGAGAGAGAGAGTCATTATTCGAAGGAAGAGAGCTCACAGACATTGCTCTTACAAACATCCAGATTGAGCCCACCAGTCCACAGTTAGAGCACACACACCAGGGTTTATGTGACCTCTCAGCTGCTAACAGGTTTTTCTCAGCTCTTAACAAGTTATCTAATCCTGTGCCTGTACAGCCCTTTCTTCTGCTTACAGCTGGCTACACACACACTTCATTTGTTCATTCCTTGGGTAGATTTTTGGTTTGGATTTTCATCATCTGTCTGAGTCGCCCACAGTCTTTGAAAACTTAATTCACAGGGTGAGAAAACAGTAAGGTAAACAGTGCTCTCTGTTGTGCGGCTCCTCTCCGTGTGCTTCTACAGGAAATGCATTTCTGACACTTTTAAAATGAGCAATCACATGTATAATCAACTTGGTTAAAACTTCCTTCCTGGTAACTGCAACACTTCCTCTGCATCTGGATATGAAGGGAGCCCCAGAAAAGCGGAAGAGTCGAGAGGTGCCCCGGGTAGGTTTGAATTTGTTTTCTTTTCATAAAGTAAACAAATGACCCTTGGGCAGTGTCGTCTGCAGGGCTCTAGCAGTTACTGCTGCTGTCTGTTGTTTGCTCGGGCTGACTCGGAACAGTGACGCTTCCTTCTCAGCTGGGATATTTTTGTCTAGAACCATTGCGGGTTCACAATGAGCCAAGCGCTGACCGTCCGAGTTTCCTTGTCTCACTCAGCCTAGACTGTGTGTATCCACAAGGTTCCGGCGAGAGCCCACAGGTGCATTATTTCTCTCTGCTTTTGTTTGTGAGGAAGGGGGAGGCCTCAGAGCCCATGACGGGCAGGCTCGGTAGTCTTACAAGTGCATGCTTGGGAATTCCGTACAGTGTTTTTGTAAGAAGACAAAGCTGCTTAGCCCCAGACATGAGGAGAACCAGTGAGTATTTGGTCAGCCTCTTTTCTCCCGTACCTTGTATCATGACAGAGTATGAGTTCTTGGTGTCACTGAGGCAGATCCTGAGTTGTGCTTGTATGCTTAAATTTGGACATGTTTTATTTTAAATCTATGTCAGTATGAATATAGCTCATGGTTTCTCTGTTATCTATTCTATAATGTACCAAAAGACCAAAGTGAGTGCTTTAAGCTACAAAGCGACAGTTGTGTGGGACAGTTGGTTCCATTTATTTGCCAAGTATAACTTAAATGTATTTTAAGAGGAGGGAGATTGACTTTAAAAATTACTTAACCGACCGGGTGCAGTGGTGCATGCCTGTTAATTCCAGCACTCTGGGAGTCAGAGGCAAGCAGATTTCTGTGAGTTCGAGGCCAGCCTGGTCTACAAGCAAGTCCAGGACAGCCAAGGCCACACAGAGAAGCCCTGTCTCAAAGTAAATAAATAAGTAAGTAAATAAATAAATAAATAGCTTGACCTAAGAATTGAATATAAGTTAAGATCCAATGAAACTTGTCTTTTATAGCTTTTAATTAAACTCTTCTTTGGGCATATAATTAATACTTCACTATTTTTCAGGAAATAATGAATTATGGGTCTTATTAACATCAGTTAGAGAGTAAATGATATTTTCTGAAATGTTTTGTTTCAATATTTGAACATGGTTTAGAATATAATGTTGTGTCAATGAAGCAATACTAAATAGTAAAATCAAAATGTTTTATGAATCAATTTTCGCTCTTAGTACTCTGAGCATTTCAGTCATTACTTGATGGGTTCATTAGCTGGAAAGGTCATAGTTGCACTTAATCGCTTTGTAGAGGGCAAGTACTTATATATGGGAAATATGATGGGAATAAATTTGTAAATTCTTGGTAAGGAGATGAAAATATTAGAACAAAAAGAAACTGAATTATCATTTAGGGTCTGAACAGCAGGCCATTGGAGGGCAGCAATCATGTCCTCTGCCAGGTCTTCTGTAATGCTGAGGCAGGTCCAACCAACTGGCTCAGTTACAATTACCTAAAAGTTCACAATGGGGAAATCCAAGTATGGGGACCCCTCCCTCACCTGTAGTGTAGCAAGGATAGCTGGAATGCTCCAAGTTCCGTGTGTCTCCAAGTGGCTTTGGTTACAACCTTTGCCAGTTTTGCTATTTTTGAGTTTTATGAATGAAATAACATTCTGTCTTATATGGAAAGGAAAAAAATGAAAAGAAAAAAGACAGGAAGTTGACTAGGGAGAACATTCTGGGCTCAGACAGTTTGAAAATAGAGAAGATGAAGCAAGATTGAGTGTCTGGGTTAGAGAAGTGTGAGACTGAACAAAGGAAACACATTGACTTGTTTCTAAAATGACACTCAGGGTCTCTTGCACTGCACCTTAGAAACTGGGACTGTGTTCTTGGTTGTGTTGTCCCATGTTCCTGTGCACTTCGGGGTACTTAATGCGGTTACCATTTGAGCCAGTAAATGTCAGACACTGCTAGATGAGTGTTTTACATATTTTTGTGCACGTGTGTGTGAGTGGGGTATATGTGTGCAGTGTAAGCACACATGTGTGCATGTGCACAAGTACACCTGCGAAGGACAAAGGAGACACTCTTTACCTTAGTCCTTTCAGACAGGGTCTCTCACAGAACCTAGAGCTGGGCTGGTGGCCCACAAGCCCCAGTGATCTCTGTTCTCCTCCCTCCTACAGAGAGAGTGGGAAGAGAGGGAGAGGGAGAAGGAAAGGGAGAGGGACAGAGAGAACTGGGGTTACAGGCCCATGGTGGGCAACTTATGTGGTGGTAGGATGTAAACTTGTACAGCAAGCATTTTTTCCAATGAGCCATCTCTCCAACCCTGTAGTGCTTTACAATTTTTAAATGAAAACATTACACGCACGCACGCGCGCGCGCGCGCGCACACACACACACACACACACACACACACGAGAAAATATGTTGGCATATACGCATTACCCGATTTTTTAAAAGTACACTGCCTTATTTAACTTCTGCCTCCACTCTCTAAGTGTAAATAACCAAACCAACATATAAGAAATAGGCTCAAGAGCCGAGTGTGGTGGCGCACACCTTTAATCCCAGCACTCGGGAGGCAGAGGCAGGCGGATCACTGTGGCATTCCAGGCATGGTCTACAAAGCAAGTTCAAGACAGCCGGAGCATGAGAGAAGCATGGGAGAATGGCAAAGTAGAAGGATCCAGAGGGTCCTAGAAACCTACAAGTAGAACATTATGATAGGCAGATTTGGGCCCAGGGGTCCCGCTCAAACTAAGGCACCAGCCAAGGACAATACAGGCGGTAAACTTTAAACCCCTACCCAGATCTAGCCAATGGTCAGAACATTCTCCACAGTTGAGTGGAGAGTGGGATATGACTTTCTCACGTACTCTGGTGCCTCACATTTGACCATGTCCCCTGGAGGGGGAGACCTGGTGGCACTCAGAGGAAGGACAGCAAGTTGCCAAGAAGAGACTTGATACCCTATGAGCATATACAGGGGGAGGTAATCCTCCTCAGGAACAGTCATAGGGGAGGGGAATAAGGGGAAAAGGGGAGGGAGGGAAGAATGGGAGGATACAAGGGATGGGATAACCATTGAGATGTAACAAGAATAAATTAATAATAAAAAATTAAAAAAAAAAAAAAAGACAGCCGGGGCAACACAGAGAGACCCTGTTTCGAAAAGTAGAACAAAACAAAAAGAAACAAGCTCAGAGGTGAAGTAGGCCACATCACCTAGGCGGTAGGCGACTGGCTGAGAGTCGTGCTGTTAAACACAGCGCTGCCTCCAGCTTACTTGGTCCCCCTAGGCCTCGTGTTCACACCAACCCACTACAACTTCTCCCTGCCATGATACAGGAATGTACAGGGAACAGCGTCTTCTAGCTCTGTTTTTCCACTCCCAGGTTGCATAGGGCATGGAGCTGGAGGACTATGAACAGCCCGTGGTTCTAAGAGAAGACAACCTCCGCAGGCGCCGGAGGATGAAGCCGCGCAGCGCAGTAGGCAGCCTGTCTTCCATGGAGCTCATTCCCATTGAGTTTGTACTGCCGACGAGCCAGCGCATCAGCAAGACTCCAGAAACAGCGCTGCTGCACGTGGCTGGCCACGGCAATGTGGAGCAGATGAAAGCTCAGGTGTGGCTGCGTGCACTGGAGACCAGTGTGTCCGCGGAATTCTACCACCGCTTGAGCCCGGACCACTTCCTTCTGCTCTACCAGAAGAAGGGACAATGGTATGAGATCTACGACAGGTACCAGGTAGTGCAGACCCTAGACTGCCTGCGCTACTGGAAGATGATGCACAAGAGCCCTGGCCAGATCCACGTGGTACAGCGACACGCACCTTCCGAGGAGACCCTGGCTTTCCAGAAGCAGCTCAACTCCCTGATTGGCTACGACGTCACTGACATTAGTAACGTGCACGATGACGAGTTGGAGTTCACCCGCCGCCGTCTGGTCACACCCCGCATGGCTGAGGTGGCTGGCCGGGATGCCAAACTCTACGCCATGCACCCTTGGGTGACATCCAAACCTCTCCCAGACTACCTGTCAAAAAAGATTGCCAATAATTGCATCTTCATCGTCATCCACCGCAGTACCACCAGTCAAACCATCAAGGTCTCGGCAGATGATACTCCTGGCACCATCCTTCAGAGCTTTTTCACCAAGATGGCCAAGAAGAAGTCCCTAATGAATATCCCAGAAAGTCAAAGTGAGCAGGATTTTGTGCTGCGAGTCTGTGGCCGCGATGAGTACTTAGTGGGTGAAACGCCCCTCAAAAACTTCCAGTGGGTGAGGCAGTGCCTCAAGAACGGAGATGAAATACACCTGGTCCTCGACACGCCTCCGGACCCAGCCCTAGACGAGGTGAGAAAGGAAGAATGGCCACTCGTGGACGACTGCACTGGAGTCACCGGCTACCATGAGCAGCTGACCATCCATGGCAAGGACCACGAGAGTGTGTTCACAGTGTCTTTGTGGGACTGTGACCGAAAGTTCAGAGTCAAGATCAGAGGCATTGATATCCCTGTCCTGCCTCGGAACAGCGACCTCACTGTGTTTGTAGAAGCTAACATCCAGCACGGGCAACAGGTTCTTTGCCAAAGGAGAACCAGCCCTAAACCCTTCACCGAAGAGGTACTCTGGAATGTGTGGCTGGAGTTTGGCATCAAAATCAAAGACTTGCCCAAAGGCGCCCTATTGAACCTCCAGATCTACTGCTGCAAAACTCCAGGACTGTCCAGCAAGGCTTCTGCAGAGACGCCAGGCTCCGAGTCCAAGGGCAAAACCCAACTTCTCTATTATGTGAACTTACTGTTAATAGACCACCGGTTCCTCCTCCGTCACGGGGACTATGTGCTCCACATGTGGCAGATATCTGGGAAGGCCGAAGAGCAGGGCAGTTTCAATGCTGACAAGCTCACATCAGCAACCAATCCTGACAAGGAAAACTCAATGTCCATCTCTATCCTCCTGGACAACTATTGTCACCCCATAGCCCTGCCTAAACATCGACCCACCCCAGACCCAGAAGGAGACAGGGTTCGAGCTGAAATGCCCAATCAGCTTCGAAAGCAGCTGGAGGCCATCATAGCCACAGATCCACTTAACCCGCTCACAGCGGAGGACAAAGAATTGCTCTGGCATTTCAGATACGAAAGCCTGAAGCATCCGAAAGCCTATCCTAAGCTATTCAGCTCAGTGAAATGGGGACAGCAAGAAATTGTCGCCAAGACGTACCAGCTGTTAGCCAGAAGGGAGATCTGGGATCAAAGTGCCTTGGACGTTGGCTTAACCATGCAGCTCCTGGACTGCAACTTTTCTGATGAGAACGTAAGAGCCATTGCAGTCCAGAAACTGGAGAGCTTGGAGGATGATGACGTGTCTCATTACCTTCTCCAGCTGGTGCAGGTAGGGGCTGGTGGTGGTGGCAGGAACTGCTCTCTCAGAGAGCTTATTTGCATGCCCACAGGCACCCTCCTCAGTAGTCATCCCATATCCTTTGTTCAGTTTCATGATCACTCAGCTTAGCGCTGGTGAAGCCACGCCAAAAAGTAGTAAATGCTTCCATTGACTTTTTTTTTTTTTTTAACTTTTTTTTTTTTCTGGGTTTGCCAGCAAGTATTTGAAAGACACCAGTGCTGTACTTCACATTTTAGAACTGCCCACGTGGAAATAACACTGTCCTCACTGGTTATTTTAATGAACTAGTTGCAGGCTTCCTTGTGCCAAGGCCCCACTGATTTACATGTTTTTTGTGTATTGTGTCATTTGATTCCACTAATAACTGTGATGGTGGTCAGACTAGAATTTGGATTTGTGCTTTATACATATGGAAATTGAGATACAAGAAGATAAGTTATGTATCCAAAACCATACATTTTAAAAAAAGAAATGGACCAGAATTAAAGGGCTGACTAACTCCAGGCTTTATTCTTTTTATGGCTTCCAAATATGCTACATGAATCCAGCAGCAGGATAATACAGGCTAGATAAATTCTTAATCTCTGCCTCTGCTTATTACAATTCACAGAACAACATCTAGGTAGAAATTTTAAAATGTTTTTTTTTAATTCTTGAGAATTTTATACAGGTACATATTATATGAAACATGATCATATATACCCTCTATTTCCCTTCAAATTCTCTTCCTGTCCTTATTAATATGTCTGCCTCTCAAGTTAATGTCACTTTTTCCCTAATATCTGCTAAATCCACTTGGCACTGTCCAAGTGTTCATGGGTATTGGGTCATCCGTGAGAGCATGGGAATCCGCATCTTCTGAAGGGAATGATTTTTCCTCTCCTAGCAACTACCCACTGCCAATAGCTTCTCAGTAAGAGGTGGGGCCTGGAGATCCTCCACCCCATCCGTGGCAGAAGTTTGGCTGCTTCGATCCTACACAGATTGTGTGCAGGTGACTACAATGACATCACAGCCCATGATGGCTTTGAGGCCTGTTCCACAGGAGGAAAAGTCGTGCTTGGTACTGTATTCCTGGTCAGAGACCCATTGCTGGGGGAGTCATAGGCCCTAGAGTAGAGCATGCTCTTGTTATTTTGCTAACTGGTTGTGCTGAGTAGAATCTGGACAGCCCCCCCTCTTGTAACAGGCACGAGACTGTGTTTCACTCAGTTCCCATGATGCTCTCTGAGGTCCTGTGGGGTCAGCGATATGCCTGCTATTTAGCTGGGTTGTTAAAGGGTGACCGTCCTGCTCACTTTAGTTCTCAACTTACGTTGTATTGCTTGACAAAGGGAAGGAAAGGAAAACCAAAAACTAAGATAGAAAAGGGAGTGTACAGCACAGATGCACTCATTCAGTAGTTTAACAGCTTCTTCAGTAAGAAGACAAACCTTCAGATTTGCTTCAGTGCACACAAACACACACACACACACACTGTATTTAATAACAAGTTATGAAGTTATAACAAGGGTTTCTGGGAAACCCAGGGTACTATGAGCAAATGGCGGGGGCGGGGGTGGTCAGGTGACACTTAAATTTGATTATTACATCTAGGGAAAGTTCTGAGGAGGCAATACTTGATCTGACAATTTTTTTTTTCATTGTCATTTTCCAAAGTAAACTTTGCAGAATTCCAAGATGAATATTTTCTTGAAAATTTTTTAGGTGAAAGAGGTCAATTGGTCTTATTAAAATTGGACCTGTGGGCTTAAATTTGAAGAGTGGTACTCATCTGTGCAGCAATTTGAAACATTTTCAGGTCCAGCTAAATGACTCACCATTGGTTAAAATGGCCTCTTGGTTGCGATCTGCATCATTGCTATAGAAGTGAAACACGAAGAAAGGCCAGCTCTAAGGCTAGAAACTTCAAACGCATTTAAAGCAAGTCCTGTTGACTGAGTAACCACATTCTCAGAACTCGGCTCAGATGCAGCTCTATGGCACCTACTTGACCACACCCAAGAGAAGCACTTTTGAAAGAAGGGCTAAAATTTAAACACTAAGATCATATTGATTAGATTGAACTGGAAACCCAAAGCGAGAGATGCGAAGACTTCAAGGCTCAAAAACATATGTGAGGGTGGAAATGTCTTCTGTAAGGTAGTTAATTTTAGACGTATATACACTACCTACCTTCTAACTTAAGCTATGCATTGATGATTAAATAACATTGTTGCTTTCAATACTGTTAGCTATTTTTTTAAGCTTGTTGAAAAATAAAATATGGAAAACATACAGGCACCCACCAAGATTTAGTTTACTTTTCCCATTTTATCTGTTATTTTTCTTCAGTAATAGAGCTGTCATTTCACTTAATAGCCAACCCGGAACCAACAGTGTGAAAACGATCCAACACTAACCATGAAGGTCAAGTTCTGCATAGAAAATCAGGGATAGATACCCTGACACCCAGCTCCATGCCACAGTGTGGGGGGCAGGGGCTGTGGCTTACCTACAGTAAGAAGGTGGGATTGCCCAAAAGGAAGCAGCAGGGTTTTTGGATCTTCACACTTGGCCCTTCCTTGCAACAGCATTCTGATGAGTATTGAGTTTCCACCGTCCATTTGCTTTGTAACAACCACTCTTAAGTTTTTGGATTGTGAGCCTAGACTTTAACAGCTGAGCCATCTCTCCAGCCCATAACACCTTGCTCTTTAAAGAATTATTACAGCTGTGTCTGCCTCTCCCCTCCCCCTTCCGATAACCCAAGTCATTCTAACTTAAGAGCAAAAGCTTTTGCGACTTCAGCATTGTCAGCACCCAGACCACAGCACTGTGCATCAGGAGTTCTGGCTTCCAGCCCCAGTTTGGTCTTTATCTTCTCTAGGATGCTAAGCAAGCACCTCCTCTTGCCCTCAGTGTTCACTAAACAGGGAACTGGATTTGAGTGGTCGGAGAGATTCTCACCACCTTAGCTGGAAAGACCCATTCGTGTGGAACCATGGGTTTCCCCCGTTTCCTTTCTCCCGACTGACCACTGCAGAGCAGCTTCCTTCAAATGCCAATGTGCTCTTCCTTTCAGGCTGTGAAATTTGAGCCATACCATGACAGCGCGCTGGCCAGATTCCTGCTGAAGCGTGCCTTGAGAGTAAGTACTTCCACTTTAATAGCAGCCTAACAGTATAGGCCACCAGGAATTGCCCGGTAAACCTACAGCATTAGTCATCATCATCTCAACCATCTTGTACCCATCTCAGAACAAAAGAATCGGTCACTTCTTGTTCTGGTTCTTGCGAAGTGAGATAGCCCAGTCCAGACACTACCAGCAGAGGTTCGCTGTGATCCTGGAAGCATACCTGAGGGGCTGCGGCTCGGCCATGCTGCAGGACTTCACACAGCAGGTCCAGGTGATCGAGATGTTACAGAAAGTCACCATTGATATTAAATCTCTCTCTGCTGAGAAGTATGACGTCAGTTCCCAAGGTACAGTGGCTGCATTTTCTCAGTTCTCTTTCCAAATGCCATAACTGTTTTGATTGTTCTTTCTGGAATTCAAGTTGTATTTTGCTAAAGTCAGCCAAGAAAACATTGTTTTGGCATCTTGTCTGCACGAAGTAAGAGGGTTTAAAGCACTCCCTCTATAAGACATGATGTGTATGACCATAAAGGTATATATTCCCAAAACAATGAAGTTGTGCATATGGAACTTGGGGGAATTCAAGAACCATGTGTGGATGGAAGAGGTAATCGTCAATAACAGTTTCACACATTAGAGGTTATTTCCAAATATTTTCCTCTGCCCCATCTTTGATATGTGCATACTGATTTCAAATTATCAGAATTGTAAGGTAGTATTGAGACGTTAGGTTGGTTTTAAAATGCTTGCATGTATACATGTTTGCATCTCAGAATAATCCACATAGGTGTATGTATGTCACCTTCACATACACACACCCCACTTCTCTGTAGCCATTTCTGACCCCTTGTCTCTGCTCTAGAAAAATTAATCACTCCTATAAGGTTTGGGTTGATACCACTTTAATCTGTTGACACATTTCTCTGGAGTGATAAAGTATATGAAACTTGAACCTAGAGAATATCTTTTATTCACTTTATAAACCTAGATCTAACATTACAGCTTAAAACAGACAAACATCCCTGCCCAGTGACGTAAGATTTTGAGGGTTTTTAATTTCTCGCCTTCCCTCTTGACTTCTTCCTAGCTCCTTGATCATGCCTTTCTCCCAAACTACGAATGGTAGTAATAACAGTCTTACATTCGGACTGGCCGCTGTGTGTAGTCTGTACTCTGTGTGTTTGAGACTTTTGAGGTTGCCACATCTTTGGTACACACCCTAACTTCCTCTTTCGAGAATTTGCAGAACTCTAAGGCAGCTCTATTTAACAGTGCATTCAGATGTCTGCTCCACAAACCACATGGCCGATGAAAGTCTCACTGGCTGGAAAGACGAGGGCAGTGCTTATTCCTTAGACTTGCTCTCAGCACATGCTTGTGACTGGAGGAGTTTCCACATGCGTTAACATATGTCCTCTGCCTGTGAAGGGACAGTTACAGTTAAGTTGCTCACTGTAATCATGACTTACTTTACTTACTTGGAATTGTTAGATCCCCAAAGGGGGTCTATATCCCTTTTCCTACTACCAACTTCCTAAATCAAATACATGGAATACTAAGGAGATGTGACCTTAGGAAACGTTGAGATAGTAGATAGTCCTGTTAATGCCTTGTGCTCACTTAACTTCTGTATGCTTTTGATAATTGCAGTTATTTCACAGCTTAAGCAAAAGCTTGAGAACCTGCAGAATTCCAATCTCCCCAAGAGCTTTAGAGTTCCCTATGATCCTGGACTGAAAGCAGGTGCCCTGGTGGTAGGTATCCGTGGGATGTCTCTGTGTGTTCCTTATGCCTTGCAAATGTCTAGTATGCTTTGTAGAGCCAGGGCTTCCCAATGCATCTTCAGGAGACACAGGAAACTAGAGCAACCCCAGATGGGCTTTTGCTAAGATCCTCTCTAATCTCTAGTACTCAAAGCCCAAATACAATGCCCCAGTGGAAGGGTAATTGCCCTTCCATTGTATTTTAAATCAGCTTATCGGTGAATTCTTTATATAAACAGTTGTTCATAGTGTGAAGTTCAGTGAGTTTTTCACAGATAAATGCTTCCATACAACCACCAGAAAATTCAAGACACTTAACATCCCTTTGGAAATACAACAGAAATTCTTCAAGTCAGTATCAGCTGGCCATATTGTAGGTGGGCCTGTGCCTTGACTCTCTGATCATTTCCGTTGATTAAGTGTTAGTAGCACACACTGTAACAAACCACTTTGTATGCATGTAAGACTCTTAGAGAGGCATACCTCCATTAATGCACCTCTTCTGCATGCATTGTAAACCCCACAGGATATTTTTTCTTTAAAGAAAAATATATGTACAATAAATAGATTAAGCCATCTTAAACATTTGTCCACATATTATTATGCTGGGTACTCTCCCAATACCATGTTTCTTTGATCTTTAACATGCTATCCTGCAAGCTGTTAGCAATACATTCTTTCAGAGTTTACTTAGCCCAAAATGTTTTACTATGCATTTGTTTTCACTAGGCAGAGATTCCTAGCTTACCATTTTTCCTCTGGCTGGCCTATGTCCTGATGATGACACTCTGGCTTTGTCTTTGAAGTTCTATTTATAATGCATCCTTTTCTCCCTATTTCTTTTCAGATTCCTTTCCCCCCTGGTTTTCAGTGGATTGATTACAATGTGTGTTGGCACAGGTTTCTTGTGATAAAGCACCAGGCTATGTTGCTTCTTGGGCTTGTGGTCATTCATCAGTTCTACCACATTTGGAAATTGTTTAACTGTTATTATTTTCCGTCCCTTCTCTGGACTTTCTTTCAGAGACCCCTGTTCCTATACTCTAGACTGCTAGGCCGTGAGCTCTGCATGGTGCCTTTCTTTTTCCATGCTTTCTCCAGGAAAGAGCCTCCAGCACTAAGCTGAGATGCCTGCAAGCACAGTTACCTTCATTGCTCGGGGGCCACAGATTTCCTGTCTGCCACCTAATGTGTGACAAGAGTTGTTCATGTATTTTTCTGGTCTAGTTGCTTACAGGAGGACAGATAGGCTTCATCAGCTAAACCTCATGAAAAGAAGGGGAAATACCTCCTTCACATGTCTAACTCTATTAACAATCACTAAGCCAGGTGTAGTGGTGCACACTTTTAATTCCAGCACTCAGGAGGCAGAGGCAGGCGGATCTCTATGAGTTCAAGGCCAGCCCCACCTACAAAGTGAGTCCAGACAGCCTGTCTTGAAAAAAACAAAACAAAACACAATTAAGAGAAAACGCATATACAATCCAGAGTAATCATTTATATATTACTAGGAATTATGATATATTAATACAGCTTTCAAATTGTTTGCCTTTCTTTAAAAATGACATCATATTTTTTATTCATTTTTATTTTATGAGTATGAGTATTTTGCTTGCCTGCCATATACATGCAATGCCTGAAGAGACCAAAAAAGGGTGGTGGATCCCTTGGAATTGGAATCCCAGGCTGTTGTGAGCTGCCCTATGTGGGTGCTGGGAACTGATCCCACATCCTCAGCAAGAGTAATGGTCTTAAGTGCTGAGCCATCTCTACATCTCTACATTACACATTTGATTCATAGTGCATTCACTTTTGTCTAAAACCCATAAAAGGTCTAGGCTGGTTTTTACGACCACTGTCACCATGCTTTGTTTAGATATGGGGGAGGGACCTGGAAGTCCTGTGCCCAAGTGTCAGGTTTTCCGTTTCTTCCTGTTAAGTTTCCCTGAGTTAGATATGGCCTACATCTGATTCTGGAGTAATAGCATTTCAGACACTATGGTAGCACTGGAACTCCTTTTTTTCAAATTAAATCTTAGGAAGGTAATGCAGATACTATGAAAGTGCTCTGAATTAAACACTTTTAGTGGGAGTACCAGTGTGCCATGGAGGAGTAGGGTGGGCAAGATGGTACCAGCTTTATCCCGTGGGCTCTCCACAGACCCTTGGAGTTTCTTGGAGTACAATCTGAGAGCCATTGTTCAAAGGGTTGTGAAGTTCTTCCACACATAGATAGCATTTGCAGTTTAGGTGAGAACACCGTCTATATCTTTATCCAAATATTGAAAATCATTTTCCAGCCAGTTCTTTGCCCCTATGTATAGTAGTAATGCTTTACAAGAGAACCAGCACCTCCTCAGTGTGCATTCATTGTATGTGACCATGTGACCACTTCCTTATAGATTGAAAAGTGTAAAGTGATGGCCTCCAAGAAAAAGCCCCTGTGGCTTGAGTTTAAATGTGCTGATCCTACAGTCCTATCCAATGAAACCATTGGAATCATCTTTAAACACGGTGATGATCTGCGCCAAGACATGTTGATCTTACAGGTAGGCTGACGTGAAGGAAGTGCGGGCTTTGGCAATTATCTAATGAAAGAATTCTATATTGATCTAAACCATGCCTTTCCCTCTCTCTCTCTCTCTCTTTCTTTCTTTCTTTCTTTCTTCTTTCCGTAAGATAAGCAGCAATCAGAGGGTACTTAACAGACAAGTTTTTCTTGGTGACTGTAGCTGCTGTGGATCATCAGACACGCCATCTAGTGAGCACCTTATTTCTTTCTGTCTTCTCAAAGATGGGTGTTCAACGTTCCCTAGTAGCCAGATACACTTGCCTTACCTGGCCACTTTTTAAGCATCACGCTCTAAGCATGTTAACGTGGACTGTGGGATGACTTGTCTACAGTACCTAGTTTATTCCTATTCACAGACTGTCAACACACCAGCAGGCGTACTCCTTAAACACATCTCTTTTTGGTACCCATACACAAACTCAAGCCATAATTTGATGCAAAGGAGAAAAAAGATGAGGATCTTGGTGGCCACGTAGCTGAATGATGAGGGAAGGGGATGAATGGTCGGGGCATCAACGCCCTCATTGCTTCGGATTTCTGAGGATCTATGATCTCCGGCTTCTAGTGCTTCATCACGGAAGAGGTGAAGTTCTGAAACCTAAGGCACTTTACTTATGACAGACAAAGCATGCTAAGCTAAAGGCAGCCTATTCAAAAACACGTTCTCAATTTGTCTTAAGGTTCTGGTTTGACTTATTGCTAATATAGTACTCAGCTTTCTTTTCCAGGATGGGTTTGTTTCCTTGCTGCAGTTGTTTTGCTTTGCCTTTTGCCCAAGAACAGATTTTTTTAAAAAGAAAGAAATCCTTTAATATTTTTAAAGATCAAGTTAGTTTTAAATAAACCTATAGAGTCTTTTGAATTGTTCAAAGATGAACAGTTCAAAGCCACAAAACAATCACTCTGCTGTTTCTTTTATTTTGAGAGATAGTTTGCACTTAGACTTTCTGTTTCTTTTATTGTTTTATTGTTGTTTATTCTATTTATTATTTTTTGCTGCTTACTGAAACTCTCAATGCCTTTGTTCCTTTATCCACTGGGTGGAAATAGCAATAATAGTCCCAATATAAGCTTAATACAAGGAATCACATATAAATAGCAACCAGTTAATGTTTGGTCTTAGTATCACCATTAGTGATTTCACTGCCTTGGTTGTAGCATGGATCTTATAGATATTTTACATAAGAACATTATAGTTATTGTGGGAAAATATACATAACAAAGTGGAATGCTTTGATAAGATAGATTATGAAACATGGCAAAAAGCCTCCCAAGTGAAAACTCTTTATGCTTTTCTTCAACATATACCCCAGGGGCTGAAGTTAACAGGTCTGCAATGACAGGAGGATTTTGAGTATCAGACTGATCAATGAACACTGAGCTATTACTTATGTGTTTTACATTTACCCATATACTGTAATCAGATAGGATTACTGGCTTTTTAAGAGAGAAGGAAAGTGCATTGGCCAGCATCTGTGTATAGTAGGAATGTGTGTGCTTTGGTTTCCAGATTCTACGCATCATGGAGTCCATTTGGGAGACGGAGTCTCTGGACCTGTGCCTTCTGCCATATGGTTGCATCTCAACTGGTGACAAGATAGGTATGTATATGCATCAGCAGATGCACGTGCCACTCTGCTAGCTTTGAAAGAACATCACTCCCTCAGTGCAACCAATCCATAACTGGAAAGCTATGCTTATAATCAAAGAGGAGGCGATACTCTCAGGCTGGCGGGAGCCTCTCCGTTCAATAAGAACATGTTGAGGATACACGGGTACCTGACTCAGGTCTGTGCCCTCGGGTGGGAAGACTCGCTCCCTCTCCTGCTGTCCTCCAGCTCTGAACTGCAGCTCCGTCTAAGTGTTTCTTTCTCAAGTAACATTTAAAATTAGGTAGGAAGAGCTGTCACTTCTTTTTAAATTCCAGAATTCACAGTACTGAAGCTATTACACACTCCACTCAGGTACTTTTATAGAACATTTAACATTTTAGTTTTAATCACACTTATTTTTTATTCAAGGTTCTGATATAAGAACTGTACAAAATGTGTGGCCTTGTTACCTGTAAAGGGGAACGTACCAACCTCCAAACATGGCTCTTTCCTCTCCTTAGTCAGGATATTGGGGTTTGAGGGTTTCCCCTATGGGCACAGCTTATCTGTTAGATAGAGTGCCTGGTTCTAGACCGTACAACTTCTGGAGCTTGGCTCTTATTACCGTCCCTAAAATCAATCAGTCAAACCACAACAACAAAATAACTCAGACCTGGAAAACAGACCTTTGGCCCAAAAAAAAAAAAAAGCATCAAATAAAAAAACCTTCCACTTTTCATGTGGCCAAGACTTTGCAGTATCAGCCTCCACTGAATTCTGTGTCTCCTCTCATAGGAATGATTGAGATTGTGAAGGATGCTACAACCATTGCTCAGATTCAGCAAAGCACCGTGGGTAACACGGGAGCGTTCAAGGATGAAGTCCTGAACCATTGGCTCAAGGAAAAATGCCCTATTGAAGAAAAGGTGAATTCTTACTCTTTCCTCCACATCCCAGGCCTGCCCTCCAGACAGTTTGTCTTCTGTCAGACAATAGTGATTTCTGGCCTGGGCAGGCTCTCCTAATGGAAGTCTCTGTTTCCCAACACTGTGGGGAAGTCTTTTGTTCCTGAGGGGGTTTTGAGGGTTTTCCCCTGGTGACACAGCTTCTCTGCGAGACAGAGTGCCTAGAGTTCTAGTACTGGAAAACATTTGCTTCAGTTTTGATTACCAATCAGGCTTTGCATAGAATTTGGTTCTATGAAACAGTCCGTTGGCACTTCTTATGGCTATTTTTGTTGTCCAACCTAAAGATACATTATTTCATACCAACAAGATAATTTACAGTTCAGTCCTGTGGCTCTCACTGGTAAATGGTGGATGTTGAAAGTGTCCATCTTGCAGAACTGTATACACTGATCCTTCACAAACTGGCTGGCTGGGTGGTCTGAGTTCTACCGCACAGGAATAGTGCTTCACATTTGCATGGCTGGCAGCCTTTGGTGGAGGGAATATAATTAGGAGCTTTATTAATCTCTTACACATGAAGACTTGTGAAACCATCTATACCCTTAAGTGGTCACAAGCAAAGCATCACTGCAGAAATTGCGATGAGTTCTGTACAGTTGTGGGCAAGTGACACAAGGAAAGGGCAGGAACTTAAGTTACAGTGGCCCTTTCATTCTTGGGTCATGTCACGGTGTTTGAGTGACTCTTCATTGAAAATACAAGGAGAACAGCGTGACAATCGGCGCTTCCTTGGTACATAACTAATGAGATCCGATTCAACCTTCTTTCTGTCTGAAATGGCTCCTAGAGCACTGTCTTTCTGGAAGGCATTCGGGCCGCTCTCTGTAGCTGGAAAGCAATTAACAGTCGTTGCATTCTCCTCAGTTTCAGGCAGCAGTCGAGAGGTTTGTTTACTCCTGTGCAGGCTACTGCGTGGCCACGTTTGTTCTTGGAATAGGTGACAGGCACAACGACAACATTATGATCTCAGAAACAGGTGAGTTTGCCCACTGTAAGGATAAAAATTTTTATTGTGGTAAAATATTTATAATGTAAAATGATCCATTTTATTTTTTTTGTGTGTGTGTGTATGTGTGTAAGAATAGGGATTTTATTTTATTTTATTTTAGATTTTTATTAACTTTACATTACATCCCACAGAGTCTCAGGGCATGAAAAATATATATGAATTTTTGTGAGACCCATATAATGACTGGCCACTGGTCCAATGCCCAGTAGAGTCATTATTTCATGAAGACAATCTTTATTTCACACACTCATCAACTGTTAAAATGATCCATTTTAATCACTCCTAAGGGTGCAGTTAAGTACTTTAAATCATTCACATTATTTTGCTAGCCATCACCAGTGTCTGTCTGAAACACTTGTCCTTGTGAAACACTGCCTCCCCACCATCCCGTCCTCCTGGAGTAGAGTAAGGGTGTACTCTGGAGCTGAGTTAGAAGTCATTGTGTATGGACCCTGGCCACTTTAGACAGACTGCTCCTAAGGAAAGGAGCGGCAGGAAATACGCCTACAAGAGAGAAAGTTGCAGTGGGAAGTAAACAGAGAGACTTGGGAGTATATTCTAGAAGGTGATAACGATAAGAGGGACCGACTGTGTCAAAGGTTACAAAAAGCAACTGGAACAGATAATAAAAATGCGAGCTGTCCTCCAGTGTGAGACACTGTAACTCTCTGAGCCTTGCTGGTTTACATTTTACTGGTTTACTCTGACAGTGGCCTGCAATGGCCACCATACCATGAGGCGTTCATATACGAAACCTGAACCAATTTTTATAGTCTTCCAGGTATCGTAGCCTGTAAGTCCAACATTCAGGAAGCCAAAGGAGAAGGATCACAAGTTCAAGGCTAGCCTGAGCTACATAGAAAGACTACATCACAACATTTTTTAAAAAAAGAGTAGAGTTTAGGAAAAAGTACCAGTGCTCAGAGTGAATTGCTTGTTCTTTGCAAGAACAGGGTTAACAGAAAAGAGTAGCGCATTTGTGGATTACAGAAATGATAAAAGATGAAATAAATAAAAGCTAATAATGCTGTGCTGGTAATGATGGCAATACTGGTAGAAACTAACCCAAAAGAGATTCAAAATGGTGTTTCTATCCTGTTACTTACAAGTAAATAGTTAACACCCATCTTGCAAGACAAAATACAACATCAGTCCATCAGTTACATGAGGACATTGAGCCTCTTAGGCACAATGGGCACATATTAGTGACAGTCTTTATTTACCTGTCTAAGAATATTTTAGAGACAAGGATTTTTTTTAAATGACATTTTGGTATCATCTAAAGAACAAACCTATCAAAACCACACTTGGTTCAAAGAATACTTTATGGCTGCTATTTTCATACACCTCTTAAGATAGGAAACACCAAAGGCTAATAAAAGAGTATAAAAATGCTGTCACTCAAAATAGTTCATTTTCAGGAAACTGAGGTTCTGTTTTGTCTTTTTATTGTTGTTGTTGTTTTGTTTTGTTTTGTTTTTGTTTTTAAGCAAAATGTTCATAATCCCTTCTGCCATGTAATGATGCCAGGCATTGTCCTCTCTTAAGGGAACCTATTTCACATAGACTTTGGACACATTCTTGGGAATTACAAGAGTTTCCTGGGCATTAATAAAGAAAGAGTGCCATTTGTCCTAACCCCAGACTTCCTGTTTGTGATGGGGACTTCTGGAAAAAAGACAAGCCCACACTTCCAGAAATTTCAGGTATGTCACCTCCTTCTCCCTCACTACACCTACTGCTAATACCAACCAATCACACCATAGATGTCACCTCCTCCTCCCCTTATGTTATGGTGACCCTCTCCCTCCTCTTCCTCCTCTTCCTCCTCCTCTTCCTCCTCATCCTCCTCTTCTTCCTCCTCCTCTTTCTCCTCTTCACCTCTGCTCATCCCTCCCCCAAGTACATGCAAAGTGATGCTTTCAGGGAATTGCTCACTAAACTCAAACAGCAAGTAAAAATGTCCCATATAGGACAGCCCTGGGGAAGACCAATCCCTGAGGTGATGCTGGTGCTGAGAACCTCTTGAGCTTCAAGGAAGGACAGCCATGGAGATTGATCTACTCCAGACTTTGACTAGAAGTCTCAAACTTCAAGTATGTTTCAGGGTCTCAAACAATTGTGAGCTTCACGTGGGCTTTGCTACTGTTGTGAGCATTATCATAGTACAACAGGAAAAATCTCATTGCACATGCTGGTTTTGTTTCTATGTTTTGTTGGTAATCTCATCAGCTTGCCCACAGGCTGGCTGTGCAGTGAGCTCTGGTTCCACTTACTGGCAAACGAGTCCCCACAGGCATCTACCTGGGAGTGTTTAGATTCAAACACATAATGAAAGCATTTTATATTTGTGAATTTAATAGCTGTGAAGAATACAATTCAGAAAAGCTGTAAGTACACCTACCTATTTTATAACAAAACAAACACAAAACAGAAGCCCCCTTAGCCTTGATTTGTCTGCACGTAGCTACCTTCCTCAGTGTGCCTTCATTGTGGTCTGCTTTGCACTCCACATCTCAAGGACAAGGCTTTTTCTAGGGTTCCCTTTGAGTCCAGCATGATCTTGGGAGATGACATGATCCTTGCACTGCAGAGGAACAGCTACTCCCATGTGCTGTTTTGTAACTTATGTCTTTGATCTACCGGCTGGTTGTCTAGTTAGTAATGACCAGACTTGCCCTCTCTGCTCACATGGTTTTAGGAGTTTGGGTGTGTGCATTTCTGCATACCCTCAGCTGGGTTTCAGACAATTTCCAGAAACTGGACACATTTCAGGGGTGGGGGTAGAGCAGAAGAATTTCACTACCTAGAGAAGAGAAAGCACTTAGTTGTACTCTCTTGAAAGTGGAGTTGATCTGACTAGCTTCGGACAGGACATGAGGACATGACAACAGCAAACAGTGGCTCAGAGCATATATATATATATGTTCTCAGTGAGTGATAGTACCTAGGAGTCTGTCACTTTGTCCAGGAGCTGGTGATGTCCTTATGGACCCACACAGAGCTCATGTCACTCCAAATACCAGCAGATTGCCCCCTTTAGCTTTCTTTGTTGCTCCTGCAATGGTTTTTCACCTTTAAAACCTTTGTGATAAAAAGCTGCTTATAATGAGTAAGCCAAGAGAGGAGCCCTGCTCCTCTCAGCAACAGCAAGTCAGAGCAACACCTATGTGTGGGGAGCAGGATCTTACAGCAACACCTGTGTATGAGGGGGGGAATCTTACAGCAACACCTGTGTATGGGGGGGGGAATCTTACAGCAACACCTGTGTATGGGGGGGGGGAAATCTTACAGCAACACCTGTGTATGGGGGGGGGGGAATCTTACAGCAACACCTGTGTATGGGGGGGGGGGGGAATCTTACAGCAACACCTGTGTATGGGGGGGGGAATCTTACAGCAACACCTGTGTATGGGGGGGGGGAATCTTACAGCAACACCTGTGTATGGGGGGGGGGAATCTTACAGCAACACCTGTGTATGAGGGGGGGAATCTTACAGCAACACCTGTGTATGGGGGGGGGGAATCTTACAGCAACACCTGTGTATGGGGGGGGAAATCTTACAGCAACACCTGTGTATGGGGGGGGGGAATCTTACAGCAACACCTGTGTATGGGGGGGGGGGGGAATCTTACAGCAACACCTGTGTATGGGGGGGGAATCTTACAGCAACACCTGTGTATGGGGGGGGGGAATCTTACAGCAACACCTGTGTATGGGGGGGGGATCTTACAGCAACACCTGTGTATGGGGGGGGAATCTTACAGCAACACCTGTGTATGGGGGGGGAATCTTACAGCAACACCTGTGTATGGGGGGGGAATCTTACAGCAACACCTGTGTATGGGGGGGGAATCTTACAGCAACACCTGTGTATGGGGGGGAGAATCTTACAGCAACACCTGTGTATGGGGGGGGGGGGAATCTTACAGCAACACCTGTGTATGGGGGGGGGAATCTTACAGCAACACCTGTGTATGGGGGGGGGGAATCTTACAGCAACACCTGTGTATGGGGGAGGGAATCTTACAGCAACACCTGTGTATGGGGGGGGGGAATCTTACAGCAACACCTGTGTATGGGGGGGGGAATCTTACAGCAACACCTGTGTATGGGGGGGGGGGAATCTTACAGCAACACCTGTGTATGGGGGGGGGGGAATCTTACAGCAACACCTGTGTATGGGGGGGGAATCTTACAGCAACACCTGTGTATGGGGGGGGGAATCTTACAGCAACACCTGTGTATGGGGGGGGGAATCTTACAGCAACACCTGTGTATGGGGGGGGGAATCTTACAGCAACACCTGTGTATGGGGGGGGGGATCTTACAGCAACACCTGTGTATGGGGGGGGGGAATCTTACAGCAACACCTGTGTATGGGGGGGGAATCTTACAGCAACACCTGTGTATGGGGGGGGGAATCTTACAGCAACACCTGTGTGTTGGGGATCTTATAGCAACACCTGTGGGAGAGGACTCTCACAGCAATACCTGGTGGGGGGGGGGTCTCACAGCAACACCTGTGTGTGGGGCTCTCACAGTCTATGCTCTTTGCTCCAAGAACATCTCTCCATCCTCTGTAACCAAAGCTTGTTTCTTAAGCCATCAAATCTCCTTCAGTCATGTGATATCCATATAGTGTGAACCGCCCAATGCACATCTCTGGGAATTGTGTTGTACTTTACACACTTGTGTTTTGGGAAGACTGGTCAGCATTTTACACACCTTTGAGTATTACCTACATACTGCCCATAGCACAGGGAACAAAGTTCTTCGTAGCAGACTGACTTGAGTATGCTTAACAGCTGTGTCTGCAACAACAGTCATTCATCCTTGTAGAGCCTTACTTCCTTCATCTGTAAAGAAGGAACATGACCTGCTTATGGGTTTTCTAGATGCTATTTATTTAGTTAATATTATAAATAAAAAGCTTTTATTTAGCTCGTAGTTCTGAAGGTTCCAGACCAAGAGCATTAGCCCCATTGACTCTAGACCACCAGTTCTCAACCTGTGGGTTGAACCCCATTTGGGGTCAAACAGCCCTTTCACAGGGGTTGCATATCAGATATCCCACACATCAGATATTTACATCATGACTCATAACAGTATCAAAGTTATGGTTACAAAGAAGCAATGAAAATAATTTATTGGGGGAGGGTTTCACCGGGAAGCTAGAACCCATTGCTCTAGATCTATAGGGAGCACTGTGGCTGTAGCAATGGTGGGAGCATATGTCAGAGCCAGCTGCTCAGCATTATTGCAGTGAAATATGCAGAATGTTTAGCCCATCTCAGACCACAGCAGAGGCTCGCTTACTACCTGTTTAGACATCAGGCAAGTCTTCCAACTTTGGAAATATTTAAAAAACTGCTTTTGAAGGAAGATCTCAGGCAATATATGTATATATATATATATATACATATATATATATATGACAGCGAAGTAGCCTGTTATAAAGAGGTACTTGAATCCCACCCTTACCTGTTCTCACACCATCTTATCCCCTCACCCAACCCCCAACTCACCCTCTTCACTTACAGGAGAAAAGCTGACCACTGAAGCAGGAAGTCATCCACATGCAAGATTTCCAAAGCTTGACAAAGATGGGCAGCCGAGCTCCATCACTTAACTGTGGACTTGGGCAAATCTTCCTTTGCCTTTTCTTTTTTTTTTTTTCCATTTCTTTTCTTTCTTTCTTTCTTTCATATTGCTAATTCTTATTGTGTTTCTTATTTTGTTCTTGTAATTGGAAAAGTCCTTCTATCTGTCTACCCCCGGGAACTACATGCATAAATTCTCCCAGCAATGTCTCAGAGGCTGGTGGAATAAAGTCATCATGTTTAGGCAAACTAGGAAAAGTACACATTCACATTTTGCACGATAAGTCCCCTTTGCTAGCTCGGCCTCATGATGTTAATCGATGCATATATGAATAACCCATTAGACAGGCCAGAGAAGAGCTGGCCCGCTCTTCGTTAAGGGTGGGGCAAGCCTCTTCCATATACAATACACACATGGGCGGCCATGGAACTGGGGATCACAATGTCGAACCAAAAGAGGAAGGCTGGGCTTTATCCCATTCTCCCCTGTCCGAGAAGACTGGCCCAGCCTGAGGTCATTCCATCAGTTACTTCTAGAGTGCGGCCAATGTTAGGAACAAGCCGTGATTAGGGCAGTGACACAAAACTGGAGCTCACACTTGGATCTATGAACATCTGTAGCCTTCAGGGCAGCCTTCCCACAGGCAGGGGTTAAGTGTATTTTAATGATGACAATTTCCATCTCCCTTTGACTGAGAAGATGTATTTTTTAAACAAGGCAAACAGTTGTTTTTTTTTTTTAATACATTAGTGACTTGTTTTATATTAACAGCTGTTTCAGGGATAGAAGCATGGTGCGGTGCTGTGGGTCAGCCTAAGGAGCTCCCTTAATCCTTAAATGTTATCTTATTTTGTTATTGTTGGGTGTGGTCATGCCACAGCATGTGTATAGAGGTCAGAGGGCAATGTCTGGGAGTCGGTGCTCCCTTTCCACCTTCATGTGGGTTCTAGGGTCAAACTCGAGTTGTCACATATGCAGGGACAATACCTTCACCCACCCAGCCATCTTTCCAGCACTCACTTCGTCTTTTAGGGCCAGCAATTGAGACAAAAACAAATCTTTGACTTCACTGCAGAAAATATTTTGAGGACAAACTAGGATGAAACAGAGTTGTGGTTTATTAATGATATTTTAATGTAGACTTTTAAGCATGGATGTTAAGAAAAGGAAAGGCTGTAGTGTAGTGGCAATTCTGGAATTTTGACTTCTTTAAAAACACAGAAATATTATAAAAATGTGCTTTCATTTTAATGCCAGGGGTAGCAATGTGGGGCTGCTTTAGACTGTCCACAGCAGCTGACTATGATTTGCTTCATGAACTCACAAAAGCATGGTCTGCCAGCTGCAGATAGTTTCTGAAATTGTGTGATGTTTGGAATTCTGGGAACTTTTCAGAGGATACATAAATGCTAGAGCCCCACTAGGAGGTCCGTGTTGGTTGCAGTTTGCTAGTAGCCATGGTAACACTGGGGTGAGGTGATAAAGGGTAGAAAAAAGAAGCATCACGAAGTAGCCAAGCCTAGCCTCACTGTAGAGGCAGGAAGACATGTCCTTGAGCACAGATATGAGCCTCTCTAAGCTCTGACTTTCACTGACGTTATAAATACATATAGGATCTGTAATTCTTGAAGCCGTTGTGCTCTGAGGTTGCTCAGGGACCTGAGATCATAGGGTGGTTCCTGAGTTGTGTGTGACTATGGGTGAAGTGAAAGTCAGCAGATGTTGGGACAGCATCATCATACATTGGGTATCCAGCCTGGTTCATTGCTTTTATTTAGCATAAGACATCTACATATGAAAGGAATACTGCCTGTAAGCCACTAACCTTCACAAGAAATATTAATTGTGCTGCAATTCTTCCTTGTCATGCAGGAAGAGGCTTCAGACTCTGAGATGAGAAGTTCCTCTTTGTTCCTAGGTCCTTGTAATTTTCTCTCTTTCTATCCTGCCTCAATAGCACTATATTTTAAATTTCAGTGGATAGCTATAAACATATATAACACACAATTTTACTTACGGCCAAACAAATTTAGATTCCTATTTATTTAATAAGAATTATATTACCATTTTTCTGAGCAGTAATTTTTTTATTAAAAAAAAAAAAAAACCCTTTGGTTTATTTGCTTTGCGTTTCGAGACAGAGTCTCACTACGTAGACCAGGCTGTCCTCAGGTCACAGAGATGTGCCTGCCTCTGTCTCCCAAGTGCTGGACTAAAGGCACCACCATGCCCACCCAAAAGCAATTTTCATTTAAGCATCACATTAAACCTCATTATCCCACCTTCCAGAGACAACACTACCAGCATTTCATAATCTCCCTACCACTCATATTTATCTTTTCAAAGGTTGTAGGTAAGTCAGAATTTGCTTTAGAACTTATTTTAAGAAATAGACATGGGTGGTTGGAGCAGAAGAATCAGGGGTTAGATAGAGGTCAGCCTGGACTATCTGGACTGTATACCAAGATTTCATGTGTGTGTGTGTGTGTGTGTGTGTGTGTGTGTGTGTGTGTGTGTGTGTGTGTGAGTGTGTATGGTGTGCAGGGTGGGGGATGGTTACAGCAAACTGCAAACTGAGGATGGCTTCCCACCTTCCACATGCCGCACATTCATCGCTTTGATTAGCACCTGAGTGCTCTGCAAGGCCCGTGTTGTGCATCTCTGTCCCTGCAGCCTCGTCCACAGCAGCCCCCACACTCCGTTACTTTGCAGTTTTCCGCCATGTCTCCCAGCAACCCATGCTGCTCTACTGCTTTGGCCAACCACTAAGAAGACCTGCCCTCCCTGAAGGTCTCAATGAAAATATCCTACAAAAGGGCAGACTTCTGGCACAGGCCTTCCTGCTGGTCTTTTGGCGCTCTGCCCACTTGGTCTCCTGCATTGCATCTATCACAGATCTTTGTCCTGTTTGCTGCTCCCTTTGCAAATGTCAGCAGGGCTGCATGAGTCCTGTGTCTATCATGTGGGTCTGAGATACAGGAAGCACTTGGAAGATATTTGCTGAGTGAAAGAGCAAGAGGTCGAAGGGCAGTTCCTTCCAAGGGAGGAGTTAATCAGACTGAAATCACCTCCAGAGAGCCCTGATTCTCAGCATGCATTTGTACTGTGTGAGTGAAGGAGCTATTAACACACTGACAACCACCATCAAATCAAGCCACCTAGAAGGCTTTAGTGTGCAGGTAGTATCCCCATGCCAGGAATGACAACCAAACCTTAAGAGGAAATTAATAATATAAATAGGGGGATATCACGTGTTACCTACCATGTTTCTGTGGAGAATTTTTTTTTTTTTACTGAGATGAATTCTTCCTCCCTTTCTGTGTGTGGGGAGGAGGTGGGTAGGCGAGTGTCAAAGCAGTCATCTATATGCAGAGCACAGGATGTGGGATACATTCCTTTAGGACATGGTCAATACAAGTTCATTTCATGGAACATGAGCAACTTGATCTCCCAAGACCAGCTCTTTGTAAAGGAAGAGGTTCTTTGCATGCTGCAGGCACTGAGAGCTAGTGCTGATCATCTAGAGAGCCAAACCGCATTCATTTGTGCAGAGAAGACAGTTTGAGGGGTGTCCCTAAAGGCACTTGCCCCTAGATGTCACTGTTAAGAAGCATTTCCTAGGAAGCCCAGAGATGGTTACTTTGATCTACACTAAAGTTTTCTTGCCAATGTTACCAGTCTGCCCTGTTTCCCAGACCTGCTATCTTGTCCCCAAATCAGCCATCTTGTCCCCATATCAGGGTGCACCAGGCCTTCAGCCTACAGGTCCAAGAACATGTCCAAGGACAGAGCTCTGACTCAGAAAGTTGCTAAGAACCTGAAGATCCTTGACTGAAGTCCATGTCTGCTAGAATCAGGCTGAACCCCGGGATCCTGAGTTGTTCTAATTGCTTCTGCCTCAGTGTCCCCACCAGAGGCACCTGCCTCAGCCTCCCTCTAGGGGTGGAATGCTGCCTTCTTCTTGCTTCACTTCACTGAAACACAATTGTTCTCCCTAAGCCCAGCCACAGCATGAAGGAGCCCCTACCATCAGACAGTCTTCTGTGGCATCCTTGGACTGTTGATCCCTATTACCCCTCTTGGGCTTCCTTTCCTGCCTATGGCAGGTCTCCTGCCTGTGGATGTCTGCTACCTGCTGACTGCACTTCCCAGCCTCCTGCTCCATCCTGTTGTTGTCATCAAGCTGTGCTCACCGTGTGTAAGACAGGAAGGACATTGGCACTGGGCCAGGTCACAGACTCCAGTTGCTGTTCTTGAAAAAGCGAGGGCCCAGTTAATCCCCTTCAAATAGAACTATTCTCCAACCTTTATCATTTTGAAGTGGTGAATCTTTCCCAAGACCTAACTTAGCTTTTGTATGGAAAACTTGCAGCCATCTCACATGGGCAGGTTATCTGCAGTGCTCTGAACATTGTGCTGGCCACAGGTGATCCAAAGCAAAGGCACAGCAGCGTCAGAAGTCTGACTGGCACCACTCCACGCTAAGGAATGCTCTGTGTTAGCAATGTACTGAGAGAGGGAACAATTGATCCTGCCTGGAAGATAGAAAAGGGCTATTCCTAGAAGGAACCCTTTAGGGATAAATTTAGTTTCATCCTGTCTGAGATGCAGGGAGGGGAAGGAGCATCCAAGAAGAACAAAAAGTACAATTGCCCAGTCTGGGTGCAACATAGGTCTCTGTGGAGTGTGTCTTAGAATCTGAGTCGGGAAAGAAAATATACATCCATTGAAACAGGACCCCAGGCTGGTAGGGAGGGAAAGAGTAGAGCAAAGAATAACACTTGGAACACAATTGGTTAAGCACAAATTACCCTAATTACTGCCTAATATAGGTCAAGTAGGAGATGACAAGTGTACCTAATACATTAGATGTCCAGAGCTGGCAATGGGTTCCCTCTTGGGATTTTCACTCTGGCCAATTAATGAGGTCAGGTGCAGCCTCCTTCATCCCAACACAAAGGCCAAGTACCTCCCATCTCTCCGTGTTACCTGTAAGTAGATGCATACAAAACAGGGTAAGAGTTCAAATATATTGATAAGGTATTTCCCCAAGATGAAGACTCGCATTGGGGTTTTCAGATTCTTAGGACTTGGTTTATCTGTTAAATTTAATCTGGAAAGCATACAAATCTAATGCTAGAGGCATAGCATTGGAGCACCAGTAAATTCATTTATGGGTTATTCCACCAGCATGAATGTTCTTCAACACCTGAGATATTAGAGCCTGGGTGTTGGGCTTCTAAATACTACTCAGTCAACAAAGCCATCCTCTTGATGGCTCATTCCTTTTAAAGAGTTGCTGTGTCTACTGTAGCAACGCTATAAGGTATGTTTTCTATTATCTTCCAAGTGAGCTCTCCACAATAATCCTCTTGGGAAATTTCCATTGGTCTCAGTTTCTATAAAAGCACTGTTTCTCATAAATAAGGTTTGGTTTGAGTTTGAGCTTTAACTTCTCAAAATTAGATGGAGAACTGGATTAGATAGTTCCTTTGGCTAGAAATGTAGCTGAAAATCACTCTTTGTAAATATACATGATCTATGGGTTGTTGCTGTGGGGTTTTTTTTTTTTTTTTCTTTCTGTGACCTATTGTAAATATTTTCCCTTTTTCATCTACCGTTAAGTTACATTATTTTTACTTTTATATATTCAAATAGATCACTTCAAATCTCCTTGGTACAAGGCTAGAAGATACAGACAGAGAGACAGAGACACAGAGACAGAGAGACAGAGAGACAGAGAGACAGAGACAAAGGCAGAGAGACAAAGAGAGACAGAGACAGAGGGACAGACAGAGACACACAGACACACAGAAAGAGAACATTCTTAATACAGACTAAAAGAAAACAATGTAATCCTAGCCTTTGTACTCCTAATGAATCTTATCTAAATATTTGAGAGATGATCGTATATCCCTTTTGAGAATCTCGTTCAAGTCCATAGTTATGAAACTACTAATTCTATCTCAATAAATGACTAGCCAAGGAAAGGATCAGACACTCTCTGTTCAGACTTCTACAGAGTGCTTCTTCCTGCACTGTTAGGTCTATGAATCAACAACCTTTCCTGTTTGCCAAGATAAATACTAAGAGCGTTGGTTGGCCAACACACTGAATGTGTGTGTATGTATGTATGTGTGTGCGTGTGTGTGTGTGTGTGTGTGTGTGTGTGTGTGTGTGTGTGTGTGCAGGCAGAGGCAACATTTTTTTGTTCAGTGATGAATATTTTTCCTCTCCCACCCCCCAGCCTTAGAATCTTTCCCTGGAGTTTCTGTTTCATGGTTCTGATGTCATTTCTTTACTTAAGTGAATATGTCCAGTTCATCACTAAGGGGGAATGGAGAGTCTGGGTTGTTAAAAAAAAGTATCCATATGACCTTGAACACCCTAGAACTGCTCTTTGGTGTGTAAGGTTAGTTGGTTTAATGACTGGAGTGGCTAGTGAGTCAGCAGCTGGGAGTGTTACTATATCAAGGCAGGGTTCGGGGCCTGAAATGGTAATGAATTCTTTTGTTTTCAAGATGTGTGGAGGTGGTAGCTTATAAAAACATGCATTCCTTTTAGGGCTTAGAACCTACAATTCAGGCATTTAGACAACAATGAAATTAAGAGCAGCTGTGCTCTGCAGGCTCGACCTATTTATTAGCTACTAATGCAGAGTGTGCCACCAACGCCTTCATTGGTAATGGAATGTTTTCCACATTAAGTAGTACACAAAACCAAGCCCCCCAAACCAGACTCTCTTTCTTCTTAACTCCATAGCACACAGCCTCTCAAAGGCAGTTGCGAAGAACAATGTTTGAGCCCAGGAAGAAAAAAAAATCACTTTCAACAAGCAGCAACTTCTGTGTTCTGGGTTTTCCCCTGAGCTCCCCAGCCATATCCTTGAAGCCACTCAAACCACAGTCCCCTGGGCTGAAGTAGTGTGACCAGGACATGCTCACAAGCCTTGTCACTGAGTCTAAAGGAGAGAAATGAAACTTTTGGGGCTTGAGTGGGTGGAGCACTACCCAACCATGGTCCCCAAAGAAGCGCCTGTAGATACACTTTGTGTGGCATCCTATGTACCCCTCCTGGGTAAGCCAATGTAAAGACAGCCCCTTCCTATGTGCCGTAAAAACAAACAAACAAAAGCTAATAACCCACTTGCATACCCATTAACTGAACTGTCTAAGAAACATTTTTGGCAGATGGTCTACATAAGAAACGGATGACCTTAGCCTTGGAAAATGTGTTCAGTGATGCAGCTCTTCATAGTATTTAGTAAAGAAAGTCAACCAGTTACACAGCACTTATATCTCACCACAGCCGTAAGTATTGGTACTGCTGTTACTATTGGACTCATCCTACAAATGAAAACACTGAAGTCCAGAGGCGTCATATGACCTCTCTGATTGTCAATAAGACAGCGTGTCAATAAGAAAGGCAAAATTTGAATTCACACACCTAGGTGTGACCCTTCTGTTAGTTTCTATTCCACTCTACCTCCAACAGAGGACAGTAACATCTACACTCAAGTTCCAAGTCTGTGCCGCCAGTCGGAACTTGCACATCATGTCTGCCAAGTATGGAACATTGCAGTTAGTTTGGGGGAAGAGGTTTCTTTCTTATAGAAGAGCCTGCTTTTGAAAGTTAGGATTCATCGAACAAACTAAAACCAATACAAGTCAGTCATGCAGGCCGGTAATGGCCCTCAGTAGGATGGTCCTTGCCAGGCACGCATAAGGCTCCAAGTTCCCTCCTCAACATACACCAGAAGATGATGTCAGGGTGGGATGGTCTTCAAGAGAAGTGGGCCAGCTGCTCCTTTCCCTCTGTAAATCTCTTTGGGCACAGGGATAGTTGAATCTATTACCATCACCTGAAAGTGTTTGCTGAGCACCTATGGATTAGTGTGACAATAACTTTGTCTGGGTTTAATTTCCATTCTGGAGATTTTTTTCCATTAAAAGGAGATTGACACATAGTGGTCTCGTGCAGCAAAAGATTTGCCTGGAGCCCCTAGTGTATAGAAGGATAGAAAATAATTAAAAATCAAAATGTGCTTTGCTCCCGAATCAAAAGATGCCCCACCCACCCAAGTCTGTGTGAAAATCGCAAGAGTTGGCAAATTAATGACTCTGTGGCCTGAGGTAAAGTCTGCACTTAGCTCCTGTAATTACTAAAATGCCTCAGTGGGTTGGATGAGCAAAGAAAATGATTTCCGGACATCAGTGGCATCATTTAGAATGCAAGGGCACTAATGTACTGGGGCTGCCGCCAGGGGACTGTTAAAACCTGGGCTGCAGCTGGAACAGCCCGACAGGCTCTGCAGGCTACCATTAGCCCCTTCCTCTGTGGTGAGCAGAAGAGTTCTGACTCCTGGTAGGAAAGAAAGGTCCTGACACGACCAGCACCCTCAGTCTGTGCAGCCTTCTGTGCCTGTGTTTTATATAAATTGCCTTACTTGCATCAAAATGATCTATGACATTTTACTTAGATAGGGTAATATGTCCACCTTCCACTGTCCAGTGTGACACAGGCCTGACCTCTAAATCATTGTGGTTACAGTGCCACAGGCAAATGATACAGTGTTATGGCTTGAGACTGAAAAGTCCCTCCCCTGCAGGTGTCTTTACACTTAGTCCTGGGTTGAAGCCCCTTAAGGTACAGCTGGAAGGTACATGCCACAGGCTCTTTGAAGGTTTCGCCTGTTTCTGATTCCAACCCGCGTCCTCAGATTCCTGTCCACTGCAATGTGACCAAACAGCCACCTGAAGCTCCTGCGGTGTTGTCTTAGCTTCTCCCTCTAAAGCCATGAACCAGGACAAATCCTTTCTCCCTTAGGTTGCGGCCATTTTGCCACAGAAGCAAGGAAAGGTTGGCTGGGAGATACAGACAAAGCCATGTGTATTAATTGACAAAAATGGGAAATGCTACCTGTGTTCTTGTGTCTGCTTCCTAACATGCTTCTACATGCTTATGACCCTCATGTAGTACTGTTCTCACAGTCTGAACATGTGACTGAGCTGGCTGCCTTCAGCCTTCCTATCCATCCCCTGTCACAGGACACTGAGTTTGCTGCCTTCTTGGACACTGTTCGCAAGAACTTTCTCTTATAGGTAAATTAATGGGAATGGTGCCCCAACTTTTTAAAAGTTCAATTTCTTAGCCTGGGAGAACCTGGGGGTAGGCTTACGGATTCTCTCAAAGGCTGAGCTTTCGGAGCATATACGCCAGCCAGAGGTTTTCACCTATTTGAGGTGTACAGTTCTGCGTTTTGACAAATGTGGCGTTGTAACCACCGCAGCTGAGTCCTGTCATGACTACAGCTGTGTTATCACGTGGTCTGCTGGTAAAGCCACACTTATGCCCTCCTGTCGTCTATGATGGCTGAACAGGTTCTATCTGTAAGAAGCTAAGAGGACACATCTTCTCCATCGTGTGTGTGGCGGTTTCTGTCTTACTTTATGCTTTGTTTGTTGGCGACTCTCCCTCCTCAAGGCTTGTCATCCGCTCTCGGGTCTGACTGTGGGAATTGTCACACATCCTTGCCTGTACTTGGGATTGAGGAGTCATCTTTGCGTAAATGCTTCCTTTGTTATTCCCTCTTAATAATCGCTTATATGTGTTTACATTTCTATAATTTCTCCATTTTTTTCTATATCAGTAAAGTCCCTTCTTACTCCCAATTATTCAGTATTTGCCCTTTTTACGTATAAGCCTTTGATTCATCTGCAATTTCTTTTGGCATGTCTCAGGGAGTGAAGTTTTGATTTTCTTTTCCCCAAATAATGAATCAGTTATCCAGACCCCATTTGTCAAAGAACAGATCTTTCCCTCACTAATCTCAGAGCTTGTCTTCATTACACTTTGTATTTGCTGTTCACTTGTGTCTCCACAGTTTCACTCTGTTCCACAACATTCCTTGCCCTTGTTTTTAAACAATGGAAACCGTTTCACCCTTCTTTTCGCCTCCAGCTTCATAAAATGTTTTTTGGGTCTTGTTTTTGGTTTATTTTGTTTTGTTGAGTTTTTTTGTTTTTTTGTTTTTTTGGGTTTTTTTCACATCTTAGAATTGGAACCAGGGATGGCGGTAAAACACCAGGTGAGTGCTGGGAATAAAATTCAGATTCTCTGCCAGAGCAGCCAGTGCTCCGAACCACCGAGCCACATAAAATGCTGTGATATTTGTTGTAGTGAGCGCAGGTTCTCCTTACTGTGACCTCAAAATGTCTTCTTAGACCCTGGCTATGCAGGATGAGCTAAAACCCCTACCTGGATTTAATTAGTGAGACATTTTACTGAAATATCCCTGCTTACTGATTAACCCAAGAATAATAAATAATACCCTAAAAGGAGTTTTCTCTTTGAGAAACATGCTATGTTTTCTCATGTACTGAAGTTCCTCTTTGTGTAGTTCACTTCAATTCTACAGCTTCTCTCTGTGGGTTCTGCATGGTTCTGTGATGTGTTTGCTCTAGGCATAGCATTCTTCTTGTTATCAGTATTCGTTGTTTCTGTTTTTCATGACACTTGCCAACTGGTGGCCAGTATTTACATTACTTTTTACTGTCTTGCTATCCGTTTTATAAAAAGTCTGCATGGCTGGATAGACAGCTCAGTTGGAAGGTACTTGCTGCACAAGCTCAAGGACCCAAGTCTCCCCTCCCCCCCCCCCCCCCGCCCACTCCTCTCCCCACGCCATACTCCACACCCGCCTAAGAGATGATCATGGTGGCACAAGCCTGTAACTTCCCAGAGCTGATAAGGTAAAGATGGGTGGATGCGGAGGGTCTGCTGGCCAACTAGTCTAGATGAATTGCTGAGCCCCAGGACGGTGAAAGACTGTCTCAGACAATACAGCTAAGAGTGCCTGAGGAAGGCAACCAGTGTCTTGGCATTGACGTCTAGCCTCCATATGTATACCCACACACAAATATATAAAACATAATTTATCAAAAACTGGTTATAATAATATTTGAATTTTCTTTTCATCAGAGTTCCAGGGAAAAGAACATATCATTTATAACTGCTAATAATTTTATCTCCACTTCTCTGATTTTATACTTTCTTTTCTGGTTTTTTTGGGGGGGGGCATTTTTAAACTTAGAATTATGTTTTATAATACCCAGTACTTCACAGCATTACATTTTAATGTCATATTAATTTTCACATTTTGTAAAAGTCAAAAATGAACGTTAATATAGTTATAGTCAGAAAATACTACAGTTTGGGCATAATTCCTATCTAGAATGATGTAGGAGAGTTTTGGATTTTTTTTACTTTTTTCAGTTTTTATATAAACTATATCTATAATCATTAGCACTAGTTCTCTGTACATGCTCTCTCCAGGACATGCTGTTTAGGTTGAGTCCTCACTTTATGAGACTAAGTGTCTTCTGCCTTCCCTATGCTTTAAAACAATGGCACAAATGAGCCTGTTGCTTAACAGGTAGGCATGATTCATCATCACCTGCTGCAAACGCCTTTGATTCTTTCTGTCTGCCTCCCTCCTACTCCACCCTCTCTCTATGTCTCTGTCTCTCTGTGTCTCTGTCTCTGTCTCTCTGTGTCTTTCTGTCTCTGTGTCTCTGTCTGTCGGTCTGTCTGTCTGTCTCTGTGTGTGTGTGTGTGTGTGTGTGTGTCTGTCTGTCTGTCTGTCTCTCTGTATGTGTGTGTGTGTGTGTGTGTCTGTCTCTCTCTCTCTCTCTGTGTGTGTGTGTGTGTGTGTGTGTGTGTGTGTGTGTCTGTCTGTCTGTCTGTCTGTCTGTCTGTCTGTTTCTTGAAGCAGATTTCACTCTAGGCCAGAGTTATCTGGAACTTATGCTGTAGTCTAAGCTTGCCTCAAACTCACAGTGATCCTCCTGCCTCCACCTCCAGAGTGCTAGGATGACAGGCATAAGCCACTTTGCTTGGCTAGTCATAAGTTTTTAAAGCACTTTCTTTTGCTCAGTATTGGGAATTTGTATTAAAATTCCTAGGTTCATTCAACAATTTAGAACATCAAATGGTGAAAAGCAAATTCATCTGTTTCCTAAAATACAACAAATGTAAAAAATAAATAAATAAATGTCAGAGCCAAATCCAACACATTTCCTGCATTTCTTTGGATCTCATTAGCTCTTGGCAAACATTGCTTTCACTGACACAAAGTTTACTGATTCCAGTATGGTGTTCAAAAGTGTCTTGGATCTCTTTAGATAGGACAAGTGTTTCTACCTTCAATTTCCTAGGCAAGAACTTGAATCTGAAAGGTAGACTTAACAACTAGCATAAGGCTTGACTGAGTCAGCTGGCTTTCCTTGAGCTCACTGGCTGGAACACACTTGCTATGTTTACAAGATTATAAAAGTAGTTTAAGTTCTCCATCACACTTTTTATGTGCAGCAGAGACCTGTCTTGCTCCCAAAGAATTCTTTTGCATGAGCAGTAACATGTAAATTCCAGCACAACCCAATGTCTTTAGAAATCCGCCTTGCTCACAGCCAAAAAGGCACCATCCACCCAGAACACTTAAGCTCCAGCTGGAACACCGATCACAGCATTTTCCTTCTCCTTTACCCAGGACGTCTGTGTTAGGGCTTATCTGGCTCTGCGCCACCACACGAACCTGCTCATCATCCTGTTCTCCATGATGCTGATGACAGGAATGCCCCAGCTAACGAGCAAAGAAGACATTGAGTATATCCGGGATGCCCTCACAGTGGGGAAGAGCGAGGAGGATGCTAAGAAGTACTTCCTTGACCAGATTGAAGTTTGCAGAGACAAAGGATGGACTGTGCAGTTTAACTGGTTCCTACATCTTGTTCTTGGCATCAAACAAGGGGAGAAGCACTCCGCTTAATATTTGGTGAGAGAGCCAAAAGCAATTTCACGTTCTAACACTTTTTAATCAGCGTGTCAGTCATCAGAGTTAGATTTAAAATGCAGTAGGACTCTCACTGAACACTGAACTTCAGAAATACAGCTCTTTCCCCAGCTGAACGCTTCACCGGAGGAAAAACTGCTGGCATTACTGATGGTTTGGTTAATATTCAGTGTGAGGCTCCTTCGCTACTTTGTAACCCCTTCTCTGTCTCCATGATGGGGAAGAATAGTCTAAGTTTAAAGAGCTTAGAATATTCTTGCCTATTATGCCTGAAGATCTCGTATTGAGTATCTCACCTGCTGTCACATGTGTTCACCATGCATTTTGCCTCTCTTTGTGTTCCTTAAGCTCTTGGCAGAAAAGGGAGTGAGCATCCTTTAAAGGATGTTTCTAAGCATCCCCTCTGTGCCCACAGATGTTGGATGTGCTAGAAAGCAAGGAGTGCATGTTAGCTTTCAGGGTGCCTTCTGCAATTAACCTCACATAGTGCGCAGCTGAGATGGCACGGACTCTGAATGCAAACTCAGAGCCTGAGCCATGACCCTCCCCTGCTGGTATGGTTCTAGGGCGATGGATATGAAAAATGGAGGTAAGACCTTTTACTAAGAGCAAATACCTAAGACTACCAGTATCATCTTATCCAGCACAGGAATGGAGGAGTCACTAACTGGACCCTCTGATGCCTGCAAATGTCATCTTTCCTGATTGCCCCACTGCCCTTCTTCCTGCCCCACCCCCTCCAGCACTTACTTCTTCCTGGACTTGGGGAATCATCATAGACTGCTCAAAATGATTGGAAAAAGAAAGTCCACTCTAGGCTCACGAGAATTATAGGTACTTATTTGTGGAGGTGCTCCATGGTTTTTTTTTTAATTATATTATTATTAAAAGATAAGTCCCTGAAAATATTAGTTTCTAAATGCTTTAATTTTACATTTTGAATCTGAACAGGTTTTTTCCTTTATTTTTAAATGGAGGAAGATGCTTGCTATTAAATGTATCCTAAGCTTATAACAATACTTGCATATTCCTTTTTTAGCTTAAAGGACTTTGAATTTTTCAGGCATTCCAGAGTTCATAAAAACAATCAAACCATCTTTCTTTAAAGTATTTACTCATTTCTTAAATATTATGCTGTTTGTTATCAATGTCGATTCACCTTCGAGAGCGATCAGTAAATTATTTAATCAAATATCTTTACTTATTATTATTTCCCTAGAAAGAACCATGTCAATGATGTCTGTATTTAAATATAATCAGATGTAACTTTTTCTGATTTTTAAATTTTCAAAATAGAAACTCGGATTAGATGGAGCCCAATCTTCCTTTTGTGAATGCTTAAACCAAGTAGCACATAACTCTGCTGCAAATAAGAATCATCATGGACATTTTTAAAAGGCCCTGGCATTTTAAAATCACCCCACTTTCAGATTATAATTTCACTAGTATGAGATGAGCTTGGGCATAGTTTTCTAGGTACTCGTGTGAAATCTAACACACATGCAGGGGACGGAGCCTTATGTGGCCAGTGGAGGCGTAGCTAATCCCGCCTCCTTGCTCACTGGGCCTTCCCTGCCTCATAACTATCTCCAAAAAAAACTCCTCATCCCTGGCAACAAGCTGTTGCAAAGTCATGCTGTCTCCTCTACAGAGGGCCATGCCCTGTGCTGGAATTGTGTTTCTCTGTCTGGCCAGAAGTTAGCTATTTCATTGCACTTCTGGACCTCGTTTCCCGCTAATCTAAGTGCAGGAGGAATGGTGCGTTCTGACTCCAAGGAAGTGTTCCCATGCTTCCAGAGAACCAGTGCAGACTTGGCCTTCCACCTGACCTGCTGACATGATGAGATTGATGATAATACTGTTAGAATATATCTGCATTTGGCTTTTGACACCATATCCACACATGTTAGTTCTTTAAACGAGCCAGCCTTTCCATAAAGCTGAAATACATGCCACCATAGACCCGTACTGAGTTTCACTCTTCCGTTTTCCAAAGAATGCGACTTTAACTCCATAGACTTGCATACAATCAAAAATCACCATCACATGCTTGCTACTTTTGTGATTCTACCTTTGAATATATTCTAGATGTAGGGTCCTCTTGCCAATATCTCTATGAGGTAAATAGATCACAAGACAGATGGATCAGATCAAAGCAACTTACATGTGTATCTAAGACTGGTCACACACACACACAAAAAGACACAAAGCAGCTGTTGTAGACTTGGTCCAATATAACTGTACTTCACTAGCTTTGGTGATGCTCTGAAAAAAAATACAGAAAGACATGGATAAAATATATCCACTAAAAAAAAACCTCTTGATTTGCAAATTAAGTATAGTAAGTATATCGCTTTCAGGAAATGTGTTGTTATATTTTTATCAGTTCTTTGAGAATTGAGCACAGTGAGTTTTGACCATATGCACCCACTCCTCCATTTTCTCCAAGATTCACCCTCCTTCCTTACCCATCCTGTGTCTTCTTTTTCTTTTCTTTTCACCCATCAGTGGCAACACTATTAAAGAAAACTTGTTCTCCTGGCAACTATCAATTGCCAATAGTTCTTGGCTAGAGGTGTGATGCCATACCCACCTCCCGTCTCCATGCTGGGATTTGATGTGGGTAGAACTTCCCTGGAGCTTGTCATATGGCTCAGATCATATCTGCAGCTGCTCTGTCATGTCCAGAGGATGCTGTTTCCTTGTATTTGTTCACCACCTCTGTCTCTTACAGTCTCTCCCATCCCTCTTCCAGTGATCAAGGAGCCTTGGGAGGAGAGGGTGCAGCGTCGATGCTCCATTTAGGGCTCTTTGTCTCTGCACCATGGCCAGGTGTGCGTCTCTGAGGTATTCTTCATCTACTGCAAACAGTAGATATGCTAATCTATGGGTACAGTAATGAGTCATTAAGGGTCAGTTATGGGAATTCTGTAGCATGGTTTGGAAGCTGTTAGTCCTATAGTAATGGTAATTGATTATATATTTAAATAAGAAATTAGAAAATACATCTCTGAAATTATTAGCAGCTATGATTAAAAAGACAAAGAAGATAAAATAAGCTGGAGTTTCTTTAAAGATTCTGTTGACTTATTTCCAGTTTTAACCAGCCTAATAATTCTGGTGAGCACATTCAATTCTAGTCTTAGTGCCTGTTCACATGTTTTCAAAGGCTCATTTCAGAACAGATGCCAAGGAATTCTAAAGCACATGTGTGGCTAGCCCTATCTGGAAGCTAAGGCAGTCTCCTGTATTTTAACTACAAATGTTAACTTAAATAAAAAAAGAATTTGACATCTTGTGTATCTTTTAATGTTTAAACTTCCGAATGCTTCTGAAACTCGAGTTCTTTATTTTAAGAAACCATTATTGAATGTTCATTGCCTACAAGAAACTGCACAGTGTGCTGAGGAATTGAGGGCACAACAAGATGGACCGAGTCCCAGTTTTACAGTGCTCATCATACGCTGGTGATGCAAACACTTCGTGTGTGTGATATGCTTGTGTTTGGGTTCCTGTGTAGGCATGCACATGTATGTTCTTGGGCATGTACATATGTGCACGTGTGTGTACACACCAGTGATCAGCACTGGGTGCTTTTTCCTATTACTCTCCATCTTAATTTCTCAAGACAGATTGTCTCTCTAAAGCTGCAGCTCACTGATTGGCTACAATAACTGCCCATCAAGCCCCAGAGGACCTCCTGTAACTGCAATCCATTCTGCCATCCCCCACCCTCTTATTCCATGATGGGGTTACCCATGCAGACTCCTGCACCCTGATATTTTGGGGGGGCTAGGTATAAAAACTCATTTCTTCATACTTGTGTTGCAAGTACTTTACTGACTAAACCATCTCCCTACCCCCAAAGTAATATTGCCAATGAATTTCAAGTCAATGGTTTCCTTTTCAGGCGGCAGCACTGGAGTTCACACATACTAGACAAGTTCTGTATGGCCAAGCAGTAGTCTCAGTGAGTAATATATTTCTTAAGAGGTTTGTTGTGAGTTTAAGTGTGTCCCACCCCCAAAACATACATTGAAATCCTAGCTCCAGTATCTATGGCTGTAATTTTTAGATATGAAAAATAAGATATGAAATGTGCACCACACAACAAACACGATTCAGAGAATTTTATTATATGATCGGGTGGGGGGGAGAAGCAAGGGAGTAGTGCCCCAGGGAGAGAGAGAGAAAGAGACAGAGACAGGTAAAAGAGAAAGGGAGGAATGAGAGAGAGAGAGAGAGAGAGAGAGAGAGAGAGAGAGAGAGAGAGAGAGAGAAGGTGGGTTTGTCCTTTTATAATCTTGGCTAGGGGGACACCCAGTTGCAGGTAGGTAATGACATCATAGGTTGCTAGGCAGACTGGGGCAGTATGCTAACAGTAATATCATTTGGAAATAGAATATGTGTGTATACATTGTAATGATGATATAGATACGTATACTCTACTTCAAATAATATATTACATATAGTAGCATACATTATATGTGTATAATATATTATATATATATATATATATATATATATTCAAGTTAAGATTAAATTGACATACAGGGCAAGCACAATATTGGAATGAGGCTTCTGCAGGCCAAGGAACACGCAGAGATAACAGAAGCTGGAAAAACACAGAAGGACCCTCTTTAGACCCTTCCAAGGATGCATGGCCCAGTCAACATTTTGATTTTGAATGTCTGGCTTCCAGAACTGTGGCAGGATCTATTGTTTTAAGCCACCTAGTCTGTGATACTTTGTTCTGTATCCCTTGGGCACTGGTATCAAGTGGATAACAATATTTCATGGAATTATATTGGGGGGGATCACAGAACTTACATAGCAACTTTATTGATGTTTTCTGCTGTTCTCAGAAGAATTTAAACATATATAAAATGTGACAATGGTAGTAATGATGGGAAACTCTAATCATTCAGTGGGTAAAAAAATAAATATTTCTGAAAATACTGAATTTCCAAAGGATAAAATGCGCATGTACAGTAACCATTATGGCAAATCTAACATATTGTTTATTAAACATGTACAATCTAACAAGCTCATTTTCCCTGTCAACAAAGATTGGTTACTGCCTACAGCTGGTACTGACTTGAGGGAAAGGATCCTCTGTCACACACCAAAAGCCATGAGAGTTCATAAATCCATGTATGCCAGGGAGTTCATAAATTCATGTATGGCATTCTAACAAAAAGTATCAAACTTACTGTGCCTATTCTCTGCTTCAGCCAGTCCATGTTGGAGTGCTTTTAAAATCTATTTTTATTTTGGCTTCCCTAAATCTCTCTCTCCCTTCTTCACCCTTCCAACACCCCAACACCAGGTAGAAGAGAAAGAAAGTTAATGGGGAGGGGGGCATAGTTTTCCTTAGCTTCTTCCTGCTCTCTAGGGTTGTCGGGTTCCTTGGGGCAAGTCCAATCTCAGTTTCAGAATCTCTCCAACTTCTTCTTACCAC